>NW_027362761.1:209547606-210747606 GCF_046119375.1 Phyllobates terribilis | reverse complement strand
CTCCCAAATCCAAATGCCTATTCTACAATAATTTGTTCTCCAATTGTCAAATAGCGCTCCGTCCCTCCCAGATCTCGCCGTATGGCTAAGCGGTACGATACAGCCACATATGGGGTATTGCCACTTTTAGAAGAAATTGTGTGACACATTTCGGCACCATTTTTACCCATTGCCCTGTGTGAAAATGTAAAATCTGAGGGTAAAACATTTTTTTGTGGTAAAAATATAATTATGCTTTTTTCACTGCCCAATGGTATAAATTTAAAAATTAAAAAATACTCACTACTTCCCTAGATGAATTCCTTGTTAGGTGTAGTTTATAAAACGGGGTCACTTGTGGGGGTTTCTACTGTTTCGGCATGTCAGCCACTCTTCAATTGTGACATGGTGTCTACAACCTATCCCAGCCAACATAGCGCTCCTTTCTCTTCCGAACCCTGCCGTACACCAAAGCAGTGGTTTTCCCCCACATATGGGGCATCGGCGTACTCAGGAGAAATTGCACAACAAATTTCATGGTGCAATTTCTCCTGTTATCCTTATGATAATACAAAATTAGGGAATGAAAAACATTTTTTGTGGGAAAAATGTGAAAATTTTATTTTTACGGCTCAATATTATAAACTTCTGTGAAGCACCTGGGGGTGCAAGGTGCTCAAAACACATCTAGATAAGCTCCGTAAGGGGTCTAGTTTCCAAAATGGTGGCACTTGTGGGGGGTTTCCACTGTTTAGGCACATTAGGGGCTCCACAAATGCGACATGGCGTCCACTAATTATTCAAACAAATTTTACATTCAAAAAGTCAAATGACGCTCCTTCCCTTTCAAACCCTGCCGTGCGCCCAAACAGTGGTTTGCCTCCACATATGGGGTATCGGCGTGTTCAGGAGAAATTGCAAAACAAATTTCATGGTGCAATTTATCCTATTACCCTTATGATAATGCAAAATTAAGGGATGAAAAACGTTTTTGTGGGAAAAATGTGAAAATTTTATTTTTACAGCTCAATATTATAAACTTCTGTGAAGCACCTTGCGGTTCAAGGTGCTCACCACACATCTAGTTAAGTTCCCTAAGGGGTCTAGTTTCCAAAATGGTGTCACTTGTGGGGGGTTTCCACTGTTTAGGCACATCAGGGGCTCTCCAAACGCAACATGGCGTCTGCTAATTATTCAAACAAATTTTACATTCAAAAAGTCTAATGGCGCTCCTTCCCTTCCGAACCCTGCAGTGCGCCCAAACAGTGGTTTTCCCCCACATAAGGGGTATCAGCGTGCTCATGAGAAATTTCACTACAAATTGTGTATTCCATTTTTTCCTGTTACCCTTGTAAAAATAAAAAAATTGGGTCTAAAATAACATTTTTGTGAAAAAAAGTTAAATGTTCAT
The DNA here is from genome assembly GCF_046119375.1 of Phyllobates terribilis. Taxonomy (NCBI): domain Eukaryota; kingdom Metazoa; phylum Chordata; class Amphibia; order Anura; family Dendrobatidae; genus Phyllobates; species Phyllobates terribilis. The sequence continues at coordinate 210,746,216 of NW_027362761.1, read as the reverse complement.
TGTTTTCTTCCACATTCCAAAAATTCCTGTGAAACACCTGAAGGGTTAATAAACTTCTTGAATGTGGTTTTGAGCACCTTGAGGGGTTCAGTTTTTAGAATAGTGTCACTTTTTGGTATTTTCTGTCATAAAGGCCCCTCAAAGTCATTTCAAATAAGATGTGGTACCTAAAAAAATGTTTTTATAAATTTTGTTGGAAAAATGAGAAATCGCTGGTCAACTTTTAACCCTTATAGCTTCCTAACAAAAAAAAATTTTGGTTCCAAAATTGTGCTGATGTAAAGTAGACATGTGGGAAATGTTACTTATTAACTATTTTGTGTGACATATCTCTCTGATTTAAGGGCATGAAAATTCAAAGTTTAAAAATTGCAAAATTTTCAAAATTTTTGCCAAATTTCCAATTTTTTCACAAATAAACGCAAGTGATATCGAAGAAATTTTACCACTATTATGAAGTACAATATGTCACGAAAAAACAGTCTAAGAATTAGGGGAATCCGTTGAAGCGTTCCAGAGTAATTACTTCATAAAGTGACAGTGGTCAGAATTGAAAAAATTGGCCCGGTCACGAAGGCAAAAACAGGTTCTAGCGCGAAGTGGTTAAAGGGACATTTTCACCTCCAATGCGACCGATTGTTTCGGGCATTCACTTTTTGTCTGAACATCTATGTGAATGGATTGATGAGAGACTTCAACCTTTGACGCGATGCTCTCCCAGTTTTGTCCAGGATTCCAAGCATGTATTAAATATCATGAATGGTTTGGAATGGACAATCAATAATAGCTGGTTTACATGTGACGTAAATGCACTATATTCTATGATTCCACACACTTTAGCCCTTTATGCGATACGCATTTATATGGGGAGGTATTCTAAATATAGCACGAGTTTGTAAGATTTTATATTAGATGCTACTTGGTTTTTGCTGAAAAATAATTACTTAAAATTTTCAGACAGGTTTTTTCTACAACAGCAAGGTTGTTCTATGGCAGCGAAATTTTCCCCCTCTATTGCTGTTATTTTTATGAATTGGTGGGAGGACAACTATATCTATTCAGAACTGAATCCATTTCAATCTTCTCTATATTGTTACATGAGATATATAGATGATGGTTTAATAATATGGTCCGGTCCCGATGAGTCAGTTTATGATTTCGTTCAATATATTAACAATAATCCGGTTAATATTTCTTTCACCTTCCAACATGAAAAGGAGTCGATTCCATATTTGGATATCAACTTAAATGGGTTAATTATAACTGGTAAAATTGATTGCTCCCTATTTCGCAAACCTACTGCTGGGAATTCTATATTGCATGCTACCAGCTGCCATCCCAGGCATGTTGTGAATAATGTTCCAACAGGGGAATATATTCGAGCCAAAAGATGTTGTACTAACAGAGAGGATTTTTTGAAGGAGTGTACCATTATTGACCGTAGATTTAAAAACTGTGGCTATTCAACTAATGTGCTCGAAAGGGCAAAAATTAAGGCTGATAGCAAAAGCAGAGAAGAATACTTACAGCAGAAAAAACTGCACGAGAAAATCTGCCTAATCTAACTTTTTCAACTACATATAGCAGTAATTTTCATCAAGTGACTGATGTGATTAAGAAATACCTTCCGGTGTTTTATGCTGATGACACCTTGAAAAAACTGCTAGAAAAAGGAGTTAATTTTGTATCCCGGAGAGGAATTACTATTGGTAACATGATATCACCTTCTGATCACACAGTAAGGCAAAAAACTAAAGCAAAACGTAACTGGTTATCTGTGTCTGGCTCATATAAATGCGGCAAATGACAGTGCGGCTTATGTCCACACATGGATAATTCTAAGGAAATTAAAGCCACAGCTGCTCCATACACACATAGGAACTGCACATTTATTAATTGCAGTACAGCCTATGTGATTTATGTTATTACGTGCATACAGTGCAATCTTCAATATGTTGGTTGCACCACACGACCTCTTAGGACCAGAATTGCAGAACATATGTATGATGCTGCAAATGTTACAACAAGAGCTTTATCAGGAGCCTCTTACCATTTTCTGTCTGTCCATGGAGGTTGTTTGAACTTTTTTCGTGTTCATGCATTGGAGGAGGTCCTCACCAGTGATCGAGGCGGGGATCGAGATAAAGTATTGCATTTTAGAGAAGTGCAATATATTTTCAAGTTTAATTGCAGAGTTCCTTCTGGATTGAATAAGAAAACGAATATCACATATTATTATTGAATTAATGCTTTTTGCACCTATGACATTTGTTTGGTTTATTAGCATAATTGTCTCATCTACATGTTTAATTGCTCACCTTATTCCCTTTCCTCTTCTTTTTTTTATTTTTAATTTAACACTGCTTTTGTACTGATCACAAGACATGGTTATGACTAAGGACATTTTTGTTCGAAACGCGTAATCCCCTGGATCTACAATTTTAACAGCATGGTTTTAAAGGAATTCTAATAAACATGAAGTTTTAACACACATTCAGATTCTCATTTGGATGTCTGTTGCTGGATCCCTGTTTTTTGTTGATTACCACAGTCGCTTTATTCGAGCACCATCCTGGAGTCCACACCCAAAGCCATAGGAATTCATCTAATGGTGAGCTGAAAAAACACTTTTTTTCTTTATATTGATATATATTGGAATTGGCTGCTTCCTGGTTTTGTCTATTTGCTCTTCTCCTCCTCCTTCTCCTCATCCTTATCCTCCACCTCCATATCACCACCATATCTACCATATCAACATATCTACGTCTTTTGCAAGGAGCATTGGGGTGCCTCCAATTTTTTGGCAGCCGTTGCATTCACTGCATAGGCTAACAGTATGGGAGACCCACTTCCTAATAATGGGAACATTGTTTTTAGGAGGCTCTTTGACCTCTTACGTCTCTTGCAAGGGGCATTGGAGTGCCTCCAAATTTTTGGCAGCCATTGCATTTACTGAATAGAAAAACAGTATGGGAGACCCACTCCTTTCTAATGGGAACATGTCGTTACTGAGGCCCACCTCTATGTGTCTTTAAATTGTTATTGGGAGTTTTTCCCAAATTTTGGCAGCCATTGTACTCACTGTATACCCTATAACTGGAGAGCACAATAGCTCTTTTCTAGGAACATGTCGTTACTGAGGCCCACCTCTATGTGTCTTTAAATTGTTATTGGGGTTTTTCCTAAATTTTGGCAGCCGTTGTACTCACTGCATACCCTATAACTGGATAGCAGAACCGCTCCTTTCTAGGAACATTTCGTTACTGAGGCACACCTCTATGTGTCTTTAAATTGTTATTGGGGTTTTTCCCATATTTTGGCAGCCGTTGTACTCACTGCATACCCTATAACTGTATAGGAGACACCCTCCTTTCTAATGGGAACATGTCATTATTGTGGCCCACCTCTATGTGTCTTTAAGTTGCTATTGGGGTTTTTCCTAAATTTTGGCAGTCGTTGTCCTCACTGCATACCCTATAACTGTATAGCAGACCCGCTCCTTTCTAATGAGAACATGTCATACTCGTTACTGAGGCACACCTCTATGTGTCTTTAAATTGTTATTGGGCTTTTTCCTAAATTTTGGCAGCTGTTGTACTCACTGCATACCCTATAACTGGATTGCAGAACCGCTCCTTTCTAGGAACATGTCGTTACTGAGGCCCACCTCTATGTGTCTTTAAATTGGTATTGGGGTTTTACCCAAATTTTGGCAGCTCTTGCAGTCACTGCATTAGCATTACCACTATAGGAGACCCGATACTTTATAATGGGAACATTTTTTTTACTGAGGTCCTCCTCTGTGTCTCTTCAAAGGGGTATTGGGGTGCGTCCAAATTTTTGGCAGCCCTTGCAGTTACTGCATACACAATAACAGTATAAGAGACCCAGTCGTTAATAATGGGAACAACAAAGCATAGCCGGCTGATGGCTCTCTAACAATAGCAAGGGCCGACTGCTGGCCCTTTAAGAATAGTAAGGGACGCCTGATGGCCCTATAAAAATAGGCTTTGTGACTTTCAGAGTCTCTCCTTCATAAAAGAAACAGGATGTGTCTGATCATGTCTCGCACACCACATGGCCAGATATGGTAGTAAAATGTTAAAATAACATTTACCGGTGAATATATTTTTCACCTTTGAAAGCAATGCAAAAGTGCAAAAATGCATCAAAAACGCTATGTGTGAATGTAGCCCAAGGTGTGGAGGAGCATTTTTGTTTTTGGTTATTTATTTGGCCTGATATACAAGTCATTACCCTGGAAAGGATGTTCCTTAACATTTTTCCCAGGAAAATCCATTTTGGTTTAGTTTTTGTATGTTTTATTGTGAGTCCATACTCACAATATGGACAACATTGTTGACAGCAGTGACGTGGGATTCAGAGATGCTTCCAGGGGTCTTCCCCATGCTTTTCCCATGTCATTTGAGCACTGTTCCCATTGATTTGGGCAATTTTAAGGCCCTCTGCAGACCGCCGGGGGGGGGGCCGCCGTAAAAATGCTCGAGTTTCCCATAGACTTACATTGGGCTCGTTGCTCGGATCGAGCACTCGAGCGTTCCAATTTGCTCGACCCGAGCAACGAGTACCCGAGCATTTTAGTGCTCGCTCATCACTAGCGCAATCACTACAAAAAGACACATGTTCAATCACATCCCGATGCTACCCTGGCCACCAAAAACGTCAAGAAAGGAGGTCCGCAGTTGCCTTACCACCTGGATGACCAGCAAGCACAGAGTTGTGATGTTTCCTAATTAATTTGCGGTGAAGGTTAGATGGTACACATAACCTTCCTGAAGGGCAGGAGACAGGGGAGTCCCCCTGAGCCTCTAACACCTCACCCTCCAGTTCAGGCTACAAAGCCCACTTCTGTAAAATCGGGGCAGGGTTCTCATGGTCACTACCACCAGGGAAGCTCCAGGACAAAACATCAGCTTTGACGTTTTTGACCCCTGAACAGAAAGTGACAACAAAATTGAACTTATTAAAAAACAGGGACCATCTAGCTTGCCTAGGGTTGAGATATTTAGCCGATTGAAGATATGATACTTATGGTCTGTGATAGCAGTAATAGGATGGACAGCCCCCTCCAACCAATTTTGCCATTCTTCAAACTCAAATTTAATCGCTAAAAGCTCCCTATTACCCACGTCATAATTTCTCTCAGCTTAAGATAATTTCTTAGAAAAGAAAGCGCATGGACGCCATTTACCAGGGGACAGATCCTGAGATAACACAGCCCCAACCCCCACCTCTGACGCCTCAACTTCCACAATAAAGGATTGGGAAACATCGAGTTGACTGAGTACTGGTGCAGTGGTAAAACAGCTCTTTAGGGAGGAAAAAGCTGCAGGGCGGCATCCGATCATATGGAAAAATCAGACCCCTTCCTTGTCATGTCAGTGAGGGGGTTTCACAATAATAATTGTAGAATAATTTTGGATACATTTCCGGTAAAAAATAGTAAAACCTAGAAAACCCCGTAGAGCCTTCAGGTTCTCAGGAAGGTTCCAATCAAGAACAGCATGGATCTTCTCCGGATCCATCCGAAAACCCTAAGAAGAAAATAGGTACCCCAAAAACTGCACCTCCTGGCCGGCGAAAAACATTTTTCTAGTTTGGCAAATAGTTTGTTATCCCTTAATATCTGAAGCACCTGTTTAACATGCCCCCGATGTGTCTCAAAATCAGGTGAGTAAACGAAAATATCATCCAGATAGACCACCACAAAACTGCCCACCAAATGATGGAAAATATCATTAATGAAATGCTAGAACACTGCAGGTGCATTGGTCAGACCAAAAGGCATGACCAGACTCTCGAAATGACCCTCAGGGTTATTGTACGCCGTTTTCCATTCTTCCCATTCTCTGATTCTAACCAGGTTGTTGGCCCCCTGAAATCTAACTTAGAGAACACCTTAGCTCCCACAACCTGGCTGAACAGATCTGGAATCAGAGGAAGAGGGTATGGATCTCGTATGGTAATTTGATTTAATTCCCGGAAATCTAAACAGGGATGTAGACCGACATCTTTTTTCTTCACAAAGAAGAACCCTGCTGCCACAGGCGAAGATGAGGATCTAATATGTCCCTTCTCCAGACTTTCCGCAATGAAATCCTTAATGGCTTGTCTCTCAGGGCCAGAAAGATTATAGTCTGGACTTGGGTAGTTTAGCTCCGGGGGTCAGGTTAATAGGACAGTCATATGCACGTTGAGGAGGCAAATCCTGACACCCCCTCTCAGAAAAAACATCCTCAAAACCCAGACAAACATGCAGGTAAGGTTTCTGTAGAGACTGTAGAAAGGGAAATATTTAAACAGTTCTCATGGCAGTAATCTCCCCACTAAATGATTTTTCTGGCTTGCCAATCCACCAACAGATTATGTTTCACCAACCAGGGTAGACCCAATACAATTGGGGTGGGAAGACCGTCCAGGACATAGCAAGGAATTATCTCACAATGAACCAATCCCACCCTCATTCTTACATTATGTACAATCTGAGTCAGAGCTTACTGTGCAAGTGGCATCTTCGAAGGCGAAGATGGGAATGGGCTTAGCTAAAGTACAGCAAGCAAGACCATGAGTTCTCACAAACTCAGCATCAACCAGGCTGACTCCAGCTCCACTCACAACAAACACAGAAATTCTCTCGGTTTTGCTCTCTAGCACCACCTCTGCTGTCAGTACAAACCGGGAAATGCAGGTTGACAATAAATGCACCCCTTGCTTATCCAACTCCAGACTACCAAGGGTTAAATGAATTTCCTTTTGTTTAGGCATCAAAGGACAGGTCCCAATAAAATGTTCCTTTTTTCCACAAAAAAACACACGCCCTTTTTTTTTGCGAATCTCCGGGGAAATGAAACAATGCAGAGGTACCCCCTAACTGCATGGCTTCCTCCACCTGCCCCAGTACTGGTTCACCGCCAGACCACTCACCTGGCAAAGAGGCATTACCCCGAAAAGAAGGCTCCGGAAAAGGTGGTCTTACCCACCTATCCCGCGTCTATCAACAGGTATAGCCAACGACATGGCAGCCTACAAGGACTCAGGGGTTTCATACACTGCCAAAGCATCTTTCAACCTTTCAGTAAGGCCCTGACAAAATTGGCTTCTGAGAGCCGGGTCATTCCATTTTGTATCAGTTGCCCATCTGCTATACGTCTCCCCTGGCCGATTCCCCTGCTGAAGGCGACGCAGCCTGGACTCAGCCAAGGAGATTCGGTCAGGGTCATCATAGATGAGGACTAGAGCCCCGAAAAAACCCTCCACAGACTGGAGACAAACTGAATCCTGCGGCAAAGAGAAAGCCCAGGATTGAGAATCTTCTTTCAGCAATGAGATCACAATTCCTACTCGTTCCTCATCTACGGAGGAGTAAGGACGACGTTTAAAATACAGTTTGCAAGCTTCCTTGAACACAAACTTGTCCCTACCTCCTGAGAACCTGTCCAGGAGGGCAACCTTGGGTTCTAGTTGGGCCGGCCTACCTGCAGAGACCCCAACATTAGGGACCTGCAGCCGCTGTTGCTGCTGCTGAACCTCATGGCGGAGGTCAATCACCTTCAGAGACAGACTGCGCAGCTGCTCTACCAGCTTAGCAATGGGATCCATGAACCAAAGGAGAAAAGAAAAAAAAACAGGCCCGAGAAAAAAAGCACACAAATAAAACCACTTGTTTTTTTTTTTTTGCTAAATATGCACGGCTGGTGACAATGTCATGCACAGTGTGGGAGAACTAAGTGCAACACGAAGCGAAGAGGGGAAGGAAGCCCAAACACTAGGGAAAGGGGGAATGGAGACCTCTAGACAGATCTAATAACACCCTGCCTACCCTACCGTCTCTATATTGATTCCACACCAATCACCGAGCAGGAAACCTAAGCCCTGTATATCCCTAGAGCTAGACCCTAGATAGGGAGAGGGAGGGATGAGCACTTGGCAGGCCCCACTACAAACAAGACAAGACAACCAACAAGGTAGACAAACAAAGGGGATAACTTAGCTTGAGCAGACACCAGAGGAGAAACGCCAACATTCCTCCAAGGGCACCAGAGAAGAAGCTTAGCTGACTGCTAGTTCTCAAAGCCAGAGCCAAGGAACATAGAAATATCACTGGCGACTCCCTGAAGCAGACTGAGAGTTTTTAAATACCCAGACCAGGGTGTGTCAATCAGAGCAGAAGGGAGATGGCCGCTGGGCCCTAAAAGCAGACGGATTAAGAAGGCGTCTGCAATGCCAGGTGCAGTGACCTTCTACAAACAGATTCAGAGCGACTGTCTGTTGCATCTGACAAACCCGTGACACCACCTCATCAATCTCATCTGCTGCTTCTTTCTCCTTCTCTGTTCCCGTGTCAAGTATTGTCATGCAGGTCTCTGACCGCAGAACCTCCGGTTCTTTACCCTCTCCAGTCAGGCTGAGTGAGAACCTGTTAGCTGTAATGGAAGCGGACAGGCCTGTTGTGTTTGTTTCACCGAGCACACCACATGTTTCTCAATCCACCGTAACATCTGCACCTGCACCTCACTCACGGTCCACCAGTTTGTCCAGTTCACCTTTCTCCGCCCTCTCTCAGCACTGCAGCCAGCCCTCGGTCCCGCAGTTGTGGTCACGTAAAAGATTGTTTCATCCTACACATGAGAAAGCTAAGAGGTTGAACTCCACCATCTCCAGTCTGTTGGCCACGGAAATGCTGCCTTTCCACCTGGTAGATATAGATGGTTTCTGAAAGCTGATGGCCATAGCAGTTCCCCAGTACCAGTTGCCCAGTCACCATTACTTCTCTAAGAAAGCTGTGCCTGCGCTATACCGGCATGTCGCAGACAACATCACCCATTCCTTGACTAAATCTATGTCAGGGTGCATTTCACCACAGACACCTGGACGAGTAAGCATGGCTAAGGGAGTTACATCTCGTTGACTGGGCACTGGGTGACTCTGGTGGCTGTGGGGGCAGGCGGAGAAGAGGCTGCTCCACAAATCTAGGAATCCCCAAGGCTTGCAAACAAAGCTCTGTATTTCACATTTCCTCCACTGCTTCTGTGTACTCCACCTTCTCTAGGGCCTCCACCTGCGCATTCAACCTCTGCCTTAACAAGACAATAGTGCAGAGCAAATCCACACCACCTCTGTACTGCGCAGCCAGGGCCTTGGAGATCGCAGTCATACAGCTGAAGAGTTGTGGACAGCTCTCCAGGCTGAGTTTGAGCAATGGCTGTGTCCGCTCAACCTGGAGCCAGGTAAGGCCATGAGAGAAAATGGTGCAAACCTGTTGGCGGCCCTACGCCGAGGCAACTTCACACACGTGCCTTGCATGGCTCACGTCCTCAACCTGGTGGTACAGCGATTTCTCTGCCACTATCCCGGCCTGGATGAGCTGCTTCAGAAAGCACAAAAGCTGTGTGCTCACTTCCACTGTTCGCACCCCTCCTGTCATCGACTTGCGTCGATACAGAGGTCTTTGTCCATGGCAGTTAACAGGTTTATATGCGATGTGCCGACGTAGTGGAATTCCACTCTGCACATGTTGCAGCAACTGTGGCAGCAGCAACGAGCCCTGACACAGTATGTCATATCATATAGCCTGGGCCAACGCAGTACGGAGGTGGGGCATATCACGTTTACGGAATTGGCACAGATTAAGGACATCTGCACCCTTCTGAACAGTTTTGAAATGGCTACTAAAATGGTTAGCGCTGACGATGCTGTCATCAGCATCACTATTCCGGTCATCTACATGCTGTTGATCGTGGTTGGTGGGAGGGGACGGAGGAAACAAGCATCAGTGTTACCCAGCCATCAATACAGCTTGGCTTTGGAACTCCTGGAAAAGCCCAACATATGAGTGCTTTCTTGATGCACTATCTGCAACATGATCCCTGTATAGTTATGATTCAAAATAACAATGACTACTGGGTTGCCACGTTATAAGAGTAAATTTTGCCAGATGCTTCCCACCCTAGAAAGGGACCCGCTAATGCTGGAATATCGAAACAAGCTTTTAAGCAACCTTAAGAGAGGTTTTCCCCAATATATCATTGAGGCACACAGTGTGCATCGCGGCAGTAGACTTTCAATCTCCGGCACGTCAATTCATCAATGCCAAAACATTAGCAACAGCAGCAGCGTAAGTGGCAGAAGTAATTTCTGTGAGTCCTTTCACACATTTTTTACACCAGCTCGGGAACCAGCACAACAGAGTACAAGTCTGACATGTGGTGAACGACTGGAGAGGACGGTGCAGGAGTATCTAGAGCTCAATATGAATACCATATGCCCTTGTGGCCTTATCTATATTGGACTTACCACGAGACAACTGCGTGTGCGAATACAAGAACATGTGAGGGAAATTAAGGCAGCAAGAATGCTAAATGCGGATGGTACCTATAAAACGGAATTTGCTAAGTTGAAGACTCTACCAGCTCACTTTCGCGATCATCATCCAATAGGAAATATCGATATACAAATTAAAGGTATTGATACTGTTCATCTGGGTATACGTGGGGGTCACCTTATGAAGAAACTAACACAAAAAGAATGTCGCTGGATAACAACACTTAGAACTATGAAGCCACATGTCCTTAATGATCAATGGGGATTCTCTAGTTATTTATGATATACTGTATGCTATAGACCAGTGATGGCGAACCTTTTAGAGACTGAGTGCCCAAACTGCAATCCAAAACCCACTTATTTATTTCCAAGTGCCAACACGGCAATTTAACCTAAATATTGAGGCTTTAGTTTAGAAAAAACAACTGATACAAAGAGCAGGTGAGCAGTATAGAGCAGCCACAGGAAGGAGCAGGGGTCTGAGACTGCAGAAATAAATAATGTGCTCACCCCCATCTTGGTATATGTCCCCATCCTTGTATATATGCTGGCCTCCCCCCATCCTTGTATATATGCTGCCCTCCCCCATCCTTGTATATATGCTGCCCGCCCCCCATCCTTGTATATATGCTGCACTCCCCTTATCCTTGTATATATGCTGCCCTCCCCTTATTCTTGTATATATGCTGCCCTCCCCTCATCCTTGTATATATGTTGCCCTCCCCCCATCCTTGTATATATGCTGCCCTCCCCCATCCTTGTATATAAGCTGCCCCCATCCTTGTATCCTTGTATATATGCTGCCCCCCATCCTTGTATATATGCTGCCCCCCCATCCTTGTATATATGCTCCCTACCCGCATCCTTGTATATATGCTGCCCTCCCCTTATCCTTGTATATATGCTGCCCTGCCCCCATCCTTGTATATATGCTGCCCTCCCCTCATTCTTGTATATGTGCTGCCCTCCCCTCATTCTTGTATATATGCCCCCCAATCCATGTATATATGCTCCCTCCACCAGTCCAAGTATATATGCTCCCTCCCCCAGTCCATGTATATATTCTCCCCCCAGTACATGTATATATTCTCTCTCCCCCAGTCCATGTTTATATGCTCCCCCCAGTCCATTTATATATACTCCCTCCCCCAGTCCATGTATTATATATGCTCCCTCTCCCAGTCCATGTATATATTCTCCCTCCCCTAGTCTATGTATATATGCTCCCTCCCCCAGTCCATGTATATATGCTCCCTCCCCCAGTCCATGGATATATGCTCCCTCCCCCAGTCCATGTATATATGCTCTCTCCCCCCAGTCCATGTATATATTCTCTCTTCCAGTCCATGTACTGTATATATTCTCCCTCCCCCAGTCCATATATACATGGACTGGGGGAGGGAGCATATATACATGGACTGGGGGAGGGAGCATATATACATGCTCCCTCCCCCAGTCCATGTATATATTCTCTCTTCCAGTCCATGTATATATGCTCCCTCCCCCAGTTCATGTATATATGCTCCCTCCCCCAGTCCATGTACATATGCTTCCCCAGTCCATGTATATATACTCCCCCCTTAGTCCATGTATATATACTCCTCCCTTAGTCCATGCATATATGCTCCCCCCCACAGTCCATGTATATATGCTCCCCCCTTAGTCCATGCATATATGCTCCCTCCCCCAGTCCATGTACATATGCCCCCCAGTCCATGTATATATGCTCCCCCCAGCCTGCTAGCGCCCCTGTTCGTTGCATATTAAAAAAAAACATAATAAACACTCCTACTCACCTTCCTTCCTCTCCCGCGCTACGTCCTCTCCTGTAGCCGGCAGCTGACTCCAGCGTCCTAGCGACGGGGCGCATGATGTCACTGCCATGCGCCCAGTCACTTGTCCGCTGACATCAGCTGCTAGCTGCTGGCCTCTGGTTGGCCAGCAGTGTGTATTGCGGCGCACGGGCCTGGCAAGTTTGTGCGCTGCAATACACTTCAGCTAGATGTGCGTCCGAATGCTCATCTAGCTGAAGTAGCAGTGCTGGTGTCGGCACTTGGCGGGCTCAAACTTAGCACTCGCCAGGCCCGATCCAATAGCGCAAGTGTTGCGACGATGGTGCGTGTGTCCACCAGGAGGGCTCTGCTTGCCCCCTCTGGCACGCGTGCCATAGGTTCGCCAGCACTGTTATAGACCCTCGGTTGCTGCTTCTTTGCATTTGTGTCTTTTTATACACTTATTTATGGGCTTAGATGTGTAAAAATATATATATGGTACACTACTTGACGCAATAATTATTAGATTTATGTTGTTCCTGTCTTTATTGGTTTGATGTGAATCTAATTATTTTCTCTTTATAATAGGGGTAATCTTGTTGCATGACATGTTTATATGTGCTGGGTTTGGGATCTAAAGCTGTTTTTTATTTTCTAGTCCACTGATGATCATATATTGTTGTGGCAAAGGTTTTATGTATGGATCTCATATTTCTGGTCGTGGCCTCGGAATAACTAACGTTTTGGTGGAGAACGGCTATTTTCTTGGCTTCATACAAATCCTATCTGATGATCTTCAAACATTGCGGGATAATATTGTTGTATTTTGATATTTATTTATAGAGTCATAAGTAGAGATGAGCGGTGTTCGACTAGAACTGTTCGCCAATCTCAAATTCGAGCTGTTTTGGGCGGTGTTCGAGTTGTTCGACGAACCCGAACGATTTGCAAAAAATTCGGCTGTTCGAGGTTATGTTCGATAACTGTTCGTGCACCAAAAGCGTGTCCTGCATGTCTGGTGCTATTTAGAGCACCAATCATGCAGGGATTGTCTGCCACTCACTCTAATGCCACAGCCATGGTGGTTGTGGCATTACAGTGATTGCCCAAATCGATGGGAACAGTGCTCACAGTGAAACATGAAAAGCCGGCAATTCAGCAGCGGCATACACCGGTACCCGACAATTTAGAACAGAAAGAATAGAGAATCACACATAGATTAGATAGATAGAAACATGTCAGTCACACATATAAGAAGCACAGTGACAGTGTTGCTTACTGTACTTGTCATTTAGTGTAAAGGATTTATCAAAAAAAATAATAGTGTTTTCATGCACCGTCTCTTTAAAAAAGCCGGCTGGCAATTCAGCATCTGTACCCGACAATTTAGAATAGAAGGAATAGAGAATCACACATAGATTAGATAGATAGAAACATGTCAGCCACATATATACGAAGTACAGTGACAGTGTTGCTTACTGTACTTGTCATTTAGTGTAAAGGATTTATTAAAAAATATAATAGTGTTTTCGTGCACCGTCTCTTTAAAAAAGCCGGCCGGCAATTCAGCAGCGGTACCCGACAATTTATAACAGACAGAATAGAGCTTCACACATAGATTAGATAGATAGAAACATGTCAGTCACATATATATGAAGTACTGTGACAGTGTTGCTTACTGTACTTGTCATTTACTGCAAAGGATTTATTAAAAAAAATAATAGTGTTTTCATGCACCGTCTCTTTAAAAAAGCCGGCCGGCAATTCAGCATCTGTACCCGACAATTTATAACAGACAGAATAGAGCTTCACACATAGATTAGATAGATAGAAACATGTCAGTCACATATATAATAAGTACAGTGACAGTGTTGGTTACTGTACTTGTCATTTAGTATTAAAATAAAGGATTTATTATTAAAAAAAATTGGCGTGGGGTTCCCCGTAATTTTAGTCTCTAGCGGAGGTTAAGCAGACAGCTGGGGCAGATGTTTGAAGCCTGGGAAGGGGGTAATACCCACGGAGCTTCCCAGACTACTAATATCAGCCCCCAGCTGAATACCTAGCCTTTACTAGCTATTAAAATGGGGGACCCCCCAAAAAAATGACGTGGGGTCCCCCCTAATTTAATAGCTAGCAAAGGCTAGGCAGCCAGCTGGGGGCTGATATTAATAGCCCAGGAAGGGAACCATGAATATTGGCCCCCTCCCAGGCTAGAAACACCAGCCGTCAGCAGCCCCAGAAATGGCGCATCCATAGGATGCGCCAATTCTGGCACTTAGCCTCGCTCTTCCACGCTGCCCTGGTGCGGTGGCAGGGGGTAATAGGGTTGGGGTTGATGTCAGCTTATAATGCCAGCTGACATCAAGCCCAGGTTAGTAATGGAGAGGCGTCTATAAGACACCCCCATTACTAACCCCATAGTCAAAGTTAAAAGAAAACACAAACACCCAGAATAAAGTCCTTTAATTGAAATAAAGACACATTCCTTTATTGTTCTAAATTAAACCATACTTACCGTCACGCCCATTCCAGCTGAAGCCAACGATCTCCTGCAATAAAAGAAAAATAATAAAGCAACCTCATCCTTACCTTTCCATGGTTCCCACGACAGCTTCAGCTCTGCTACATCGAGATAACAGGCTGCACCGCAGCAGAACGCTGCCATCCAGCCTGTCATCCCGCAGACACTGAGAAGCGCAGGCATGCTTGCGCTCTGCAGTGTCTGGCTGTGACGGCATAAAGATGAGACGAGTTCATGTCCAATGAACTCGGCGCACCTCATGCACGTCACTGACAGCGTGGGAGAATTCTCCTGCACTCAGCACTTCAGCGTGAGAATTCTCCCACGCTGTCAGTGACGTGCATGAGGTCAGCTGAGTTCATTGGACATGAATGAGCTCACCTCATGCACGTCACTGACAGCGTGGGAGAATTCTCACGCTGTAGCGCTGAGTGCAGGAGAATTTTCCCACGCTGTCAGTGACGTGCATGAGGTGAGCTGAGATCATTGGACATGAATGAGCTCACCTCATGCACGTCACTGACAGCGTGGGAAAATTCTCCTGCACTCAGCGCTTCAGCGTGAGAATTTTCCCACGCTGTCAGTGACGTGCATGAGGTGAGCTCATTCATGTCCAATGAACTCAGCTGACCTCATGTACGTCACTGACAGCGTGGGAGAATTTTCACGCTGAAGTGCTGAGTGCAGGAGAATTCTCCCACGCTGTCAGTGACGTGCATGAGGTGCGCCGAGTTCATTGGACATGAGCTTGTCTCATCTTTATGCCGTCACAGCGAGACACTGAGGAGCGCAAGCATGCCTGCGCTTCTGAGTGTCCGCGGGATGACAGGCTGGATGGCAGCGTTCTGCTGCGGTCCAGCCTGTCATCTCGATGTAGCAGAGCTGAAGCTGTCGTGGGAACCATGGAAAGGTAAGGATGAGGTTGCTTTATTATTTTACTTTTATTGCAGAAGACATTGGCTTCAGCTGGAATGGGCGTGACGGTAAGTATGGTTTAATTTAGAACAATAAAGAATTGTGTGTTTATTTCAATTAAAGGACTTTATTCTGGGTGTTGTGTTTTTTTAAATACTTTACTAGAAATTCATGGTGGTCATGTCTAATATTGGCGTGACCCCATGAATTTCGGGCTTAGGGCCAGCTGATAATGCCAAGCTGGCCTTAACCCCTTTATTACCCAGTGAGCCACCGCACCAGGGCCCTGGATGAGTTGGGTACAGCGCCAGAAGATGGCGCTTCTATGAACGCGCCATTTTCCGGGGCGGCTGCGGACTGCAATATGCAGCGGGTGGGGTCCAGAAAGCTTGGGCCTCCCTGCGCTGCAGATTCCAGCCCCCAGCTGCCTAGTTGTACCTGGCTGGGCACAAAAATAGGGCGAAGCCCCACGCATTTTTTTTTTAAATTATTTCATGAAATTCATGGAATAATT
The DNA here is from genome assembly GCF_046119375.1 of Phyllobates terribilis. NCBI lineage: Eukaryota > Metazoa > Chordata > Amphibia > Anura > Dendrobatidae > Phyllobates > Phyllobates terribilis. The sequence goes on along the minus strand of NW_027362761.1, from coordinate 210,730,150 downwards.
AAGAAAAAAAGGGCTTCCCTATATTGTTGTGTCCAACCAGGTACAAATAGGCAGCTGGTGGTTGGGGGCAGCCCGTCCCTGCCTGCTGTACCTGGCTGGACACAAATATAGTGCGAAGCCCCACGTCAATATTTTTTTAATTATTTCATGAAATAATTTTTTTAAAAAAGGGCTTCCCTATATTGTTGTGTCTGGCCAGGTACAAATAGGCAGCTGGTGGTTGGGGGCAGCCCGTTCCTGCCTGCTGTACCTGACTGGACACAAATATAGGGCGAAGCCCCACGTCAATTTTTTTTAAATTATTTCAGGAAATTCATGAAATAATGAAAAAAAAATTGATGTGGGGCTTCGCCCTATATTTGTGTCCAGTCAGGTACAGCAGGCAGGAACGGGCTGCTCCCAACCACCAGCTGCCTATTTGTACCTAGCCGGACACAACAATATAGGGAAGCCCTTTTTTTCTTAATTATTCCATGAATTTCATGAATTTAAAAAAAAAATACGTGGAGCTTCGCCCTATTTTTGTGTCCAGCCAGGTACAACTAGGCAGCTGGGGGCTGGAATCTGCAGCGCAGGGAGGCCCAAGCTTTCTGGGCCCCACCCGCTGCAAATTGCAGTCCGCAGCCGCCCCGGAAAATGGCGCGTTCATAGAAGCGCCATCTTCTGGCGCTGTACCCAACTCATCCAGGGCCCTGGTGCGGTGGCTCACTGGGTAATAAAGGGGTTAAGGCCAGCTTGGCATTATCAGCTGGCCCTAAGCCCGAAATTCATGGGGTCACGCCAATATTAGACATGACCACCATGAATTTCTAGTAAAGTATTTAAAAAAAACACAAACACCCAGAAAAAAGTCCTTTAATTGAAATAAACACACAATTCTTTATTGTTCTAAATTAAACCATACTTACCGCCACGCCCATTCCAGCTGAAGCCAATGATCTCCTGCAATAAAAGTAAAATAATAAAGCAACATCATCCTTACCTTTCCATGGCTCCCACGACAGCTTCAGCTCTGCTACATCGAGATGACAGGCTGGACCGCAGCAGAACGCTGCCATTCAGCCTGTCATCCCGCAGACACTGAGAAGCGCAGGCATGCTTGCGCTACTCAGTGTCTGGCTGTGACGGCATCCAGATGAGCCGAGGTCATGTCCAATGAACTCGGCTCACCTCATGCACGTCACTGACAGCGTGGGAAAATTCTCACGCTGAAGCGCTGAGTGCAGGAGAATTTTCCCACGCTGTCAGTGACGTACATGAGGTGAGCCGAGTTCATTGTCGGCTCATCTGGATGCCGTCACAGTCAGACACTGAGGAGCGCAAGCATGCCTGCGCTTCTCAGTGTGTGCGGCATGGCAAGCTGGATGGCAGCGTTCTGCTGCGGTCCAGCCTGTCATCTCGATGTAGCAGAGCTGGAGCTGTCCTGGGAACCATGGAAAGGTAAGGATGAGGTTGCTTTATTATTTTTCTTTTATTGCAGGAGATCGTTGGCTTCAGCTGGAATGGGCGTGATGGTAAGTATGGTTTAATTTAGAACAATAAAGAATTGTGTCTTTATTTCAATTAAAGGACTTTATTCTGGGTGTTTGTGTTTTTTTTTAACTTTGACTATGGGGTTAGTAATGGGGGTGTCTTATAGACGCCTCTCCATTACTAACCTGGGCTTGATGTCAGCTGGCATTATAAGCTGACATCAGCCCCAACCCTATTACCCCCTGCCACCGCACCAGGGCAGCGTGGAAGAGCGAGGCTAAGTGCCAGAATTGGCGCATCCTATGGATGCGCCATTTCTGGGGCGGCTGAGGGCTGGTGTTTCTAGCCTGGGAGGGGGCCAATATTCATGGCTCCCTTCCTGGGCTATTAATATCAGCCCCCAGCTGTCTGCCTAGCCTTTGCTAGCTATTAAATTAGGGGGGACCCCACGTCATTTTTTTGGGGGGGTCCTCCATTTTAATAGCTAGTAAAGGCTAGGTATTCAGCTGGGGGCTGATATTAGTAGCCTGGGAAGCTCCGTGGGTATTACCCCCTTCCCAGGCTTCAAACATCTGCCCCAGCTGTCTGCTTAACCTCCGCTAGAGACTAAAATTACGGGGAACCCCACGCCAATTTTTTTTAAAAATAAATCCTTTATTTTAATACTAAATGACAAGTACAGTAACCAACACTGTCACTGTACTTATTATATATGTGACTGACATGTTTCTATCTATCTAATCTATGTGTGAAGCTCTATTCTGTCTGTTATAAATTGTCGGGTACAGATGCTGAATTGCCGGCCGGCTTTTTTAAAGAGACGGTGCATGAAAACACTATTATTTTTTTTAATAAATCCTTTGCAGTAAATGACAAGTACAGTAAGCAACACTGTCACAGTACTTCATATATATGTGACTGACATATTTCTATCTATCTAATCTATGTGTGAAGCTCTATTCTGTCTGTTAGAAATTGTCGGGTACCGCTGCTGAATTGCCGGCCGGCTTTTTTAAAGAGACGGTGCACGAAAACACTATTATATTTTTTAATAAATCCTTTACACTAAATGACAAGTACAGTAAGCAACACTGTCACTGTACTTTGTATATATGTGGCTGACATGTTTCTATCTATCTAATCTATGTGTGATTCTCTATTCCTTCTATTCTAAATTGTCGGGTACCGCTGCTGAATTGCCGGCCGGCTTTTTTAAAGAGACGGTGCACGAAAACACTATTATATTTTTTAATAAATCCTTTACACTAAATGACAAGTACAGTAACCAACACTGTCACTGTACTTCATATATATGTGACTGACATCTTTCTATCTATCTAATCTATGTGTGATTCTCTATTCCTTCTATTCTAAATTGTCGGGTACAGATGCTGAATTGCCGGCCGGCTTTTTTAAAGAGACGGTGCATGAAAACACTATTATTTTTTAAAATAAATTCTTTGCAGTAAATGACAAGTACAGTAACCAACACTGTCACTGTACTTATTATATATGTGACTGACATTTTTCTATCTATCTAATCTATGTGTGAAGCTCTATTCTGTCTGTTATAAATTGTCGGGTACAGATGCTGAATTGCCGGGCGGCTTTTTTAAAGAGACGGTGCATGAAAACACTATTATTTTTTTTAATAAATCCTTTGCAGTAAATGACAAGTACAGTAAGCAACACTGTCACAGTACTTCATATATATGTGACTGACATATTTCTATCTATCTAATCTATGTGTGAAGCTCTATTCTGTCTGTTATAAATTGTCGGGTACCGCTGCTGAATTGCCGACCGGCTTTTTTAAAGAGACGGTGCACGAAAACACTATTATATTTTTTAATAAATCCTTTACACTAAATGACAAGTACAGTAAGCAACACTGTCACTGTGCTTCATATATATGTGACTGACATGTTTCTATCTATCTAATCTATGTGTGATGCTCTATTCCTTCATGTCTAAATTGTCGGGTACCGGTGTATGCCGCTGCTGAATTGCCGGCCGGCTTTTTTAAAGAAAACGTCTTCTGAGCAGTTTGTCAGCTTTTGGACACCTTTGAAGGTGTTTTCTATGTGTTCCTATGTGTTTTTGTTTGCCTGCCATTGGTTTTAACGGTGTTCGATGGTGTTCTAAGGTGTTCGACGAACAGTTCGACGAACAGTTCCTCGAACATCCCGGTGTTCGACGAACCGAACCGAACCCGAACACTACGGGGGTGGCTCAACACTAGTCATAAGTTTTGTTATCTATGATTGAGGGATTTAAATTGTTATATTAATACTATCTCATCAGATATGATTGTTTTATATAATTCCAATATTGGTGAATTTATTGTATAATTAGCGATTTGTAGTTTGGCCAGATTTAATATGCTAAAGTTTAGGTCACTTATGCACATTTATGCGCTTATTCTTTGTATCTCTGCTCTGTCCTTGTTTCTATTCCTTATTGATATGGTACCTAGTCTGATATGCTAAGGTCTAGCCTATTCATGCATATATGTATGCTTACTCTTATAATTCTGTTTTGCCCTTACTTTTACCCATTATAAATATGGTGCCGGGATGTGTGCGCATGTCCTCCTTGCTTCCGTGCTCGCGCTTCCTGGCGCGCGCTGGACGGTGACGTCACGGGCGGTGCGACCACGCCTCCTTGTGACGACGCAGTTGAGCGCGTGGTGGAGGCACGGCCATGGCGGCGGGATGCAACCATGCGCCCAGTAGTGAGCGTCCAGTGGAGATCAAACTACTAATTAACCCAGGGTATATATGTCACGCTTTATCCCCTACTTATTGTCACTCCCGGAGGAAGCGTATTTGTGAAACGCGCGTTGGAGTGCATCCATCTTGTGCGTGTGGTTGCGGTATGAATACAGGTATGCCAACAAATGCTTTGCTCCATGTAGCATTACATGAGGGGTTCATTATGTCACTTTAGGTTTGGATTCTCTGTGCACTGCACTTTACATACTTACCTCTGAAGACTTTGTATTTATATAATCAATGTTGATATCCCCTATGATGACTAATTGTGAAATTATGTATATTATATCTGATTTATCTATGGAAAGTAGTGCTCCTCTTCATACTACAAACTGTTGATTAATTGATTTTGGCACTATACCACTTTAATATCTGATAGCACTGTGTCACTTTAAAGTTCTGATCATATTGACCCGCAGTTTGCTTTACGAACTTTTTTCTGAAATTAATCATATGACTTAATATTTATTAACATCTCCTGTATCTCTGTATGCACCATCTCGCTTTTTAATTTGTTGTGTCTTTAGTCTTGTCCAATTTTTATGGTGTTTTGAATTCCTGATTAATCAATAAAGTTTAAATTGTTTACTAATGAAACTGTGGTTGATATGATTGAATTCTGAGCGTTTTTTATATTAAATGAATACCAACATGGAGGATTTGGACCCTTTTACATTTTGGTCATCAAAGATGAATGGCCTGAGCTCGCCTGTCATGCCTTGGAGGTTTTATCATGCCCGGCAGCCAGCGTTCTTTCAGAACGTGTCTTCAGCGCTGCTGGTGGTGTCCTGATGGACAAGGTCAGCCGGCTGTCCCCTTAAAGTGTAGACCCCCTAACTTTCATCAAGATGAACAAGTCATGGATCTCCAAGGACTTTTTCACCCCAATCGCAGACTGTACAGACTAGGTGATGTTGAAGTTTTTAGTGTGCTGCATTAATCTCGCGTAATTGCAGTCTGTGATATGCCTTTGAGCCTGCTCTTGCTGCTACTGCTGCAGGTGTTAACACAAATTTTTGGAAATGTGAACACTTCTGATAGTGTCTCCAGCTGCTGGGTTGGCTGTAGTGGAAGAGGTGTCGGTCCCCATTATACTACTTATACTCTAGTGAAATTGATGCCACTTTGGTGTTTTTAAGCCCTAATTTTTTAAAATGTGAACAACACTCCTGATTGAGTCTCCATCTACTGGCTTGGCTGTAGTGGAAGGGGTGCCATTCCTAATTCTACTATTTCTACTGTACTGAAATTGATGCCACTTTTCTGGTGTCTGCCACAAATTTTTGGAAATGTGAAGAATCCTGATTGGGTCTCCATTTACTGGTTTGGCTGTAGTGGAAGAGGCTCTGGTCTCCATTTTACTACTTCTATTCTGGTGACATTGATGCCACTTTGGTGGTGTTAGGCCATAATTTAGGGAAATGTGAACACTCCTGATTGGGTCTCCATCTACTGGGTTGGCTGTAGTGGAAGAGGTGTTGTTCCTAATTCTACTATTTGTACTGTACTGAAATTGATGCCACTTCGCTGGTGTCTGACATAAATTTTTGGTAATGTGGAGAATCCTGATTGGGTCTCCATCTACTGGGTTGGCTGTAGTGGAAGAGGTTCTGGTCCATTATACTACTTCTATGCTGGTGAAATTGATGCCATTTTAATTGTGTTAGGCTGTAATTTATGGAAATGTGAACTCTCCTGATTGTGTCTGCATCTTCTGGATTGGCTGTAGTGGAAGAGTTGTTGGTCTTCATTATACTAGTTCTACTCTAGTGAAATTAATTCTTTGGTGCAGATATTGTTGTCACAGGGGTACACATGATATAATCAAAATTAGGTTTACTACTTTAATTACTAACGTGGTATATAAAGCCAGCTACATTTCATCTTTTAATTCTTTTGTGCTGATATTGTTCTCCATACAGGGGTACACATTAGTGATGAGCAAGCACTAAATGTGCTCAACTTAGTGGTTCAGCGGTTTCTCAAAACCTACCCAGATCTGTCAGAGCTGCTTATGAAAGTATGCCGTATGTATGCCCATTTCAGAAAGTCAGCTACAGCTTCCGCCACCCTGCCAGTGCTTCAGCAGCATTTGCAGCTTCCAGCTCACCGACTTGTGTGCAATGTGACCACACGTTGGAAATCAGCGTTGCAGATGTTGAGGATTAAGGATTTGTGAGCAGCAGAGGGCAGTTGTTGAGTACAAGCTTCAACACACGCGTTGAAATTCAGGTCAGCATCCGCACATAACAGCTGATGAGTGGGCATGGATGTCTGACATCTGTGCCATCCTCCAAAACTTTGAGGACTCCACCAAGATGGTGAGTGGCGATGACGCCATAATTAGCATCACTTCTCTGTGTACTGAAACGCTCGCTGATCACAATTAAAGAGGAGGCATTGCAGGCGAAGCAAGGAACTATAAAGGGTGATGCTACACAGCCCAGCCTTATCTCATCTCAACACGGATTGGGTTATAATGAGGAGGAGGAGAACATGGACAGTTGTCCTCTTGGTGAGGACAGGGAAGTCTTGACTGTCTTGGAAGTCTTGATACTCCTCTTTCAGTCTGTGGGAAAGCTGTATGAGTTTTGCTTAATGATGAGCTTCAGTAGCCTAGACTGTAGCCCAATAACATTGGGCACACAAGAGGATTTGATTCTGAGGGTCCACCTTTCTCCTCCGCTCAAGAGTCCCGTAGTAGCTGCAAGGTTTGCGCTATGAACTCTCCGGAAGGAGAAGCCAGGACCCACCAGAGGATTCTTCGATTCTCTGGTGGGCCCGTCCCACCCTGCCGAGAAGCATCCCTGGCTAAGAAAAGTCTGTGTGAAGGTTCCCGGATACTGTATGGCTGCTTTTTTACTGAGGAAGAAAGCAGAGAACGCAGGGGAAGCCCCATCAAACACGGAGAGAACATACAAACTACTTGCAGATATTGTCCTTGGTAGGATTTGAACCCAGGACCCCAGCGCTGCAAGGCTGCAGTGCTTACCACTGAGCCACCATTCTGCTCTCTCTATTCTCCCTCTGATATCTAACATGGTGGAGAAACTTGCACTTACTGCCACTCAGTGTCTTTAGCTCCTTTGTGAGAAACTAATGTTTGGGCAGCCACTCAGTCTACCAAATACAATTCCTGAGAAGGAAATTGTGGATGGCTTCGCTTCTGGTACTGGTTGCACTACTAATGCTATGGCGTGCCATAATTCACTGGAAATATTCCAGGCTGGTTGGAGACAAGCTCACTCCCACAGAAAAGTACCGGCAACAAGTTAAGGAGATGGTGGCCTCTATCATCATAAAGGAGTTAGCTCGTTGTCTGGGAGATCGACCACCGCTGCTGTCTACCTTGTGAACATTGTGTTGAAGCTTGCAAGGTGTCATGGGTTTACTGTGACAGAGGGAAGCCAGAAGACCCCAGCGTATGATTCCTCCCACTCCTGCACTCATTAGAAGCCTTTCGCCTTCATATTAATCGGTGCAGGTTTCTCTTAGCAGTGCAGGGGTTAATCTGCTCAGTTGTGAGCTCCTGGAAGCTTACCTTCATTTAAGCTCTCAGCAGATTTGTCCCGTGCATTTCCCCTACTGTGTAACTCTGTACCCCAACACATCAGACTGTCACCTGCCGTGGAAACCTTGAAAAGAAAACTGAAAACCCACTTCTTCTGACAAGCGTACAATCTGCAGTAACCCTCGCTCCAGAATACCGCTGCACGACCAGCTGTACCCTAACCTACTGTATCCTCACCCATCCCATGGAAATTGTTTGTGCGCCCTCATGGACAGGGTCCTCTATCCACTTGTACTAGTTGGTGACCCCTTTTCACATGTAAAGCGCCACGGAATGAATGTCGCTGTAATAATAATAATAATTAGAGTACTTGTACTCTGGGTCAATTGATGGCACTTTCCTGGTGTTTACCCCTAATTTGATGTGTTTTGACACTTTTGGACCCGTTTGAAGGTGTTGTGTATGCGTTTATTTTTGCCCCCCATTGAATCCAATGGCGTTCGGTAATGTTCGGCGAATATTCAATGAATAAATCGGCGAATATATCAAATTCGACGATCGTAATCCAATCTGAATATTGAAACATTCGCTCATCTCTAACTAGGACACGATTTTCATGTAAAGTGCCAGGGCATTATGGCATTATGGAGCAGCAGCTCATCCACGGCTACCACCCTCGGTCACTTTACACTCTCAGATTTTTATATTTGCTTGATAGGAGAAGCTCCGAAGGTAAAAGCAGAACAATGATCTGATCTGATCTGATGGAAATCAGTTCATTCTTTTGCATACAAGAAAAATCACTGAAGTCGGAATGAACCCTGAGGAGAAGGCAGGAACATAGAAGAGTGGATCTAGTTTAAAACAACCGTACCTGGGAGAAATGCATTTTCTCTTGTTGTACATCTACTCATTTTCCAACCGAATTGGAAAATTTGACATAAACACTGCCTCCACTTACACCTTGCATCATCCAGGGATGAGTGTTGATTACTTTTGGACAGATTCTTAGGCTATGTACCCACAATGAGTTTTTGGTGAGTTTTTGATGTTGCAGATTTTCTGCACCCATTAAGTTACATAGGTTACTTGCATTTTTTTCGAAAATACGCAGCGTAAAAAAAATCACCAAAAACTTATTGTCGGAACATAACCTTACTATTGAAACAGATTAAACCTATGATAAAAAACTACATAACAAAAATCTATTCCATACAGGTGATTTCTACGTCATGTACATGGGATTCATATAAACCCCCATCTAGTCATAAACTTTAGGCCATGTAAACAGTGATGCTAAATATGTCAGCCAGGTTAATACATGTAAATAGGTGTGACGTTTTGGAGCGTGATTTGTTGTTACCTGTCACATAGCTATGAGAATTATTCGTTGTTCGTAACATACTTTTCAAGAGGTGGCGCTGTTGTTGTTTTGGTGAAGCCATTGCTATTAAGGGGTTATGACAGTGTTTCCCAAACCCCATCCTCACGGCCCCCCACAGGTCATGTTTTCAGGATCTCCTTAGTATTACACAGATGATTGAAGTATTATCAAGGCATCAGGAATTCTCTCACCTGTGCAATACTAAGGAGATCCTGAAAACATGACCTGTGGGGGGCCGTGAGGATGGGGTTTGGGAAACATTGGGTTATGACAAGGGATTTCTGCAGTTGTTTTTTTGGGCAAAAGTAGTTGTCAGTATTATAGAGGTGCTATGGCTATCACTTGTATGGCATTGTGTGCCTACTGGGGGGGTGCAAGGTACTATTTTTCATTTATGGGTGCACGGAGGAGGTTTGCTCTTCCCCTGCAGGTTGTATGTTGCAGTTTATTACTTTAAACATTATGCCAGTTAAAAAATATTTCCATTTTGTATGAAAGTAAATGGCACTTTGTAACTCCAGTTTTGAGATCGTATATAGTTATATAAAGGTTTATTCTTAGCACTGTGCAGCACGAATCCCCTCCTTAACCCCTTCGCTCCTGGGCAATTTTCAGTTTTTTCGCTCTCGTTTTTTGCTCTCCTTTTTCCTCGAACAATAACTCTTTTATTTTTCTGTCCACATAGACATATGAAGGCTTGTTTTTAGTGGGACAAGTTGTACTTTTGAAAGACACCATTCATTTTATCATTTCATGCAACGGAAAGCCAATAAAAAATTTCAAGTGTGTTGAAATTTCAAAAATAGTGCAAGGTCACAATTTTTGGGGGAGTTTTTTATTTACCATGTTCACTATATTGTAAAACTGACCTGGCCATATAATTATCCATGTCAGTATGAGTACACAGATACTAAACATATAGAACACACAAATATGAAAAAATAGAGTATATTAACCTCAAGTTAAATGAAAAAATGTAGAGGCCTATCAGGCTGAAAATAAATTGTTTATTATGAAGATCAAAATTTATAGATAGGCGACAAATACATAGTAATCATAAAAAATAGTAGCAAGTCAATTGATGAGGAACAAAAAATGTGACAACACAATAGGCACATAAATGTTGTAAGTACATGGGAAGCAGACAAAAAGGTTTTTCTTTACAGATAAATGCCATAGATGGCTGACAACAGGTAGGAAAGGCAGATCTGCTTATGTGATCTCAAATAGTACAGACAATGATACTCCATAATGGCCACTAGATGGCACCCGAATGCAAATGAAACCAAATGCATATAAAGTATAGGGTCCAGTGACACAATATAGTAGAATATAAATAATGTGTAAGGTCAAGTGACAACAAAAGCAACAACATTATGTAAAAAGTCCAAGTCCAAGTGTCCGTGGTTAGGTGGACTTTCCCAGTAACTGCGTTGTTGAGGGAATGGCTAATGTTGTGGGACACATGCTTGTGTAATGCGGGGATGACACACCGGGAGAAATAGTGGCGGCTGGGGACCGAGTACCAAGGGAAATGCTTGAATTTGGAGCACACTTATATGTGATATGTGTGACGGAAAACCACAGTTTTAAATAGCTGGCCTGTAGGTTACTATTTTTCACAGCGACCTGGTGTCAATAACTTCACTGACACACTGCAACAAAATTTAAATGGAGGCCAATATTTTCCACGGAAAGTATTCAAACCCCTTTAAATTTTTCACTCTTTGTTTCATTGCAGCCATTTGGTAAATTCTAAAATGTTCATTTTTTTCTCATTAAAGTACACTCTGCACCCCATCTTGACTGAAAAAAAAACAGAAATGTATAAATTTTTGCAAATTTATTAAAAAAAAAGACTGAAATATCACATGGTCATAAGTATTCAGACCCTATGCTCAGTATTGAGTAGAAGCTCCCTTTTGAGCTAATACAGCCATCTTGGGAATGATGCAACAAGTTTTCACACCTGGATTTGGGGATCCTCTGCCATTCTTCCTTGCAGATCCTCTCCAGTTCCATCAGGTTGGATGGTGAATGTTGGTGGCCAGCCATTTTCAGGTCTCTCCAGAGATGCTCAATTGGGTTTAGGTCAGGGCTCTGGCTGGGCCAGTCAAGAATGGTCACAGAGTTGTTCTGAAGCCACTCCTTTGTTATTTTAGCTGTGTGCTTAGGGTCATTGCCTTGTTGGAAGGTGAACCTTCGGCCAAGTCTGAGGTTCAGAGGACTCTGGAAGAGGTTTTCATCCAGGATATCTCTGTACTTGGCCGCATTCATGTTTCCTTCAATTGCAACCAGTCGTCCTGTCCCTGAAGCTGAAAAACAAACACATAGCATGATGCTGCCACCACCATGTTTCACTGCTGGGATTGTATTGGGCAGGTGATGAGCAGTGCCTGGTTTTCTCCACACATACTGCTTAGAATTATCACCAAAAAGTTCTATCTTCGTCTCATCAGACCAGAGAATCTTATTTCTCATAGTCTAGGAGTCCTTCATGTGTTTTTTTGAGCAAACTCTATGCAGGTTTTCATATATCTTGCACTGAGGAAAGGCTTCCGTCGGGCCATTCTGCCATAAAGGCCCGACAGTTGGAGGGCTGCAGTGATAGTTGACTTTGTGGAACTTTCTCCCATCTCCCTATTGCATCTCTGGAGCTCAGCCACAGTGATCTTGGGGTTCTTCTTTACTTCTCTCACCAAGACTCTTCTCCCACGATTGCTCAGTTTGGCTGGACGGTCAGGTCTAGGAAGACTTCTGGTGGTCCCAAACTTCTTCCATTTAAGGATTATGGAGGCCACTGTGCTTTTAGGAACCTTGAGTAATGCAGAAATTCTTTTGTAACCTTGGCCAGATCTGTGCCTTGCCACAATTCTGTCTCTGAGCTGCTTGGGCAGTTCCTTTGAGCTCATGATTCTCATTTGGTCTGACATGCACTGTGAGCTGTGAGGTCTTATGTAGACAGGTGTGTGCCTATCCATATCAAGTCTTATCAGTTTAATTAAACACAGCTGGACTCCAATGATGGAGTAGAACCATCTCAAGGAGGATCCCAAGGAAATGGACAGCATGTGACTTAAATATGAGTGTCTGAGCAAAGGGTCTGAATACTTATGACTAGAGATGAGCGTTGTTCTACTCGAACTGTTCGCCAATCTCAAATTCGAGCTGTTTTGGGCGGTGTTCGAGCCGGTCGGCGAACACGAACAATTTGAGAAAAATTCGGCTGTTCGAGGTTATGTTCGATAACTGTTCGTGCACCAAAATCATAACTGGATTTTTTCTCAGTAATGATGAAAATTAATGTTAATACGCAGTTTGAGTGTACAGCGGGGTGGGGGGAGGGGCAGGGGATGGATCTCTGCAGGAACAATGAAGATCTCCATTTTTTTTTCTCTTTCCCGCATTTGCAGTGGGGAGGTGCAATCTGTCAGCCTATCAGCAGCGCACACACGGAGCGAAGTGCTTTTTTTCACACAAGCAAGGGCATGTGTGATTGGCAGTGTATGTCACATGTCCTTGCCCTATAAGACCAAGCCATTTTCCCCGTCGCCACCATTTTCTCACTGCTGCAGCTGCGTGTTAGACGGCACCGCTGTTGCTGTGTGCGCTATACCTTGTTAATTTCAAGCCAATTTTCGCACAAATATACAGATAGCTTGGGAGTAGGGAATAGTTGTGATTGCAGTCCTTTTAAGGACTAGGTTACAGCATTTCCTACGACTTTTATCAGGCAGGTCTGTGCTCTTAAATAGATAGATTGTGGGAGTAAAGACTAATTGTAATTGGAGTCCTTTTCAGGACTAGGTTACATCAGTTCCTATCAGTTTTTGCCAGGCAGGTCTGTGCCAGTGCTGTGCAAGTTTTTTTCACAGCATTTGGCTGAATCTAGCAAAGCTAATCCATTTTGGCCTATTGCAGAGTGTGTTAGTCAGTGGAGTAGCCTATCTGTGTTGCAAGATATACCACCTGTGTATAGAATACCAATTTTTTTACTGCACCTAGTGAAGTAAAATCTTTTGGGCATAGCATCATTCTATTAGTCCATCTATACTGACCTCCATCAGGTTGCAAACTGAATATAATTTTTTTCTGCATCTAGCTCTGAAAAAATATTTGGGCTTCTAGCAGTGTGTGGGACTTGGTCTATTAGTCCATCTATACTGACCTCCATCAGGTTGCAAATTAAAAATAATTTTTTTCTTCATTTAGCTCTGAAAAAATATTTGGGCTTCTAGCAGTGTGTGGGACTTGTTCTATTAGTCCTTCTATACTGACCTCCAGCAGGTTGCAAATTGAATATAATTTTTTTCTGCATCTAGCTCTGAAAAAATATTTGGGCTTCTAGCGGTGTGTGGGACTTGGTCTATTAGTCCATCTATACTGACCTCCATCAGGTTGCAAATTAAAAATAATTTTTTTCTTCATTTATCTCTGAAAAAATATTTGGGCTTCTAGCAGCGTATGGGACTTGTTCTATTAGTCCATCTATACTGACCTCCATCAGGTTGCAAATTAAAAATAATTTTTTTCTGCATCTAGCTCTGAAAAAATATTTGGGCTTCTAGCAGTGTGTGGGACTTGGTCTATTAGTCCATCTATACTGACCTCCATCAGGTTGCAAATTAAAAATAATTTTTTTCTGCATCTAGCTCTGAAAAAATATTTGGGCTTCTAGCAGTGTGTGGGACTTGGTCTATTAGTCCATCTATACTGACCTCCATCAGGTTGCAAATTGAATAAAAAAATTTTCTGCATCTAGCTCTGAAAAAATATTTGGGCTTCTAGCGGTGTGTGGGACTTGGTCTATTAGTCCATCTATACTGACCTCCATCAGGTTGCAAATTAAAAATAATTTTTTTCTGCATCTAGCTCTGAAAAAAAATTTGGGCTTCTAGCAGTGTGTGGGACTTGGTCTATTAGTCCATCTATACTGACCTCCATCAGGTTGCAAATTAAAAATAATTTTTTTCTGCATCTAGCTCTGAAAAAATATTTGGGCTTCTAGCAGTGTGTGGGACTTGGTCTATTAGTCCATCTATACTGACCTCCATCAGGTTGCAAATTAAAAATAATTTTTTTCTTCATTTAGCTCTGAAAAAATATTTGGGCTTCTAGCAGTGTGTGGGACTTGTTCTATTAGTCCTTCTATACTGACCTCCAGCAGGTTGCAAATTGAATATAATTTTTTTCTGCATCTAGCTCTGAAAAAATATTTGGGCTTCTAGCGGTGTGTGGGACTTGGTCTATTAGTCCATCTATACTGACCTCCATCAGGTTGCAAATTAAAAATAATTTTTTTCTGCATCTAGCTCTGAAAAAATATTTGGGCTTCTAGCAGTGTGTGGGACTTGGTCTATTAGTCCATCTATACTGACCTCCATCAGGTTGCAAATTGAATAAAAAAAATTTCTGCATCTAGCTCTGAAAAAATATTTGGGCTTCTAGCGGTGTGTGGGACTTGGTCTATTAGTCCATCTATACTGACCTCCATCAGGTTGCAAATTAAAAATAATTTTTTTCTGCATCTAACCCAGCCAATAGTTTTGGCCTAATACCACAGTTTGGCCACTCAGCTCTGCTCGGTTACCATCCATTGTTTTTTTGTGCAAACAACTCCAGAGTTGTGAATTAGTTAACCACCAAAATGAGTGGAAAAAGGCCTGCTGCTGGTGGAAAGGGGAATAGGCATGTTGGGAAGGGGAAAAAAGATTGTGTCCGTGGGGTAGGTGCAGAAGAAAGACCATCTTCCAGCCAAACTAAAATGTCTACTTCTTTTAGCGGACAATGTGATAAGATCCCTTTCTTACGGCCACGCCAATCGCTACAAATTCCAGATGAGGCACAAAAACAGCAGGTGCTTCAACGGATATCAAGTGCTCCTTTAAGTGGGCTCTCCTCCACATCAACTTCAACATCACAAATACTCCAGTCCTCAAAGGTGTCACCCAAATCGCACTTGCTTCCTCACAGCTCCCAAATCTCCAGCTGCCCGTCTGAGTATGAGGTAGAACAGATGGTTGAGTCTGCAGAGCTGTTTACTCATACTATAGCCTGGGAATCAGAGGTCGACTCCAGCGCTTCTGTGAATCCAGACGAGGAAATGATCTGCACTGATGCCCAGAATCTTTATGAGTCGGATCCAGGACCAGACGCAGAAGGTTCTGACCATAATGTAGACCCTCATTCCCAAACTGTAACTCCTGTTGGTGGAGACAATGAGGAAGACGATGATAAGACTCAAATACCTGATTGGAGCGACAACTTTAGTTTTTTGTCAGGGCAGGAACAGGTTGGCTCTGAGGACGACGGGTGTGATAACGCACAGGGTGATGATGATGAGGTCGGAGATCCCACTTACTGTCAACCCACAGTCAGCCAAGAGATGAGGTCAGCAGAGGAGGTGGAGGAAGATGCTAGTGACGACGAGGTCAGGTTGCGCCTTCCTGGACAGAGACGTAGTACTGGAAGCACGTCAACAACTGCATCCTCAAACACAACTCTGCCTCTCACCACAAGTCGTGGTGGCTCTTCAGGTCGCATGGGTGCTAAGCCTTGCATAGCCTGGGCATTTTTTCAGATCGATAAAGATGACCCAACTCGTGTTATCTGTAACATTTGTCAGCAAAAGCTAAGTAGAGGCCAAAAAATACATAGTTTGAGTACTTCATGCATGAACCGGCACATGGACATGAAGCATAAGTTGCAGTGGGAAGCTCAGTGTGCTACAATGCGGTCTAGCCGGCCGGGCCAACCACCGTCTGCCATATCTTGTGCATCCGCGGCCTCTTCATCCTCTGTGACTGGGGGGACAGCAGTCACACCTGTTTTGGGGCGCAGACCTGCCACCTCTTTACCCGCAACAGCCAGCGTGATTGGCAGGTCATCATTTTCTTTGGAGGTGGTAACACCAGCTGGTCTTGAGCGCTGTCCGACATCGATAGCACCACCTTTGGATCAAGTCAACCTAACATGTCCGCCTGCATCTTCCTCACAGACCGGCAGTTTGCCGGGGACACCCTTATCAACCCCGTCTAAGCACAATAGCCAGCCCTCGGTCCCTCAGATGTGGACAAGTAAAAGACCATTTCCTCCTAGCCATGAGAAAGCTAAGAGGTTGAATTTCACCATCTGCAAGCTCTTGGCTACAGAAATGCTGCCTTTCCGCCTGGTGGACACAGAGGATTTTCGAGACCTTATGTCCGTCGCAGTGCCCCAGTACCAGATGCCCAGTCGGCACTACTTCTCAAAGAAAGGTGTGCCTGCGCTCCACCAGCATGTCGCACACAACATCACCGCTTCTTTGAGAAACTCTGTGTGTGACAGGGTGCATTTCACCACAGACACTTGGACGAGTAGGCATGGACAGGGGCGTTACATGTCGTTGACTGGGCACTGGGTAACTATGGTGACAGCAGGACAAGGGGCTGCTGTCCAAGTCTTGCCGTCCCCACGAGTTGTGCGTCAATCCTCTTTATGTCATTTTTCCTCCACTGCTTCTGCCTCCTCAACCTCCTCTCGGTCTTCCACCTGCACCCAAAGCCTGTCTGGTCATGCCACAAGCTTTCTAACTGCGCAGAAGGGATCCTGCACACCTCCTTACTATGCTGGCAGTAGGGCTCAACGTCATCAGGCGGTTTTTACATTGAAATGTCTGGGAAATGTGAGTCACACAGCTGAGGAGTTGTGGTCAGCTCTGGAGAACCAATTTCATGAATGGTTGTCTCCACTGGACCTGAAACCAGGGAAGGCCGTGTGCGACAATGCTGCAAACCTGGGTGCGGCCCTTCGCCGGGGCAATGTCACACACGTGCCTTGTATGGCTCACGTGTTGAACCTGGTTGTCCAGCAATTTTTAGCCCACTATCCCAGACTAGATGGCCTTCTGCAGAGGGCACGGTCGCTGTGTGCTCACTTCCGCCGTTCGCATCCCGCAGCTCAGCGACTTACATCTCTACAGAAGTCGTTGGGCCTGCCACTTCACCGGCTAAAATGCGATGTGCCTACCCGGTGGAATTCAACTCTGCACATGTTGCAGCGACTGTGGCAGCACCGACAAGCCCTGGTGCAATACGTTCTGACGTATAGCCTGGGCCAACAAGATTCAGAGGTGGGGCAAATCACGCTGGAGGAGTGGTCTCAGATCAGGGACCTATGTACCCTTCTGCACAGTTTTGAAATGGCGACGAAGATGTTTAGTGCTGACGATGCCATTATCAGCATGACTATTCCGGTGATTTACATGCTGGAGCACATGTTAAACAGAATTCGGAGTCAGGTGGTGGCACAAGAGGAGGTGGAGGAAGTAGAGGAGGAGGAGTTGTATGCGGAAGGGCTAACATCTGCAAGGTCCAGACGGTCGGCAGCACCAGGGCGGCAGGCATGTGAGGGTGGGGGAGATGATTTTACCAGGGCGCATGGTAGCAGCCAAACTAGTGAGGAAGGTGCAGGAGCCCAGGAAGAAGTGGAGGACGAACTGATGGAAGACTCATCAGATGAGGGAGACCTTGATCACATTTCTGTTGTGCGAGGTTGGGGGGAGAGGACAGAGGAAGGAAGCATGATTGTTACCTCGCCACCAACACAACAGGGACTTGGTGCTCCTGGATGCGCAACACACATGAGTGCCTTCTTGCTGCACTACCTGCATCATGACCCTCGAATTGTGAGAATTAGAAATAATCCTGACTACTGGGTTGCCACACTGTTAGATCCCCGGTACAAAAGTAAATTTGCAGAAATTATTCCTGCCATAGAAAGGGATGCACGCATGCAGGAGTATCAGCAGAGACTGTTGCAGAATCTTACATGTGCTTTTCCACAAAATACCAGTGGTGCACGTAGTGAATCTCACAGTTCCAACTTGCCAACCGTGGGACCGTCAAGTGTTCAGCACTCAAACCGTAACAGAACCACAGTATCTGCTGGTAACATCAATTTTGCGGAATCATTTCACCACTTTTTTAGCCCATCCTTTGCAAGGCCACAGGAGACAAGAAGTCTGACACATAGTCAACGCCTAGAGACGATGGTACAGGAGTATCTCCAAGTAAACATTGAAGCCACGACTGTGTCACTGGACCCTTGCTCTTTTTGGGCTTCCAATCTGGATAAATGGCCGGAGCTAGCCACTTACGCCTTGGAGATCTTGTCATGCCCCGCAGCCAGCGTTCTGTCTGAACGTGTGTTCAGCGCTGCTGGTGGTGTGCTGACAGATAAGCGCACGCGGCTCTCCACTGATAATGTAGACAGACTCACGTTCATAAAGATGAACAAATCATGGATCCGAAACGACTTTTCTACCCCTGTGTCATCCTGGGGAGAGTAAAAGCTTGATGATTGGTTAAAATCACCCTACCAACCGTTTTAAGCTTTCAAATTACTAATCATGTTTATCTGTATCTTGACTGGAAAATAATTTGGGCTTTGTAGCAGTGTGCAGCACTGATCCTATTAGGCCATCTATAATAAGCTTCACCAGATTTAAAATTAAAAATAATTTTTAGCTGCATCTAGCCCGGAAAATAATTTTGGGGCTCCGAGATGCGCAAGACACATAAGTGCCTTCTTGCTGCACTACCTGCAGCATGACCCTCATATTGTCAGAATTCGAAGTAATCATGACTACTGGGTTGCCACACTCTTAGATCCCCCAAACTTTTCGATCAACCTTTTCATTTTAATAAAGACCAAAAAAATGGTCATTTTTGAAATTATAAGCATTAGCAGGTTGTTAGAAACTGAAATCAAACAGTTTTCAACTCAAAACTTTATTCTAGGTGATGTTACATTTTCACATAGGACCCCTTGTTCGAAAGGAGCTTCTGAACTCTCTCGTCCATTGAATTTGTCAGGTTTTGGATGGTTTCTGCTTCAATTGTTTTGCATGAGGACAGAATACCCTCCCAGAGCTGCTGCTTAGATGTGAACTGCCTCCCGCCATCATAGACACTCCTTTTAATGATGCTCCAAAGGTTCTGAATGGGGTAGAGGTCAGGGGAGCATGGGGGTCACACCATAAGTTTGTCCCCTTTTATGCCCATATCAGCCAGAGATGCAGATGTTTTATGTGCAGCATGAGATGGTGCATTATCATGCAGAAAAATGATCTTGCTGTGAAATACATGGTTCTTCTTCTTGAACCATGGCAGGAAGTGCTGTTTGAGAAAATCCACATACATTATGGAGTTCATCTTTAGCGCCTTCAGGGATCCTAAAGGGGCCGACAATCTCTCTCCCCATGATTCCAGCCCAAAACATTACTCCACCTCCTCCTTGTTGGCGCTGTAGCCGTGTTTGCGTGGGGTGTCCATCAACCAGCCATCCTCCACTCCATTCATCTGGACCATCGAGCGCTGCACGGCACTCATCCGTGAACAAAACAGTTTTGAAATCAGTCTTCATGTAATGTTTGGCCCACTGGAGCCGTTTCTGCTTGTGTGAAGTGGATAGAGGAGGTCGACAGGATGGCGTATGCACAGCTGCAAACCTCTGAAGGACCCTGCATCTTGTTGTTCGGGGGACGTTGGAGGCACAAGCAGCTTCAAAAACTTGTCTGCTGCTATGACAAGGCTTTTTTGCCGCTGCTCTTTCAACCTGACGTAATTGCCTGTAGGAATGAGTCCTCAATTTGCCCTTATCAGCACGCACACGTGTGTACTGTGAATCAGCTACATACTTCTTGATTGCCAAGACACTTCATCCTGATCATCGCACAATGTTGATTGTAGTCATGCCTTGACCTAAACACTCCACAATTTGTTGCTTCTCAGCAGCCGACACATCCTTTTTCTTTCCCATTTTGGCAGAAAATGTAGGCTGCTTAATAATGTGAGAGAGCCTTCTTAAGTAGTCTTGCCTTTCATTGGACACACCTGCCAAACTAATTAGCACAGGTGTCTGCAATTGCTTACAGTGATATAAAGAGCCCTGACACACATCACCATCAATGAGTTTAACTGACAAACAAACAAATTCTTCCCTTATCACTCCTAAACACTTTTTGCATAATAATTTGGAACGCGGTGTACATGTGCTTTTCCACAAAACACCAGTGGTTCACGTAGTGAATCTTACAGTTCTAACTTGCCAACCGTGGTCTGTATGGAATTGTTCAATAAAGGGCCCAAAATTAAGATAACATAGATGGGAGAGGTCTCTATGAATAGGAATTCCTAAGTATTTGATACCCTGTGAGGGCCAGGCAAAGGGAAAGTTGGACTGGATGGAATCCTATATGGATTTAGGGAGGGAGACATCGAGGGCCTCAGACTTCGCTGCATTGATTTTAAAATTTTACCATGTAACAAAGTGATCTATTTCAGCCATAACAGCAGGGATGGATATATGTGATTGAGTGATATATACTAGGACATCATCAGCAAATAGAGAGCACTTGTACTCGGTGCCTCCCACCTCAATCCACCTAATATTGGGGTTATGGCGAATTGATGAGAGCAGGTGCTCCGTCACTAGGATGTTTAAGAGAGGGGACAGAAGACATCCCTGCCTTGTCCCATTGGTGATTGTGAAAGGTGATGAAAATGTTCTGACGCACCCCCTGGGCCTTGGGACACCCGGAGCCGGACCCTTTTTGGTGGATGCTGGTGGTTGTAGTCTTCGTGGCGGCGATCCGGTTCCGTGGCTCAGGGCGGTCAAACCAGTGGCGGAACTATTTATGTGGTTTTGATGTTTAAATGTCCGACTACGCCACCCGTGGATTGCGGTCAGAGTGAACCGCCGCTACAGGGCAGACCGCTAAGGCTGGTGTTGTGGGTGCAGCAGAGCGTAGCATAACTCCCCACGGGAGGAGTATAGCCTCAGGGCAGTGTATGCGGAGGATGGGGGTGATGGTGCAGGGCAGCAGCAGTAACGACACGGAGTCAGTGATGCAGTTCAGGGCCTTTACTCACAGTTCTTATTATCCAGACCACGTCTGCAGGTAACGGCTGCCCACGTCGTACTGTGCTCACCAGGTGAGGGGCTCAGACAACTCCCAGATAACTTTGGAGCGCTTCACAGGACCCCCTTTGTGTGTCCTTTGTCTGGCCTTTCTTACCAACACTTCTGTCCGGCTGCCTCGGGCCTCCTCTTGGTAAACTTGGCGCCAGTTTCCCTGACCCTATGTGGTGCCTTCCTAGCGGGTGGAGCAAGGGGCTGCGCCACATAAAATGTCAGAGCCTCCGGTTTCTAGCTGAGGGTCGTTTCCTGCCTCCACTAGTTCGGGGACCGGTCTCCCCCTTTGGCCTGACCCCTCCACGCAGGTGGATTCGGGCGTGCGGTGGCGACTCGCCCGTCCGCACCCCTGGGATCCCTTCATTCCTCGTTCCTGGAGCCTTCTCCGCTCCTCTTCCTTCCTTCTCCCTCTTGCAGGCCTGGGCCTCTGTTACTAGGCCCGCCTCCGGAGCAGAGCGCATGCAGAGCCCCTGCTCCCTGCCACTTCTGCTCAGACTTCTCTGCACTGAACTAAGATGGTGCCCACCTTTTATACTCCCTTCTCAATGCACCCAGGAACTGCTTCCTCCCTGCTCCTGCACTGCAGGGTTCCCCTTCCTCAGTGTTCCCTCCCCCCACTCCAGCCAGGGACTGGGACTGTCGTGCCCATCTCAGGGGCATATTGGTCGCCCTGCCCCACGGCAATGTGGTGTAATGCATGCAGGTGTCGGGTCCTGATCCACACTCCATCCTTATCTGAGAGTGAGATATCACACCTCTGGGTGAGGTGCAATACGTCTGTAGCAACCGAGCCCTCGGTGCTACAGTTCCATTTATCTTCAGCCTAGGTGACGTATTGTGATACAGGGCCGTGATTTTGGCTATAAAAGGGTCCCCTAGACCCCTACCCCAAGCTTTTTAAGAGAATCATATATGGCGTGCCAGGAGACTCTATGGAATGCTTTCTCAGCATCCAACGAGAGTATCTACTTACAATTTTTTAACTGCATCTAGCCCAGGAAATACTTTGTGCCTAGTAGCAGTGTCTGCTAGTCAGCGGATTATCCCGGCTGTTAAGCAAGCTACACCACCTGTAGTTTGGACACTTAATTTTTTCAAAGGAAATGCTTCGGGACCACGGGATACTTAGTGAAGAGCATCAGGAGGCACCCCAAGGCATAGGGGCTGGGACTGGCACTAGGATGCCTTGCGGTGGACAGCCGAGCTCGATCCTTATAAAAGCTTTTTAACTGCAGCAGCTTTAGTGGACGCTACTGGAGCTGGAATTACGCGGCTGCTGGCATGAGACTTGCCCTCCAATAGATCCTTGTAAATGGATTTAAAGTGTATTCATTCAAATTAGAGGGACAATTTAAATTAAAAAGCTTAGAGCTGCCTCCACCACAGGGGGGCTCTCTCGACCCACCAGCGGACAGGCACCAGTATTGGGAGAGGGGGGCTGGCCGTCAGGGTTCACCGCGGCTCTGGCACAAACCCGGCGACACGGAGGTGGCACGGGCAGGAGCGGACTGGCCGTCTCGGCTTCTCACTTTTTGGATTTTAGAAGGGCATGACATGCCTATATCTGTGTCTCCCCCTCCTTTTACTCCTCCACCTCTTTTCTTTTCGCATGACTATATGTACTTGTGACTTTTCCATGTGTTAGTTGTGTCTTCTGAGCAGTTTGTCAGCTTTTGGACACCTTTGAAGGTGTTTTCTATGTGTTTCTATGTGTTTTTGTTTGCCTGCCATTGGTTTTAACGGTGTTCGAAGGTGTTCGACGAACAGTTCGACGAACACACGGGTGTTCGACGAACCGAACCGAACTCGAACACTACGGGGGTGGCTCAACACTACTGCAGAGATGATGTTCTGTGCATGAATTATAGGTACATTTTAAGTTGTATAGGATTTTTAAGAAATGGACACAGAGGAGGGAATACTCAAAATTATTACTTGCCTTGTAAATCTTCACGTAATTTCCAGTGCCGCGTGCCCATTTGTCCTACTGGTCCTTGTTAGAGTAGCCTGCGGCAATTAGATCCCAACAGTACTATCGGGACAGATATGACTTGTCAATGGCCAATGCATTTATGCAGCATAGTATCATCACTGGTGAAGCCAGGGATTGGCCGTAGCTGTAACCTTTGTATGGTCAGCTAAAAAGTCATGCAAAACTGTTTTCAAAGACCAGCGGGACCATTATATCAACAATCTGCTAGCGGACGGAAATTTTAGGTAAATTCTACCTATTTGTGAGTTTGACACATTCCCTGCTTTGTGGCCAGTATTGAAAAATTTTGAACAAATGATAGGTTTAACATATACCCATATTACAAAACAGTTCAAAACCTCGAGGAGTACATTAGGTGAATATTAAATTAATATGAGATTTCCTAAATTATAAGCAAATGGATTAACCTTTTTGTTTTGCCTAAGGTGGCAGAAAACACACTACTCTTGGTGATGGAAAGGACATCTAGAGGGGTTATGGAGGAGGCTGATGTTTTTTAGATGTTTTTGCTGAGTGTGGCCCATCTATTTGCTCATAATTTAGGAAAAGTAGCTGAGAATTAAATGAAAATCATGTCTTTTTTATAAAGCAGAGTAATGATTGAAAATAAATATTTAGAATTTTATTTTTTTAAGTTTTAAGACCGAATTATCAGAAAAAGTGACATTGTCATTTTTGATGAGGTAAATTAATGGAGTTTTAAAGATTATTCCTCAAGGTAGTATAAGTAACCCTTTTTTAAGCCTCTAAATCTGTTATAGGTCTATAATATGTTCTAATCATGTATATCTAAAGCTGATTTGTTACCATATTTTTTACTTATACATTGGTATTGTGCTATTGAATTAGATATGCCTGACCATTTTTCTGTACATAAGTTATAGGTCCATTTTTTAAGTAGCTTTCCAGGACTTGTAAAAAATTAATGTTCAAAGAGTATTGAAGAACTAAAAATTATTGCTTATCTTATAAATAGTGTTGAGCATTCCGATACTGTAATATCGGGTATCGGCCGATATTCGCGGTATCGGAGTTCCGATACTGAGTTCCGATATTTTTACAATATCGAATACCGGAATCGGAAGTTCCCATAATGCCTGCCCTCTGCAGTGTCTCTGAAGGATGACAAGCTGGATGGCAGTGCTCAGCTGCGATCCAGCCTGCATCAGAATGCCATCCCAGCGTGAGAGAATTCTCCTGATTGTTTAAAAGCCGGTGGGCGGTAAAAAGCCGCCGGCTTTTAAACAGTCACACAGCCCCATACTGCTTCCCCGCAGCCTCCCACCCTGATCCTCCGCTCCCCTCGCCACCTCCCATCTCGATCGTAAGTTAGTTCCGGGCGGGGAGCACAGCACCAAGGAGCGGGGAGCGAAGGACCCGGGCGGGGAAGCCGGCAGTGAAAAGACTTCACCGCCGGCTTTCCCGTTCTGTGCTGCGCTCTCCCGCCGGTTATTTCAAATGAACAGCTGAGGTATCAGGTGATGCTGATCAGCTGTTCATTTGAAGTCACCGCGGTGCCCTCAGAGGGTTCATGTGAGTTCATGCTTGACTGCATTGCATGAACTCACATGAACTTTCCCACGGCCGCACAGGTCAGCCTCACCTCCCAGACCATCAGACCGGTCATGATTGGTGTGTGCGCGGTGTCTGTGCGACGTCTGCGGGTGTGTGCGTGCAGGCAGACATAGGCCGATGTGAAACTACTACTCCCATCGGCCTATGTCTGTCCCCCGTCCACTCGTGCCAGCAGGATCAGCTTGATGGGAGCAGTAGTTCCCATCAGCCTGATCCTGCTATTTAAACTGCCCCATGTGTTATTTTTGCCCCTATACGTGTTTTTTTAGGCCCCCATATTTTTTTTTTGTTTTTGGTCCCCAATAAATTTTAAATACATTTCATTGGTGGCCAGTGTTTACCTAAAATAAATTAGTTTATACATTACCTGTCCCCACCGTTCGCCACCTAAAATAAAGTAAAAAATAAAAAACTACACCTATACTCACCTAGACACCTAATTCCCTGAAGCCATCGATCTCCTGTAATAAAATATAAAATAATAAACCACAACCTTATCCTTACCCCTCCGTAGTAGTCCACGAGTGTCCCACGAAGATCTCCAGTTTAGAGCAGCCACATAGAATGTGACCGCTCTGAACCGCTGCAGCCGCTAGAATGACAGGGCCGTAAAGCAGCCCCGTCATTGCATAAGCGGGTTCGCCGGAGTTGAGGCAGCGCTGCTCCGGTCAGCTCCATTACGGCCCTGCTGTACCGTGAGAAATTCCCACGGTACAGCAGTGCCGTAAAGGAGGTCTCCGGAGCTGCGCTGACTGAATGCACTCCGGTGACCTCAGTCAGTGCTCACACTGCCGGGAGCGGACGTGTTCCCGGCAGCGTGAGCTTACAGCAGCCATGCACAGCTGTCACCATCTCCAGATGTGACAGCTGTGCATGGGAGATCAGCGCAGGAGCGTGGACAGGTAACTATTTTTTTTAGTAAACTAAGAATTAAATAAAATGGTGTGTTTTATTTCAAATAAATTATTTTTTTCTGGGTGTTTGTGTTTTTTCTTTTTAACACTTTGTAGGTTACTAATGGGGGTGTCTTATAGACGCCCATCATTACTAACCTGGGCTTCATGGCAGCTGGCGCTGACATGAACCCCAACCCTATTACCCCCAGCCACCGCACCAGGGCAGCGTGGAAGAGCGAGGCTAAGTGCCAGAATTGGGGCATCCTATGGATGCGCCATTTCTGGGGTGGCTGACGGCTGGTGTTTCTAGCCTGGGAGGGGGCCAATATTCATGGCACCCTTCCTGGGCTATTAATATCAGTCCCCAGCTGTCTGCCTAGCCTTTGCTAGCTATTAAAATAGGGGGGACCCCACGTCATTTTTTTGGGGGGTCTCCCATTTTAATAGCTAGTAAAGGCTAGGTATTCAGCTGGGGGCTGATATTAGTAGCCTGGGAAGCTCCGTGGGTATTACCCCCTTCCCAGGCTTCAAAGATCTGCCCCAGCTGTCTGCTTAACCTCCGCTAGAGACTAAAATTATGGGGGATCCCACGCCAATTTTTTTTTAATAAATCCTTTATTTTAACACTAAATGACACTTGAGGGGTTAATAAAGATGCAGTCCCTAAATTATTATTTATTTTTTAATTAATTTTTCCCAAAAATTTTGACGTGGACTTTGCCATATTTTTGTATGCCAGCCAGGTACAGCATCCAGGAACGGGCTGCCCCCAACTCCCAGCTGCCTATTTGTACCTGGCTGGACACAACAATATAGGGAAGCCCTTTTTTTATTATTATTTCATGAATTTCATGAAATAAGTTTAAAAAAAATAATACGTGGGGCTTCTCCCTATTTTTGTGTCCAGCCAGGTACAACTAAGCAGCTGGGGGCTGGAATCCACAGCGCAGGGTGGCCCAAGCTTTGTGGGCCCCCCCTGCTGCGAACTGCAGTCCACAGCCACCCCAGAAAATGTTGCGTTCATACAAGAGCCATCTTCTGGTGCTGTATCCAGCTCATCCAGGGCCCTGGTGTGGTGGATCACTGGGTAATAAAGGGGTTAGGGCCAACTTTGTATTATCCGCTGGCCCTAAGCCCGAAATTCATGGGGTCACGCCAATATTAGATATGACAGCCATGAATTTCCAGTAAAGTATTTAAAAATAACACAACACCCAGAATAAAGTTCTTTAATTGAAATAAACACACAATTCTTTATTGTTCTAAATTAAACTCTGTAGTGTCGGTGTCCCTGCCTCCTGCTAGGCAGGGACGCTGTTCCCCTCACCTCTCCACTCCGTGCCCGGCGTCCTCCTCCCGCTCTGCTGGCAGCGCGCGCTGCTTCCCGGCCACTGTGCTTAGGGCGCGCGCGCGCTCCCCCTCTCTTAAAGAGGCCGTGCGCGCCATCCTCAGGAGTCCGGAGGACCTCACCATATATAAGGCACCTCCTCCAAAATAGAGGTGCCCGAGCAATGTTGTTGCAAAGCCTTCACTCTGCTTCAGCCCTCAGGTCCCGTTACCAGTTACCTGCCAGTCACCTGCCAGATTCCTGCTTGATACCTGCCTGATATCCGTTTACCTGCTAGCAAGCCTGTGGTCCGACGGTCTGCCTTCCGACACCTGTCAGTCTGTCTATGGACCAGCCTGCCCGCTCACCTGGGAGCACTCATCTGCTACCTGCCTGCTAGCCTACCTGGAGGCTCCGCTGTCACTTGCCATGACCACCTGCCTGTCCAGAGACTCTAGCCTGCTCACCTGGGAGCGCTCACCTGCTACCTGCCTGCTAGCCTACCTGGAGGCTCCGCTGTCACTTGCCGTGACCACCTGCCTGTCCAGAGACTCTTGCCTGCTCGCCTGGGAGCGCTCACCTGCTACCTGTCTGCTAGCCTACCTGGAGGCTCTGCTGTCACTTGCCGTGACCACCTGCCTGTCCAGAGACTCTTGCCTGCTCACCTGGGAGCACTCACCTGCTACCTGCCTGCTAGCCTACCTGGAGGCTCCGCCGTCACTTGCCGTGACCACCTGCCTGTCCAGAGACTCTTGCCTGCTCACCTGGGAGCGCTCACCTGCTACCTGCCTGCTAGCCTACCTGGAGGCTCCACCGTCACTTGCCGTGACCACCTGCCTGTCCAGAGACTCTCGCCCGCTCACCTGGGAGCGCTCACCAGCCACCTGCCTGCTGTCCTTCTACCCAGAGACTGTCCCTGTCACTTGCCGTGAGTACCTGCCCTTCTACCCAGAGACTGTCCCTGTCACTTGCCGCGACTACCTGCCCTTCTACCCAGAGACTGTCCCTGTCACTTGCCGTGACTACCTGCCCGTCTTCCCTGGGAGCCACCCACTTCCTTACAAGGACCGCCCCCTTGTATAGTTGCTCAGAGGTTCCGCCTCCCAGACCCGTTACAAACTCTACTTACCGTCATGCCCATTCCAGCTGAAGCCAACGATCTCCTGCAATAAAAGTAAAATAATAAAGCAACATCATCCTTACCTTTCCATGGTTCCCAGGACAGCTTCAGCTCTGCTACATTCACATGACAGGCTGGATCGCAGCATGCTTGCGCTCCTCAGTGTCAGGCTGTGACGGCTTCCAGATGAGCCGACAATGAACTCAGCTCACCTCATGCACGTCACTGACAGCGTGGGAGAATTCTCCTGCGCATGTGGTGAGCGTGAGAGACTCGGCTCATCTGGATGCCATCACAGCCTGACACTGAGGAGCGCAAGCATGCCTGCACTTCTCAGTGTCTGCGGGATGACAGGCTGGATGGCAGCTTTCTGCTGCGATCCAGCCTGTCATCTCAATGTAGCAGAGCGGGAGCTGTCCTGGGAACCATCGAAAGGTAAGGATGATGTTGGTTTATTATTTTTCTTTTATTGCAGGAGATCGTTGGCTTCAGCTGGAATGGGCGTGATGGTAAGTATGGTTTAATTTAGAACAATAAAGAATTGTGTCTTTATTTCAATTAAAGGACTTTATTCTGGGTGTTGTGGTTTTTTTAAATACTTTACTAGAAATTCATGGCGGACATGTCTAATATTGGCGTGACCCCATGAAATTCGGGCTTAGGGCCAGCTGATAATACCAAGCTGGCCCTAACCCCTTTATTACCCAGTGAGCCACCGCACCAGGGCCCTGGATGAGTTGGGTACAGCGCCAGAAGATGGCACTTCTATGAACGCGCCATTTTCAGGGGTGGCTGCGGACTGCAATTTGCCGCGGGGGGGGGCCCAGAAAGCTTGGGCCTCCCTGCGCTGCAGATTCCAGCCCCCAGCTGCCTAGTTGTACCTGGCTGGACACAAAAATAGGGCGAAGCCCCACGTATTTTTTTTTTATTTATTTCATGAAATTCATGAAATAATTAAGAAAAAAAGGGCTTCCCTATATTGTTGTGTCCAACCAGGTACAAATAGGCTGCTGGTGGTTGGGGGCAGCCCGTTCCTGCCTGCTGTACCTGGCTGGACACAAATATAGTGCGAAGCCCCACGTCAATTTTTTTTTAATTATTTCAGGAAATTCATGAAATAATTAAAAAAAAATTGATGTGGGGCTTCGCCCTATATTTGTGTCCAGCCACGTACAGCAGGCAGGAACGGGCTGCCCCCAACCACCAGCTGCCTATTTGTACCTGGCCGGACACAACAATATAGGGAAGCCCTTTTTTTCTTAATTATTTCATGAATTTCATGAAATAATTTAAAAAAAAAATACGTGGGGCTTCGCCCTATTTTTGTGTCCAGCCAGGTACAACTAGGCAGCTGGGGGCTGGAATCTGCAGCGCAGGGAGGCCCAAGCTTTCTGGGCCCCACCTGCTGCAAATTGCAGTCCGCAGCCACCCCGGAAAATGGCGCGT
Organism: Phyllobates terribilis; assembly: GCF_046119375.1. Taxonomy (NCBI): domain Eukaryota; kingdom Metazoa; phylum Chordata; class Amphibia; order Anura; family Dendrobatidae; genus Phyllobates; species Phyllobates terribilis. The sequence goes on along the minus strand of NW_027362761.1, from coordinate 210,700,696 downwards.
TCATAGAAGCGCCATCTTCTGGCGCTGTACCCAACTCATCCAGGGCCCTGGTGCGGTGGCACACTGGGTAATAAAGGGGTTAGGGCCAGCTTGGCATTATCAGCTGGCCCTAAGCCCGAAATTCATGGGGTCACGCCAATATTACACATGAACACCATGAATTTCTATTAAAGTATTTAAAAAGAAACACAACACCCAGAATAAAGTCCTTTAATTGAAATAAAGACACAATTCTTTATTGTTCTAAATTAAACCATACTTACCATCACGCCCATTCCAGCTGAAGCCAACGATCTCCTACAATAAAAGAAAAATAATAAAGCAACATCATCCTTACCTTTCGATGGTTCCCAGGACAGCTCCAGCTCTGCTACATCGAGATGACAGGCTGGACCGCAGCAGAACACTGCCATCCAGCCTGTCATCCCGCAGACACTGAGAAGCGCAGGCTTGCTTGCTCCCCTCAGTGTCAGGCTGTGACGGCATCCAGATGAGCCGAGTCTCTCACACTCACCGCATGCGCAGGAGAATTCTCCCACGCTGTCAGTGACGTGCATGAGGTGAGCTGAGTTCATTGTCGGCTCATCTGGATGCCGTCACAGCCTGACACTGAGGAGCGTAAGCATGCCTGCGCTTCTCAGTGTCTGCGGGATGACAGGCTGGATGGCAGCGTTCTGCTGCGGTCCAGCCTGTCATCTCGATGTAGCAGAGCTGGAGCTGTCCTGGGAACCATTGAAAGGTAAGGATGATGTTGCTTTATTATTTTTCTTTTATTGCAGGAGATCGCTGGCTTCAGCTGAAATGGGCGTGATGGTAAGTATGGTTTAATTTAGAACAATAAAGAATTGTGTCTTTATTTCAATTAAAGGACTTTATTCTGGGTGTTTATGTATTTTTTTAACTTTGACTATGGAGTTAGTAATGGGGGTGTTTTATAGACGCCTCTCCATTACTAACCTGGGCTTGATGTCAGCTGGCATTATAAGCTGACATCAACCCCAACCCTATTACCCCACTGCCACCGCTACAGGGCAGTGGGAAGAGCGAGGCTAAGTGCCAGAATTGGCACATCCTATGGATGCGCCATTTCTGGGGCGGCTGACGGCTGGTGTTTCTAGCCTGGGAGGGGGCCAATATTTATGGCACCCGTCCTGGGCTATTAATATCAGCCCCCAGCTGTCTGCCTGGCCTTTGCTAGCTATTAAAATAGGGGGACCCCACGTCATTTTTTGGGGGGGGGTCTCCCATTTTAATAGCTAGTAAAGGCTAGGTATTCAGCTGGGGGCTGATATTAGTAGCCTGGGAAGCTCCGTGGGTATTACCCTCTTCCCAGGCTTCAAACATGTGCCCCAGCTGTCTGCTTAACCTCCGCTAGAGACTAAAATTACGGGGAACCCCACGCCAATTTTTTTTTTAATAAATCCTTTATTTTAACACTAAATGACAAGTACAATAACCAACAATATCACTGTACTTATTATATTTGTGACTGACATGTTTCTATCTATCTAATCTATGTGTGATGCTCTATTATTTCTGTTGTAAATTGTCGGGTACCGGTGTATGCCACTGATGAATTGCTGGCCGGCTTTTTTAAAGAGACGGTGCATGAAAACACTAATATTTTTTTTAAATAAATCCTGTACACTAAATGACAAGTACAGTAAGCAACACTGTCAATGTACTTCATATATATATGACTGACATGTTTCTATCTATCTAATCTATGTGTGAAGCTCTATCTTTATGTTATAAATTGTCGGGTACCACTGCTGAATTGCCGGCCGGCTTTTTTAAAGAGACGGTGCATGAAAACACTAATATTTTTTTAAATAAATACTTTACACTAAATGACAAGAACAGTAAGCAACACTGTCACTGTACTTCATATATATATGACTGACGTGTTTCTATCTATCTAATCTATGTGTGAAGCTCTATTCTTTCTGTTCTAAATTGTCGGGTACCGGTGTATGCCGCTGCTGAATTGCCGGCTTTTCATGTTTCACTGTGAGCACTGTTCCCATCGATTTGGGCAACCACCTCCCCCAATACATTCTACATTATTGTTAGTTGTTTTCCTTCATGTAGAATTAAACTACAAGGAAAGAAAGGGTTTATTTTCATTCTGATATTTGTGTCCCATTGACTTGGATTGGTTTCCGGTATCGGAATCGGCGATATCCGATACTTTTTGGGTATCGGCCCGATCCAATCCGATCCGATATTTCCTGATATCGGAAGGTATCGCTCAACACTACTTATAAATCATCCATGCTTCTAATCCCGCCACTCCGGTAATGCCATCAGCCTTTGTTAAGTGGTCTGCAGTGATGATGTTCTGTGCATGAATTATAGGTACATTTTAAGTTGTATAAAAATTTTAAGTAATGGACACATAGGAGGGAGTACTCAAAATTATTACTTGCCTTGTAAATCTTCATGTAATTTCCAGTGCCATGTGCCCATTTGTCCTGCTGATCCTTGTTAGAGTTAGAGATGAGCGTTGTTCTACTCGAACTGTTCGCCAATCTCAAATTCGAGCTGTTTTGGGCGGTGTTCGAGCCGTTCGGCGAACACGAACGATTTGAGAAAAATTTGGCTGTTCGAGGTTATGTTCAATAACTGTTCGTGCACCAAAATCATAACTGGATTTTTTCTCAGTAATGATGAAAATTAATGTTAATACGCAGTTTGAGTGTACAGCGGGGTGGGGGGAGGGGCAGGGGATGGATCTCTGCAGGAATAATGAAGATCTCCATTTTTTTTTCTCTTTCCCGCATTTACAGTGGGGAGGTGCAATCTGTCAGCCTATCAGCAGCGCACACACGGAGCGAAGTGCTTTTTTCACACAAGCAAGGGCATGTGTCATTGGCAGTGTATGTCACATGTCCTTGCCCTATAAGACCAAGCCATTTTCCCCGTCGCCACCATTTTCTCACTGCTGCAGCTGCGTGTTAGACGGCACCGCTGTTGCTGTGTGCGCTATACCTTGTTAATTTCAAGCCAATTTTCGCACAAATCTACAGATAGCTTGGGAGTAGGGAATAGTTGTGATTGCAGTCCTTTTAAGGACTAGGTTACAGCATTTCCTACGACTTTTATCAGGCAGGTCTGTGCTCTTAAATAGATAGATTGTGGGAGTAAAGACTAATTGTAATTGCAGTCCTTTTCAGGACTAGGTTACATCAGTTCCTATCAGTTTTTGCCAGGCAGGTCTGTGCCAGTGCTGTGCAAGTTTTTTTCACAGCATTTGGCTGAATCTAGCAAAGCTAATCCTTTTTGGCCTATTGCAGAGTGTGTTAGTCAGTGGAGTAGCCTATCTGTGTTGCAAGATATACCACCTGTGTATGGAATACCAATTTTTTTACTGCACCTAGTGAAGTAAAATCTTTTGGGCATAGCATCATTCTATTAGTCCATCTATACTGACCTCCATCAGGTTGCAAATTGAATATAATTTTTTTCTGCATCTAGCTCTGAAAAAATATTTGGCCTTCTAGCAGTGTGTGGAACTTTCTCTATTAGTCCATCTATACTGACCTCCATCAGGTTGCAAATTAAAAACAATTTTTTGTCTGCATCTAGCTCTGAAAAAATATTTGGCCTTCTAGCAGTGTGTGGGACTTTCTCTATTAGTCCATCTATACTGACCTCCATCAGGTTGCAAATTCAAAATAATTTTTTGTCTGCATCTAGCTCTGAAAAAATATTTGGCCTTCTAGCAGTGTGTGGGACTTTCTCTATTAGTCCATCTATACTGACCTCCATCAGGCTGCAAATTAAAAATAATTTTTATCTGCATCTACCTCTGAAAAAATATTTGGCCTTCTAGCTGTGTGTGGGACTTGTTCTATTAGTCCATCTATACTGACCTCCATCAGGTTGCAAACTGAATATAATTTTTTTCTGCATCTAGCTCTGAAAAAATATTTGGCCTTTTAGCAGTGTGTGGGACTTTCTCTATTAGTCCATCTATACTGACCTCCATCAGGTTGCAAATTAAAAATAATTTATATCTGCATCTAGCTCTGAAAAAATATTTGGCCTTCTAGCAGTGTGTGGGACTTTCTCTATTAGTCCATCTATACTTACCTCCATCAGGTTGCAAATTCAAAATAATTTTTTGTCTGCATCTAGCTCTGAAAAAATATTTGGCCTTCTAGCAGTGTGTGGGACTTTCCCTATTAATCCATCTATACTGACCTCCATCAGGCTGCAAATTAAAAATAATTTTTATCTGCATCTAACTCTGAAAAAATATTTGGCCTTCTAGCAGTGTGTGGGACTTTCTCTATTAGTCCATCTATACTGACCTCCATCAGGTTGCAAACTGAATATATTTTTTTTCTGCATCTACCTCTGAAAAAATATTTGGGCTTCTAGCTGTGTGTAGGACTTGTTCTATTAGTCCATCTATACTGACCTCCATCAGGTTGCAAACTGAATACAATTTTTTTCTGCATCTACCTCTGAAAAAATATTTGGGCTTCTAGCTGTGTGTGGGACTTGTTCTATTAGTCCATCTATACTAACCTCCATCAGGTTGCAAATTGAATATATTTTTTTTCTGCATCTAACCCAGCCAATAGTTTTGGCCTAATACCACAGTTTGGCCACTCAGCTCTGCTCGGTTCCCATCCATTGTTTTTTTGTGCAAACAACTCCAGAGTTGTGAATTAGTTAACCACCAAAATGAGTGGAAAAAGGCCTGCTGCTGGTGGAAAGGGGAATAGGCGTGTTGGGAAGGGGAAAAAAGGTTGTGTCCGTGGGGTAGGTGTTAAAGCAACAGTAACATCTGCAGAAGAAAGACCATCTTCCAGCCAAACTAAAATGTCTACTTCTTTTAGCGGACAATGTGATAAGATCCCTTTCTTACGGCCACGCCAATCGCTACAAATTCCAGATGAGGCACAAAAACAGCAGGTGCTTCAACGGATATCAAGTGCTCCTTTAAGTGGGCTCTCCTCCACATCAACTTCAACATCACAAATACTCCAGTCCTCAAAGGTGTCACCCCAATCGCACTTGCTTCCTCACAGCTCCCAAATCTCCAGCTGCCCGTCTGAGTATGAGGTAGAACAGATGGTTGAGTCTGCAGAGCTGTTTACTCATACTATAGCCTGGGAATCAGAGGTCGACTCCAGCGCTTCTGTGAATCCAGACAAGGAAATGATCTGCACTGATGCCCAGAATCTTTATGAGTCGGATCCAGGACCAGACGCAGAAGGTTCTGACCATAATGTAGACCCTCATTCCCAAACTGTAACTCCTGTTGGTGGAGACAATGAGGAAGATGATGATGAGACTCAAATACCTGATTGGAGCGACAACTTTAGTTTTTTGTCAGGGCAGGAACAGGTTGGCTCTGAGGACGACGGGTGTGATAACACACAGGGTGATGATGATGAGGTTGGAGATCCCACTTACTGTCAACCCACAGTCAGCCAAGAGATGAGGTCAGCAGAGGAGGTGGAGGAAGATGCTAGTGACGACGAGGTCAGGTTGCGCCTTTCTGGACAGAGACATAGTACTGGAAGCACGTCAACAACTGCATCCTCAAACACAACTCTGCCTCTCACCACAAGTCGTGGTGGCTCTTCAGGTCGCATGGGTGCTAAGCCTTGCATAGCCTGGGCATTTTTTCAGATCGATAAAGATGACCCAACTCGTGTTATCTGTAACATTTGTCAGCAAAAGCTAAGTAGAGGCCAAAAAATACATAGTTTGAGTACTTCATGCATGAACCGGCACATGGACATGAAGCATAAGTTGCAGTGGGAAGCTCAGTGTGCTACAATGCGGCCTAGCCGGCCGGGCCAACCACCGTCTGCCATATCTTGTGCCATATCTTCATCCTCTGTGACTGGGGGGACAGCAGTCACACCTGTTTTAGGGCGCAGACCTGCCACCTCTTTACCCGCAACAGCCAGCGTGATTGGCAGGTCATCATTTTCTTTGGAGGTGGTAACACCAGCTGATGTTGAGCGCTGTCCGACATCGATAGCACCACCTTTGGATCAAGGCAACCTAACATGTCCGCCTGCATCTTCCTCACAGACCGGCAGTTTGCCGGGGACACCCTTATCAACCCCGTCTAAGCACAATAGCCAGCCCTCGGTCCCTCAGATGTGGAAAAGTAAAAGACCATTTCCTCCTAGCCATGAGAAAGCTAAGAGGTTGAATTTCACCATCTGCAAGCTCTTGGCTACAGAAATGCTGCCTTTCCGCCTGGTGGACACAGAGGATTTTCGAGACCTTATGTCCGTCGCAGTGCCCCAGTACCAGATGCCCAGTCGGCACTACAGTACAGACCAAAAGTTTGGACACACCTTCTCATTTAAATTTTTTTCTGTATTTTCATGACTATGAAAATTGTATATTCACACTGAAGGCATCAAAACTATGAATTAACACATGTGGAATTATATAGTTGACAAAAAAGTGTGAAACAACTGAAAATATGTCTTATATTCTAGGTTCTTCAAAGTAGCCACCTTTTGCTTTGATGACTGCTTTTCACACTCTTGGCATTCTCTTGATGAGCTTCAAGAGGCAGTCACCTGAAATGGTCTTCCAACAATCTTGAAGGAGTTCCCAGAGATGCTTAGCACTTGTTGGCTCTTTTGTCTTCACTCTGCGGTCCAGCTCGCCCCAAACCATCTCGATTGGGTTCAGGTCTGGTGACTGTGGAGGCCAGGTCATCTGGCGTAGCACCTCATCACTCTCCTCCTTGGTCAAATAGCCCTTACACAGCCTGGAGGTGTGTTTGGGGTCATTGTCCTGTTGAAAAATAAAAAGTGGTCCAACTAAACGCAAACCGGATGGAATAGCATGCCATTGCAAGATGCTGGGGTAGCCATGCTGGTTCAGTATGCCTTCAATTTTGAATAAATCCCCAACAGTGTCACCAGCAAAGCACCCCCACACCATCACACCTCCTCCTCCATGCTTCACGGTGGGAACCAGGCATGTAGAGTCCATCCGTTCACCTTTTCTGCGTCGCACAAAGACACGGTGGTTGGAACCAAAGATCTCAAATTTGGACTCATCAGACCAAAGCACAGATTTCCACTGGTCTAATGTCCATTCCGTGTGTTCTTTAGCCCAAACAAGTCTCTTCTGCTTGTTGCCTGTCCTTAGCAGTGGTTTCCTAGCAGCTATTTTACCATGAAGGCCTGCTGCACAAAGTCTCCTCTTAACAGTTGTTGAAGAGATGTGTCTGCTGCTAGAACTCTGTGTGGCATTGACCTGGTCTCTAATCTGAGCTGCTGTTAACCTGCGATTTCTGAGGCTGGTGACTCGGATAAACTTATCCTCAGAAGCAGAGGTGACTCTTGGTCTTCCTTTCCTGGGGCGGTCCTCATGTGAACCAGTTTCTTTGTAGCGTTTGATGGTTTTTGCAACTGCACTTGGGGACACTTTCAAAGTTTTCCCAATTTTTCGTTCTGACTGACCTTCATTTCTTAAAGTAATGATGGCCACTCCTTTTTCTTTACTTAGCTGCTTTTTTCTTGCCATAATACAAATTCTAACAGTCTATTCAGTAGGACTATCAGCTGTGTATCCACCAGACTTCTGCACAGCACAACTGATGGTCCCAACCCCATTTATAAGACAAGAAATCCCACTTATTAAACCTGACAGGGCACACCTGTGAAGTGAAAACCATTTCCGGTGACTACCTCTTGAAGCTCATCAAGAGAATGCCAAGAGTGTGCAAAGCAGTCATCAAAGCAAAAGGTGGCTACTTTGAAGAACCTAGAATATAAGACATATTTTCAGTTGTTTCACACTTTTTTGTTAAGTTTATAATTTCACATGTGTTAATTCATAGTTTTGATGCCTTCAGTGTGAATGTACAATTTTCATAGTCATGAAAATATAGAAAAATCTTTAAATGAGAAGGTGTGTCCAAACTTTTGGTCTGTACTGTACTTCTTAAAGAAAGGTGTGCCTGCGCTCCACCAGCATGTCGCACACAGCATCACCGCTTCTTTGAGAAACTCTGTGTGTGACAGGGTGCATTTCACCACAGACACTTGGACGAGTAGGCATGGACAGGGGCGTTACATGTCGCTGACTGGGCACTGGGTAACTATGGTGACAGCAGGACAAGGGGCTGCTGTCCAAGTCTTGCCGTCCCCACGAGTTGTGCGTCAATCCTCTTTATGTCAAAGTTCCTCCACTGCTTCTGCCTCCTCAACCTTCTCTCGGTCTTCCACCTGCACACAAAGCCTGTCTGGTCATGCCACAAGCTTTCTAACTGCGCAGAAGGGATCCTGCACACCTCCTTACTATGATGGCAGTAGGGCTCAACGTCATCAGGCGGTTTTTACTTTGAAATGTCTGGGAAATGTGAGTCACACAGCTGAGGAGTTGTGGTCAGCTCTGGAGAACCAATTTCATGAATGGTTGTCTCCACTGGACCTGAAACCAGGGAAGGCCGTGTGCGACAATGCTGCAAACCTGGGTGTGGCCCTTCGCTGGGGCAATGTCACACACGTGCCTTGTATGGCTCACGTGTTGAACCTGGTTGTCCAGCAATTTTTAGCCCACTATCCCAGACTAGATGGCCTTCTGCAGAGGGCACGGTCGCTGTGTGCTCACTTCCGCCGTTCGCATCCCGCAGCTCAGCGACTTACATCTCTACAGAAGTCGTTGGGCCTGCCACTTCACCGGCTAAAATGCGATGTGCCTACCCGGTGGAATTCAACTCTGCACATGTTGCAGCGACTGTGGCAGCACCGACAAGCCCTGGTGCAATACGTTCTGATGTATAGCCTGGGCCAACGAGATCCAGAGGTGGGGCAAATCACGCTGGAGGAGTGTTCTCAGATCAGGGACCTATGCACCCTTCTGCACAGTTTTGAAATGGCGACGAAGATGTTTAGTGCTGACGATGCCATTATCAGCATGACTATTCCGGTGATTTACATGCTGGAGCACATGTTAAACAGAATTCGGAGTCAGGTGGTGGCACAAGAGGAGGTGGAGGAAGTAGAGGAGGAGGAGTTGTATGCGGAAGGGGTAACATCTGCAAGGTCCAGATGGTCGGCAGCACCAAGGCGGCAGGCATGTGAGGGTGGGGGAGATGGTTTTACCAGGGCGCATGGTAGCAGCCAAACTAGTGAGGAAGGTGCAGGAGCCCAGGAAGAAGTGGAGGACGAACTGATGGAAGACTCATCAGATGAGGGAGACCTTGATCACATTTCTGTTGTGCGAGGTTGGGGGGAGAGGACAGAGGAAGGAAGCATGATTGTTACCTCGCCACCAACACAACAGGGACTTGGTGCTCCTGGATGCGCAACACACATGAGTGCCTTCTTGCTGCACTACCTGCAACATGACCCTCGAATTGTGAGAATTAGAAATAATCCTGACTACTGGGTTGCCACACTGTTAGATCCCCGGTACAAAAGTAAATTTGCAGAAATTATTCCTGCCATAGAAAGGGATGCACGCATGCAGGAGTATCAGCAGAGACTGTTGCAGAATCTTACATGTGCTTTTCCACAAAACACCAGTGGTGCACGTAGTGAATCTCACAGTTTCAACTTGCCAACCGTGGGACCGTCAAGTGTTCAGCACTCAAACCGTAACAGAACCACAGTATCTGCTGGTAACATCAATTTTGCAGAATCATTTCACCACTTTTTTAGCCCATCCTTTGCAAGGCCACAGGAGACAAGAAGTCTGACACATAGTCAACGCCTAGAGAAGATGGTACAGGAGTATCTCCAAGTAAACATTGAAGCCATGACTGTGTCACTGGACCCTTGCTCTTTTTGGGCTTCCAATCTGGATAAATGGCCGGAGCTAGCCACTTACGCCTTGGAGATCTTGTCATGCCCCGCAGCCAGCGTTCTGTCTGAACGTGTGTTCAGCGCTGATGGTGGTGTGCTGACAGATACGCGCACGCGGCTCTCCACTGATAATGTAGACAGACTCACGTTCATAAAGATGAACAAATCATGGATCCGAAACGACTTTTCTACCCCTGTGTCATCCTGGGGAGAGTAAAAGCTTGATGATTGGTTAAAATCACCCTACCAACCGTTTTAAGCTTTCAAATTACTAATCATGTTTATCTGTATCTTGGCTGGAAAATAATTTGGGCTTTGTAGCAGTGTGCTGCACTGATTCTATTAGGCCATCTATAATAAGCTCCACCAGATTTAAAATTACTAATCATGTTTATCTGTATCTTGACTGGAAAATAATTTGGGCTTTGTAGCAGTGTGCAGCACTGATCCTATTAGGCCATCTATACTAAGCTCCACCAGATTTAAAATTAATAATAATTTTTAGCTGCATCTAGCCCGGAAAATAATTTTGGGGCTCCGAGATGCGCAAGACACATAAGTGCCTTCTTGCTGCACTACCTGCAACATGACCCTCATATTGTCAGAATTCGAAGTAATCATGACTAGAGATGAGCGTTGTTCTACTCGAACTGTTCGCCAATCTCAAATTCGAGCTGTTTTGGGCGGTGTTCGAGCCGGTCGGCGAACACGAACAATTTGAGAAAAATTCGGCTGTTCGAGGTTATGTTCGATAACTGTTCGTGCACCAAAATCATAACTGGATTTTTTCTCAGTAATGATGAAAATTAATGTTAATACGCAGTTTGAGTGTACAGCGGGGCGGGGGGAGGGGCAGGGGATGGATCTCTGCAGGAACAATGAAGATCTCCATTTTTTTTTCTCTTTCCCGCATTTGCAGTGGGGAGGTGCAATCTGTCAGCCTATCAGCAGCGCACACACGGAGCGAAGTGCTTTTTTTCACACAAGCAAGGGCATGTGTGATTGGCAGTGTATGTCACATGTCCTTGCCCTATAAGACCAAGCCATTTTCCCCGTCGCCACCATTTTCTCACTGCTGCAGCTGCGTGTTAGACGGCACCGCTGTTGCTGTGTGCGCTATACCTTGTTAATTTCAAGCCAATTTTCGCACAAATATACAGATAGCTTGGGAGTAGGGAATAGTTGTGATTGCAGTCCTTTTAAGGACTAGGTTACAGCATTTCCTACGACTTTTATCAGGCAGGTCTGTGCTCTTAAATAGATAGATTGTGGAAGTAAAGACTAATTGTAATTGGAGTCCTTTTCAGGACTAGGTTACATCAGTTCCTATCAGTTTTTGCCAGGCAGGTCTGTGCCAGTGCTGTGCAAGTTTTTTTCACAGCATTTGGCTGAATCTAGCAAAGCTAATCCTTTTTGGCCTATTGCAGAGTGTGTTAGTCAGTGGAGTAGCCTATCTGTGTTGCAAGATATACCACCTGTGTATGGAATACCAATTTTTTTACTGCACCTAGTGAAGTAAAATCTTTTGGGCATAGCATCATTCTATTAGTCCATCTATACTGACCTCCATCAGGTTGCAAACTGAATATAATTTTTTTCTGCATCTAGCTCTGAAAAAATATTTGGGCTTCTAGCAGTGTGTGGGACTTGGTCTATTAGTCCATCTATACTGACCTCCATCAGGTTGCAAATTAAAAATAATTTTTTTCTGCATCTAGCTCTGAAAAAATATTTGGGCTTCTAGCAGTGTGTGGGACTTGGTCTATTAGTCCATCTATACTGACCTCCATCAGGTTGCAAATTAAAAATAATTTTTTTCTGCATCTAGCTCTGAAAAAATATTTGGGCTTCTAGCAGTGTGTGGGACTTAGTCTATTAGTCCATCTATACTGACCTCCATCAGGTTGCAAATTAAAAATAATTTTTTTCTTCATTTATCTCTGAAAAAATATTTGGGCTTCTAGCAGCGTGTGGGACTTGTTCTATTAGTCCATCTATACTGACCTCCATCAGGTTGCAAATTAAAAATAATTTTTTTCTGCATCTAGCTCTGAAAAAATATTTGGGCTTCTAGCAGTGTGTGGGACTTGGTCTATTAGTCCATCTATACTGACCTCCATCAGGTTGCAAATTAAAAATAATTTTTTTCTGCATCTAGCTCTGAAAAAATATTTGGGCTTCTAGCAGTGTGTGGGACTTGGTCTATTAGTCCATCTATACTGACCTCCATCAGGTTGCAAATTGAATAAAAAATTTTTCTGCATCTAGCTCTGAAAAAATATTTGGGCTTCTAGCGGTGTGTGGGACTTGGTCTATTAGTCCATCTATACTGACCTCCATCAGGTTGCAAATTAAAAATAATTTTTTTCTGCATCTAGCTCTGAAAAAATATTTGGGCTTCTAGCAGTGTGTGGGACTTGGTCTATTAGTCCATCTATACTGACCTCCATCAGGTTGCAAATTAAAAATAATTTTTTTCTGCATCTAGCTCTGAAAAAATATTTGGGCTTCTAGCAGTGTGTGGGACTTGGTCTATTAGTCCATCTATACTGACCTCCATCAGGTTGCAAATTAAAAATAATTTTTTTCTTCATTTATCTCTGAAAAAATATTTGGGCTTCTAGCAGCGTGTGGGACTTGTTCTATTAGTCCATCTATACTGACCTCCATCAGGTTGCAAATTAAAAATAATTTTTTTCTGCATCTAGCTCTGAAAAAATATTTGGGCTTCTAGCAGTGTGTGGGACTTGGTCTATTAGTCCATCTATACTGACCTCCATCAGGTTGCAAATTAAAAATAATTTTTTTCTGCATCTAGCTCTGAAAAAATATTTGGGCTTCTAGCAGTGTGTGGGACTTGGTCTATTAGTCCATCTATACTGACCTCCATCAGGTTGCAAATTGAATAAAAAAATTTTCTGCATCTAGCTCTGAAAAAATATTTGGGCTTCTAGCGGTGTGTGGGACTTGGTCTATTAGTCCATCTATACTGACCTCCATCAGGTTGCAAATTAAAAATAATTTTTTTCTGCATCTAGCTCTGAAAAAATATTTGGGCTTCTAGCAGTGTGTGGGACTTGGTCTATTAGTCCATCTATACTGACCTCCATCAGGTTGCAAATTAAAAATAATTTTTTTCTGCATCTAGCTCTGAAAAAATATTTGGGCTTCTAGCAGTGTGTGGGACTTGGTCTATTAGTCCATCTATACTGACCTCCATCAGGTTGCAAATTAAAAATAATTTTTTTCTTCATTTATCTCTGAAAAAATATTTGGGCTTCTAGCAGCGTGTGGGACTTGTTCTATTAGTCCATCTATACTGACCTCCATCAGGTTGCAAATTAAAAATTATTTTTTTCTGCATCTAGCTCTGAAAAAATATTTGGGCTTCTAGCAGTGTGTGGGACTTGGTCTATTAGTCCATCTATACTGACCTCCATCAGGTTGCAAATTAAAAATAATTTTTTTCTGCATCTAGCTCTGAAAAAATATTTGGGCTTCTAGCAGTGTGTGGGACTTGGTCTATTAGTCCATCTATACTGACCTCCATCAGGTTGCAAATTAAAAATATTTTTTTTCTGCATCTAGCCCAGCCAATAGTTTTGGCCTAATACCACAGTTTGGCCACTCAGCTCTGCTCGGTTACCATCCATTGTTTTTTTGTGCAAACAACTCCAGAGTTGTGAATTAGTTAACCACCAAAATGAGTGGAAAAAGGCCTGCTGCTGGTGGAAAGGGGAATATGCGTGTTGGGAAGGGGAAAAAAGGTTGTGTCCGTGGGGTAGGTGCAGAAGAAAGAACATCTTCCAGCCAAACTAAAATGTCTACTTCTTTTAGCGGACAATGTGATAAGATCCCTTTCTTACGGCCACGCCAATCGCTACAAATTCCAGATGAGGCACAAAAACAGCAGGTGCTTCAACGGATATCAAGTGCTCCTTTAAGTGGGCTCTCCTCCACATCAACTTCAACATCACAAATACTCCAGTCCTCAAAGGTGTCACCCAAATCGCACTTGCTTCCTCACAGCTCCCAAATCTCCAGCTGCCCGTCTGAGTATGAGGTAGAACAGATGGTTGAGTCTGCAGAGCTGTTTACTCATACTATAGCCTGGGAATCAGAGGTCGACTCCAGCGCTTCTGTGAATCCAGACGAGGAAATGATCTGCACTGATGCCCAGAATCTTTATGAGTCGGATCCAGGACCAGACGCAGAAGGTTCTGACCATAATGTAGACCCTCATTCCCAAACTGTAACTCCTGTTGGTGGAGACAATGAGGAAGACGATGATAAGACTCAAATACCTGATTGGAGCGACAACTTTAGTTTTTTGTCAGGGCAGGAACAGGTTGGCTCTGAGGACGACGGGTGTGATAACGCACAGGGTGATGATGATGAGGTCGGAGATCCCACTTACTGTCAACCCACAGTCAGCCAAGAGATGAGGTCAGCAGAGGAGGTGGAGGAAGATGCTAGTGACGACGAGGTCAGGTTGCGCCTTCCTGGACAGAGACGTAGTACTGGAAGCACGTCAACAACTGCATCCTCAAACACAACTCTGCCTCTCACCACAAGTCGTGGTGGCTCTTCAGGTCGCATGGGTGCTAAGCCTTGCACAGCCTGGGCATTTTTTCAGATCGATAAAGATGACCCAACTCGTGTTATCTGTAACATTTGTCAGCAAAAGCTAAGTAGAGGCCAAAAAATACATAGTTTGAGTACTTCATGCATGAACCGGCACATGGACATGAAGCATAAGTTGCAGTGGGAAGCTCAGTGTGCTACAATGCGGCCTAGCTGGCAGGGCCAATCACCGTCTGCCATATCTTGTGCATCCGCGGCCTCTTCATCCTCTGTGACTGGGGGGACAGCAGTCACACCTGTTTTGGGGCGCAGACCTGCCACCTCTTTACCCGCAACAGCCAGCGTGATTGGCAGGTCATCATTTTCTTTGGAGGTGGTAACACCAGCTGGTGTTGAGCGCTGTCCGACATCGATAGCACCACCTTTGGATCAAGGCAACCTAACATGTCCGCCTGCATCTTCCTCACAGACCGGCAGTTTGCCGGGGACACCCTTATCAACCCCGTCTAAGCACAATAGCCAGCCCTCGGTCCCTCAGATGTGGACAAGTAAAAGACCATTTCCTCCTAGCCATGAGAAAGCTAAGAGGTTGAATTTCACCATCTGCAAGCTCTTGGCTACAGAAATGCTGCCTTACCGCCTGGTGGACACAGAGGATTTTCGAGACCTTATGTCCGTCGCAGTGCCCCAGTACCAGATGCCCAGTCGGCACTACTTCTCAAAGAAACGTGTGCCTGCGCTCCACCAGCATGTCGCACACAACATCACCGCTTCTTTGATAAACTCTGTGTGTGACAGGGTGCATTTCACCACAGACACTTGGACGAGTAGGCATGGACAGGGGCGTTACATGTCGCTGACTGGGCACTGGGTAACTATGGTGACAGCAGGACAAGGGGCTGCTGTCCAAGTCTTGCTGTCCCCACGAGTTGTGCGTCAATCCTCTTTATGTCAAAGTTCCTCCACTGCTTCTGCCTCCTCAACCTCCTCTCGGTCTTCCACCTGCACCCAAAGCCTGTCTGGTCATGCCACAAGCTTTCTAACTGCGCAGAAGGGATCCTGCACACCTCCTTACTATGCTGGCAGTAGGGCTCAACGTCATCAGGCGGTTTTTACATTGAAATGTCTGGGAAATGTGAGTCACACAGCTGAGGAGTTGTGGTCAGCTCTGGAGAACCAATTTCATGAATGGTTGTCTCCACTGGACCTGAAACCAGGGAAGGCTGTGTGCGACAATGCTGCAAACCTGGGTGCGGCCCTTCGCCGGGGCAATGTCACACACGTGCCTTGTATGGCTCACGTGTTGAACCTGGTTGTCCAGCAATTTTTAGCCCACTATCCCAGACTAGATGGCCTTCTGCAGAGGGCACGGTCGCTGTGTGCTCACTTCCGCCGTTCGCATCCCGCAGCTCAGCGACTTACATCTCTACAGAAGTCGTTGGGCCTGCCACTTCACCGGCTAAAATGCGATGTGCCTACCCGGTGGAATTCAACTCTGCACATGTTGCAGCGACTGTGGCAGCACCGACAAGCCCTGGTGCAATACGTTCTGATGTATAGCCTGGGCCAACGAGATTCAGAGGTGGGGCAAATCACGCTGGAGGAGTGGTCTCAGATCAGGAACCTATGCACCCTTCTGCACAGTTTTGAAATGGCGACGAAGATGTTTAGTGCTGACGATGCCATTATCAGCATGACTATTCCGGTGATTTACATGCTGGAGCACATGTTAAACAGAATTCGGAGTCAGGTGGTGGCACAAGAGGAGGTGGAGGAAGTAGAGGAGGAGGAGTTGTATGCGGAAGGGCTAACATCTGCAAAGTCCAGACGGTCGGCAGCACCAAGGCGGCAGGCATGTGAGGGTGGGGGAGATGGTTTTACCAGGGCGCATGGTAGCAGCCAAACTAGTGAGGAAGGTGCAGGAGCCCAGGAAGAAGTGGAGGACGAACTGATGGAAGACTCATCAGATGAGGGAGACCTTGATCACATTTCTGTTGTGCGAGGTTGGGGGGAGAGGACAGAGGAAGGAAGCATGATTGTTACCTCACCACCAACACAACAGGGACTTGGTGCTCCTGGATGCGCAACACACATGAGTGCCTTCTTGCTGCACTACCTGCAACATGACCCTCGAATTGTGAGAATTAGAAATAATCCTGACTACTGGGTTGCCACACTGTTAGATCCCCGGTACAAAAGTAAATTTGCAGAAATTATTCCTGCCATAGAAAGGGATGCACGCATGCAGGAGTATCAGCAGAGACTGTTGCAGAATCTTACATGTGCTTTTCCACAAAATACCAGTGGTGCACGTAGTGAATCTCACAGTTCCAACTTGCCAACCGTGGGACCGTCAAGTGTTCAGCACTCAAACCGTAACAGAACCACAGTATCTGCTGGTAACATCAATTTTGCGGAATCATTTCACCACTTTTTTAGCCCATCCTTTGCAAGGCCACAGGAGACAAGAAGTCTGACACATAGTCAACGCCTAGAGACGATGGTACAGGAGTATCTCCAAGTAAACATTGAAGCCACGACTGTGTCACTGGACCCTTGCTCTTTTTGGGCTTCCAATCTGGATAAATGGCCGGAGCTAGCCACTTACGCCTTGGAGATCTTGTGATGCCCCGCAGCCAGCGTTCTGTCTGAACGTGTGTTCAGCGCTGCTGGTGGTGTGCTGACAGATAAGCGCACGCGGCTCTCCACTGATAATGTAGACAGACTCACGTTCATAAAGATGAACAAATCATGGATCCGAAACGACTTTTCTACCCCTGTGTCATCCTGGGGAGAGTAAAAGCTTGATGATTGGTTAAAATCACCCTACCAACCGTTTTAAGCTTTCAAATTACTAATCATGTTTATCTGTATCTTGACTGGAAAATAATTTGGGCTTTGTAGCAGTGTGCAGCACTGATCCTATTAGGCCATCTATAATAAGCTTCACCAGATTTAAAATTAAAAATAATTTTTAGCTGCATCTAGCCCGGAAAATAATTTTGGGGCTCCGAGATGCGCAAGACACATAAGTGCCTTCTTGCTGCACTACCTGCAGCATGACCCTCATATTGTCAGAATTCGAAGTAATCATGACTACTGGGTTGCCACACTCTTAGATCCCCCAAACTTTTCGATCAACCTTTTCATTTTAATAAAGACCAAAAAAATGGTCATTTTTGAAATTATAAGCATTAGCAGGTTGTTAGAAACTGAAATCAAACAGTTTTCAACTCAAAACTTTATTCTAGGTGATGTTACATTTTCACATAGGACCCCTTGTTCGAAAGGAGCTTCTGAACTCTCTCGTCCATTGAATTTGTCAGGTTTTGGATGGTTTCTGCTTCAATTGTTTTGCATGAGGACAGAATACCCTCCCAGAGCTGTTGCTTAGATGTGAACTGCCTCCCGCCATCATAGACACTCCTTTTAATGATGCTCCAAAGGTTCTGAATGGGGTAGAGGTCAGGGGAGCATGGGGGTCACACCATAAGTTTGTCCCCTTTTATGCCCATATCAGCCAGAGATGCAGATGTTTTATGTGCAGCATGAGATGGTGCATTATCATGCAGAAAAATGATCTTGCTGTGAAATACACGGTTCTTCTTCTTGAACCATGGCAGGAAGTGCTGTTTGAGAAAATCCACATACATTATGGAGTTCATCTTTAGCGCCTTCAGGGATCCTAAAGGGGCCGACAATCTCTCTCCCCATGATTCCAGCCCAAAACATTACTCCACCTCCTCCTTGTTGGCGCTGTAGCCGTGTTTGCGTGGGGTGTCCATCAACCAGCCATCCTCCACTCCATTCATCTGGACCATCGAGCGCTGCACGGCACTCATCCGTGAACAAAACAGTTTTGAAATCAGTCTTCATGTAATGTTTGGCCCACTGGAGCCGTTTCTGCTTGTGTGAAGTGGATAGAGGAGGTCGACAGGATGGCATATGCACAGCTGCAAACCTCTGAAGGACCCTGCATCTTGTTGTTCGGGGGACGTTGGAGGCACAAGCAGCTTCAAAAACTTGTCTGCTGCTATGACAAGGCTTTTTGCCGCTGCTGTTTCAACCTGACGTAATTGCCTGTAGGAAAGAGTCCTCAATTTGCCCTTATCAGCACGCACACGTGTGTACTGTGAATCAGCTACATACTTCTTGATTGCCAAGACACTTCATCCTGATCATCGCACAATGTTGATTGTAGTCATGCCTTGACCTAAACACTCCACAATTTGTTGCTTCTCAGCAGCCGACACATCCTTTTTCTTTCCCATTTTGGCAGAAAATGTAGGCTGCTTAATAATGTGAGAGAGCCTTCTTAAGTAGTCTTGCCTTTCATTGGACACACCTGCCAAACTAATTAGCACAGGTGTCTGCAATTGCTTACAGTGATATAAAGAGCCCTGACACACATCACCATCAATGAGTTTAACTGACAAACAAACAAATTCTTCCCTTATCACTCCTAAACACTTTTTGCATAATAATTTGGAACGCGGTGTACATGTGCTTTTCCACAAAACACCAGTGGTTCACGTAGTGAATCTTACAGTTCTAACTTGCCAACCGTGGTCTGTATGGAATTGTTCAATAAAGGGCCCAAAATTAAGATAACATAGATGGGAGAGGTCTCTATGAATAGGAATTCCTAAGTATTTGATACCCTGTGAGGGCCAGGCAAAGGGAAAGTTGGACTGGATGGAATCCTATATGGATTTAGGGAGGGAGACATCGAGGGCCTCAGACTTCGCTGCATTGATTTTAAAATTTTACCATGTAACAAAGTGATCTATTTCAGCCATAACAGCAGGGATGGATATATGTGATTGAGTGATATATACTAGGACATCATCAGCAAATAGAGAGCACTTGTACTCGGTGCCTCCCACCTCAATCCACCTAATATTGGGGTTATGGCGAATTGATGAGAGCAGGTGCTCCGTCACTAGGATGTATAAGAGAGGGGACAGAGGACATCCCTGCCTTGTCCCATTGGTGATTGTGAAAGGTGATGAAAATGTTCTGACGCACCCCCTGGGCCTTGGGACACCCGGAGCCGGACAGTTTTTGGTGGATGCTGGTGGTTGTAGTCTTCGTGGCGGCGATCCGGTTCCGTGGCTCAGGGCGGTCAAACCAGTGGCGGAACTATTTATGTGGTTTTGATGTTTAAATGTCCGACTACGCCACCCGTGGATTGCGGTCAGAGTGAACCGCCGCTACAGGGCAGACCGCTAAGGCTGGTGTTGTGGGTGCAGCAGAGCGTAGCATAACTCCCCACGGGAGGAGTATAGCCTCAGGGCAGTGTATGCGGAGGATGGGGGTGATGGTGCAGGGCAGCAGCAGTAACGACACGGAGTCAGTGATGCAGTTCAGGGCCTTTACTCACAGTTCTTATTATCCAGACCACGTCTGCAGGTAACGGCTGCCCACGTCGTACTGTGCTCACCAGGTGAGGGGCTCAGACAACTCCCAGATAACTTTGGAGCGCTTCACAGGACCCCCTTTGTGTGTCCTTTGTCTGGCCTTTCTTACCAACACTTCTGTCCGGCTGCCTCGGGCCTCCTCTTGGTAAACTTGGCGCCAGTTTCCCTGACCCTATGTGGTGCCTTCCTAGCGGGTGGAGCAAGGGGCTGCGCCACATAAAATGTCAGAGCCTCCGGTTTCTAGCTGAGGGTCGTTTCCTGCCTCCACTAGTTCGGGGACCGGTCTCCCCCTTTGGCCTGACCCCTCCACGCAGGTGGATTCGGGCGTGCGGTGGCGACTCGCCCGTCCGCACCCCTGGGATCCCTTCATTCCTCGTTCCTGGAGCCTTCTCCGCTTCTCTTCCTTCCTTCTCCCTCTTGCAGGCCTGGGCCTCTGTTACTAGGCCCGCCTCCGGAGCAGAGCTCATGCAGAGCCCCTGCTCCCTGCCACTTCTGCTCAGACTTCTCTGCACTGAACTAAGATGGTGCCCACCTTTTATACTCCCTTCTCAATGCACCCAGGAACTGCTTCCTCCCTGCTCCTGCACTGCAGGGTTCCCCTTCCTCAGTGTTCCCTCCCCCCACTCCAGCCAGGGACAGGGACTGTCGTGCCCATATCAGGGGCATATTGGTCGCCCTGCCCCACGGCAATGTGGTGTAATGCATGCAGGTGTCGGGTCCTGATCCACACTCCATCCTTATCTGAGAGTGAGATATCACACCTCTGGGTGAGGTGCAATACGTCTGTAGCAACCGAGCCCTCGGTGCTACAGTTCCATTTATCTTCAGCCTAGGTGACGTATTGTGATACAGGGCCGTGATTTTGGCTATAAAAGGGTCCCCTAGACCCCTACCCCAAGCTTTTTAAGAGAATCATATATGGCGTGCCAGGAGACTCTATGGAATGCTTTCTCAGCATCCAACGAGAGTATCTACTTACAAATTTTTAACTGCATCTAGCCCAGGAAATACTTTGTGCCTAGTAGCAGTGTCTGCTAGTCAGCGGATTATCCCGGCTGTTAAGCAAGCTACACCACCTGTAGTTTGGACACTTAATTTTTTCAAAGGAAATGCTTCGGGACCACGGGATACTTAGTGAAGAGCATCAGGAGGCACCCCAAGGCATAGGGGCTGGGACTGGCACTAGGATGCCTTGCGGTGGACAGCCGAGCTCGATCCTTATAAAAGCTTTTTAACTGCAGCAGCTTTAGTGGACGCTACTGGAGCTGGAATTACGCGGCTGCTGGCATGAGACTTGCCCTCCAATAGATCCTTGTAAATGGATTTAAAGTGTATTCATTCAAATTAGAGGGACAATTTAAATTAAAAAGCTTAGAGCTGCCTCCACCACAGGGGGGCTCTCTCGACCCACCAGCGGACAGGCACCAGTATTGGGAGAGGGGGGCTGGCCGTCAGGGTTCACCGCGGCTCTGGCACAAACCCGGCGACACGGAGGTGGCACGGGCAGGAGCGGACTGGCCGTCTCGGCTTCTCACTTTTTGGATTTTAGAAGGGCATGACATGCCTATATCTGTGTCTCCCCCTCCTTTTACTCCTCCACCTCTTTTCTTTTCGCATGACTATATGTACTTGTCACTTTTCCATGTGTTAGTTGTGTCTTCTGAGCAGTTTGTCAGCTTTTGGACACCTTTGAAGGTGTTTTCTATGTGTTTCTATGTGTTTTTGTTTGCCTGCCATTGGTTTTAACGGTGTTCGAAGGTGTTCGACGAACCGAACCGAACTCGAACACTACGGGGGTGGCTCAACACTAATCATGACTAGTGGGTTGCCACACTCTTAGATCCCCCAAACTTTTCGGTCAACCTTTTCATTTTAATAAAGACCAATAAAATGGTCATTTTTGAAATTATAAGCATTAGCAGGTTATTAGAAACTGAAATCAAACAGTTTTCAACTCAAAACTTTATTCTAGGTGATGTTACATTTTCACATAGGACCCCTTGTTCGAAAGGAGCTTCTGAACTCTCTCGTCCATTGAATTTGTCAGGTTTTGGATGGTTTCTGCTTCAATTGTTTTGCATGAGGACAGAATACCCTCCCAGAGCTGTTGCTTAGATGTGAGCTGCCTCCCGCCATCATAGACAATCCTTTTGATGATGCTCCAGAGGTTCTGAATGGGGTAGAGGTCAGGGGAGCATGGGGGTCACACCATAAGTTTGTCCCCTTTTATGCCCATATCAGCCAGAGATGCAGATGTTTTATGTGCAGCATGAGATGGTGCATTATCATGCAAAAAAATGATCTTGCTGTGAAATACACGGTTCTTCTTCTTGAACCATGGCAGGAAGTGCTGTTTGAGAAAATCCACATACATTATGGAGTTCATCTTTAGCGCCTTCAGGGATCCTAAAGGGGCCGACAATCTCTCTCCCCATGATTCCAGCCCAAAACATTACTCCACCTCCTCCTTGTTGGCGCTGTAGCCGTGTTTGCGTGGGGTGTCCATCAACCAGCCATCCTCCACTCCATTCATCTGGACCATCGAGCGCTGCACGGCACTCATCCGTGAACAAAACAGTTTTGAAATCAGTCTTCATGTAATGTTTGGCCCACTGGAGCCGTTTCTGCTTGTGTGAAGTGGATAGAGGAGGTCGACAGGATGGCGTATGCACAGCTGCAAACCTCTGAAGGACCCTGCATCTTGTTGTTCGGGGGACGTTGGAGGCACCAGCAGCTTCAAAAACTTGTCTGCTGCTATGACAAGGCTTTTTTGCCGCTGCTCTTTTAACCTGACGTAATTGCCTGTAGGAAAGAGTCCTCAATTTGCCCTTATCAGCACGCACACGTGTGTACTGTGAGTCAGCTACATACTTCTTGATTGCCAAGACACTTCATCCTGATCATCGCACAATGTTGATTGTAGTCATGCCTTGACCTAAACACTCCACAATTTGTTGCTTCTCAGCAGCCGACACATCCTTTTTCTTTCCCATTTTGGCAGAAAATGTAGGCTGCTTAATAATGTGAGACAGCCTTCTTAAGTAGTCTTGCCTTTCATTGGACACACCTGCCAAACTAATTAGCACAGGTGTCTGCAATTGCTTACAGTGATATAAAGAGCCCTGACACACATCACCATCAATGAGTTTAACTGACAAACAAACAAATTCACTCCTAAACACTTTTTGCATAATAATTTGGAACACAGTGTACATGTGCTTTTCCACAAAACACCAGTGGTTCACGTAGTGAATCTTACAGTTCTAACTTGCCAACCGTGGTCTGTATGGAGTTGTTCAATAAAGGTCCCAAAATTAAGATAACATAGATGGGAGAGGTCTCTATGAATAGGAATTCCTAAGTATTTGATACCCTGTGAGGGCCAGGCAAAGGGAAAGTTGGACTGGATGGAATCCTATATGGATTTGGGGAGGGAGACATCGAGGGCCTCAGACTTCGCTGCATTGATTTTAAAATTTGACCATGTAACAAAGTGATCTATTTCAGCCATAACAGCATGGATGGATATATGTGATTGAGTGATATATACTAGGACATCATCAGCAAATAGAGAGCACTTGTACTCGGTGCCTCCCACCTCAATCCACCTAATATTGGGGTTATGGCGAATTGATGAGAGCAGGTGCTCCGTCACTAGGATGTATAAGAGAGGGGACAGAGGACATCCCTGCCTTGTCCCATTGGTGATTGTGAAAGGTGATGAAAATGTTCTGACGCACCCCCTGGGCCTTGGGACACCCGGAGCCGGACCCTTTTTGGTGGATGCTGGTGGTTGTAGTCTTCGTGGCGGCAACCCGGTTCCGTGGCTCAGGGTGGTCAAACCAGTGGCGGAACTATTTATGTGGTTTTGATGTTTAAATGTCCGACTACGCCACCCGTGGATTGCGGTCAGAGTGAACCGCCGCTGCAGGGCAGACCGCTGAGGCTGGTGTTGTGGGTGCAGCAGAGCGTAGCATAACTCCCCACGGGAGGAGTATAGCCTCAGGGCAGTGTATGCGGAGGATGGGGGTGATGGTGCAGGGCAGCAGCAGTAATGACACGGAGTCAGTGATGCAGTCCAGGGCCTTTACTCACAGTTCTTATTATCCAGACCACGTCTGCAGGTAACGGCTGCCCACGTCGTACTGTGCTCACCAGGTGAGGGGCTCAGACAACTCCCAGATAACTTTGGAGCGCTTCACAGTACCCCCTTTGTGTGTCCTTTGTCTGGCCTTTCTTACCAACGCTTCTGTCCGGCTGCCTCGGGCCTCCTCTTGGTAAACTTGGCACCAGTTTCCCTGACCCTATGTGGTGCCTTCCTAGCGGGTGTAGCAA
This sequence comes from Phyllobates terribilis, assembly GCF_046119375.1. Taxonomy (NCBI): domain Eukaryota; kingdom Metazoa; phylum Chordata; class Amphibia; order Anura; family Dendrobatidae; genus Phyllobates; species Phyllobates terribilis. Next base: position 210,676,551 of record NW_027362761.1, on the reverse strand, counting down.
GGGGCTGCGCCACATAAAATGTCACAGCCTCCGGTTTCTAGCTGAGGGTCGTTTCCCGCCTCCACTAGTTTCAGGGACCGGTCTCCCCCTTTGGCCTGACCCCTCTACGCAGGTGGATTCGGGCGTGCGGTGGCGACTCGCCCATCCGCAACCCTGGGATCCCTTCGTTCCTCGTTCCTGGAGCCTTCTCCGCTCCTCTTCCTTCCTTCTCCCTCTTCCAGGCCTGGGCCTGTGTTACTAGGCCCGCCTCCGGAGCAGAGTTCATGCACAGCCCCTGCTCCCTGTCACTTCTGCTCAGACTTCTCTGCACTGAACTAATAGTACATAGTACATAGTACATAGTTAGTAAAGCCGAATAAAGACTTGCATCCATCAAGTTCAACCTGTTAGTTCTGTAATTGCTAAGGTTGATCCAGAGGAGGGCAAAAACCCCAAATGATTTGGCCAATCTTCACCTGAGGAAAAATTCCCTCCCGACTCTGAAACCAGCAGTCAGAATAAATCCCTGTATCAACCTACTATTTTATTTTATTTTTAAGTATATGCTGAAATCTGCCTGGTATCTAGAAATGCATCCAGTCCCCGCTTGAACTGGTGTAGTGAATCCGACATTACCGTTTCCTCACTCAGTGAATTCCATATTCTCACTGCTCTTACCGTAAAGAACCCCTTCCTATGCTGGTGCTGAAACCTTTTCTCTTCCAGTCTTAGTGAATGCCCTCTTGTTACCGTAATATCCCTCCTTTTGAACAAATCCCGGCCAAGGTCTCTATACTGTCCCCTAACATATTGTACACATTTATTATGTCCCCCCTCAACCTTCTCTTTTCCAGGCTGAATAGTCCTAGTTTTGCCAACCTCTCTGGGTATTGCAGTCCCTCCATTCCCTTTATTAATTTTGTTGCCCTCCTTTGTACCTTTTCAAGCTCATTTATATCCTTTCTATATATTGGGGCCCATAACTGAGCACAGTATTCCAAGTGTGGTCTGACCAGTGCTTTGTACAGTGGAAGAACAATGTTCTCCTCCTTTGCAGCTATACCTCTTCTGATACATCCCATTACCCTGTTTGCCCTTACAGCAGCGGCCTGACTTTGGGCACTCCAATTTAGTTTGCTATCAATCAAGATGCCCAAGTCCTTCTCCATCTCTGAATTCCCCAATGATTTCCCATTCAGTGAGTACTGGTGACTTCCATTTTTCCTTCCCATATGTATGACCTTACATTTCTCCTCGTTAAACCTCATTTGCCATTTAATGCTCCACCTACCCAGCTTATCCAAATCCCTCTGTAGGTCTGCACTGTCCTCTTTTGTATTAATTGTTTTACATAACTTTGTGTCATCTGCAAATATTGATATTTTACTATTTATCCCGTTGACTATGTCGTTAATAAAGATATTAAATAACATTGGGCCTAGTACAGACCCCTGTGGTACCCCACTAGTGACGCTTACCCAATCTGAGTATATTCCATTTATAACCACCCTCTGCCTTCTATCCTTTAGCCAGTTAGCTACCCACTTGCAGACATTTTCCCCCAGCCCCATCATTCTCATTTTGTATACCAACCTATTATGTGGCACGCTATCGAACGCTTTTGAGAAGTCGAGATACACGACATCCACTGGTTCCCCCTGATCTACTCGAGAGCTAACCTCCTCGTAGAAGTCAATCAGGTTTGTTTGGCAGGAGCGATTCCTCATGAATCCATGTTGGTTCGGGGTTAATAGATTATTAGCATCAAGATGCTCCGTAATTGCCTCATTAATAAAGCCTTCAAAAATTTTGCCCACAACGGACGTCAGACTCACCGGCGTCACTTTTCGCTCCCTTTTTGAATATTGGCACTACATTCGCCTGTCGCCAATCAAGTGGCACAGACCCAGTCTCAACAGAGTCCTTAAATATAAGATATAACGGTCTGTCTATCACATTACTTAGTTCCCTTAGTACCCGTGGGTGTATGCCATCAGGTCCTGGTGATTTGTTTATTTTAATGTTACTGAGGCGTTTCTGTACCCCAGCTTGGGTTAGATTTGTCATACTTAGTGGAGGATTAAGTTTGTCACTTCTCATTTCGCCTGTTAGTTCTTTTTCCTTTGTGAAAGTTGACAAAAAAAATGTATTTAATAGATTAGCTTTATCCTCATCTTTCTCTATGATTTTGCCTTCATCACTTTTTATCGGTCCAATATTATCCGATTTAATCCTTTTACTATTTATATACGTAAAGAACAGTTTGGGATTTGATCTACTTTCCCTAGCAATACGTCTCTCTGTTTCCTCCTTTGCTATTTTTATTTGTTTTTTGCAGGTTCTCGTTTTTTCCTTGTAACACATTAGTGCCTCCTTGCTGTTTTCCTGTTTTAATCTCTTGAATGCCTCTTTTTTGCTATTTAACGCCCCTTTTACGTTCTTATTCAACCATATTGGTTTCCTCTTATTTCTGGCCCTTTTATTCCCATACGGTATATACCTCTCGCACTGAGTATTCAGAATTCTTTTGAAGGTTTCCCATTTACTATTCGTATTCCTTTGATTAAGAACTTTGTCCCAGTCTATAAGTTGAAGGTTTTCTTTCAGCTGATCAAACTTCGCCCTCCTAAAGTTTAATGTTTTAGTTGTTCCCTTATTGATAACCCTACTGAAGGGCATTTTGAAATTGATAATATTATGATCGCTATTACCTAGGTGCCCCCCTATCTGTACCTCAGTTATTCTATCAGGCCTATTAGTCAATATTAAGTCCAACACGGCCTTCCCTCTCGTTGGTTCCTGCACTAGTTGGGAGAGATAATTATCCTTGATATTTGTCAAGAACCTTTTTCCTTTCTGCGATCTACAGGTTTCTGTTTCCCAGTCAATATCCGGGTAGTTGAAGTCCCCCATTACAATCACCTCATTATGTTTTGCTACTTTGTCTATTTGTCCTAATAGCAGTTTCTCATTCTCCTCTGTTATATTGGGTGGCTTATAGCAGACCCCCAGTAATATTTTATTATTATTTTTTGCCCCCTCTATCTCTACCCACATGGACTCGACCCCCTCTTCTCCCTCTCCTATATCTTCCCTTAGTCTGGGCTTTAGACGTGACCTTACATATAAGCAGACTCCTCCGCCCTTCCCCTGTTTCCGGTCCCTTCTAAATAAACTATAATCTAATAAATTTACCGCCCAGTCGTAGCTATCGTCTAGCCAAGTCTCTGTTATACCTACGATGTCATACCTCTCCTCCGATATAAGCGCCTGCAGCTCATCCGCCTTATTGGTCAGGCTTCTTGCGTTGGTCAGCATGCAAGATAAAACTTTGGGGTTATTTAGCATCCTATTCTTCTCTAACGATCTAACTGTACTATCCCCACCCCCCTCTCCACCCTCATTATATTCACTTCTCCCCTTCCCCCTTGCTTGCCTCACATCCCACCTATTTCCTTGGTTCCCCCCCCCGTCTCTAGTTTAAAAACTCCTCCAACCTATTAGTCATCTTCTTCCCCAGCACCGCTGCACCCTCCCCATTGAGGTGCAGCCCGTCCCTACGGTAGAGCCTGTAGCCGACAGCGAAGTCGTCCCAGTTCTCCATGAACCCAAACCCTTCTGCCTTGCACCAACTCTTTAGCCACTTATTCACCTCCCTAACCTCCCGTTGGTGCTCCTGTGTGGCTCGCGGGATTGGTAGTATTTCTGAGAAAACTACCTTGGAGGTCCTTGCCCTAAGCTTCCTACCTAGATCCCTGAAATCATTTTTAAGGACCCTCCATCTACCACTCACTTTGTCATTGGTGCCAATGTGGACCATGACCGCTGGGTCTTCGCCAGCCCCACCCAGTAACCTGTCAACCCGATCCGCGATGTGCCGGACTCGAGCGCCAGGGAGGCAGCACACCGTTCGGCGATCCCGGTCTTTGTGACAGATTGCCCTGTCTGTCCCCCTAATAATAGAGTCACCCACTACCAGGACCTGTCTAGCCTGCCCTACACTTCCCCCCTCCCCCTCATTACTGGAGCATACACTCCCCCGGCGGTCAGAGGATCTGTCGTGCTCCAATAATGCCGGTTCTGAACCAGCCTTCCTATACTTCTTCCCTCTATCCCTTCTAACTGTTACCCAGCTCCCTGCCTGTTCAGCCTGCGCTTCCCCACTAAGCTCCACCCCCAGTGTTGACCCATTGAGTGTCTGCTCGGTGAGCAGCAAACTCCGTTCCATGTTGTCGATGCTCCTCAGTACCGCTATCTGAGCACTTAGATCCAGGATTTGGGCTTCCAAGTGCACGATATGCTCACATCTCTCGCAGCAGTATGGATCCCTGAGCGGTAGCTCAGGGAATGCATACATTGCGCAAGATGTACACTGCACGGCTCCGGCCAACATGGACGTCATTCTAAATATGGGGATACAGTCAGTATATATGTACAAGTACAAAACACAATTATTTATATATAGGTGTATGGACGGGGATCAATTAGGGATGTGCAAGTGTATCGATTAGATATCGGCGCGGGATCAGTTAAGTATGGACGGGGGATCAATTAAGTATCAATTAAGTATGGACGGGGAATCAGCTGAGTGGGTCAGGTGGATTAATTAAGTATGGACGGTGTGTCAATTAACTATGGACTGGGATCAATAAGTATGAACTGGGGAAATAATTAATTGTGGACTAGGGAATCAATCAATTAATTATGGACAGGGGGTTTAATTAAATAGGATGGGGGGTAAAGCAAATAAATAGGTATGGACGGTGGGTCAATTAACTAAGGACTGGGGATCAATAAGTATCAATAATATCAATAAATATGGACTGGGGAAATAATTAATTGTGGTCTGGGGAATCAATCAATTAATTATGGACAGGGGTTAATTAAATATGGTGGGGGATAAGGCAAATAGATAGGGACTGGGGATGAGTAAAAGTGCCCACCTTTTATACTCCCTTATCAATGCACCCAGGAACTGCTTCCTCCCTGCTCCTGCACTACAGGGTTCCCCTTCCTCAGTGTTCCCTCCCCCAACTCCAGCCAGGGTCAGTGACTGTCGTGCCCATATCAGGGGCATATTGGTCGCCCTGCCCCACGGCAATGTGGTGTAATGCATGCAGGTGTCGGGGTCCTGATCCACACTCCATCCTTACCTGAGAGTGAGATATCACACCTCTGGGTGAGGTGCAATACCTCTGTAGCAACCGAGCCCTCAGGGTGCTACAGTTCCATTTATCTTCAGCCTAGGTGACGTATTGTGATACAGGGCCGTGATTTTGGCTATAAAAGGGTCCCCTAGACCCCTACCCCAAGCTTTTTAAGAGAATCATATATGGCGTGCCAGGAGACTCTATGGAATGCTTTCTCAGCATCCAACGAGAGTATCTAATTACAAATTTTTAACTGCATCTAGCCCAGGAAATACTTTGTGCCTAGTAGCAGTGTCTGCTAGTCAGCGGATTATCCCGGCTGTTAAGCAAGCTACACCATCTGTAGTTTGGACACTTAATTTTTTCAAAGGAAATGCTTCGGGACCACGGGATACTCAGTGAAGAGCATGAGGAGGCACCCCAAGGCATAGGGGCTGGGACTGGCAGTAGGATGCCTTGCGGTGGACAGCCGAGCTCGATCCTTATAAAAGCTTTTTAACTGCAGCAGCTTTAGTGGACGCTACTGGAGCTGGAATTATGCAGCTGCTGGCATGAGACTTGCCCTCCAATAGATCCTTGTAAATGGATTTAAAGTGTATTCATTCAAATTAGAGAGACAATTTAAATTAAAAAGCTTAGAGCTGCCTCCACCACAGGGGGGCTCACTCAACCCACCAGCGGACAGGCACCAGTATTGGGAGAGGGGGGCTGGCCGTCAGGGTTCACCGCGGCTCTGGCACAAACCCGGCGACACGGAGGTGGCACGGGCAGGAGCGGACTGAACGTGTCTGCTTCTCACTTTTTGGATTTTAGAAGGGCATGACATGCCTATATCTGTGTCTCCCCCTCCTTTTACTCATCCACCTCTTTTCTTTTCGCATGACTATATGTACTTGTCACTTTTCCATGTGTTAGTTGTGTCTTCTGAGCAGTTTGTCAGCTTTTGGACACCTTTGAAGGTGTTTTCTATGTGTTTCTATATGTTTTTGTTTGCCTGCCATTGGTTTTAACGGTGTTCGAAGGTGTTCGACGAACAGTTCGACGAACAGTTCGGCGAACACACGGGTGTTCGACGAACCGAACCGAACTCGAACACTATGGGGGTGGCTCAACACTACTCTCAACACTGCTTTGGTCGTTCACATCTATTTCAACGCATTGTCCAAAAACATCACTTACGATGCAGTCAGTGCACAACATGTCTTCTGGTATTTCAATAATGTCTTCTCCAAGGTTATATTCATTGCTAAGTTCACCATTACCAAGTTTAAGAAGCCAGTTTCTGTACTCTGGGTCAGAAGATCGCATGTTGTTAATTAGTTGGAGTTTATTAAACTCTTTCCAAAGGTCTGACATTTTTAAGATTGACTCAATAATATTTGTTCTTGTTCCATTTGGTACAACTGGAAGGCATTGCCTAAAATCTCCGCCAAGTACAAAAACTTTACCTCCAAAAGGAATTTCATTTTTTTCAGCAATATTTGTAGTCATAACTTCACGCAGAAGTCTGTCAATTAAGCTCAAAGCATATTTGGGTGCCATGGTGCACTCATCAAGTATCAAAAGATTTGCACTGTTCAACTGTTTTCCTGCAAATGTGTCTTGTTTGATTCTGGAAACGGAGATTTCATTGACTGGAACTGGTATCCCAAAGAGTGAATGCATAGTGCGACCTCCTCTTAAAAGGTTTGTGGCAATACCTGTTGTAGCCGATGGCAATACGACTTTTCCCAACCCTCTAACGTGATGCATTAAAACTTCATAGAGGTATGTTTTACCGCTGCCTCCAGGACTGTCAATAAAGAAACATTTTGGCATTGGATCGGCTTGGTTTTCTACAGCGCTCACAATAGTGTCATATGCAATCCATTGTTCTTGATTTAAGGAGTTTTTCTTCTCTGTTGCCAACAATAATTCATAAGCTTCGTCATACTCTTGAATTTGTGCAACTTGACTTGCAGGCTGTGGCAAATTAAAGTCTGAAAACGTTTTTCCATGCAGTAGTAGGACATTTTGGACATCTTGCATGGCATAAGATTCGCAATTTTGACAATTTCCACTTTTGTTGTGAAGACGTAAGCAGTAATCTTCAATTATATGTTCTTTGAAATTTGTCCAAAGTTGAGCCGGATTTGTAGGCGGTCCAAAGACACAAATGTAGGCAAACAATTCGCGAAGTTTCTTAGGCATATGTAGGGTAACTGCATCTTCTAAAGTAAGTGTCCACATAGTATCATCCAATAGAAGTCCTAAAGCCAAAGCTGCAGCTTTAAATGTATCATGCAATACTCCATTAACTGTTTTCAAATCTTCGTAACTTCTAGCTCCTTTGACATGCAGTAGTAACAGCCGAAGGCAATATCTTTCTTGATCCTTGACACTAACAGTATACATGCGTCCAATTATTCTGATAAGTCTTCATTGTCTTGGCTTCCAAGTTTTATTCCAAACGTAATGCTCTGGAATCTCTCGATACAAATACTGCCTTGCGTTTTCGTCACATTGGTTCAGCAAAAACCATTCCATTAATGTTGATGTTGTGCTTAAATTTTTTGAGACATCTTCGACTTGAGCATTTTCAAAGAAATAAAGCTGCTGTTGATTTGGTAAATGAATAGCTAAACATATAATTGTTATGTTCTGCTACCAAAGCTAAGGAAAGAGAGGAGATCTGTCCCTACTATAAGACTCAGCTGAATCCCTACGATGTAACAGGGAACCTGATCCTGCGATCAGACCTGCTAAAGTCCTAATCTAGTCTGTACGGAGACCTATAGATGTGAGGAGGGAATCCCTACAAGTACTAAGGACTGGGAGGAATATGGGACACCTCCTAACAGAAATAGTAGCAGACAGACGAACAAACAAAATAGATAGAACATAGAGGTCCGTAGACCAAGCAAACTAACAGAGCTAGATACAGAGCACAGGCTAGCTAGAAAGTAGATATACAACGAAGTCCAGCAAAGCCAGAAGGGCGGAGCAGGATTAAATAGGCCAACAAGGTCATGTGACCAGCAAAGGAAAAAAAACCTAACAGCAAGGTTCTAACAGTACCCTTCCTTCTAAGAGGATCCTCCGGATCCCCTAGGACCAGGCTTATCAGGAAATCTCCTGTGAAACGCTCTGATAAGTCTGGACGCGGAAACATCATCTGACCTCACCCAAGAGTTATCCTCGGGTCCGAAACCTTTCCAGGCCACAAGATACTGCAAACTACCTCTATACCGTCTAGAGTCAAGGATGCGAGAAATTTCGTATTCCCCGTCCTCCACCACCGGAGGAACAGAGGCAGAGGCGTCACCATCCGACACAACAGCTTTTTTTAACAGAGAGACATGAAAGACCGGATTAATTCTCCAGGAGGTAGGAACCTCCAACCTAACAGCAGATTGGTTGACAACCTGAAGCACCTTAAAGGGTCCTACAAACTTGGGATCCAATTTCTTAGAAGGAATCCTCAACCGCAGATTCCTAGAGGACAACCAAACCATGTCACCAACAGCGAACAAAACCTCCTGTCGTTTCCTATCAAAGTAGTCTTTAGATTTTCTGTTGGCCTCCTGAAGATTACCACGCACATCCGTCCAAACTCTTTCCAAATCACCGGAAAAATTCTCCTCCTCAGGCACGGCAGATCCCAACTTGGAGAACGACCCAAACGACGGATGTCTCCCAGAACAACAAAAAAAAGGCGAACAACCAGCAGAAGAAGATGTATGATTGTTCAGAGCAAATTCGGCAAGTGGCAGAAACTCAGACCACCCCTCTTGATTGTCTGCCACAAAACAACGCAAGAACTGCTCAACATCCTGGTTTTTCCTTTCTGTCTGGCCATTAGATTCAGGATGATATCCGGACGAAAACGACAAATGAATTCCCAACCTGTCACAAAAGGCACGCCAAAAACGAGCCACGAACTGAGGACCCCTATCAGAAACAATGTCAGTAGGAACGCCATGAAGTCTGACAATTTCCTTGACAAAGGCCTTAGCGAGAGTTTTAGCGCAGGGCAGTTTGACGAAGGGAACCAAGTGACACATCTTGCTAAAACGGTCCACGACCACCCAGATGACAGTAAAACCCTCAGAGGAGGGAAGGTCAGTTATAAAGTCCATAGCCAAATGTGTCCAAGGAGCACTGGGGACCTCCAAAGGACAAAGCAACCCCGCAGCAGGAGTATGTGAGGACTTAGATCTAGCACATATAGTACATTGGCGCACCCACTTAATGACTTCCTTCTGCCATCCAGGCCACCAAAAACTGCGACCCACCAGTCTCTTGGTCTCAGAGATTCCAGGATGACCTGCCAACCGAGATTCGTGACACTCAACAAACAAATCTCTCCTAAAGGTCCCAGGCACAAACAACCTCCCATGAGGAGTGTTAGATGGGGCATTCTCCTGTGCTTTAAGAATCTCATCTTCCAAAACGGAGTCTAAAGCAGCTATCACAACACCTTCTTGTAAAATGTTTTCCTCTTTCTCAGCACCGACTATGGGAGAAAAACTGCGAGACAAGGCATCCGCCTTAACATTCTTAGTACCAGGGATGTAAGTAACGGAGAAATTAAACCGCGAGAAAAACAGTGCCCACCTAGCCTGACGGGCATTCAGGCGCTTGGCAGCATCAAGATATATCAGATTTTTATGATCCGTAAGAACCTGAACGGGAAATTCCGCACCTTCCAAGAAGTGGCGCCAGTGTTCAAATGCGAGTTTAATAGCCAATAATTCCCGATTACCAATATCGTAATTCAGTTCAGTCTCCGAAAATTTTTTTGAAAAAAAAGGCACAGGGATGTAATCCATCCCCGTTATCCTGAGACAATACTGCGCCAACCCCCACAGAGGAAGCATCAACCTCAACCAAAAACGGCCTAGTAACATCAGGCTGCATAAGGATGGGAGCAGAGGTGAACCTCTCCTTGAGATACACAAAAGCTTCAATGGCCTCAGAAGACCACTGAACCGCATCAGCACCTTTCCTGGTGAGATCAGTCAGAGGTTTGACAATACTAGAAAAATTTTTTATGAATTTTCTGTAGTAATTGGCGAAACCCAAAAACCTCTGTATCGATTTCAAACCAATAGGCCTAGGCCATTCCTGCACAGCCTGAACCTTAACCGGATCCATCTCAAAACCTTTGCTGGAGATAATGTAGCCCAAAAAACTAATTCTCTGTACAGCGAACTCACATTTCTCCAGCTTAGCAAAAAGCGAATTGTCCATTAATAACTGTAATACCTCACGCACGCTCCGCCAATGAGACTCCAGATCTGGCGAATAAATCAAAATGTCATCCAAATACACAACCACATTTTTACCGATCAAAGGTCTAAGGATGTCATTAATCAGATTCTGAAAAAATGCAGGAGCATTAGTAAGACCAAAAGGCATCACCAGATTCTCAAAATGACCCACAGGAGTGTTAAAAGCAGTCTTCCACTCATCACCCTCCTTCATGCGCAACAGATTGTATGCCCCCTTAAGGTCAATTTTAGAGAACCACTTGGCCCCCAATAACTGGTTAAACAGATCAGGAATCAATGGCAGTGGGTAAGGATTGCGTACCGTAATTTTGTTAATCTCACGAAAATCCAGACAAGGACGTAAACCGCCGTCCTTTTTTTTTACAAAAAAAAATCCAACCGCCACAGGAGACTTAGAGGGCCTAATGTGACCGGCGGCCAAACTTGTCTGTATGTATTCCTCCAAAGCCTTCCTCTCAGGAATGGTAAGGTTAAATAAACGACTTTTAGGAAGAGTCGCTCCAGGGACAAATTCAATAGAACAATCATAGTCTCTATGGGGAGGCAAAACCTGCGATTCCTTCTCAGAAAAAACTCTCCAAAAATCCTGAATAGGAACAGGCAATTCTCCCCTATCCAAAGCTGCAATACGCCCGTTACAACACTTGTCATAACATTTATGGCTCCAGGATTTAATTTCACTGGTAGACCAATCCAGTACAGGATTGTGAAATTTTAACCAGGGCAAACCCAATATTACTGGTGAAGGCAAGTTATTCAACACTACCAAATCCAATTTCTCATGGTGAACACCATTAATAGTGAGAGGAAATTCACTGACCTTGAGAGTAATATTCTTCAAAGGGGAGCCATCCACAGAAACCACAGCAATGGGGGATGATAAAGGTTCAGGTTTTAAATTGAGTTTTTCCACGAATCCCCCATCAATTACATTCAGTGTAGACCCGCAATCAACAAACACCCGAAATTCCATTAATTTTTCCTGAGCAATCGTGGAAGCAGCTAAAAATATACCCTTGGAATTTAAACAGGCAATACGGGCGTGACTGACCATTTTTTTTTCTTTCTTCATACGAAGCTCACAGCCTTTAATCAAATGACCAGATTTTCCGCAATAGAAACACAAGCCTTCTGAAAAACGACGGTCTTTTTCTTGAGAGCGAGGTGCCACCGATCCAATCTCCATCGGTTCACCACTGTTAGTACACACATTATCATAACCAGAAACTGACATAGCAGAGGATTTGCTCTCATTAACCCTAGCACGCAGTCTTCTATCCACCCGTATAGCTAATTGCATAGCCTGTTGCAAATCCTCAGGTGTAGGATAAGCAATTAGCAGGTCTTTAACCCTTTCACTGAGCCCAGCAAGAAATAGACTTTTCAGAGCAGAATCGTTCCACCCTGTTTGAGTGGACCAACGACGAAAATGAGTACAATATTTTTCGACATTACCTGATCCTTGTTTTAAACGTCTCAACTCAGTCTCAGCTGATGCCACACGGTCAGGATCATCATATAATAGTCCTAAAGCAGAAAAAAAACTATCCACTGATCTGAAGCATGTATCACTAGGTTGCAAAGAAAAGGCCCACTCCTGAGGCTCTTTGCGCAAAAGTGACATTATGAACCCTACGCGCTGGGATTCATCCCCAGAGGACTTGGGTCTCAAACGAAAATACAATAAGCAAGCATTTTTAAATGAAAAAAATTCTCGATGTTCACCAAAAAATAAATCCGGCAAACATACCTTAGGCTCCAAGAAATATGCTCCAGGACAGTTACTCACGTGCTGACGGAGCTCGGCCACTTCCAGAGAGAGTCCCTGCAGGTGTTTAGCCAAATCCTGAACCGACACCATGATGGAACAAAAAAAAAAAAAAAAAAAAAATCTTTCCTTAGAGAATTTGCAGGCTGGACTTACTGTTATGTTCTGCTACCAAAGCTAAGGAAAGAGAGGATATCTGTCCCTACTATAAGACTCAGCTGAATCCCTACGATGTAACAGGGAACCTGATCCTGCGATCAGACCTGCTAAAGTCCTAATCTAGTCTGTACGGAGACCTATAGATGTGAGGAGGGAATCCCTACAAGTACTAAGGACTGGGAGGAATATGGGACACCTCCTAACAGAAATAGTAGCAGACAGACGAACAAACAAAATAGATAGAACATAGAGGTCCGTAGACCAAGCAAACTAACAGAGCTAGATACAGAGCACAGGCTAGCTAGAAAGTAGATATACAATGAAGTCCAGCAAAGCCAGAAGGGCGGAGCAGGATTAAATAGGCCAACAAGGTCATGTGACCAGCAAAGGAAAAAAAACCTAACAGCAAGGTTCTAACAGTAATGGCATGGGATTGGAAATGCAAATATTCTCCAAGCAGCTTCTGGAGCACTGACATATCTTTAGTCAAGAAACCGTAATGATTCATCGTGATTGACTGTTTTTTGTTGTATTTCGATGTTAGCTTTGTCATGCCCCTTGTAGATGTACTTGAAAAGATATTTAACACTTTTTATTGAAGCGCAGATTTCAACGTTGATGTGACAGTTGTAGCGTTTTAATAAGTACGGGTTTTATGGAACTATCCATGAGTTATTTATAATCTTTTTGTTGTGTACAATGTTATCAATCAGATGTCTCCGGTAGGATGGGTAGCCGTCCAAATCTTTAACAGTGTGCTGTTTCAACTGCTTTGGAAACCCTTTTGTACACTTTCCATTTTCCATGCATGGAGTTTTTGGATTTGCTACACCGCATGGACCATGAACCATATTAAAGATTACAATATTATACAATTCAGGATACTTTTCTTGGTTAGGAATTTCAGCCCACACTATGTTGTCAATTTCGTCCTCCGTGTGAAATTTGGAATCCGCGTCTAAAATAATTAGTATATGCGCATGTGGGAGACCTTGTTTCTGAAACTCTATGACATGTACCATTGCTACGACTGTTCCAAAAAGCCCATTTTTGATGTCTTTAAAAAGGCTGCTGAGTTTTAGTCGAAATACGCGTGCAACTAAGTCCGACCTGTGTTCAACTTGCTGCCTGGGTTGTAGATTTTCGGTAATTTCCGGCCATTTAGGATTACAGGTCATTGTTAAAAAAATGTCAGGTCTTCCATACTTTGTTACTATTGCCATTGCATCTTGATAACGCTGTTGCATGTTGCGGGGGCTACCTTCAAAGGACGACGGGAGAATTACTGTTTTTCCAATTGGAATTCCTTTTTGGATGGATTGTTTTTGCAAATGTTCTTGAAGAACGCAGTAGTCTTCAACTTTAAGTTGTTTTTGGTTCATTCATATGAAATTGAGCCGATTAGCTTCAATTTTAAAGTATGCATCGACTAAGTACTGTTGTGTCAGTTTCCCACCGTTTAAAATAGGATTGAAGTAATTTCGCACAGACAGAAGAAAACTGTAGTACTGTAGTTGTGTAATTCTTCTTGAAGTTTCTTGCTGGTGTAGGTTTTCATGCCACCCTTGATCACTGCTTGGAAAGAATAGCAGATACAGAAGAGCATCAAGGTTGCTGTGCAAAATGCTAACACGTTGTGTTTTAGGAACGAAAGGGTTGTTTTTGTCTGGCTTAAGATGGACTAATATATCTCTTTGAAAAGGAGGCTCTCCATCATCATTTTGAAAAACAACTGCGACCTCACTTACACGTGGTTTGTTGTAACATCAGGGATCTTGTTGACATTCTTGTTTAATGGGCATGATAATAGAAGGCATTTCCGTCCCATTTTGTATAGTTCTCTGTTCCTCGTCAGCTTCGACATCTTTTAGCATGCGATATGCGGCAGCAAATGGGATGATTGTTTGTAAATGTATGGCAATTAGATTCATCAGTTCTGCATTACACTTTTCATTTTCTTTTCGGTTCATCCTTTGTTCTGTAGCCTCATTTGGATCAAAGATGTATAATTGTGCAAATGTTGGTGGTTGTCCTAGTTCTGGGTGAAGTGTTCCAGTGTGGTGGTAGATCTGGCCATGAATTTTAAAACAATACGGTCCGAATCCAGGGGGCGGTGCAATGTTGGCACCAAAAGAAGCAAACGCATGAGAACTGTTGATACTTCTGATATTTTCCATAAAATTTCTACTGTGTTCATGCGTTCCTTTCATCAACTGCTCAAACAGATCTGAGTAGTGACATCTTGGTAGCATCACTTTTCCTTTTTGGCAGCACTGAGTAAACTGATTGTCAGATGGTTTTTCCTCGATGAAATTCAGAGAGTCGCATTTTGAACAAACTACATTCATCTTCCCACAGTAGTGTTGAATAATTATAGTTTCATTGTCTATTACGTAACGTGCAAGTTGTTGAATGTTCTGCTGGGTTTGCCTTAGTTGGTAGAGCATTCGTTTTTGATAAATTTGTCGATCGTGTTGTTCTTGGTTTGTCCTGGATTCTGGAGATTCATTCAGCCGACATTGTCTATGGGATTCCGCATCGTGTTCCTGTCTAGCCGCAGTGTGTTGCGGTGTTTCACGTTGTCTGTGAGATTCTGCATCCTGGGCTTGTCTGGTGGTAGTGTGTTGTGGTGTCTCCTGTTTCCGACATTGTCTGTGAGATTCCGCATCCTGGGCTTGTCTGGCAACAGTGTGTTGTGGTGTCTCTTGTTCCCGGCGTTTTTGGTGAGATTCCGCATCCTGGGCTTGTCTGGTGCCAGTGTGTTGTGGAGTCTCTTGTTCCCGACGTTGTCTGTGACATTCGGCATCCTGGGCTTGTCTGGCGACAGTGTGTTGTGGTGTCTCCTGTTCCCGACGTTTTCTGTGAGATTGCACATCCTGGGCTTGTCTGCCGGCAGTGTGTTGTGGTGTCTCCTGGTCCCGAAGTTTTCTGTGAGCTTCCGCATCCTGGGCTTGTTTGCCGGCAGTGTGTCGTGTGTCTCCTGTTGCCAAATTTTTCTGTGAGCTTCCGCATCCTGGGCTTGTCTGGTGGCAGTGTGTGTTGTTGTCTCCTGCTTCCGAAGATTTCTGTGAGCTTCCGCATCCTGGGCTTGTCTGCCGGCAGTGTGTTGTGGTGTCTCCTGTTCCCAGCGTTTTTGGTGAGATTCTGCATCCTGGGCTTGTCTGACGGCAGTGTGTTGCGGTGTGTCCTGTTCCTGGCGTTTTTGGCGATATTCTGCATCCTTGGCTTGTCTGGCGGCAGTGTGTTGCGGTGTCTCCTGTTCCCGGCGTTTTTGTTGAGATTCCGCATCGTGGGCTTGTCTGGTGGCAGTGTGTTGCGGTGTCTCCTGCTTCCGGAGTTTTTGGTGAGAATCCGCATCCTGGGCTTGTCTGGCGGCAGTGTGTTGCGGTGTGTCCTGCTCCCGGCGTTTTTGTTGAGCTTCCGCATCCTGGGCTTGTCTGGCGGCAGTGTGTTGCGGTGTCTCCTGTTCCCGGCGTTTTTGTTGAGATTCCGCATCCTGGGCTTGTCTGGCGGCAGTGTGTTGCGGTGTCTCCTGTTCCCGTCGTTTTTGGTGAGCTTCCACATCCTGGGGTTGTCTGGCAGCAGTGTGTTGCGATGTCTCCTGTTCCCGGCGTTTTTGTTGAGCTTCCACATCCTGGGCTTGTCTGGCAGCAGTGTGTTGCGATGTCTCCTGTTCCCGGCGTTTTTGTTGAGCTTCCGCATCCTGGGCTTGTCTGGCGGCAGTGTGTTGCGGTGTCTCTTGTTCCCGGCGTTTTTTGTGACATTCGGCATCCTGGGCTTGTCTGGCGGCAGTGTGTTGCGGTGTCTCCTGTTCCTGGCGTTTTTGGTGAGCTTCCGCATCCTGGGCTTGTCTGGCGGCAGTATGTTGTGGTGTCTCCTGTTCCCGGCGTTTTTTGTGAGATTCCGCATCCTGGGCTTGTCTGGCGGCAGTATGTTCTGGTGTCTGTTGCTCTCGACGTTGTCATTTTCTTGCTGCTTCTGCTGCTTTTCTGTCTTCCTCCGTGTCATATTTAGAGATGAGCGTTGTTCTACTCGAACTGTTCGCCAATCTCAAATTCGAGCTGTTTTGGGCGGTGTTCGAGCCGTTCGGCGAACACGAACAATTTGAGAAAAATTCGGCTGTTCGAGGTTATGTTCGATAACTGTTCGTGCACCAAAATCATAACTGGATTTTTTCTCAGTAATGATGAAAATTAATGTTAATGCGCAGTTTGAGTGTACAGCGGGGTGGGGGGAGGGGCAGGGGATGGATCTCTGCAGGAACAATGAAGATCTCCATTTTTTTTCTCTTTCCCGCATTTACAGTGGGGAGGTGCAATCTGTCAGCCTATCAGCAGCGCACACACGGAGCGAAGTGCTTTTTTTCACACAAGCAAGGGCATGTGTCATTGGCAGTGTATGTCACATGTCCTTGCCCTATAAGACCAAGCCATTTTACCCATCGCCACCATTTTCTCACTGCTGCAGCTGCGTGTTAGACGGCACCGCTGTTGCTGTGTGCGCTATACCTTGTTAATTTCAAGCCAATTTTCGCACAAATCTACAGATAGCTTGGGAGTAGGGAATAGTTGTGATTGCAGTCCTTTTAAGGACTAGGTTACAGCATTTCCTATGACTTTTATCAGGCAGGTCTGTGCTCTTAAATAGATAGGTTGTGGGAGTAAAGACTAATTGTAATTGGAGTCCTTTTCAGGACTAGGTTACATCAGTTCCTATCAGTTTTTGCCAGGCAGGTCTGTGCCAGTGCTGTGCAAGTTTTTTTCACAGCATTTGGCTGAATCTAGCAAAGCTAATCCTTTTTGGCCTATTGCAGAGTGTGTTAGTCAGTGGAGTAGCCTATCTGTGTTGCAAGATATACCACCTGTGTATAGAATACCAATTTTTTTACTGCACCTAGTGAAGTAAAATCTTTTGGGCATAGCATCATTCTATTAGTCCATCTATACTGACCTCCATCAGGTTGCAAATTGAATATAATTTTTTTCTGCATCTAGCTCTGAAAAAATATTGGGCTTCTAGCTGTGTGTGGGACTTGTTGTATTAGTCCATCTATACTGACCTCCATCAGGTTGCAAACTGAATATATTTTTTTCTGCATCTACCTCTGAAAAAATATTTGTTATGTTCTGCTACCAGAGCTAAGGAAAGAGAGGAGATCTGTCCCTACGATAGAACTCAGCTTAATCACTACGATGTAACAGGGGACCTGATCCTGCGATCGGACCTGCTAAAGTCCTAAGCTAGTCTGTACGGAGACCTATAAATGTGGGGAAGGAATCCCTACAAGTACTAAGGACTGGGAGGAAAATGGGACACCTCCTAACCGAAATAGTAGCAGACAGACGAACAAACAAAATATAAAGAACACAGAGGTCCGTAGACCAAGCAAACTAACAGAGTTAGATACAGAGCACAGGCTAGCTAGAAAGTAGTTATACAATGAAGTCCAGCAAAGCCAGAAGGGCGGAGCAGGATTAAATAGGCCAACAAGGTCATGTGACCAGCAAAGGAAAAAACCTAAGAGCAAGGTTCTAACAGTACCCCCCCTTCTAAGAGGATCCTCCGGATCCCCTAGGACCAGGCTTATCAGGAAATCTCCTGTGAAACGCTCTGATAAATCTGGACGCGGAAACATCATCCGACCTCACCCAAGAGTTATCCTCGGGTCCGAAACCTTTCCAGGCCACAAGATACTGCAAACTACCTCTATACCGTCTAGAGGTAAGGATGCGAGAAATTTCATATTCCCCGTCCTCCACCCCCGGAGGAACAGAGGCAGAGGCGTCACAATCCGATACAACAGCTTTTTTCAACAGAGAGACATGAAATACCGGATTAATTCTCCAGGAGGTAGGAACCTCCAACCTAACAGCAGATTGGTTGACAACCTGAAGCACCTTAAAGGGCCCTACAAACTTGGGACCCAATTTCTTAGAAGGAATCCTCAACCGCAGATTCCTAGAGGACAACCAAACCATGTCACCAACAGCGAACAAAACCTCCTGTCGTTTCCTATCAAAGTAGTCTTTCGATTTTCTGTTGGCCTCCTGAAGATTACCACGCACATCCGTCCAAACTCTCTCCAAATCACCGGAAAAATTCTCCTCCTCAGGCACGGCAGATCCCAACTTGGAGAACGACCCAAACGACGGATGTCTCCCAGAACAACAAAAAAAAGGCGAACAACCAGCAGAAGAAGATGTATGATTGTTCAGAGCAAATTCAGCAAGTGGCAGAAACTCAGACCACCCCTCTTGATTGTCTGCCACAAAACAACGCAAGAACTGCTCAACATCCTGGTTTTTCCTTTCTGTCTGGCCATTAGATTCAGGATGATATCCGGACGAGAACGACAAATGAACTCCCAACCTGTCACAAAAGGCACGCCAAAAACGAGCCACGAACTGAGGACCCCTATCAGAAACAATGTCAGTAGGAGCACCATGAAGTCTGACAATTTCCTTGACAAAGGCCTTAGCGAGAGTTTTAGCGCAGGGCAGTTTGATGAAGGGAACCAAGTGACACATCTTGCTAAAACGGTCCACGACCACCCAGATGACAGTAAAACCCTCAGAGGGGGGAAGGTCAGTTATAAAGTCCATAGCCAAATGTGTCCAAGGAGCACTGGGAACCTCCAAAGGACAAAGCAACCCCGCAGCAGGAGTATGTTAGGACTTAGATCTAGCACATATAGTACATTGACGCACCCACTTAATGACTTCCTTCTGCCATCCAGGCCACCAAAAACTGCGACCCACCAGTCTCTTGGTCTCAGAGATTCCGGGATGACCTGCCAACCGAGATTTGTGACACTCAACAAACAAATCTCTCCTAAAGGTCCCAGGCACAAACAACCTCCCATGAGGAGTGTTAGATGGGGCATTCTCCTGTGCTTTAATAATCTCATCTTCCAAAACGGAGTCCAAAGCAGCTATCACAACACCTTCTTGTAAAATGTTCTCCTCTTTCTCAGCACCGACTATGGGAGAAAAACTGCGAGACAAGGCATCCGCCTTAACATTCTTAGTACCAGGGATGTAAGTAACGGAGAAATTAAACCGCGAGAAAAACAGTGCCCACCTAGCCTGACGGGCATTCAGGCGCTTGGCAGCATCAAGATATATCAGATTTTTATGATCCGTAAGAACCTAAACGGGAAATTCCGCACCTTCCAAGAAGTGGCGCCAGTGTTCAAATGCGAGTTTAATAGCCAATAATTCCCGATTACCAATATCGTAACTCAGTTCAGTCTCCGAAAATTTTTTTGAAAAAAAGGCACAGGGATGTAATCCATCCCCGTTATCCTGAGACAACACTGAGCCAACCCCCACAGAGGAAGCATCAACCTCAACCAAAAACGGCTTAGTCACATCAGGCTGCATAAGGATGGGAGCAGAGGTGAACCTCTCCTTGAGATACACAAAAGCTTCAATGGCCTCAGAAGACCACTGAACCGCATCAGCACTAGTGTTGAGCCACCCCCGTAGTGTTCGAGTTCGGTTCGGTTCGTCGAACACCCGTGTGTTCGCCGAACTGTTCGTCGAACTGTTCGTCGAACACCTTCGAACACCGTTAAAACCAATGGCAGGCAAACAAAAACACATAGAAACACATAGAAAACACCTTCAAAGGTGTCCAAAAGCTGACAAACTGCTCAGAAGACACAACTAACACATGGAAAAGTGACAAGTACATATAGTCATGCGAAAATAAAAGAGGTGGAGGAGTAAAAGGAGGGGGAGACACAGATATAGGCATGTCATGCCCTTCTAAAATCCAAAAAGTGAGAAGCCGACACGGCCAGTCCGCTCCTGCCCGTGCCACCTCCGTGTCGCCGGGTTTGTGCCAGAGCCGCGGTGAACCCTGATGGCCAGCCCCCCTCTCCCAATACTGGTGCCTGTGCGCTGGTGGGTCGAGCGAGCCCCCCTGTGGTGGAGGCAGCTCTAAGCTTTTAAATTTAAATTGTCTCTCTAATTTGAATGAATACACTTTAAATCCATTTACAAGGATCTATTGGAGGGCAAGTCTCATGCCAGCAGCCGCGTAATTCCAGCTCCAGTAGCGTCCACTAAAGCTGCTGCAGTTAAAAAGCTTTTATAAGGATCGAACTCGGCTGTCCACCGCAAGGCATCCTACTGCCAGTCCCAGCCCCTATGCCTTGGGGTGCCTCCTGATGCTCTTCACTGAGTATCCCGTGGTCCCGAAGCATTTCCTTTGAAAAAATGAAGTGTCTAAACTACAGGTGGTGTAGCTTGCTTAACAGCCAGGATAATCCGCTGACTAGCAGACACTGCTACTAGGCACAAAGTATTTCCTGGGCTAGATGCAGTTAAAAATTTGTAATTAGATACTCTCGTTGGATGCTGAGAAAGCATTCCATAGAGTCTCCTGGCACGCCATATATGATTCTCTTAAAAAGCTTGGGGTAGGGGTCTAGGGGACCCTTTTATTGCCAAAATCACGCCCCTGTATCGCAATACGTCACCTAGGCTGTAGATAAATGGAACTGTAGCACCCTGAGGGCTCGGTTGCTACAGACGTATTGCACCTCACCCAGAGGTGTGATATCTCACTCTCAGGTAAGGATGGAGTGTGGATCAGGACCCGACACCTGCATGCATTACACCACATTGCCGTGGGGCAGGGCGACCAATATGCCCCTGAGATGGGCACGACAGTCCCTGTCCCTGGCTGGAGTGGGGGGAGGGAACACTGAGGAAGGGGAACCCTGTAGTGCAGGAGCAGGGAGGAAGCAGTTCCTGGGTGCATTGAGAAGGGAGTATTAAAGGTGGGCACCATCTTAGTTCAGTGCAGAGAAGTCTGAGCAGAAGTGGCAGGGAGCAGGGGCTCTGCATGAGCTCTGCTCCGGAGGCGGGCCTAGTAACAGAGGCCCAGGCCTGGAAGAGGGAGAAGGAAGGAAGAGGAGCGGAGAAGGCTCCAGGAACGAGGAATGAAGGGATCCCAGGGGTGCGGACGGGCGAGTCGCCACCGCACGCCCGAATCCACCTGCGTGGAGGGGTCAGGCCAAAGGGGGAGACCGGTCCCCGAACTAGTGGAGGCAGGAAACGACCCTCAGCTAGAAACCGGAGGCTCTGACATTTTATGTGGCGCAGCCCCTCGCTACACCCGCTAGGAAGGCACCACATAGGGTCAGGGAAACTGGCGCCAAGTTTACCAAGAGGAGGCCCGAGGCAGCCGGACAGAAGTGTTGGTAAGAAAGGCCAGACAAAGGACACACAAAGGGGGTCCTGTGAAGTGCTCCAAAGTTATCTGGGAGTTGTCTGAGCCCCTCACCTGGTGAGCACAGTACGACGTGGGCAGCCGTTACCTGCAGACGTGGTCTGGATAATAAGAACTGTGAGTAAAGGCCCTGGACTGCATCACTGACTCCGTGTCGTTACTGCTGCTGCCCTGCACCATCACCCCCATCCTCCGCATACACTGCCCTGAGGCTATACTCCTCCCGTGGGGAGTTATGCTACGCTCTGCTGCACCCACAACACCAGCCTCAGCGGTCTGCCCTGGAGCGGCGGTTCACTCTGACCGCAATCCACGGGTGGTGTAGTCGGACATTTAAACATCAAAACCACATAAATAGTTCCGCCACTGGTTTGACCGCCCTGAGCCATGGAACCGGGTCGCCGCCACGAAGACTACAACCACCAGCATCCACCAAAAAGGGTCCGGCTCCGGGTGTCCCAAGGCCCAGGGGGTGCGTCAGAACATTTTCATCACCTTTCACAATCACCAATGGGACAAGGCAGGGATGTCCTCTGTCCCCTCTCTTATACATCCTAGTGACGGAGCACCTGCTCTCATCAATTCGCCATAACCCCAATATTAGGTGGATTGAGGTGGGAGGCACCGAGTACAAGTGCTCTCTATTTGCTGATGATGTCCTAGTATATATCACTCAATCACATATATCCATCCATGCTGTTATGGCTGAAATAGATCACTTTGTTACATGGTCAAATTTTAAAATCAATGCAGCGAAGTCTGAGGCCCTCGATGTCTCCCTCCCCAAATCCATATAGGATTCCATCCAGTCCAACTTTCCCTTTGCCTGGCCCTCACAGGGTATCAAATACTTAGGAATTCCTATTCATAGAGACCTCTCCCATCTATGTTATCTTAATTTTGGGCCCTTTATTGAACAATTCCATACAGACCACAGTTGGCAAGTTAGAACTGTAAGATTCACTACGTGAACCACTGGTGTTTTGTGGAAAAGCACATGTACACCGCGTTCCAAATTATTATGCAAAAAGTGTTTAGGAGTGATAAGGGAAGAATTTGTTTGTTTGTCAGTTAAACTCATTGATGGTGATGTGTGTCAGGGCTCTTTATATCACTGTAAGCAATTGCAGACACCTGTGCTAATTAGTTTGGCAGGTGTGTCCAATGAAAGGCAAGACTACTTAAGAAGGCTCTCTCACATTATTAAGCAGCCTATATTTTCTGCCAAAATGGGAAAGAAAAAGGATGTGTCGGCTGCTGAGAAGCAACAAATTGTGGAGTGTTTAGGTCAAGGCATGACTACAATCAACATTGTGCGATGATCAGGATGAAGTGTCTTGGCAATCAAGAAGTATGTAGCTGATTCACAGTACACACGTGTGCGTGCTGATAAGGGCAAATTGAGGACTCTTTCCTACAGGCAATTACGTCAGGTTGAAAGAGCAGCGGCAAAAAAGCCTTGTCATAGCAGCAGACAAGTTTTTGAAGCTGCTTGTGCCTCCAACGTCCCCCGAACAACAAGATGCAGGGTCCTTCAGAGGTTTGCAGCTGTGCATACGCCATCCTGTCGACCTCCTCTATCCACTTCACACAAGCAGAAACGGCTCCAGTGGGCCAAACATTACATGAAGACTGATTTCAAAACTGTTTTGTTCACGGATGAGTGCCGTGCAGCGCTCGATGGTCCAGATGGATGGAGTGGAGGATGGCTGGTTGATGGACACCCCACGCAAACACGGCTACAGCGCCAACAAGGAGGAGGTGGAGTAATGTTTTGGGCTGGAATCATGGGGAGAGAGATTGTCGGCCCCTTTAGGATCCCTGAAGGCGCTAAAGATGAACTCCATAATGTATGTGGATTTTCTCAAACAGCACTTCCTGCCATGGTTCAAGAAGAAGAACTGTGTATTTCACAGCAAGATCATTTTTCTGCATGATAATGCACCATCTCATGCTGCACATAAAACATCTGCATTTCTGGCTGATATGGGCATAAAAGGGGACAAACTTATGGTGTGACCCCCATGCTCCCCTGACTTCTACCCCATTCAGAACCTTTGGAGCATCATTAAAAGGAGTGTCTATGATGGCGGGAGGCATTTCACATCTAAGCAACAGCTCTGGGAGGGTATTCTGTCCTCATGCAAAACAATTGAAGCAGAAACCATCCAAAACCTGACAAATTCAATGGACGAGAGAGTTCAGAAGCTCCTTTCGAACAAGGGGTCCTATGTGAAAATGGAACATCACCGAGAATAAAGTTTTGAGTTGAAAACTGTTTGATTTCAGTTTCTAACAACCTGCTAATGCTTATAATTTCAAAAATGACCATTTTTTTGGTCTTTATTAAAATGAAAAGGTTGATCGAAAAGTTTGGGGGATCTAAGAGTGTGGCAACCCAGTAGTCATGATTACTTCGAATTCTGACAATATGAGGGTCATGCTGCAGGTAGTGCAGCAAGAAGGCACTTATGTGTCTTGCGCATCTCGGAGCCCCAAAATTATTTTCCGGGCTAGATGCAGCTAAAAATTATTTTTAATTTTAAATCTGGTGGAGCTTATTATAGATGGCCTAATAGGATCAGTGCTGCACACTGCTACAAAGCCCAAATTATTTTCCAGTCAAGATACAGATAAACATGATTAGTAATTTGAAAGCTTAAAACGTTTGGTAGGGTGATTTTAACCAATCATCAAGCTTTTACTCTCCCCAGGATGACACAGGGGTAGAAAAGTCGTTTCGGATCCATGATTTGTTCATCTTTATGAACGTGAGTCTGTCTACATTATCAGTGGAGAGCCGCGTGCGCTTATCTGTCAGCACACCACCAGCAGCGCTGAACACACGTTCAGACAGAACGCTGGCTGCGGGGCATGACAAGATCTCCAAGGCGTAAGTGGCTAGCTCCGGCCATTTATCCAGATTGGAAGCCCAAAAAGAGCAAGGGTCCAGTGACACAGTCGTGGCTTCAATGTTTACTTGGAGATACTCCTGTACCATCGTCTCTAGGCGTTGACTATGTGTCAGACTTCTTGTCTCCTGTGGCCTTGCAAAGGATGGGCTAAAAAAGTGGTGAAATGATTCCGCAAAATTTATGTTACCAGCAGATACTGTGGTTCTGTTACGGTTTGAGTGCTGAACACTTGACGGTCCCACGGTTGGCAAGTTGGAACTGTGAGATTCACTACGTGCACCACTGGTATTTTGTGGAAAAGCACATGTAAGATTCTGCAACAGTCTCTGCTGATACTCCTGCATGCATGCATCCCTTTCTATGGCAGGAATAATTTCTGAAAATTTACTTTTGTACCGGGGATCTAACAGTGTGGCAACCCAGTAGTCAGGATTATTTCTAATTCTCACAATTCGAGGGTCATGTTGCAGGTAGTGCAGCAAGAAGGCACTCATGTGTGTTGTGCATCCAGGAGCACCAAGTCCCTGTTGTGTTGGTGGCGAGGTAACAATCATGCTTCCTTCCTCTGTCCTCTCCCCCCAACCTCGCACAACAGAAATGTGATCAAGGTCTCCCTCATCTGATGAGTCTTCCATTAGTTCGTCCTCCACTTCTTCCTGGGCTCCTGCACCTTCCTCACTAGTTTGGCTGCTACCATGCGCCCTGGTAAAACCATCTCCCCCACCCTCACATGCCTGCCGCCTTGGTGCTGCCGACCGTCTGGACCTTGCAGATGTTAGCCCTTCCGCATACAACTCCTCCTCCTCTACTTCCTCCACCTCCTCTTGTGCCACCACCTGACTCCGAATTCTGTTTAACATGTGCTCCAGCATGTAAATCACCGGAATAGTCATGCTGATAATGGCATCGTCAGCACTAAACATCTTCGTCGCCATTTCAAAACTGTGCAGAAGGGTGCATAGGTCCCTGATCTGAGACCACTCCTCCAGCATGATTTGCCCCACCTCTGAATCTCGTTGGCCCAGGCTATACGTCAGAACGTATTGCACCAGGGCTTGTCGGTGCTGCCACAGTCGCTGCAACATGTGCAGAGTTGAATTCCACCGGGTAGGCACATCGCATTTTAGCCGGTGAAGTGGCAGGCCCAACGACTTCTGTAGAGATGTAAGTCGCTGAGCTGCGGGATGCGAACGGCGGAAGTGAGCACACAGCGACCGTGCCCTCTGCAGAAGGCCATCTAGTCTGGGATAGTGGGCTAAAAATTGCTGGACAACCAGGTTCAACACGTGAGCCATACAAGGCACGTGTGTGACATTGCCCCGGCGAAGGGCCGCACCCAGGTTTGCAGCATTGTCGCACACGGCCTTCCCTGGTTTCAGGTCCAGTGGAGACAACCATTCATGAAATTGGTTCTCCAGAGCTGACCACAACTCCTCAGCTGTGTGACTCACATTTCCCAGACATTTCAAAGTAAAAACCGCCTGATGACGTTAAGCCCTACTGCCAGCATAGTAAGGAGGTGTGCAGGATCCCTTCTGCGCAGTTAGAAAGCTTGTGGCATGACCAGACAGGCTTTGGGTGCAGGTTGAAGACCGAGAGGAGGTTGAGGAGGCAGAAGCAGTGGAGGAACTTTGACATAAAGAGGATTGACGCACAACTCGTGGGGACGGCAAGACTTGGACAGCAGCCCCTTGTCCTGCTGTCACCATAGTTACCCAGTGCCCAGTCAGCGACATGTAACGCCCCTGTCCATGCCTACTCGTCCAAGTGTCTGTGGTGAAATGCACCCTGTCACACACAGAGTTTCTCAAAGAAGCGGTGATGTTGTGTGCGACATGCTGGTGGAGCGCAGGCACACCTTTCTTTGAGAAGTAGTGCCGACTGGGCATCTGGTACTGGGGCACTGCGACGGACATAAGGTCTCGAAAATCCTCTGTGTCCACCAGGCGGAAAGGCAGCATTTCTGTAGCCAAGAGCTTGCAGATGGTGAAATTCAACCTCTTAGCTTTCTCATGGCTAGGAGGAAATGGTCTTTTACTTGTCCACATCTGAGGGACCGAGGGCTGGCTATTGTGCTTAGACGGGGTTGATAAGGGTGTCCCCGGCAAACTGCCGGTCTGTGAGGAAGATGCAGGCGGACATGTTAGGTTGCCTTGATCCAAAGGTGGTGCTATCGATGTCGGACAGCGCTCAACACCAGCTGGTGTTACCACCTCCAAAGAAAATGATGACCTGCCAATCACGCTGGCTGTTGCGGGTAAAGAGGTGGCAGGTCTGCGCCCCAAAACAGGTGTGACTGCGGTCCCCCCAGTCACAGAGGATGAAGAGGCCGCGGATGCACAAGATATGGCAGACGGTGGTTGGCCCGGCCGGCTAGGCCGCATTGTAGCACACTGAGCTTCCCACTGCAACTTATGCTTCATGTCCATGTGACGGTTCATGCATGAAGTACTCAAACTATGTATTTTTTGGCCTCTACTTAGCTTTTGCTGACAAATGTTACAGATAACACGAGTTTGGTCATCTTTATCGATCTGAAAAAATGCCCAGGCTATGCAAGGCTTAGCACCCATGCGACCTGAAGAGCCACCACGACTTGTGGTGAGAGGCAGAGTTGTGTTTGAGGATGCACTTGTTGACGTGCTTCCAGTACTACGTCTCTGTCCAGGAAGGCGCAACCTGACCTCGTCGTCACTAGCATCTTCCTCCACCTCCTCTGCTGACCTCATCTCTTGGCTGACTGTGGGTTGACAGTAAGTGGGATCTCCAACCTCATCATCATCACCCTGTGTGTTATCACACCCGTCGTCCTCAGAGCCAACCTGTTCCTGCCCTGACAAAAAACTAAAGTTGTCGCTCCAATCAGGTATTTGAGTCTTATCATCGTCTTCCTCATTGTCTCCACCAACAGGAGTTACAGTTTGGGAATGAGGGTCTACATTATGGTCAGAACCTTCTGCGTCTGGTCCTGGATCCGACTCATAAAGATTCTGGGCATCAGTGCAGATCATTTCCTCGTCTGGATTCACAGAAGCGCTGGAGTCGACCTCTGATTCCCAGGCTATAGTATGAGTAAACAGCTCTGCAGACTCAACCATCTGTTCTACCTCATACTCAGACGGGCAGCTGGAGATTTGGGAGCTGTGAGGAAGCAAGTGCGATTTGGGTGACACCTTTGAGGACTGGAGTATTTGTGATGTTGAAGTTGATGTGGAGGAGAGCCCACTTAAAGGAGCACTTGATATCCGTTGAAGCACCTGCTGTTTTTGTGCCTCATCTGGAATTTGTAGCGATTGGCGTGGCCGTAAGAAAGGGATCTTATCACATTGTCCGCTAAAAGAAGTAGACATTTTAGTTTGGCTGGAAGATGGTCTTTCTTCTGCAGATGTTACTGTTGCTTTAACACCTACCCCACGGACACAACCTTTTTTCCCCTTCCCAACACGCCTATTCCCCTTTCCACCAGCAGCAGGCCTTTTTCCACTCATTTTGGTGGTTAACTAATTCACAACTCTGGAGTTGTTTGCACAAAAAAACAATGGATGGTAACCGAGCAAAGCTGAGTGGCCAAACTGTGGTATTAGGCCAAAACTATTGGCTGGGATAGATGCAGAAAAAAATTATTTTGAATTTGCAACCTGATGGAGGTCAGTATAGATGGACTAATAGAGAAAGTCCGACACACTACTAGAAGGCCAAATATTTTTTCAGAGGTAGATGCAGAAAAAAATATATTCAGTTTGCAACCTGATGGAGGTCAGTATAGATGGACTAATACAACAAGTCCCACACACTGCTAGAAGCCCAAATATTTTTTCAGAGGTACTCTAGATGCAGATAAAAATTAGTTTTAATTTGCAACCTGATGGAGGTCAGTATAGATGGACTAATAGAGAAAGTCCGACACACTACTAGAAGGCCAAATATTTTTTCAGAGGTAGATGCAGAAAAAAATATATTCAGTTTGCAACCTGATGGAGGTCAGTATAGATGGATTAATAGAACAAGACCCACACACAGCTAGAAGCCCAATATTTTTTCAGAGGTAGATGCAGAAAAAAATATATTCAGTTTGCAACCTGATGGAGGTCAGTATAGATGGACTAATAGAACAAGTCCCACACACTGCTAGAAGCCCAAATATTTTTTCAGAGGTACTGTAGATGCAGATAAAAATTAGTTTTAATTTGCAACCTGATGGAGGTCAGTATAGATGGACTAATAGAGAAAGTCCGACACACTACTAGAAGGCCAAATATTTTTTCAGAGGTAGATGCAGAAAAAAATATATTCAGTTTGCAACCTGATGGAGGTCAGTATAGATGGATTAATAGAACAAGACCCACACACAGCTAGAAGCCCAATATTTTTTCAGAGGTAGATGCAGAAAAAACTATATTCAGTTTGCAACCTGATGGAGGTCAGTATAGATGGACTAATAGAACACGTCCCACACACTGCTAGAAGCCCAACTATTTTTTCAGAGGTACTGTAGATGCAGATAAAAATTAGTTTTAATTTGCAACCTGATGGAGGTCAGTATAGGTGGACTAATAGAGAAAGTCCGACACACTACTAGAAGGCCAAATATTTTTTCAGAGGTAGATGCAGAAAAAAATATATTCAGTTTGCAACCTGATGGAGGTCAGTATAGATGGACTAATACAACAAGTCCCGCACACAGCTAGAAGCCCAAATATTTTTTCAGAGGTACTGTAGATGCAGATAAAAATTATTTTTAATTTGCAACCTGATGGAGGTCAGTATAGATGGACTAATAGAGAAAGTCCGACACACTACTAGAAGGCCAAATATTTTTTCAGAGGTAGATGCAGAAAAAAATATATTCAGTTTGCAACCTGATGGAGGTCAGTATAGATGGACTAATACAACAAGTCCCACACACAGCTAGAAGCCCAAATATTTTTCCAGAGGTACTGTAGATGCAGATAAAAATTAGTGTTAATTTGCAACCTGATGGAGGTCAGTATAGATGGACTAATAGAGAAAGTCCGACACACTACTAGAAGGCCAAATATTTTTTCAGAGCTAGATGCAGAAAAAAATTATATTCAGTTTGCAACCTGATGGAGGTCAGTATAGATGGATTAATAGAACAAGACCCACACACAGCTAGAAGCCCAATATTTTTTCAGAGGTAGATGCAGAAAAAAATATATTCAGTTTGCAACCTGATGGAGGTCAGTATAGATGGACTAATAGAACAAGTCCCACACACTGCTAGTAGCCCAAATATTTTTTTCAGAGGTACTGTAGATGCAGATAAAAATTAGTTTTAATTTGCAACCTGATGGAGGTCAGTATAGATGGACTAATAGAGAAAGTCCGACACACTACTAGAAGGCCAAATATTTTTTCAGAGCTAGATGCAGAAAAAAATTATATTCAGTTTGCAACCTGATGGAGGTCAGTATAGATGGACTAATAGAGAAAGTCCGACACACTACTAGAAGGCCAAATATTTTTTCAGAGGTAGATGCAGAAAAAAATATATTCAGTTTGCAACCTGATGGAGGTCAGTATAGATGGACTAATACAACAAGTCCCACACACTGCTAGAAGCCCAAATATTTTTTCAGAGGTACTGTAGATGCAGATAAAAATTAGTTTTAATTTGCAACCTGATGGAGGTCAGTATAGATGGACTAATAGAATGATGCTATGCCCAAAAGATTTTACTTCACTAGGTGCAGTAAAAAAATTGGTATTCTATACACAGGTGGTATATCTTGCAACACAGATAGGCTACTCCACTGACTAACACACTCTGCAATAGGCCAAAAAGGATTAGCTTTGCTAGATTCAGCCAAATGCTGTGAAAAAAACTTGCACAGCACTGGCACAGACCTGCCTGGCAAAAACTGATAGGAACTCATGTAACCTAGTCCTGAAAAGGACTGCAATTACAATTAGTCTTTACTCCCACAACCGATCTATTTAAGAGCACAGACCTCCCTGATAAAAGTCGTAGGAAATGCTGTAACCTAGTCCTTAAAAGGACTGCAATCACAACTATTCCCTACTCCCAAGCTATCTGTATATTTGTGCGAAAATTGGCTTGAAATTAACAAGGTATAGCGCACACAGCAACAGCGGTGCCGTCTAACACGCAGCTGCAGCAGTGAGAAAATGGTGGCGACGGGGAAAATGGCTTGGTCTTATAGGGCAAGGACATGTGACATACACTGCCAATGACACATGCCCTTGCTTGTGTGAAAAAAAGCACTTCGCTCCGTGTGTGCGCTGCTGATAGGCTGACAGATTGCACCTCCCCACTGTAAATGCGGGAAAGAGAAAAAAAAATGGAGATCTTCTTTGTTCCTGCAGAGATCCATCCCCTGCCCCTCCCCCCACCCCGCTGTACACTCAAACTGCGTATTAACATTAATTTTCATCATTACTGAGAAAAAATCCAGTTATGATTTTGGTGCACGAACAGTTATCGAACATAACCTCGAACAGCCGAATTTTTCTCAAATTGTTCGTGTTCGCCGAACGGCTCGAACACCGCCCAAAACAGCTCGAATTTGAGATTGGCGAACAGTTCGAGTAGAACAACGCTCATCTCTAATCAGCACCTTTCCTGGAGAGATCGGTCAGAGGTTTGACAATACTAGAAAATTTTTTTATGAATTTTCTGTAATAATTGGCGAAACCTAAAAACCTCTGTATCGATTTCAAACCAATAGGCCTAGGCCATTCCTGTACAGCTTGAACTTTAACCGGGTCCATCTCAAAACCTTCGCTGGAGATAATGTAACCCAAAAAACTAATTCTCTGTACAGCGAACTCACATTTCTCCAGCTTAGCAAAAAGCGAATTGTCCATTAATAACTGTAATACCTCACGTACGCTCCGCCAATGAGACTCCAGATCCGGCGAATAAATCAAAATGTCATCCAAATACACAACCACATTTTTGCCGATCAAAGGTCTAAGGATGTCATTAATAAGATTCTGAAAAAATGCAGGAGCATTAGTAAGACCAAAAGGCATAACCAGATTCTCAAAATGACCCACAGGAGTGTTTAAAAGCAGTCTTCCATTCGTCACCCTCCTTCATGCGCAACAGATTGTATGCCCCCTTAAGGTCAATTTTAGAGAACCACTTGGCCCCCATTAACTGGTTAAACAGATCAGGAATCAATGGCAGTGGGTAAGGATTGCGTACAGTAATTTTGTTAATCTCACGAAAATCCAGACAAGGACGTAAACCGCCGTCCTTTTTTTTTACAAAAAAAAATCCAACCGCCACAGGAGACTTAGAGGGCTTAATGTGACCGGCGGCCAAACTTGTCTGTATGTATTCCTCCAAAGCCTTCCTCTCAGGAATAGTAAGGTTAAATAAACGACTTTTAGGAAGAGTCGCTCCAGGGACAAATTCAATAGAACAATCATAGTCTCTATGAGGAGGCAAAACCTGCGATTCCTTCTCAGAAAAAACTCTCCAAAAATCCTGAATAGGAACAGGCAATTCTCCCCTATCCAAAGCTGCAATACGCCCGTTACAACGCTTGTCATAAGATTTATGGCTCCAGGATTTAATTTCACTGGTAGACCAATCCAGTACAGGATTGTGAAATTTTAACCAGGGCAATCCCAATATTACTGGAGAAGGCAAGTTATTCAAAACTACCAAATCCAATTTCTCATGGTGAACACCATTAATAGTGAGAGGAAATTCACAGACCTTGAGAGTAATATTCTTCAAAGGGGAACCATCCACAGAAACCACAGCAATGGGGGATGATAAAGGTTCGGGTTTTAAATTGAGTCTTTCCAAGAATCCCCCATCAATTACATTCAGAGTAGACCCACAATCAACAAACACCCGAAATTCCATTAATTTTTCCTGAGCAATCGTGGAAGCAGCTAAAAATACACCCTTGGAATTTAAACAGGCAATACGGGCATGACTGACCATTTTTTTTTCTTTCTTCATACGAAGCTCACAGCCTTTAATCAAATGACCAGATTTTCCGCAATAGAAACACAAGCCTTCAGAAAATCTACGGTCTTTTTTCTTGAGAGCGAGGTGCCACCGATCCAATCTCCATCGGTTCACCACTGTTAGTACACACATTCTCATAACCAGAAACTGACATAGCAGAGGATTTGCTCTCATTAACCCTTGCACGCAGTCTCCTATCCACCCGTATAGCTAATTGC
This sequence comes from Phyllobates terribilis, assembly GCF_046119375.1. Lineage (NCBI taxonomy): Eukaryota > Metazoa > Chordata > Amphibia > Anura > Dendrobatidae > Phyllobates > Phyllobates terribilis. The sequence goes on along the minus strand of NW_027362761.1, from coordinate 210,643,877 downwards.
ATAGCCTGTTGCAAATCTTCAGGTGTAGGATAAGCAATTAGCAGGTCTTTAACCCTTTCATTGAGCCCAGCAAGAAATAGACTTTTCAGAGCAGAATCGTTCCACCCTGTTTGAGTAGACCAACGACGGAAATGAGTACAATATTTTTCCACATTACCTGATCCCTGTCTCAAACGTCTAAACTCAGTCTCAGCTGATGAGACACGGTCAGGATCATCATATAATAGCCCCAAAGCAGAAAAAAAACTATCCACTGATCTGAAGCATGTATCACTAGGTTGCAAAGAAAAGGCCCACTCCTGAGGCTCTTTGCGCAAAAGTGACATTATGAACCCTATGCGCTGGGATTCATCCCCAGAGGACTTGGGTCTCAAACGAAAATACAATAAGCAAGCATTTTTAAATGAAAAAAATTCTCGGTGTTCACCAAAAAATAAATCCGGCAAACATACCTTAGGCTCCAAGAAATGTGCTCCAGGACAGTTACTCACGTGATGACGGAGCTCGGCCACCTCCAGAGAGAGTCCCTGCAGGCGATGAGCCAAATCCTGAACCGACACCATGATGGAACAGAAAAATCTTTCCTTAGAGAATTTGCAGGCTGGACTTACTGTTATGTTCTGCTACCAGAGCTAAGGAAAGAGAGGAGATCTGTCCCTACGATAGAACTCAGCTTAATCCCTACGATGTAACAGGGGACCTGATCCTGCGATCAGACCTGCTAAAGTCCTAAGCTAGTCTGTACGGAGACCTATAGATGTGGGGAAGGAATCCCTACAAGTACTAAGGACTGGGAGGAAAATGGGACACCTCCTAACAGAAATAGTAGCAGACAGACGAACAAACAAAATATAAAGAACACAGAGGTCCGTAGACCAAGCAAACTAACAGAGTTAGATACAGAGCACAGGCTAGCTAGAAAGTAGTTATACAATGAAGTCCAGCAAAGCCAGAAGGGCGGAGCAGGATTAAATAGGCCAACAAGGTCATGTGACCAGCAAAGGAAAAAACCTAAGAGCAAGGTTCTAACAATATTGGGCTTCTAGCTGTGTGTGGGACTTGTTCTATTAATCCATCTATACAGACCTCCATCAGGTTGCAAACTGAATATATTTTTTTCTGCATCTACCTCTGAAAAAATATTGGGCTTCTAGCTGTGTGTGGGACTTGTTGTATTAGTCCATCTATACTGACCTCTATCAGGTTGCAAATTAAAAATAATTTTTATCTGCATCTACAGTACCTCTCAAAAAATATTTGGGCTTCTAGCTGTGTGTGGGACTTGTTCTATTAGTCCATCTATACTGACCTCCATCAGGTTGCAAATTGAATATAATTTTTATCTGAATCTAGCTCTGAAAAAATATTTGGCCTTCTAGCAGTGTGTGGGACTTTCTCTATTAATCCATCTATACTGACCTCCATCAGGTTGCAAATTAAAAATAATTTTTATCTGCATCTACCTCTGAAAAAATATTTGGGCTTCTAGCTGTGTGTTGGACTTGTTCTATTAATCCATCTATACAGACCTCCATCAGGTTGCAAACTGAATATATTTTTTTCTGCATCTACCTCTGAAAAAATATTGGGCTTCTAGCTGTGTGTGGGACTTGTTGTATTATTCCATCTATACTGACCTCCATCAGGTTGCAAACTGAATATATTTTTTTCTGCATCTACCTCTGAAAAAATATTGGGCTTCTAGCTGTGTGTGGGACTTGTTCTATTAATCCATCTATACATACCTCCATCAGGTTGCAAACTGAATATATTTTTTTCTGCATCTACCTCTGAAAAAATATGTGGCCTTCTAGCAGTGTGTGGGACTTTCTCTATTAGTCCATCTATACTGACCTCCATCAGGTTGCAAACTGAATATAATTTTTTTCTGCATCTAGCTCTGAAAAAATATTTGGCCTTCTAGCAATGTGTGGGACTTTCTCTATTAGTCCATCTATACTGACCTCCATCAGGTTGCAAATTCAAAATAATTTTTTGTCTGCATCTAGCTCTGAAAAAATATTGGGCTTCTAGCTGTGTGTGGGACTTGTTGTATTAGTCCATCTATACTGATCTCCATCAGGTTGCAAATTAAAAATAATTTTTATCTGCATCTACAGTACCTCTGAAAAAATATTTGGGCTTCTAGCTGTGTGTTGGACTTGTTCTATTAGTCCATCTATACTGACCTCCATCAGGTTGCAAATTGAATATAATTTTTATCTGCATCTAGCTCTGAAAAAATATTTGGCCTTCTAGCAGTGTGTGGGACTTTCTCTATTAGTCTATCTATACTGACCTCCATCAGGTTGCAAATTAAAAATAATTTTTATCTGCATCTACCTCTGAAAAAATATTTGGGCTTCTAGCTGTGTGTGGGACTTGTTCTATTAATCCATCTATACAGACCTCCATCAGGTTGCAAACTGAATATATTTTTTTCTGCATCTACCTCTGAAAGAATATTGGGCTTCTAGCTGTGTGTGGGACTTGTTCTATTAGTCCATCTATACTGACCTCCATCAGGTTGCAAACTGAATATATTTTTTTCTGCATCTACCTCTGAAAAAATATTGGGCTTCTAGCTGTGTGTGGGACTTGTTCTATTAATCCATCTATACAGATCTCCATCAGGTTGCAAACTGAATATATTTTTTTCTGCATCTACCTCTGAAAAAATATGTGGTCTTCTAGCAGTGTGTTGGACTTTCTCTATTAGTCCATCTATACTGACCTCCATCAGGTTGCAAATTCAAAATAATTTTTTGTCTGCATCTAGCTCTGAAAAAATATTGGGCTTCTAGCTGTGTGTGGGACTTGTTGTATTAGTCCATCTATACTGACCTCCATCAGGTTGCAAACTGAATATATTTTTTTCTGCATCTACCTCTGAAAAAATATTGGGCTTCTAGCTGTGTGTGGAACTTGTTCTATTAATCCATCTATACAGACCTCCATCAGGTTGCAAACTGAATATATTTTTTTCTGCATCTACCTCTGAAAAAATATTGGGCTTCTAGCTGTGTCTGGGACTTGTTCTATTAATCTATCTATACAGACCTCCATCAGGTTGCAAACTGAATATATTTTTTTCTGCATCTACCTCTGAAAAAATATTGGGCTTCTAGCTGTGTGTGGGACTTGTTGTATTAGTCCATCTATACTGACCTCCATCAGGTTGCAAACTGAATATATTTTTTTCTGCATCTACCTCTGAAAAAATATTGGGCCTTCTAGCAGTGTGTGGGACTTTCTCTATTAGTCCATCTATACTGACCTCCATCAGGTTGCAAATTCAAAATAATTTTTTGTCTGCATCTAGCTCTGAAAAAATATTGGGCTTCTAGCTGTGTGTGGGACTTGTTGTATTAGTCCATCTATACTGACCTCCATCAGGTTGCAAATTAAAAATAATTTTTATCTGCATCTACATTACCTCTGAAAAAATATTTGGGCTTCTAGCTGTGTGTTGGACTTGTTCTATTAGTCCTTCTATACTGACCTCCGTCAGGTTGCAAATTGAATATAATTTTTATCTGCATCTAGCTCTGAAAAAATATTGGCCTTCTAGCAGTGTGTGGGACTTTCTCTATTAGTCCATCTATACTGACCTCCATCAGGTTGCAAATTAAAAATAATTTTTATCTGCATCTACCTCTGAAAAAATATTTGGGCTTCTAGCTGTGTGTGGGACTTGTTCTATTAGTCCATCTATACTGACCTCCATCAGGCTGCAAATTAAAAATAATTTTTATCTGCATCTAGCTCTGAAAAAATATTTGGGCTTCTAGCAGTGTGTGGGACTCATTGTATTAGGCCATCTATACCAAGCTCCACCAGCTTTGAAATTAATAATAATTTTTAGCTGCATCTAGCCCTGAAAATAATTTTTCCCACTAGTGGTAGCAATAGAAATATGGGGCGCGCGCCTGGCTAACAAAAATATACGCTTCATAACACAAAACACCAGCCTAGCACACTGCATTAATAAGATGGCATCATCGTCTCTCCCAGTGCTAGGCCTACTACGCAGGCTAGCATTCCTGTGCCTAAAACACAATGTATGGGTCCGCGCTAGCCACTATGCTGAGGGGTATAAAGCTGCTGCTAACGCTTTTTAACAATTCAATTGGCAGATTTTCACAGAGCTCTTCCACAACACCCACCCATCGGGCAACAGTTGCCCACCCTCCCTATGGGATCTAGTGGCGAATAGTTGATGCCATTAATCAGAGCGTCAGTTGCCCCGTCAACGTGGCAAGCATGCGGTAAGGCATGGGAAGAGTGGACACGACTAGTAGCAGGCAGACCGGTTGACCAATGTGAACAAGCCAGATCACAAGTCACCATAGAATTTCTCCACCAGCTAATGATGTGGGGCATATCAGGAGCGTCAGCGCAGCGGTGTCTGACCGGAGTAGCATTTCACTTCCAACTACTGAATTGGGGAGATGTGACAAAGATTCATCATCAGACAATCCATAAAAGGGTGGAAAAGGGGTCAGCCAAGTCAGGAATGTAGACGTCCCGTCCTGTGTCACTAAAACTGATTTCTCACATCTTATCCCTAACACCATTAACATGACACTCACAATTTGAAGCAACACTAATGTCTACTGCATTTGTGATCGCCTTCTTCGGGGCACTATGTATAAGCGAATTAGTCCCTCAATCCAAAATTACCACCAGTGGAGGCTTATTACACCAGGACGTAGTCATAGCCAATAATGCAATACATCTACGCATACACCAATCGAAAACGGTTCCAGCGGGCAGGGGTGCTTGGGTACTTCTACAACCCACAAACGGTACACTGAGTCAGGTAACAATAGTAAAAACATATCTAACCATCAGATCACAAAGTAATTTCTTCCTATCACACATTGATGGAACGCCATTATCAAGATACCTGTTCCAAGCTATATTTAATAAATGCATAACATCGGCAGGGAACCACCCCAAAGATTACGGGACACACTCATTCCGCATAGGTGCGGCCACGGAAGCAGCAAGAGCAGGACTGTCAGAAACGGAAGTTCAGAGGATAGGGAGATGGCGATCCACGTGTTTGGCGAGATACATAAGACCGGACTTGTTATCCTAACGTGGTTTGTTTCTTTTACAGGTGACGCTAAGCCAACAGTGTGAGTGATAGGCCACTCGTATATATATTGGGCACAAAATAGGGCGAAAGTCCGCCCAGGCGGGAGGAAATTAGAGTTTCATAACACATATTTCAACTGGAGAGGTATTAGAGGCCTGCTATGGCCACAGGTACTAATGGAGGTAATCAAGGTAGGGAGAGAGGCAAGAGGTCCGGTCATCTTAGTTATACAGGCCGGGGGAATTAACCTAGGTCATCACAAGAGCGCACAACTAATGGCAATAATGAAACTAGACACTGAGCGCTTCAGAGAATTTTTCACAAAATTAGCTATAGTATGGTCAGAGATTGTGCCGATAGCGGTATGGCAAGGTGCGCGAGACATCACGGCCATCGAATGGACAAGGCGGGTAATAAATATTCGGATGGCAAAATTTAGAAGAGACAGAGGCGGTGTAGTGATACGACACCGACAACTGGAAGGAGATAAAGCAGGCCTCATACGGCCCGACGGTGTTCACTTAATAGATATTGGACTGGACATATTCCTGTCAGGACTCCAGGACGGAGTGGAACAAGCGTTAAGAGTGATGGGTGGGGGTCAGAGTCCTGCATACGAGTACGCTGGATCCTCCGTGGCCTGGAAATAGAAAGGACATGTTGGAGAGTTACACTTGTTGGCCAACTTGCCGGAGTGGGGACCCAGGGCATGCTGCAACAAGCTGAATTATTTTAGAAATAAGATGCCTTTCTAATGGAATGAGTATAAAGAGTTAATAAAGCTGTGACCGATCCTCACCCATCCAGTTGTAAGAGTTACATTATTGTATTGTCCATGAAAGGGGGGCGGTAGGGGGGCTGAGCGTCTGGGTTTGGTTGGGGGTCCCCACAGTCTGCCTAGGCTAGATTCATTTAAAAATTCTTATTAGATACACAGGCGGTGCAGCTTGCTTCGCAGCTGGGCTACTACGCCCAAAGTATTGCCTAGGCTAGATGCAGTTAAAAATTCTACACTGACTAGCAGACACTGAAGATTTGGAGCAGACCTCTGAGTAAACAGCTCTTCAGACTCAACCATCTGTGTTACCCCAAGCCATAGTGTATGTAGTTTCTTACAGTTAAAAGGGGGGGGGGGTGCGACCCAACCCACCTGGAATTGACGATGCCAACGTCACGTAAGACACAGCAAGGGGACTCCCAAAATTGTGGCACAGACACCACTTAAACCTAGAACGCATACCTGTGGCCTTGCAGGCCCGCCCAGTTAATTGTTTTCTATTTTCTGCAAGATTACTTTAGTTAGAATTTTGAAACTCTAGGTATTCTTCATGTATATAGTTGTTTGTCATTTGAGTTTGAGTTATTCCATGTTATTTGCACACGGGCCTAAAGGGCCACAGGTATGTGAAAGTGTAGATTTTTATGGTCATGCGTTCTAGGGTTAAGTGGCATCAATTGCCCCACTGTTGCTTAAAACGGTTGGTGAGGTGATTTTACCAAATCCCCAAGCTTTTAGTCTCCCAAGGATGACACAGGGGTAGAAATGTCCTTGCGAATCCATGATTTGTTCATCTTTATGAACGTGAGTCTGTCTACATTCTCAGTGGACAGCCGCGTGCACTTATCTGTCAGCACACCACCAGCAGCGCTGAACACACGTTCAGAGAGAACGCTGGCTGCATGGCATGACAAGATCTCCAAGGCGTGAGTGGCGAGCTCCGGTGATTTTTCCAGATTGGAATACCAAAATGAGCAAGGGTCCAGTGACACAGTCATGGCTTCGATGTTCACTTGGAGATTCTCCTGTACCATCCTCTCTAGGCATTGACTATGTGTCAGACTACTTGTCTCCTGTGGCCTTGCAAAGGATGGTCTAATAAAGTGGTGAAACGATTCCACAAAATTGCTGTTACCAGCAGATACTGTGTTACTGTTACTGTTTGAGTGATGAAGACTCGACAGTCCCACCGTTGGCAAGTTAGAACTGTGAGATTCACTACGTGCACCACTGGTGTTTTGTGGAAAAGCACATGTAAGATTCTGCAACAGCGTCTGCAGATACTCCTGCATTCATCAATACCTTTTTATGGCAGGAATTATTTCGGCAAATATACTTTTGTACCGGGGATCTAAGAGTGTGGCAACCCAGTAGTCGGGATTACTTCGAATTCTGACAATCCGGGGGTCATGTTGCAGGTAGTACAGCAAGAAGGCACTCATGTGTCTGCGCATCCAGAAGGATCAAGTCCTTGTTGTGTTGGTAGCGAGGTAAGAATCATGCTTCCTTCCTCTGCCCTCTCCCCCCAACCTCGCACAACAGAAATGTGATCAAGGTCTCCCTCATCTGATGAGTCTTCCATGCCCATCGCCAGTTCGTCCTCCACTTCTTCCTCGGCTCCTGCACCTTCCTCAACAGTTTGGCTGCTACCATGCGCCCTGGTTAATCCCTCTCCCCCACCCTCCCATGCCTGCCGCCTTGGTGCTGCCAACCGTCTGGACCTTGGAGATGTTATCCCTTCCGCATACGACTCCTCCTCTACTTCCTCCACCTCCTCTTGTCCCACCACCTGACTCTGAATTCTGTTTATTGTGTGCTCCAGCATGTAAATCACCGGAATAGTCATGCTGATAATGGCATCATCGTCAGCACTAAACATCTTCGTCGCCATTTCAAAACTGTGCAGAAGGGTGTGTGGCGCCCCTGAGGGTTCAGTCGCCACAGAGTTACTGCATCTCACCCAGAGGTGTGGTATCTCACCCTCAGGTAAGGAAGGCGTATGGCTCGGGACCCTAACTCCTGCATCCAACACATACCCGCAGTGGGGGTAGGGCGAGATTGCTCCTAAGGGAGAGCACAGTCCCAGGTCCCTAGCTGGTTTGAGGGTCCTATGTAGTGGGTGCTTAGGGGAGCAGCTTAGGGGAGCACATGACAAGGAAAGTATAAATAGGAAGCCATCTTAGAAAGAGCAAGCCAGACAGAGGAGGAAAAGTGACAGGAGCAGAGACTAGGCATGAGCTCTGCTCCGGAGGCGGGCCTAGCCTGGGAGGCCCAGGACTGAAGGAGAGAAGAGAGGAGTGGGAGCTGGAAGGCTCCAGGAACCGAAGGGACCCTACGGCTACGGGCCGTGCAGAAGGCCACCCGTACTCCCGCTGCTACCAGGAGGTAGAGGGGTCAGGCCAGATAAGGGGAACCGGTCCCTCAACTAGCGGAGAAACAGCAAGGCTCAACTAGAAACCGGAGGCTGCTGCATTTCATGTACTGCAGGCCAAAGTCCACACCAGTCTCACTAAGAAGGTAGCCACATAGGACCCAGGGGACGGAACATACGTCACCCGCCAAGGCCCGAGGATACCGGATAGAAGTGTCACTGGGTGTGAGGTGCAGGGAGAAGGCCAGAGAAAGGACACACAGAAGGGGGTCCTGCTAAGTACTCCGGAGCTATCTGGGGGTGGACTGAGCCCCTCACTGAGTATGCACAGCACGACGGGGGAGATTGCTCTGGTACCTGTAATCTGGACTACAACAACTGTGAGTAATATCTTGAGACGGCATCACACGGACTCTGTGTTCATTACTGACTCCCTGCACTATAACCACCATAATCCACCCACACTGCCCTGAAGCTACACTCTTCCTGTGGTGAGTAATAATACCGTTGCTGCAAAACCACCAGCTTCAGAGGACTGTTCCGCAGCGGCGGCCCCTTTGGCCGCACTCCACAGGTGACGTAGTCAGACATTATAAAATCCATATATACAAATTACCATTGGATTGACCGCCCTGGGTCACGGACTGGGTCACCGCCACAGTGACTACAAACCCCAGCGTCTACCGGCCTGGCTCAGGGTACCCCATGGCCCAGGGGGCGCGTCAACTTCATAGGTCCCTGATCTGAGACCACTCCTGCAGCGTGATTTGCCCCACTTCTGGATCTCGTTGGCCCAGGCTATACGTCAGAACGTATTGAACCAGGGCTTGTCGGTGCTGCCACAGTCGCTGCAACATGTGCAGAGTTGAATTCCACCGTGTCGGCACATCGCATTTCAGCCGGTGAACTGGCAGGCCCAACGACTTCTGTAGAGATGTAAGTCATTGAACTGCGGGATGCAAACGGCGGAAGTGAGCACACAGCGACCGTGCCCTCTGTAGAAGGCCATCTAGTCCGGGATAGTGGGCTAAAAATTGCTGGACAACCAGGTTCAACACATGAGCCATACAAGGCACGTGTGTGACATTGCCCCGGCGAAGTGCCGCACCCAGGTTTGCAGCATTGTCGCACATGGCCTTCCCTGGTTGCAGGTCCAGTGGATACAACCTTTCATGAAACTGGGTCTCCAGTGCTGACCACAACTCCTCAGCTGTGTGACTCACATTTCCCAGACATTTCAAAGTAAACACTGATGTCGTTGAGCCCTGCTGCCAGCATAGTAAGGAGGTGTGCAGGATTCCTTCTGCGCAGTTAGAAAGCAGGTGGCATTACCAGACAGGCTTTGGGTGCAGGTGGCGGACCGAGAGGAGGTTGAGGAGGCAGAAGCAGTGGAGGAACTTCGAGATAAAGAGGATTGACGCACAACTCGTGGGGACGGCAAGACTTGGACAGCAGCCCCTTGTCCTGCTGTCACCATAGTTACCCAGTGCCCAGTCAGCGACATGTAACGCCCCTGTCCATGCCTTCTCGTCCAAGTGTCTGTGGTGAAGTGCACCCTGTCACACACAGAGTTTCTCAAAGAAGCGGTGATGTTGTGTGCGACATGCTAGTGGAGCGCGGGCACACATTTCTTTGAGAAGTAGTGCCGACTGGGCATCTGGTACTGGGGCACTGTGACGGACATAAGGTCTTGAAAATCCTCTGTGTCCTCCAGGTGGAAAGGCAGCATTTCTGTAGCCAACAGCTTGCAGATGGTGAAATTCAACCTCTTAGCTTTCTCATGGCTAGGAGGAAATGGTCTTTTACTTTTCCACATCTGAGGGACCGAGGGCTGGCTGTTGTGCTTAGACGGTGTTGAGTAGGGTGTCCCCGGCAAACTGCCGGTCTGTGAGGAAGATGCAGGCGGACATGTTAGGTTGCCTTGATCCAAAGGTGGTGCTCTCGATGTCGGAGAGCGCTCAACACTAGCAGGTGTTTCCACTTCCCAATGAACTGACGACCTGCCAATCACACTGGCTGTTGCGGGTAAAGAGGTGGCAGGTCTGCGTCCAAAAACATGTGTGACTGCTGTCCCCCCAGTCACAGAGGATGAAGAGGCTGCGGATGCACAAGATGGGGCAGACGGTGGTTGGCCCAGCCGGCTAGGCCGCATTGTAGCACAGTGAGCTTCCCACTGCAACTTATGCTTCATATCCATGTGACGGTACATGCATGAAGTACTCAAACTATGGATTTTTTGGCCTCTACTTAGCTTTTGCTGACAAATATTACAGATAACACGCGTTGGGTCATCCTTATCGATCTGAATAAATGCCCAGGCTATGCAAGGCTTAGAGCCCATGTGACCTGAAGAGCCACTACGACTTGTGGTCAGAGGCAGAGTTGTGGTTGAGGATGCAGTTGTTGACGTGCTTCCAGTACTCCGTCTCTGTTCAGGAAGGCGCAACCTAACCTCGTCGTCAATAGCATCTGTGATGCCCCGCTGCGCTTGGTATCACAGATCCTAGAAGAGTGCATTGATGGAATCCTCCACAAGAGGCCCCCATAAACATTCACACATCTCCACCTTCCACCTCAGACCAGCAAAGGGAGCCCGTTAGGGATATAAATAGGGAAGGTGGAGCTAGGCAGTTCAGTTCCTCTGAAGAGTTCCTGCAGTAGAGAAGCCTAAGAGAGGTCAGTCTGCAGTGGAGATCAGTCTAGTCTAGAGAACGCAGTTAATAGTTCAGCAGTGGAGCACGAGGCTCCTGCTTGCTAGATTCAGGGAGCCCAGATAGAGCTTAAGGTGTGCCGGTGCCGTAAGATCAGTGAAGCGCGGCAAGCTGCCGTTAGTGTGTGTAGCCTAGTGAGGGCCCGAGTAGGCCGAAGGCGAGTGGCAAGTTAGTACATAAGGGGCAGAGGAGCTTAACCAGCTCACCCCGAAGCATTTACCGGACACAGGATCCGAGCTTACCGGTATCTCTATGACCCAGTAAGGCATAACCGGAATCCCTGGAGAACTACAAGTCCCAGGATCGCTAAGGTGCTGATATGTAACAGAGCCAGGAGACGCTTAGGCCCCGCATACTGGGAGCGTGAACTCCAAGAGAAGGCCCTACCACAAGGTCAGCCAGCGCAGGACAGAGACAAAGTTAGGCCTAGCTCCAGGCAGGTCAGAAACTTACTACGCAGAGGCAAGAAACAGGAGGCCCTACACCCGCTCATTGGGGAGGATCCTGATATGCACCCTTCACCCTACAGTGCTCCGGGATGTGCCTGAATTTCCACCAGTAAAAGGTACTGAAGTGACTACTGTGTCCGTTCCCGTTCTTGCTCTGACCCAGCTGGGTCTCGCCTGTCCTGCATTCCACCTGCATACGCTGCCCTGAGACCTAGCTCCACCTGTGGGGAGCTATACCATCGAGCTGCCTTATCACCGGCCTCAGTGGACTGCTGAAGCGCTGGTGCTTGTCACCAGATACCACAGGTGGCGTCATGAACTCTTATAAAATTAACAATTATCCACCCTTTTAAAGAGAGACCCCAGGGTACGAGCCAGGGAGCCGACCACCGCGACATCCCCAAGGCCAGGCAAATGCCCGGGTACCGAGTCATCCCCATCCCCAGGGCTAGTCACATCTTCCCCCACCTCCTCTGCTGACCTCATCGACTGGCTGACTGTGGGTTGACAGTAAGTGGGATCTCCAACCTCGTCATCATCACCCTGTGTGTTATCACACCCGTCGTCCTCAGAGCCAACCTCTTCCTGCCCTGACCGAAAAGTCAAGTTGTCGCTCCAATCATGTATTTGAGTCTCATCATCGTCTTCATCATTGTCTCCACCAACAGGAGTTACAGTTTGGGAACAAGGGTCTACATTATGCTCAGAACCTTCTTCATCTGGTCCTAGATCCGACTTATAAAGATTCTGGGCATCAGATCAGATCATTTCCTCATCTGGATTAACAGAAGCTCTGGAGCAGACCTCCGTTTCCCAGGCTATAGTATGAGTAAACAGCTGTGCAGACTCAACCATCTGTGTTACCCCATACTCAGACGGGCAGCTGGAGACTTGGGAGCTGTGAGGAAGCAAGTGCGATTGGGGTGACACCTCTGAGGACTGGAGTATTTGTGATGTTGAAATTGAGGTGATGGAGAGCCCACTTGAAGGAGCACTTGATATCCGTAGAAGCACCTGCTGTTTTTGTGCCTCATCTAGAATTTGTAGCGATGGGCGTGTCCGTAAGAATGGGATCGTATCACATTGTCCACGAAAAGAAGTCGACATCTTAGTTTGGCTGGAAGATGGTCTTTCTTCTGCAGATGTTACTCCCCCCCCCCACCGTGGGGGGCCTCAACCCACCGGCGGACAGGCACCAGTATTGGGATAGGGGGGCTGGCCGTCAGGGTCCACCGCGGCTCTGGCACAAACCCGGCGACACAGAGGTGGCACGGGCAGGAACGGACTGGCCGTGTCGGCTTCTCACTTTTTGGATTTTAGAAGGGCATGACATGCCTATATCTGTGTCTCCCCCTCCTTTTACTCCTCCACCTCTTTTCTTTTCGCATGACTATATGCACTTGTCACTTTTCCATGTGTTAGTTGTGTCTTCTGAGCAGTTTGTCAGCTTTTGGACACCTTTGAAGGTGTTTTCTATGTGTTTCTATGTGTTTTTGTTTGCCTGCCATTGGTTTTAACGGTGTTCGAAGGTGTTCGACGAACAGTTCGACGAACAGTTCGGCGAACACACGGGTGTTCGACGAACCGAACCGAACTCGAACACTACGGGGGTGGCTCAACACTAGTCATATTTTCGCTTACGACCCATTATAAAACGGGAAGCGTAAAGAAGTATCTCTTCAGCGCGCTGTCACTGGCAGAACATGTTCAGTAAACCTAACTGAAGTCCCTCGCACAGTGTGACTGAAGTCCCTCGCACAGTGTGATTAAAGTCCCTCGCACAGTGTGACAGAAGTCCCTCGCACAGTGGGACAGAAGTCCCTCGCACAGTCTGACTGAAGTCCCTCGCACAGTGTGACTGAGAAAACCTGCTCAGTACGTTATGAGCAGCTTGTGAGTCACATGACCACATGGACGGAGTTAGCCCTGCTATCTCCCGAAGGTGGCGTAGCTATTAGAAAAGTTGCATTAATTGGCCGGAGAGCGTGTTTAAATTTGGCGCGAAAATCTGTGATTGGTCGTGGGCGGCGTCCGTGACCAATCATAGAACCGGGTTTTAAATCTCGCGCGCCGTGTTACTAAGCAGCGAACAGTGTGTTTGAATTTAGCGGGAAAATCTCTGATTGATCGGGGCAGGAGTGCGCGACCAATCAGCGAATCGTATTGGTGAGGACCGGGGAGCGGCTGCCTGTGTGGCTACTTCCGCTCCGAGAAGCCGGGAGATGAGCAACTGCTCGCAGCAGAAGTATCCCGACGTGCAGCGCCGCTCCCCGGTCCTCCCTTGACACGCCAGCCGCATGGATGTCAGCGCCGCTGCCTGTGCGGATACTTCCGCTGCGAGAACCCGGAACATGAGCGGGCGCTCGCAGCAGAAGTATCCCGACCCGCAGCGCCGCTCCCCGGTCCTCCCTTGACACCCTAGCCGCATGGATGTCAGCGGAGCTGCCTGTGCGGCTACTTCCGCTGCGAGAACCCGGAACACGAGCGGGCGGTCGCAGCAGTAGTATCCCGCCTCGCAGCGCCGCTCCCCGGACCTCCCTTGACACCCTAGCCGCTGATCTCCCGACAGTAGCCGCATGGTGTTACTAAGGTCCGGACATTTGTGTTCAAAATCGCTGATTGTTCGAGGGCGCTGCCCACGACCAATCACCGATTTGGGCGCCACATTTAAATATCGGCCGTGACCAATCACCGATCTCGGTGCCACATTTAAACACCGCTGTGCTGATTGGTCATGGACGCTGCCCGCGACCAATCACTGATTTTGGTGCCACATTTAAATCGCGTCCGCGACCAATCAACACAGCGGTGTTTAAATATGTCTGCAAGATCGGTGATTGGTCGCGGCCGCTATTTAAATGTGGCGCACAAATCGGTGATTGGTCGTGGTCTTCGGCCGCGACCAATCACTGATCTTGGCGCAAAACTTAAACACCGCTGTGCTGAGTGGTCGCGGACGCTGCCCGCGACCAATCACCAATTTGGGCGCCACATTTAAATATCGGCCGCGACCAATCACCGATCTTGGTGCCACATTTAAACACCGCTGTGCTGATTGGTCATGGACGCTGCCCGCGACCAATCACTGATTTTGGTGCCACATTTAAATCGCGTCCGCGACCAATCAACACAGCGGTGTTTAAATATGTCTGCAAGATCGGTGATTGGTCGCGGCCGCTATTTAAATGTGGCGCACAAATCGGTGATTGGTCGTGGTCTTCGGCCGCGACCAATCACTGATCTTGGCGCAAAACTTAAACACCGCTGTGCTGAGTGGTCGCGGGCGCTGCCCGCGACCAATCACCGATTTGGGCGCCACATTTAAATATCGGCCGCGACCAATCACCGATCTTGGTGCCACATTTAAACACCGCTGTGCTGATTGGTCATGGACGCTGCCCGCGACCAATCACTGATTTTGGTGCCACATTTAAATCGCGTCCGCGACCAATCAACACAGCGGTGTTTAAATATGTCTGCAAGATCGGTGATTGGTCGCGGCCGCTATTTAAATGTGGCGCACAAATCGGTGATTGGTCGTGGTCTTCGGCCGCGACCAATCACTGATCTTGGCGCAAAACTTAAACACCGCTGTGCTGAGTGGTCGCGGACGCTGCCCGCGACCAATCACCAATTTGGGCGCCACATTTAAACACAGCTGTGCTGATTGGTCGCGGACGCTGCACGCGACCAATCACCGATCTTGGCGCCACATTTAAACACCGCTGTGCTGATTGGTGGCGGACACTGGCCGCGACCAATCACCGATTTTGGCTCCACATTTAAATAGCGTCCGCGCCCAATCAGCACAGCGGTGTTTAAGTTTTGCAGTAAGATCAGTGATTGGTCGCGGCCGAAGACCATGACCAATCACCGATTTGTGCGCCATATTTAAATAGCGGCCGCGACCAATCACCGATCTTGCAGACACATTTAAACACTGCTGTTCTGATTGGTCGCGGACGCGATTTAAATGTGGCGCCAAAATCGGTGATTGGTCGCGGGCAGCGTCCGCGACCAATCAGCACAGCAGTGTTTAAATGTGGCGCCAAGATCGGTGATTGGTCGCGGCCGATATTTAAATGTGGCGCCCAAATCGGTGATTGGTCGCGGGCAGCGTCCGTGACCTAACAGCACAGTGGTGTTTAAATATGGTGCCAAGATCGGTGATTGGTCGCGGCCGATATTTAAATGTGGCGCCCAAATCGGTGATTGGTCGCTGGCAGCATCCGCGACCAATCAGCACAGCGGTGTTTAACTGTTGCGGCAAGATCGGTGGATGGTCGCGGCCGAAGACCGCGACCAATCATCGAATCGTATTATTGGTGAGGACCGGGGAGCGCCGCTGCCTGTGCGGCTCCTTCCGCTGCGAGAACCCGGGACATGAGCGGGAGCTCACAGCAGAAGTATCCCGACCCGCAGCGCCGCTCCCCGGTCCTCCCTTGACACCCTAGCCGCATGGATGTCAGCGGAGCTGCCTGTAAGGCTACTTCCGCTGCGAGAACCCGGAACATGAGCGGGCGCTCGCAGCAGTAGTATCCCGACCCGCAGCGCCGCTCCCCGGTCCTCCTTTCCGCATGGAGGTCAGCGGCGCCAGCGGTCGAGGTCCTTCTGCTGCTAGCGCCGAGAGATGAGGGCCTCGCGCCGGTCATCTCCCGCGGAATCTCCGTCCCGCAGATGAGCCGCTAACGGCCGCAATCTTTTTTCAGAAATCCCGCGGCGCTGATTGGCCGCTGCCGGACCAACGAGCGATGCGGGATTTCCAGGACAGACAGACAGACAGACGGGATAAGAGGATTGTATATATAGATATGAGCTTTCCTAAATTCTAAGCAAATGGATTAACCTTTTTTTTGCCTAAGGTGGCAGAAAACACACTACTCTTGGTGATGGAAAGGACAGCTAGAGGGGTTATGGAGGAGGCTGATGTTTTTTAGCTGTTTTTGCTGAGTGTGGCCCATCTATTTGCTCATAATTTAGGAAACGTAGCTGAGAATTAAATGTAAATCATGTCTTTTTTATAAAGCAGAGTAATGATTGAAAATAAAGATTTAGAATTTAAATTTTTTTGGTTTTAAGACCGAATTATCAAAAAAAGTGACATTGTCATTTTTGATAAGGTAAATTAATAGAGTTTTAAAGATTATTCCTCAAGGTAGTATAAGTAACCCTTTTTAAGCCTCTAAATTTGTTATAGGTCTATAAAATGTTCTAATCATGTATATCTAAAGCTGATTTGTTACTATATTTTTTACTCATACATTGGTATTGGGTTATTGAATGAGATATACCTGACCATTTTTCTGTCCATAAGTTATAGGTCCATTTTTTAAGTACGTTTCCAGGACTTGTAAAAAATTAATGTAGAAAGAGTATTGAAGAACCAAAAATTATTACTTATCTTATAAATCATCCATGCTTCTGATCCCGCGACTTCGGTAATGCCATCAGCCTTTGTTAAGTGGTCTGCAGTGATGATGTTCTGTGCATGAGTTATAGGTACATTTTAAGTTGTATAGGATTTTTAAGAAATGGACATAGAGGAGGGAATACTCAAAATTATTACTTGCCTTGAAAATCTACACGTAATTTCCAGTGCCGCGTGCCCATTTGTCCTGCTGGTCCTTGTTAGAGTAGCCTGCGGCAATTAAATCCCAACAGTACAATCGGGACAGATATGACTTGTCAATGGCCAATGCATTTATGCAGCATAATATCATCACTGGTGAAGCCAGGGATTGGCCGTAGCTGTAACCTGTGTATGGTCAGCTCAAAACTCATGCAAAACAGTTTTCAAAGACCAGCGGGACCATTATATCACCAATTTGCTAGCGGACGGAAATTTTAGGTAAATTCTAACTATTTGTGAGTTTGACGCATTCCCTGATTTGTGGCTAGAACTGAAAAATTTTGAACAAATTATAGGTTTAACATATACCCATATTACAAAACAGTTAAAAACCTCGAGGAGTACATTAGGTGAATATTCAATTAATATGAGAATTCCTAAATTATAAGCAAATGGATTAACATTTTTGTTTTGCCTAAGGTGGCAGAAAACACACTACTCTTGGTGATGGAAAGGACAGCTAGAGGGGTTATGGAGGAGGCTGATGTTTTTTAGATGTTTTTGCTGAGTGTGGCCGATCTATTTGCTCATAATTTAGGAAAAATAGCTGAGAATTAAATGTAAATCATGTCTTTTTTATAAAGCAGAGTAATGATTGAAAATAAAGATTTAGAATTTTAATTTTTTAAGTTTTAAGACCGAATTATCAAAAAAAGTGACATTGTCATTTTTGATGATGTAAATTAATAGAGTTTTAAAGATTATTCCTCAAGGTAGTATAAGTAACCATTTTTTAAGCCTCTAAATCTGTTATAGGTCTATAATATGTTCTAATCATGTATATCTAAAGCTGATTTGTTACCATATCTTTTACTCATACATTGATATTGTGTTATTGAATGAGATATGCCTGACCATTTTTCTTTACATAAGTTATAGGTCCATTTTTTAAATAGTTTTGCAGGACTTGTAAAAAATTAATGTTCAAAGAGTATTAAAGAACCAAAAATTATTACTTATCTTATAAATCATCCATGCTTCTAATCCCACCACTCCGGTAATGCCATCAGCCTTTGTTAACTGGTCTGCAGTGATGATGTTCTGTGCATGAATTATAGGTTCATTTTAAGTTGTATAGGATTTTTAAGAAACGGACACAGAGGAGGGAATATTCAAAATTATTACTTGCCTTGTAAATCTTCACGTAATTTCCAGTGCCGCTTGCCCATTTGTCCTGCTGGTCCTTCTTAGAGTAGCCTGCGGCAATTAGATCCCAACAGTGCCATCGGGACAGATATGACTAGTCAATGGCCAATGGCATAGTATCATCACTGGTGAAGCCAGGGATTAGCCGAAGCTGTATCCTGTGTATGGTCAGCTCAAAAGTCATGCAAAACAGTTTTCAAAGACCAGCAGGACCATTATATCAACAATTTGCTAGCGGCCGGAAGTTTTAGGTAAATTCTACTTATATGTGAGTTTGACACATTCCCTGCTTTGTATCCAGTAGTGAAAAATTTTGAACAAATTATAGGTTTACCATATACCCATATTACAAAACTGTTCAAAGCCTCGAGGAGTACATTAGGCGAATATAAAATTAATATGAGCTTTCCTAAATTCAAAGCAAATGGATTAACCTTTTTTTTGCCTAAGGTGGCAGAAAACACACTACTCTTGGTGATGGAAAGGACAGCTAGAGGGGTTATGGAGGAGGCTTATGTTTTTTAGATGTTTTTGCTGAGTGTGGCCAATCTATTTGCTCATAATTTAGGAAAAGTAGCTGAGAATTAAATGTAAATCATGTCTTTTTTAAAAAGCAGAGTAATGATTGAAAATATAGATTTAGAATTTTAATTTTCTAAGTTTTAAGACCGAATTATCAAAAAAAATGATATTGTCATTTTTGATGAGGTAAATTAATAGAGTTTTAAAGATTATTCCTCAAGTTAGTATAAGTAACCCTTTTTTAAGCCTCTAAATCTGTTATAGGTCTATAATATGTTTTCATCATGTATATCTAAATCTGATTTGTTACCATATTTTTTACTCATACATTGGTATTGTGTTATTGAATGACTTATGCCTGACCATTTTTCTGTACATAAGTTATATGTCCATTTTTTAAGCAGTTTTCCAGGACTTGTAAAAAGTTAATGTCGAAAGAGTATTGAGGAACCTAAAATTATTACTGATCTTATAAATCATCAATGCTTCTGATCCCGACACTCCGCTAATGCCATCAGCCTTCGTTAAGTGGCCTGCAGTGTTGATGTTCTGTGCATGAATTATAGGTACATTTCAAGATCTATAGGATTTTTTAAAAATGGACACAGAGGAGGGAATACTCAAAATTATTACTTGTGTTAGACGTCAGGCTGTTGCTGGATTTGAAATGGGTCCAGAACCTTCTGTGGTCTCCTTTTCCAGTCCAGCAAGGGCTGATGCTGCTCAGCATTGTCATCAGCCCCAGCGCCTAGCTGGTCCACGAGATGTACAGATTGCCTCTCGGGTATTTGGGCCTAGCAATGTTAAGCATAGGTTGTGGAGGGAGACAGGGCTGTTGGAGCCTAAGTCCAGGATTCTCGGTACTGAGCATGCCCGTGACATGGCGACCATGATTGGTGGTTTGGGAGTCAGCTGATTCGGTGACCTCGCACTGCCTGATTGGTCGCGGGTGACGCCACCAATAGTGCGAAGGTGGGCAGGGCTTAGTCTTTAAAAGATCCGCCCACAAACATGGCGACGCGCTCTGATCATTGAGCAGTTATGCTGTTGTGTGGACGACTGTGTTCCACATGTAGTTTTCATAGGCAGGCTAGTGGAAATAGGCAGGTAGCTTCGTCTAGCAGTCTGGCTCTGCCAAAGGGGTCGCCTAACACCCCGAGCAGCCTGCAGACGTCCTATCCACGGTTATCGCCTGTCAGCCACGTGGAGTAGTACCCTTCTGTCCGGTAGCATGCCGGCTGGAGGCACGTGTATCCGTCGGCGCAGTCACACACACATCCTAACGCCGCCAGTGTAGTCCCCGTGCTGTAACAGGACTACAGATAGTGTTTTACCGCATTTCTCTTGTGCTGCTAACGGAGATAGTGCAAATTCCTATACCCGTTCCAGTGTGCTGTAACACAGAGGGGATTGATATTCAGTTAGTTTTTCCTTCACACCCAGAAGGTGTTTGGCAGCAGTCCATCAGGCTGCATCGCGGACCCCAGTTAAGTGGCCTGCAGTGATGATGTTCTGTGCATGAATTATAGGTACATTTTAAGTTGTATAGGATTTTTAAGAAATGGACACAGAGGAGGGAATACTCAACATTATTACTTGCCTTGTAAATCGTCCCCTTAACAACTTGCCTTGTAAATCTTCACATAATTTCCAATGCAGCATGCCCATTTGTCCTGCTGGTCCTTGTTAGTGTAGCCTGCGGCAATTATATCCCAAAATTACCATCGGGACAGATATGACTAGTCAATGGTCAATGGCATAGTATCATCACTGGTGAAGCCAGGGACTGGCCGAAGCTGTAACCTGTGTATGGTCAGCTCAAAAGTCATGCAAAACAGTTTTCAAAGACCAGCGGGACCATTATATCAACAATCTGCTAGCGGATGGAAATTTTAGGTGAATTCTATGTATTTGTGAGTTTGACACATTCCCTGCTTTGTGGCCAGTATTTAAAAATTTTGAACAAATTATAGGTTTAACATATACCCATAATACAAAACAGTTCAAAGCCTCAAGGTATACATTAGGCGAATATAAAATTAATAAGAGTTTTCCTAAATTATAAGCAAATGGATTAACCTTTTTTTTCCCTAATGTGGCAGAAAACACACTACTCTTGGTGATGGAAAGGACAGCTAGAGGGGTTATGGAGGAGGCTGATGTTTTTTAGATGTTTTTGCTGAGTGTGGCCCATCTATTTGCTCATAATTTAGAAAAGTAGCTGAGAATTAAATGTAAATCATGCATTTTTTAAACAGCAGAGTAATGATTGAAAATGAAGATTTAGAATTTTAATTTTTTAAGTTTTAAGACCGAATTATCAAAAAAAGTGACTGTCATTTTTGATGACGTAAATTAATAGAGTTTTAAAGATTATTCCTCAAGGTAGTATAAGTAACCCTTTTTAAGCCTCTAAATCTGTTATAGGTCTATAATATGTTCTAATCATGTATATCTAATGCTGATTTGTTACCATATTTTTTACTCATACATTGGTATTGTGTTATTGAATGAGATATGCCTGACCATTTTTCTGTATATAAGTTATAGGTCCATTTTTTAAGTAGTTTTCCAGGACTTGTAAAAAATTAATGTAGAAAGAGTATTGAAGAACCAAAAATTATTACTGATCTTATAAATCATCCATGCTTCTAATCCCGCCACTCCGGTAATGCCATCAGCGTTTGTTAAGTGGCCTGCAGTGATGATGTTCTGTGCATGAATTATAGGTACATTTTAAGATGTATAGGATTTTTAAAAAATGAACACAGAGGAGGGAATACACAAAATTATTACTTGCCTTGTAAATATTCATGTAATTTCCAGTGCCGCGTGCCCATTTGTCCTGATAGTCCTTGTTAGAGTAAACTGCGGCAATTAGATCCCAACAGTACTATCGGGACAGATATGACTAGTCAATGGCCAATGCATTTATGCAGCATAGTATCATCACTGGTGAAGCCAGGGATTGGCGGTAGCTGCAACCTGTGTATGGTCAGCTCTTAAGTAATGCAAAACAGTTATCAAAGACCAGCGGGATCATCATATCAACAATCTACTAGCGGCCGGAAATTTTAGGTAAATTCTACCTATTTGTGAGTTTGATACATTCCCTGCTTTGTGGCCAATATTGAAAATTTTTTAACAAATTATAGGTTTAACATATACCCATAATACAAAACAGTTCAAAGCCTCGAGGAGTTCAAGGAGTACATTAGGTGAATACTAAATTAATATTAAATTTCCTAAATTATAAGTAAATGGATTAACCTTTTTGTTTTGCCTAAGGTGGCTGAAAACACACTACTTTTGGTGATGGAAAGGACAGCTAGAGGGGTTATGAAGGAAGCTGATGTTTTTTCGATGTATTTGCTGAGTGTTGCCCATCTATTTGCTCATAACTTATGAAAAGTAGCTGAGAAGTACCGTATATTCCGGCGTATAAGACGACTTTTGAAGACTGAAAAATCTTCTGTCTAGTCTGGGGTCGTCTTATACGCCGGTAATGCTTTTGAACTTTCAGAAATTGACATGCGGGGATACTCTGGGGGTGTTAATAAGCTGCCGTGGCCGTATCCCTGCCATGTCGGAGTTAATATAAGGTGGAGGGAGTTAAAATACGGTGGCGGTAGGTCCAGACGGTCAGCGCTTCTGTGCTGAAACGGACACATCGCTGCGTATTCCCAGCTCCGGACACAGCGCAGGGCTTCTGTGCCGACAGCTTTCACTTGTCACAGAAGCGCTGCGCTGTGTCCGGAGATGGGAAGTTCGCATCACTTCTGTGACAATATATGAAAAGCCGGCAATTCAGCAGCGGCATAAGCCGGCACCCGACAATTTAGAATAGAAAGAATAGAGCTTCACACATAGATTAGATAGATAGAAACATGTCAGTCACATATATATGAAGTACAGTGACATTGTTGCTTACTGTACTTGTCATTTAGTGTAAAGGATTTATTAAAACAAATAATAGTGTTTTCATGCACCGTCTCTTTAAAAAAGCCGGCCGGCAATTCAGCATCTGTACCCGACAATTTATAACAGACAGAATAGAGCTTCACACATAGATTAGATAGATAGAAACATGTCAGTCACATATATATGAAGTACAGTGACAGTGCTGGTTACTGTACTTGTCATCTAGTGTTAAAATAACGGATTTATTAAAAAAAAAATTGTCGTGGGGTTCCCCTTAATTTTAGTCTCTAGCGGAGGTTAAGCAGACAGCTGGGGCAAATGTTTGAAGCCTGGGAATGGGGTAATACCCACGGAGCTTCCCAGGCTACTAATATCAGCCCCCAGCTGAATACCTAGCCTTTACTAGCTATTAAAATGGGGGATCCCAAAAAAATGACGTGGGGTCCCCCCTATTTTAATAGCTAGCAAAGGCTAGGCAGACAGCTGGAGGCTGATATTAATAGCCCAGGAAGGGTGCCATGAATATTGGCCCCCTCCCAGGCTAGAAACACCAGCCGTCAGCCGCCCCAGGAATGGCGCATCCATAGGATGCGCCAAATCTGGCACTTAGCCTCGCTCTTCCCACTGCCCTGTAGCGGTGGCAGTGGGGTAATAGGGCTGGGGTTGATGTCAGCTTATAATGCCAGCTGACATCAAGCCCAGGTTAGTAATGGAGAGGCGTCTATAAGACACCCCCATTACTAACCCCATAGTCAAAGTTAAAAAAAACACAAACACCCAGAATAAAGTCCTTTAATTGAAATAAAGACACAATCCTTTATTGTTCTAAATTAAACCATACTTACCATCACGCCCATTCCAGCTGAAGCCAACGATCTCCTGCAATAAAAGAAAAATAATAAAGCAACCTCATCCTTACCTCTCCATGGTTCCCACGACAGCTTCAGCTCTGCTACATCGAGATGACAGGCTGGACCGCAGCAGAACGCTGCCATCCAGCCTGTCATCCCGCAGACACTGAGAAGCGCAGGCATGCTTGCGCTCCTCAGTGTCTGGCTGTGACGGCATCCAGATGAGCCGACAATGAACTCAGCTCACCTCCTGGACGTCCGTCACTGACAGCGTGGGAAACTTCTACTGCGCATGCGGGGAGCAGGAGAATTTTCCCACGCTGTCAGTGACGTGCATGAGGTGAGCCGAGTTCATTGGACATGATCTCGGCTCATCTGAATGCCGTCACAGTCAGACACTGAGGAGCACAAGCATGCCTGCGCTTCTCAGTGTCTGCCGCATGGCAAGCTGAACGGCAGCGTTCTGCTGCGGTGCAGCCTGTCATGTGAATGTAGCAGAGCTGGACCGGTCCTGGGAACCATGGAGAGGTAAGGATGAGGTTGCTTTATTATTTTACTTTTATTGCAGGAGATCGTTGGCTTCAGCTGGAATGGGCGTGATGGTAAGTATGGTTTAATTTAGAACATTAAAAAATTGTGTCTTTATTTCAATTAAAGGACTTTATTCTGGGTGTTGTGTTTTTTTTAATTACTTTACTAGAAATTCATGGTGTTCATGTCTAATATTGGCGTGACCCCATGATTTTCGGGCTTAGGGCCAGCTGATAATGCCAAGCTGGCCTTAACCCCTTTATTACCCAGTAAGCCACCTAACCAGGGCCCTGGATGAGTTGGGTACAGCGCCAGAAGATGGCGCTTCTATGAACGCGCCATTTTCCGGGGTGGCTGCGGACTGCAATTTGCAGCGGGTGGGGCCCAGAAAGCTTGGGCCTCCCTGCGCTGCAGATTCCAGTCCCCAGCTGCCTAGTTGTACCTGGCTGGACACAAAAATAGGGCGAAGCCCCACGTATTTTTTTTTTAAATTATTTCATGAAATAATTAAAAAAAAAAGGGCTTCCCTATATTGTTGTGTCCGGCCAGGTACAAATAGGCAGCTGGTGGTTGGGGGCAGCCCGTTCCTGCCTGCTGTACCTGGCTGGACACAAAAATATGGCGAAGCCCCACGTCAACATTTTTGGGAAAAATTAATTACAAAATTAATAATTTAGGGACTGCATCTTTATTAACCCCTCAATTGTCATTTAGTGTTAAAATAAAGGATTTTTTAAAAAGAAAATTGGCGTGGGATCCACCATCATTATAGTCTCTAGCGGAGGTTAAGCAGACGGCTGGGGCAGATGTTTGAAGTCTGGGAAGAGGGTAATACCCACGGAGCTTCCCAGGCTACTAATATCAGCCCCCAGCTGAATACCTAGCCTTTACTAGCTATTAGAATGGGGGACCCCCCCAAAAAATGACGTGGGGTCCCCCCTATTTTAATATGTTTATGAGTGACAGTTTTCCTGCTATATACCTGCATGTCATAAGAATTTAAATTAAAAAAGGACCATGTTAAATTCAAATCTGTTTTTTTTTAATTTTTACCGGTGTTTGGTATGCGTTGGAAAAGGGTTAGTCTTATACGGTGAATATATCCTAAACTCTATATTTTAACAGGAAAGTAGGGGGGTCGTCTTATACACCAGGTCGTCTTATACGCCGGAATATACGGTAAATGTAAATCATGTCTTTTTTATAAAGCAAAGTAATGATTGAAAATAAAGATTTACAATTTTAATTTTTTAAGTTTTAAGACCGAATTATCAAAAAAAGTGACATTGTCATTTTGATGAGTTAAATTAATAGAGTTTTAAAGATTATTCCTCAAGGTAGTATAAGTAACCCCTTTTTAAGCCTCTAAATCTGTTATAGATCTATAATATGTTCTAATCATGTATTTCTAAAGCTGATTTGTTACCATATTTATTACTCACACATTGGTATTGTGTTATTGAATGAGATATGCCTGACCATTTTTCTGTATATAAGTTATAGGTCCATTTTAAGTAGTTTTCCAGGACTTGTAGAAAATTAATGTACAAAGAGTATTGAAGAACCAAAAATTATTACTTATCTTTAGTGTTGAGCCACCCCCGTAGTGTTCGAGTTCGGTTCGGTTCGTCGAACACCCGTGTGTTCGCCGAACTGTTCGTCGAACTGTTCGTCGAACACCTTCGAACACCGTTAAAACCAATGGCAGGCAAACAAAAACACAGAGAAACACATAGAAAACACCTTCAAAGGTGTCCAAAAGCTGACAAACTGCTCAGAAGACACAACTAACACATGGAAAAGTGACAAGTACATATAGTCATGCGAAAAGAAAAGAGGTGGAGGAGTAAAAGAAGGGGGAGACACAGATATAGGCATGTCATGCCCTTCTAAAATCCAAAAAGTGAGAAGCCGACACGTTCAGTCCGCTCCTGCCCGTGCCACCTCCGCGTCGCCGGATTTGTGCCAGAGCCGCGGTGAACCCTGACGGCCAGCCCCCCTCTCCCAATACTGGTGCCTGTCCGCTGGTGGGTCGAGCGAGCCCCCCTGTGGTGGAGGCAGCTCTAAGCTTTTTAATTTAAATTGTCTCTCTAATTTGAATGAATACACTTTAAATCCATTTAAAAGGATCTATTGGAGGGCAAGTCTCATGCCAGCAGCCGCGTAATTCCAGCTCCAGTAGCATCCACTAAAGCTGCTGCAGTTAAAAAGCTTTTATAAGGATCGAGCTCGGCTGTCCACCGCAAGGCATCCTACTGCCAGTCCCAGCCCCTATGCCTTGGGGTGCCTCCTGATGCTCTTCACTGAGTATCCCGTGGTCCCGAAGCATTTCCTTTGAAAAAATTAATTGTCCAAACTACAGGTGGTGTAGCTTGCTTAACAGCCGGGATAATCCGCTGACTAGCAGACACTGCTACTAGGCACAAAGTATTTCCTGGGCTAGATGCAGTTAAAAATTTGTAATTAGATACTCTCATTGGATGCTGAGAAAGCATTCCATAGAGTCTCCTGGCACGCCATATATGATTCTCTTAAAAAGCTTGGGGTAGGGGTCTAGGGGACCCTTTTATAGGGCCTGTATCGCAATACGTCACCTAGGCTGAAGATAACTGGAACTGTAGCACCCTGAGGGCTCGGTTGCTACAGAGGTATTGCACCTCACCCAGAGGTGTGATATCTCACTCTCAGGTAAGGATGTAGTGTGGATCAGGACTCGACACCTGCATGCATTACACCACATTGCCGTGGGGCAGGGTGACCAATATGCCCCTGAGATGGGCACGACAGTCCCTGTCCCTGGCTGGAGTGGGGGGAGGGAACACTGAGGAAGGGGAACCCTGTAGTTCAGGAGCAGGGAGGAAGCAGTTCCTGGGTGCATTGAGAAGGGAGTATAAAAGGTGGGCACCATCTTAGTTCAGTGCAGAGAAGTCTGAGCAGAAGTGGCAGGGAGCAGGGGCTCTGCATGAGCTCTGCTCCGGAGGCGGGCCTAGTAACAGAGGCCCAGGCCTGGAAGAGGGAGAAGGAAGGAAGAGGAGCGGAGGGATCCCAGGGGTGCGGACGGGCGAGTCGCCACCGCACGCCCGAATCCACCTGCGTGGAGGGGTCAGGCCAAAGGGGGAGACCGGTCCCCGAAACTAGTGGAGGCAGGAAACGACCCTCAGCTAGAAACAGGAGGCTGTGACATTTTATGTGGCGCAGCCCCTCGCTACACCCGCTAGGAAGGCACCACATAGGGTCAGGGAAACTGGCGCCAAGTTTACCAAGAGGAGGCCCGAGGCAGCCGGACAGAAGGGTTGGTAAGAAAGGCCAGACAAAGGACACACAAAGGGGGTCCTGTGAAGCGCTCCAAAGTTATCTGGGAGTTGTCTGAGCCCCTCACCTGGTGAGCACAGTACGACGTGGGCAGCCGTTACCTGCAGACGTGGTCTGGATAATAAGAACTGTGAGTAAAGGCCCTGGACTGCATCACTGACTCCGTGTCGTTACTGCTGCTGCCCTGCACCATCACCCCCATCCTCCGCATACACTGCCCTGAGGCTATACTCCTCCCGTGGGGAGTTATGCTACGCTCTGCAGCACCCACAACACCAGCCTCAGCGGTCTGCCCTGGAGCGGCGGTTCACTCTGACCGCAATCCACGGGTGGCGTAGTCGGACATTTAAACATCAAAACCACATAAATAGTTCCGCCACTGGTTTGACCGCCCTGAGCCACGGAACTGGGTCGCCGCCACGGAGACTACAACCACCAGCATCCACCAAAAAGGGTCCGGCTCCGGGTGTCCCAAGGCCCAGGGGGCGCGTCAGAACATTTTCATCACCTTTCACAATCACCAATGGGACAAGGCAGGGATGTTCTCTGTCCCCTCTCTTATACATCCTAGTGACGGAGCACCTGCTCTCATCAATTCGCCATAACCCCAATATTAGGTGGATTGAGGTGGGAGGCACCGAGTACAAGTGCTCTCTATTTGCTGATGATGTCCTAGTATATATCACTCAATCACATATATCCATCCATGCTGTTATGGCTGAAATAGATCACTTTGTTACATGGTCAAATTTTAAAATCAATGCAGCGAAGTCTGAGGCCCTCGATGTCTCCCTCCCCAAATCCATATAGGATTCCATCCAGTCCAACTTTCCCTTTGCCTGGCCCTCACAGGGTATCAAATACTTAGGAATTCCTATTCATAGAGACCTCTCCCATCTATGTTATCTTAATTTTGGGCCCTTTATTGAACAACTCCATACAGACCACGGTTGGCAAGTTAGAACTGTAAGATTCACTACGTGAACCACTGGTGTTTTGTGGAAAAGCACATGTACACTGTGTTCCAAATTATTATGCAAAAAGTGTTTAGGAGTGATAAGGGAAGAATTTGTTTGTTTGTCAGTTAAACTCATTGATGGTGATGTGTGTCAGGGCTCTTTATATCACTGTAAGCAATTGCAGACACCTGTGCTAATTAGTTTGGCAGGTGTGTCCAATGAAAGGCAAGACTACTTAAGAAGGCTGTCTCACATTATTAAGCAGCCTACATTTTCTGCCAAAATGGGAAAGAAAAAGGATGTGTCGGCTGCTGAGAAGCAACAAATTGTGGAGTGTTTAGGTCAAGGCATGACTACAATCAACATTGTGCGATGATCAGGATTTAGTGTCTTGGCAATCAAGAAGTATGTAGCTGATTCACAGTACACACGTGTGCGTGCTGATAAGGGCAAATTGAGGACTCTTTCCTACAGGCAATTACGTCAGGTTGAAAGAGCAGCGGCAAAAAAGCCTTGTCATAGCAGCAGACAAGTTTTTGAAGCTGCTGGTGCCTCCAACGTCCCCCGAACAACAAGATGCAGGGTCCTTCAGAGGTTTGCAGCTGTGCATACGCCATCCTGTCGACCTCCTCTATCCACTTCACACAAGCAGAAACGGCTCCAGTGGGCCAAACATTACATGAAGACTGATTTTAAAATTGTTTTGTTCACGGATGAGTGCCGTGCAGCGCTTGATGGTCCAGATGGATGGAGTGGAGGATGGCTGGTTGATGGACACCCCATGCAAACACGGCTACTGCGCCAACAAGGAGGAGGTGGAGTAATGTTTTGGGCTGGAATCATGGGGAGAGAGATTGTCGGCCCCTTTAGGATCCCTGAAGGCGCTAAAGATGAACTCCATAATGTATGTGGATTTTCTCAAACAGCACTTCCTGCCATGGTTCAAGAAGAAGAACCGTGTATTTCACAGCAAGATCATTTTTTTGCATGATAATGCACCATCTCATGCTGCACATAAAACATCTGCATCTCTGGCTGATATGGGCATAAAAGGGGACAAACTTATGGTGTGACCCCCATGCTCCCCTGACCTCTACCCCATTCAGAACCTTTGGAGCATCATTAAAAGGAGTGTCTATGATGGCGGGAGGCAGTTCACATCTAAGCAACAGCTCTGGGAGGGTATTCTGTCCTCATGCAAAACAATTGAAGCAGAAACCATCCAAAACCTGACAAATTCAATGGACGAGAGAGTTCAGAAGCTCCTTTCGAACAAGGGGTCCTATGTGAAAATGTAACATCACCTAGAATAAAGTTTTGAGTTGAAAACTGTTTGATTTCAGTTTCTAACAACCTGCTAATGCTTATAATTTCAAAAATGACCATTTTTTTGGTCTTTATTAAAATGAAAAGGTTGATCGAAAAGTTTGGGGGATCTAAGAGTGTGGCAACCCAGTAGTCATGATTACTTCGATTTCTGACAAAATGAGGGTCATGCTGCAGGTAGTGCAGCAAGAAGGCACTTATGTGTCTTGCGCATCTCGGAGCCCCAAAATTATTTTCCGGGCTAGATGCAGCTAAAAATTATTATTAATTTTAAATCTGGTGAAGCTTTAGTATAGATGGCCTAATAGGATCAGTGCTGCACACTGCTACAAAGCCCAAATTATTTTCCAGTCAAGATACAGATAAACATGATTAGTAATTTTAAATCTGGTGGAGCTTATTATAGATGGCCTAATAGAATCAGTGCTGCACACTGCTACAAAGCCCAAATTATTTTCCAGCCAAGATACAGATAAACATAATTAGTAATTTGAAAGCTTAAAACGGTTGGTAGGGTGATTTTAACCAATCATCAAGCTTTTACTCTCCCCAGGATGACACAGGGGTAGAAAAGTCGTTTCGGATCCATGATTTGTTCATCTTTATGAACGTGAGTCTGTCTACATTATCAGTGGAGAGCCGCGTTCGCTTATCTGTCAGCACACCACCAGCAGCGCTGAACACACGTTCAGACAGAACGCTGGCTGCGGGGCATGACAAGATCTCCAAGGCGTAAGTGGCTAGCTCCGGCCATTTATCCAGATTGGAAGCCCAAAAAGAGCAAGGGTCCAGTGACACAGTCATGGCTTCAATGTTTACTTGGAGATACTCCTGTACCATCGTCTCTAGGCGTTGACTATGTGTCAGACTTCTTGTCTCCTGTGGCCTTGCAAAGGATGGGCTAAAAATGTGGTGAAATGATTCCGCAAAATTGATGTTACCAAAAGATACTGTGGTTCTGTTACGGTTTGAGTGCTGAACACTTGACGGTCCCACGGTTGGCAAGTTGGAACTGTGAGATTCACTACGTGCACCACTGGTATTTTGTGGAAAAGCACATGTAAGATTCTGCAACAGTCTCTGCTGATACTCCTGCATGCGTGCATCCCTTTCTATGGCAGGAATAATTTCTGCAAATTTACTTTTGTACCGGGGATCTAACAGTGTGGCAACCCAGTAGTCAGGATTATTTCTAATTCTCACAATTCGAGGGTCATGTTGCAGGTAGTGCAGCAAGAAGGCACTCATGTGTGTTGCGCATCCAGGAGCACCAAGTCCCTGTTGTGTTGGTGGCGAGGTAACAATCATGCTTCCTTCCTCTGTCCTCTCCCCCCAACCTCGCACAACAGAAATGTGATCAAGGTCTCCCTCATCTGATGAGTCTTCCATCAGTTCGTCCTCCACTTCTTCCTGGGCTCCTGCACCTTCCTCACTAGTTTGGCTGCTACCATGCGCCCTGGTAAAACCATCTCCCCCACCCTCACATGCCTGCCGCCTTGGTGCTGCCGACCGTCTGGACCTTGCAGATGTTAGCCCTTCCGCATACAACTCCTCCTCCTCTACTTCCTCCACCTCCTCTTGTGCCACCACCTGACTCCGAATTCTGTTTAACATGTGCTCCAGCATGTAAATCACCGGAATAGTCATGCTGATAATGGCATCGTCAGCACTAAACATCTTCGTCGCCATTTCAAAACTGTGCAGAAGGGTGCATAGGTCCCTGATCTGAGACCACTCCTCCAGCGTGATTTGCCCCACCTCTGAATCTCGTTGGCCCAGGCTATACGTCAGAACGTATTGCACCAGGGCTTGTCGGTGCTGCCACAGTCGCTGCAACATGTGCAGAGTTGAATTCCACCGGGTAGGCACATCGCATTTTAGCCGGTGAAGTGGCAGGCCCAACGACTTCTGTAGAGATGTAAGTCGCTGAGCTGCGGGATGCGAACGGCGGAAGTGAGCACACAGCGACCGTGCCCTCTGCAGAAGGCCATCTAGTCTGGGATAGTGGGCTAAAAATTGCTGGACAACCAGGTTCAACACGTGAGCCATACAAGGCACGTGTGTGACATTGCCCCGGCGAAGGGCCGCACCCAGGTTTGCAGCATTGTCGCACACGGCCTTCCCTGGTTTCAGGTCCAGTGGAGACAACCATTCATGAAATTGGTTCTCCAGAGCTGACCACAACTCCTCAGCTGTGTGACTCACATTTCCCAGACATTTCAATGTAAAAACCGCCTGATGACGTTGAGCCCTACTGCCAGCATAGTAAGGAGGTGTGCAGGATCCCTTCTGCGCAGTTAGAAAGCTTGTGGCATGACCAGACAGACTTTGGGTGCAGGTGGAAGACCGAGAGGAGGTTGAGGAGGCAGAAGCAGTGGAGGAACTTTGACATAAAGAGGATTGACGCACAACTCGTGGGGACGGCAAGACTTGGACAGCAGCCCCTTGTCCTGCTGTCACCATAGTTACCCAGTGCCCAGTCAGCGACATGTAACGCCCCTGTCCATGCCTACTCGTCCAAGTGTCTGTGGTGAAATGCACCCTGTCACACACAGAGTTTCTCAAAGAAGCGGTGATGTTTTGTGCGACATGCTGGTGGAGCGCAGGCACACCTTTCTTTGAGAAGTAGTGCCGACTGGGCATCTGGTACTGGGGCACTGCGACGGACATAAGGTCTCGAAAATCCTCTGTGTCCACCAGGCGGAAAGGCAGCATTTCTGTAGCCAAGAGCTTGCAGATGGTGAAATTCAACCTCTTAGCTTTCTCATGGCTAGGAGGAAATGGTCTTTTACTTGTCCAAATCTGAGGGACCGAGGGCTGGCTATTGTGCTTAGACGGGGTTGATAAGGGTGTCCCCGGCAAACTGCCGGTCTGTGAGGAAGATGCAGGCGGACATGTTAGGTTGCCTTGATCCAAAGGTGGTGCTATCGATGTCGGACAGCGCTCAACACCAGCTGGTGTTACCACCTCCAAAGAAAATGATGACCTGCCAATCACGCTGGCTGTTGCCGGTAAAGAGGTGGCAGGTCTGCGCCCCAAAACAGGTGTGACTGCTGTCCCCCCAGTCACAGAGGATGAAGAGGCCGCGGATGCACAAGATATGGCAGACGGTGGTTGGCCCGGCCGGCTAGGCCGCATTGTAGCACACTGAGCTTCCCACTGCAAATTATGCTTCATGTCCATGTGCCGGTTCATGCATGAAGTACTCAAACTATGTATTTTTTGGCCTCTACTTAGCTTTTGCTGACAAATGTTACAGATAACACGAGTTGGGTCATCTTTATCGATCTGAAAAATTGCCCAGGCTATGCAAGGCTTAGCACCCATGCGACCTGAAGAGCCACCACGACTTGTGGTGAGAAGCAGAGTTGTGTTTGAGGATGCAGTTGTTGACGTGCTTCCAGTACTACGTCTCTGTCCAGGAAGGCACAACCTGACCTCGTCGTCACTAGCATCTTCCTCCACCTCCTCTGCTGACCTCATCTCTTGGCTGACTGTGGGTTGACAGTAAGTGGGATCTCCAACCTCATCATCATCACCGTGTGCGTTATTACACCCGTCGTCCTCAGAGCCAACCTGTTCCTGCCCTGACAAAAAACTAAAGTTGTCGCTCCAATCAGGTATTTGAGTCTCATCATCGTCTTCCTCATTGTCTCCACCAACAGGAGTTTGGGAATGATGGTCTACATTATGGTCAGAACCTTCTGCGTCTGGTCCTGGATCCGACTCATAAAGATTCTGGGCATCAGTGAAGATCATTTCCTCGTCTGGATTCACAGAAGCGCTGGAGTCGACCTCTGATTCCCAGGCTATAGTATGAGTAAACAGCTCTGCAGACTCAACCATCTGTTCTACCTCATACTCAGACGGGCAGCTGGAGATTTGGGAGCTGTGAGGAAGCAAGTGCGATTGGGGTGACACCTTTGAGGACTGGAGTATTTGTGATGTTGAAGTTGATGTGGAGGAGAGCCCA
The DNA here is from genome assembly GCF_046119375.1 of Phyllobates terribilis. Taxonomy (NCBI): domain Eukaryota; kingdom Metazoa; phylum Chordata; class Amphibia; order Anura; family Dendrobatidae; genus Phyllobates; species Phyllobates terribilis. The sequence goes on along the minus strand of NW_027362761.1, from coordinate 210,610,294 downwards.
CTTAAAGGAGCACTTGATATCCGTTGAAGCACCTGCTGTTTTTGTGCCTCATCTGGAATTTGTAGCGATTGGCGTGGCTGTAAGAAAGGGATCTTATCACATTGTCCGCTAAAAGAAGTAGACATTTTAGTTTGGCTGGAAGATGGTCTTTCTTCTGCAGATGTTACTGTTGCTTTAACACCTACCCCACGGACACAACCTTTTTTCCCCTTCCCAACACGCCTATTCCCCTTTCCGCCAGCAGCAGGCCTTTTTCCACTCATTTTGGTGGTTAACTAATTCACAACTCTGGAGTTGTTTGCACAAAAAAACAATGGATGGGAACCGAGCAGAGCTGAGTGGCCAAACTGTGGTATTAGGCCAAAACTATTGGCTGGGTTAGATGCAGAAAAAAATTAAATTCAATTTGCAACCTGATGGAGGTCAGTATAGATGGACTAATAGAACAAGTCCCACACACAGCTAGAAGCCCAAATATTTTTTCAGAGGTAGATGCAGAAAATTTTTTTATTCAGTTTGCAACCTGATGGAGGTCTGTATAGATGGATTAATAGAACAAGTCCCACACACAGCTACAAGCCCAATATTTTTTCAGAGGTAGATGCAGAAAAAAAGTATATTCAGTTTGCAACCTGATGGAGGTCAGTATAGATGGACTAATAGAGAAAGTCCCACACACTGCTAGAAGGCCAAATATTTTTTCAGAGCTAGATGCAGAGAAAAAATTATTTTGAATTTGCAACCTGATGGAGGTCAGTATAGGTGGACTAATAGAACAAGTCCCACACACTGCTAGAAGGCCAAATATTTTTTCAGAGCTAGATGTAGAAAAAAATTATATTCAGTTTGCAACCTGATGGAGGTCTGTATAGATGGATTAATAGAACAAGTCCCACACACAGCTAGAAGCCCAAATATTTTTTCAGAGGTAGATGCAGATAAAAATTATTTTTAATTTGCAACCTGATGGAGGTCAGTATAGATGGACTAATAGAGAAAGTCCCACACACTGCTAGAAGGCCAAATATTTTTTCAGAGCTAGATGCAGATAAATATTATTTTTAATTTGCAACCTGATGGAGGTCAGTATAGATGGACTAATAGAGAAAGTCCCACACACTGCTAGAAGGCCAAATATTTTTTCAGAGCTAGATGCAGATAAAATGTATATTCAATTTGCAACCTGATGGAGGTCAGTATAGATGGACTAATAGAACAAGTCCCACACACAGCTAGAAGCCCAAATATTTTTTCAGAGGTACTGTAGATGCAGATAAAAATTATTTTTAATTTGCAACCTGATGGAGGTCAGTATAGATGGACTAATACAACAAGTCCCACACACAGCTAGAAGCCCAATATTTTTTCAGAGGTAGATGCAGAAAAAAATATATTCAGTTTGCAACCTGATGGAGGTCAGTATAGATGGAGTAATAGAAAAAGTCCCACACACAGCTAGAAGCCCAAATATTTTTTCAGAGGTAGATGCAGATAAAAATTATTTTAATTTGCAACCTGATGGAGGTCAGTATAGATGGACTAATAGAGAAAGTCCCACATACTGCTAGAAGGCCAAATATTTTTTCAGAGCTAGATGCAGATAAAAATTGTATTCAATTTGCAACCTGATGGAGGTCAGTATAGATGGACTAATAGAGAAAGTCCCACACACTGCTAGAAGGCCAAATATTTTTTCAGAGCTAGATACAGATAAAAATTATATTCAATTTGCAACCTGATGGAGGTCAGTATAGATGGACTAACAGAACAAGTCCCACACACAGCTAGAAGCCCAAATATTTTTTCAGAGGTACTGTAGATGCAGATAAAAATTATTTTTAATTTGCAACCTGATGGAGGTCAGTATAGATGGACTAATAAAGAAAGTCCCACACACTGCTAGAAGGCCAAATATTTTTTCAGAGCTAGATGCAGATAAAAATTATTTTTAATTTGCAACCTGATGGAGGTCAGTATAGATGGACTAATAGAGAAAGTCCCACACACTGCTAGAAGGCCAAATATTTTTTCAGAGCTAGATGCAGATAAAAATTATATTCAATTTGCAACCTGATGGAGGTCAGTATAGATGGACTAATAGAACAAGTCCCACACACAGCTAGAAGCCCAAATATTTTTTCAGAGGTACTGTAGATGCAGATAAAAATTATTTTTAATTTGCAACCTGATGGAGGTCAGTATAGATGGACTAATACAACAAGTCCCACACACAGCTAGAAGCCCAATATTTTTTCAGAGGTAGATTCAGAAAAAAATATATTCAGTTTGCAACCTGATGGAGGTCAGTATAGATGGAGTAATAGAACAAGTCCCACACACAGCTAGAAGCCCAAATATTTTTTCAGAGGTAGATGCAGATAAAAATTATTTTTAATTTGCAACCTGATGGAGGTCAGTATAGATGGACTAATAGAGAAAGTCCCACACACTGCTAGAAGGCCAAATATTTTTTCAGAGCTAGATGCAGATAAAAATTATATTCAATTTGCAACCTGATGGAGGTCAGTATAGATGGACTAATAGAGAAAGTCCCACACACTGCTAGAAGGCCAAATATTTTTTCAGAGCTAGATGCAGATAAAAATTATATTCAATTTGCAACCTGATGGAGGTCAGTATAGATGGACTAACAGAACAAGTCCCACACACAGCTAGAAGCCCAAATATTTTTTCAGAGGTACTGTAGATGCAGATAAAAATTATTTTTAATTTGCAACCTGATGGAGGTCAGTATAGATGGGCTAATAGAGAAAGTCCCACACACTGCTAGAAGACCAAATATTTTTTCAGAGCTAGATGCAGATAAAAATTATTTTTAATTTGCAACCTGATGGAGGTCAGTATAGATGGACTAATAGAGAAAGTCCCACACACTGCTAGAAGGCCAAATATTTTTTCAGAGCTAGATGCAGATAAAAATTATATTCAATTTGCAACCTGATGGAGGTCAGTATAGATGGACTAATAGAACAAGTCCCACACACAGCTAGAAGCCCAATATTTTTTCAGAGGTACTGTAGATGCAGATAAAAATTATTTTTAATTTGCAACCTGATGGAGGTCAGTATAGATGGACTAATAGAGAAAGTCCCACACACTGCTAGAAGGCCAAATATTTTTTCAGAGCTAGATGCAGAAAAAAATTATATTCAGTTTGCAACCTGATGGAGGTCAGTATAGATGGGCTAATAGAGAAAGTCCCACACACTGCTAGAAGGCCACATATTTTTTCAGAGGTAGATGCAGAAAAAAATATATCCAGTTTGCAACCTGATGGAGATCTGTATAGATGGATTAATAGAACAAGTCCCACACACAGCTAGAAGCCCAATATTTTTTCAAAGGTAGATGCAGAAAAAAATATATTCAGTTTGCAACCTGATGGAGGTCAGTATAGATGGACTAATACAACAAGTCCCACACACAGCTAGAAGCCCAATATTTTTTCAGAGGTAGATGCAGAAAAAAATATATTCAGTTTGCAACCTGATGGAGGTCTGTATAGATGGATTAATAGAACAAGTCCAACACACAGCTAGAAGCCCAATATTTTTTCAGAGGTAGATGCAGAAAAAAATATATTCAGTTTGCAACCTGATGGAGGTCAGTATAGATGGACTAATACAACAAGTCCCACACACAGCTAGAAGCCCAATATTTTTTCAGAGGTAGATGCAGAAAAAAATATATTCAGTTTGCAACCTGATGGAGGTCTGTATAGATGGATTAATAGAACAAGTCCCACACACAGCTAGAAGCCCAATATTTTTTCAGAGGTAGATGCAGAAAAAAATATATTCAGTTTGCAACCTGATGGAGGTCAATATAGATGGACTAATACAACAAGTCCCACACACAGCTAGAAGCCCAATATTTCTTCAGAGCTAGATGCAGAAAAAAATTATATTCAATTTGCAACCTGATGGAGGTCAGTATAGATGGACTAATAGAATGATGCTATGCCCAAAAGATTTTACTTCACTAGGTGCAGTAAAAAAATTGGTATTCTATACACAGGTGGTATATCTTGCAACACAGATAGGCTACTCCACTGACTAACACACTCTGCAATAGGCCAAAAAGGATTAGCTTTGCTAGATTCAGCCAAATGCTGTGAAAAAAACTTGCACAGCACTGGCACAGACCTGCCTGGCAAAAACTGATAGGAACTGATGTAACCTTGTCCTGAAAAGGACTCCAATTACAATTAGTCTTTACTCCCACAATCTATCTATTTAAGAGCAGGAACTGATGTAACCTAGTCCTTAAAAGGACTGCAATCACAACTATTCCCTACTCCCAAGCTATCTGTAGATTTGTGCGAAAATTGGCTTGAAATTAACAAGGTATAGCGCACACAGCAACAGCGGTGCCGTCTAACACGCAGCTGCAGCAGTGAGAAAATGGTGGCGACGGGGAAAATGGCTTGGTCTTATAGGGCAAGGACATGTGACATACACTGCCAATGACACATGCCCTTGCTTGTGTGAAAAAAAGCACTTCGCTCCGTGTGTGCGCTGCTGATAGGCTGACAGATTGCACCTCCCCACTGTAAATGCGGGAAAGAGAAAAAAAAAATGGAGATCTTCATTGTTCCTGCAGAGATCCATCCCCTGCCCCTCCCCCCACCCCGCTGTACACTCAAACTGCGTATTAACATTAATTTTCATCATTACTGAGAAAAAATCCAGTTATGATTTTGGTGCACGAACAGTTATCGAACATAACCTCGAACAGCCGAATTTTTCTCAAATTGTTCGTGTTCGCCGAACGGCTCGAACACCGCCCAAAACAGCTTGAATTTGAGATTGGCGAACAGTTCGAGTAGAACAACGCTCATCTCTACTGGGGAGCTGTCAAACATGCAGAACTTACCAACGATTTCGGCCGCCCCAGCGATCTAACTAACGATCTCAGCGGTCGTTGGGGCGCTTTCACACAGCAGCTATTTCAACGATCCAAACCTTGATAGGGACTGTACTGTGTCACAAAGGCGTGCATAAAATCACTTTTCCGCGCCCCCTCATCTCCGATTGGTGGACGCTACTGCGTTCTGATTGGGCGGCCTTGGTTTAACATCGCTACTGCGTCTCCGGTCAGACAGGAACACTGGTGTGTGCATTGTTCCTGTACAGATGTATGGATGTCCATATATTTATATGAATATATATATAGGGATGTAAATGGCCATTTATGTGTATGCATATCTGTATGTTTGAGAGTATGTATGTGTATATATAATTATCTGTATACGTATGTGTATATGAGTGTGTGTGTATATATTTATGTACTTAAAAATATGTATGAGTACATGGATGAATCTGTTTACATACGAGTACACGAATGTATATGCGTGTATGTATGTGTGTATGTATGTATGTATGTATCTGTATACGCATGTGTATACATATGTATATATATATATGGACTGCTTACTGCGGTGACTACTGCTACTACTGAAAGAATGAGAAACAAAGCTTTTGCATAGTAGAACACACAGTTTATTAGACACATCAGTACATAAATGTCCGTAGTGTAGAAACATGAGTAGTTGCCCACTATAGGTTCTGATGCTGCCAAGGAACAGCACCAGGACGGTTAAAATACTGGCAGTAGTTGTCGCGGCAGGTCTTCGCATCATGGGTGTTTCTGCCATGTCCCACTGGTTGAAGGCCTGCAATTGCATGATCGTTTGCACGCCATTCACCGAGCTCCACTTCCCCATTGGCTAGGTCCACAGAGTCCACAAAGCCAGGCGGACAGTACGTAATTGCATCACGTCGACGAAGAAAGTTGTGAAGCATGCAACAGGCCAAAACAACAGAGTCTATTGATTTAAGCTTCATGTTAATTGGCGTGTGAAAAACTCTGAAGCGGTTGGCCAGGACATCGTGTCAGAAAATGTGCTGTGTGTGTGTGTGTGTGCACAAGACCCCTAAAATATCTGCCCATGCAAAAGCATATATATACAGATAGAAGCCAAGCTCTCCCTCCCTGAAGAGCAATGATAGCAGATAATTGGTAGATGTCCTATAAATGAATTAAAAATGAAAACTCATTTGAGACCCCAAACAATACCTACCCCGCTAAAGATGTCTGATTTCTCCAAAGTGGAGTCACAGCCGGAGAACGCTGGTGGGATCCGAAAAACAAGGACGCAGTAGCGACCACTAATCGGGGACGAGGGGCACGGAAAAGTCCAATTTATGCACGCCTACGTGTCTCAGTTCTGAATCGCTAACGAGGTCATTGATAAGGTGTTAAATACAGCTATGCACACTGCCCAGCGGGAGCGCAACGACCCAGGAATGGTCCAGGAAGCTTTGTAACGATCAGCGATCTCACAGCAGGGGCCTGATCGTTGCTACCTGTCAGACATAACGAGATCACTAGCGAGATCGCTATTGCGTCACGAAAACCGTGACTCATCAACGATCTCGCTAGCGATCTCGTTGTGTGTGACGGGGCCTTTAGCCTTCCCCTGTCAGGTAATTCCTCAAAGGACTCTTTTGAGGTGAGACGAGAAATTATATGTGTGACGATAAACATTAATAATATCTGCAACAGTGGGAATTATATTTTTAAGGGAAGCCATTCTCTGTTTCAGATATCTGTGTATATATCCCCATGTCATGATGGGCATCTTGAGAAATTTTAGAACCCTGGACAGATGAGGTCCAAATCTTACTGTCAATGGTAAGCTTAGATATCCATTCCTTATAGTTCTGTAAAACAGGCAACTGATTTCAGCTTCAAAATCCCTATAGGAGAAGTTGACCTTTGAACTTGGTGAAGTAATGTTGGCACCTTGTGAGAAGACTGGTTTGTCTAGACTTAAACAGATAAAGACGTAAATACTTGTGTTTGTAAATTATTGAGTAATTAACTGTAGACACAGATGTAAAGATTTCTTCCCATCACATAAGTATTTACAATTGGATCATTTGGCAAATAACAACATATTTGTGAATATACTTTTTTACCACTGCATTAGTTTTTCCATGACACTTAGCCTGGGTCATAATAATTTCAACTTTCAGTGCCAGTTTTGATATGATCCTTATGATATTAATTAGCCTACTGTCTGTCAATTTACAAGTTTTTGGACCTTTGTACAAAGTTTATTGAAGATCACCAGATAAGAGCAACTTGTTTCCATTTATTTATACATGTACAATAATAGAAGATGTATAAATCCCACGGCGAACAGAACTTCTGTTTAACCAATTCACCCACTGACTTCCAATGTCCCCCATGACTCAATGATCCTACTGAAGGCTCTCGTTGCTGCCATCTTGGTCCTCCTGTAAAGTGCAGCTTGTGTCAGTTTCACTATATAATGCAATGCAGTAGTGCACTATATAGAACAAGTGATCAAAGGATCGCAGGTTCAAATTCCCAAAGAGGAATTAAAAAGCAAAGTTAAAAATAAAAAAATTCTAAAAAAAAATTCAATCATCCCGTTCCCACCAAAAGTAATGCAATAACAAAATGAATGTACTTGGTATTACAGTGTTCATAACCATCTGATCTATCAAAACTAATTAACCCATATGGTAAGAACTGTAAAGAGAAAAAATCCAAATTGCCATTTTTCAGTCCCAGAATATCTCTAAAAATGAAGTAAAACGTCATGTTATATATTGTATATTTTTTCAAATACAGTGGATTTTTTTTCTCTTGTTAGGAATTGGATGGCATCATTATCCTTACATTCACATACCATTCCTCTTCTATAAGGATATTCACAGAATACAATATACCTCACAACCTCCTTTGATATGCAGATACCAACATTTACATGAACCATTGATTGAACACAAAACAAAGAGCAAAAGTGGGAGAGGGGCAGATGTATTTGTTTCTGGTGAGCCCCTGCTGCAAGCCCTGCTCTAATAATAAAAGCAGACTTGTTTTGGCTGACAAAAAGGTCTCCATAAGAGTAAGATAAACCCATGGTGAATTCAGAATGTGACTTCACAACATTTACTGTACAAACATTACATAGGTGGAGCAATGGAAACAAGAATAACTGCAGACCTGATTTACTGCTTCTCATAGTTTAGTAGGTACAGATGCTTTCATTCACCTCTATCCGTGTTAGCCATAGCCTTTTATTACAACTATAATTATGGACTTGTTAATGGAGTTTTCTGTTACATTTATATTGATCACCTTTTGTTACCAATATACGTTGGATGGTGGTCTGACACCCGGCACACTGAGACTCCATACTCTTAGTGGCCACTGTTGGGTACGGCAGATTTGCTCCTATTCTTTTCACTTGGGTGTCCTATCCTGCTCAGTATGCTGTTTATATCCACCAGAGGTGATAACAGCCAATCTGCTAGAGTGCCAGATTTTGGACCCCCACCGGACTCGTATTCATCACCTGTCCTAAGGATATCAAGGTTATCAGCATGAAAGTACTGGAAAGCCCCTCAAGCATGGTCAATCTGTATTAACCCATGCATACGTGCAGAATTTCTAGCCCCAAATGTAAGTAGTAAATGTAGCTAGTGCCACCACCATCTGGGATGTTTGTACAAACAATACAACCTAAGACCATCCACAATGAGTGTAATGTGCATAGGCAGTTTTATTGTTTGTAGTCTACACTTCTGAAGGCAATCCTATGTAAGATTTACATAAGGCTATAGAAGCTATTTAATAGGACCTATAAAACAGTCACCTCAGGAGCAGGTCAGACCAGCAAACAGTAGTTGGCTTCAAGAAAGGCAAGATGACTGCTTACAACAACATATTTTTACTTGAACCACGTGACAAGGACAAAGACCGGCTCCCTTGTTATACTGTATACAGCTATGTGTAATTCTGAAACGCTGCTGTGTTTGGGTCGGTACAATCTTCCCAAGAAATATTCTTGGGCCTCGCCCTGCCAGGTACCTCAGAGGAGGGCTCTTTTGAGAAGATAAATTACATTTATGTTGATAAACTGCAACAGTGGGAATTATATTTTCCATGGAGAAGCATTCCCATTCTCGGATATCTGTGTATATATGCGCATGTCATGATGGGCGTCTGGAAACATTTTAGAACACAGGTCAGATCAGCTTGGATTTATGTTCTCCATTCCCTATAGTTCTGTAAAACAGGCAACTATTTTCAGCTTTAAAATGCTCCAAGATCCCGGTATGAGAAGTTGACCTTTGAACTTGATGAGGTCACCTTGGTACCTTCTTAAAAGACTGGTTTGTCTAGACTTAAGCAGATAAAGACGTAAATACTTGTGTTGTTAAATTATTAACTAATTAAGTGTAGACCAGATGTAAAGATTTCCTCGCGTCACATATGTATTTACATTGGATCATTTGGCCAACAACAACATATAGGTGAAGATATATTTCTACCATTGGAGTGGGTTTTCCATGAAACTCACCCCCCACGCTGTTCAAAAATAAAGAAATAAAAAAATAGACATATTTGGCATCGTTGTGTCCATAAATTTCCGATCTAACAAGATATAAAATGATTTAAATTGCACATTAAACACCAAAAATGAATACAAAATCAAAACTCCAGAATTGCTGGTTTTCATGGCCATTCTCCAACACCCCTCCCAAAAAATACAATAAAAATCAATCAAAATGGCATTGTTGTGTTCATTAATGTCTGATTTATCAAGATATAAAATTATTTAAACTGCACATTAACCCCTTTCTGGCCCAGGGCGTATTAGTACGTATCTGTGCCCTGGGCCTTATGGGCCTGATACGTATTAATACGCCCTGGCGATTTCGCCCACACACAAGCGGTGCGGCGAGATCACCGCCGGGTGTCAGCTGATTGTTACAGCTGACACCCGGTGCTATGTGCAGGGAGAAGTCCCGCATCGCTCCCGGCACATTAACCCCCACAATGCTGCGATCGAAATCGATCGCTGCATTCCGGTGGCAAGAGGAGGTAAGCGCTATACTTACCTTCTCTGCCAGCGTCCAGCGGCGTCTGAGTCCGGTCCCGGATGTTGCCATGGTGACCCGACGTCATCATGACAACATCCGGGACACCAGGAGGCAGGAAGTTGCTTTGGTCATGCGCAGTGCACGACCAAAGCAACTTCTCCCTGTGCAGAGCTGACAGGCTGCATGGCATAGGGAGCTGCTGCTCTCTATGCCATGCAGCCGATCAGGCTGCAAAAAGTGAAAGTCCCATAGTGGGACAATGTGAACAAGTAATAAAAATGTCAGAAAGTGAAAAAAAAAAAAAAAAATTGTAAAAATATAAAAAAAAGAAAAAAAAAATATATATATTGTACCCATAAATAAATAATCTTATGAAAAAAAAAATAAAAAAATAAAAGTACACATATTTGGTATCGCTGCATCCGGAACGACCTGACCTATAAAACTGTCCTGCTAGTTAACCCCTTTAGTGAACACGATAAAAAAAATAAATAAAAAACAAAAAATAAAACTATGTTTTATCATCATACTGCCAAACAAAAAATGCAATAAAACGCGATCAAAAAGACGAATGTAAATAAAAATGGTACCACTGAAAACGCCATCTTGTCCTGCAAAAAACAAGCCACCAAGCAGCTACAATGGCCGAAAAATAAAAAAGTTATAGCTCTCAGAACAAAGCGATGCAAAAACAATTCTTTTTTCTATAAAATAGTTTTTATTGTGTAAAAGCGCCAAAATATAAAAAAAAAATATAAATGTAGTACCGCTATAAACGTACTGACCCAAAGAATAAAGATACCTTATCAATTTTACCACACGCAGAACGGCATAAAAAAACCCTCAAAAAAACAATTCCTGAATTGTTTATTCTGCCTTCTAAAAATCAGAATAGAAAGCGATCAAAAAATGTCACGTGCCCGAAAATGTTACCAATAAAAACATCAACTTGTCCCGCAAAAAACAAGCTGCAACATGACTCTGTTGGCCGAAATATGGAAAAATTATAGCTTTCAAAATATGGCGATGTAAAAACTAGTCTGCAAAAAAATGCGTCTTTTAGTGTGTGACAGCTGTCAATCATAAAAAACCTCTATAAATCTGGTATCGCTGTAATCGCACCAACCCGAAGAATAAAGTTGTCTAATTAATTATACCGCACGAGGAACGGCGTAAAAAATAAACTTTAGGGTTAGAGTTGTGCTCGGGTTAGGGTTAGGGTTAGGGTTGTGCTAGGGTTGGGATAGGGCTAGGGTTGGGGTTGGGCTAGTGTTAGGGTTGGGCTAGGGTTAGGGTTGTGCTAGGGTTTGGGTTAGGGTTGTGTTAGGGTTGGGGTTGGGCTAGGGTTGGGGTTGGGCTAGTGTTAGGGTTGGGCTAGGGTTAGGGTCGTGCTAGGGTTTGGGTTAGGGTTGTGTTAGGGTTGGGGTTGTGTTAGGGTTGGGGTTGGGCTAGGGTTGGGGTTGGGCTAGTGTTAGGGTTGGGCTAGGGTTAGGGTTGTGCTAGGGTTTGGGTTAGGGTTGTGCTAGGGTTGGGATTGGGCTAGGGTTAGGGTTGTGCTAGGGTTAGGGTTAGGGTTGTGCTAGGGTTGGGATTGGGCTAGGGTTGGGGTTGGACTAGTGTTAGGGTAGGGCTAGGGTTAGGGTCATGCTAGGGTTTGGGTTAGGGTTGTGTTAGGGTTGGAGTTGGGCTAGGGTTGGGGTTGGGCTAGTGTTAGGGTTGGGCTAGGGTTGGGGTTGTGCTAGGGTTTGGGTTAGGGTTGTGCTAGGGTTGGGATTGGGCTAGGGTTAAGGTTGGCATAAGGTTAGGGTTGTGCTAGGGTTAGGCTAGGGTTAGGTTAGGGTTAGGATAGGGTTAGGCTAAGGTTAGGGTTAGGCTAGGGTTAGAGTTGGACAAGGGTTGGGCTAGGGTTAGGGTTGGGGTTGGGATTTTTTCAGAAGTAAAGAAAAAAAAATGACGATATGGCGGCTAATGTTGAGCGCAAGTGCTCGCTATTTGAGTTTGCATCGGGTGCTCGGGTATGCACCGAGTATAGTGGGTTCTCGAATGACATGCTCGAGTCTCTGCCCCAAATGTTTTGCAGCTCTTATACAGCCAAAAAAACCTTGCGGGGATTGCCTGCCATGCACGAGCGATCCCCACATGTTTTTTTTTGGGTGTCTAATAACCGTGAAACATGCTGGGCGGGGACTCGAGCTTGTCACTCGAGCACCCGCGATACTTGGTGCATACCTGGGCACCCGATGCAAACTCAGATAGCGAGCACTTGCACTCAAGACTAATGACAACTTATTCAATATGATGACCTAATGTTATCAAATTCTGTGTATTACCTCTGGGCTCAAAATGTTCACTATAACCCTTGATAAAATCCTTGAGGGGTGAAGTTTCCAAAATGGGGTCACTTGTGGGGGGTTTCCACTATTTAGGCACATCAGGGGCTCTCCAAAGGCGACATGGCATCCGCTCTCGATTCCAGCCAATTTTGCGTTCAAAAAGTCACACAGTTCTCCTTCCCTTCTGAACTCTGCCGTGCGCCCAAACACTGTATTTTCCCCACATATGGGGTATTGGCGTACTCAGGAAAAATTGCACAACAGTTTTTGGTGTCCATTTTCTCCTCTTACCCTTGTGAAAATAAAAAAATTGGGGCTAAAAACGGCTTCATGTTATAAACTTCTGTGAAGCACCTGGGGGTTCAAGATGCTCACCACACATCTAGGTATGTTCCCTGAGGGGTCTAGTTTCCAAAATGGTGGCACTTGTGGGGGGTTTCTACTGTATAGGCACATCAGGGGCTCTCCAAACGCAACATGGCGTCCGTTAATTATTCAAGCAAATTTTACATTCAAAAAGTCAAATGGCGCTCCTTCCCTACCAAACCCTGCCGTGCGCCCAAACAGTGGTTTTCCCCCACATATGGGTATCGACTTACTCAGGAGAGATTGCACAACAAGTTGCATGGTGCAATTTCTCCTGTTACCCTTATGAAAATGCAAAACTGGGGGCTGAAAAACATTTTTGTGGGAAAAATGTGAAAATTTTATTTTCACGGCTCCATGTTATAAATTTCTGTGAAGCACCTGGGGGTTCAAGATGCTCACCACACATCTAGATAAGTTCCCTGAGGGGTCTAGTTTCCAAAATGGTGTCAGTTGTGGGTTTTTTTCACTGTTTAGGCACATCAGGGGCTCTCCAAACGCAACATGGTGTCCGATAATTATTCAAACAAATTTTACATTCAAAAAGTCAAATGGCGCTCCTTCCCTTCCGAACCCTGCCGTGCGCCCAAACAGTGGTTTTCCCCCACATATGGGGTATCGGCTTACTCAGGAGAGATTGCACAACAAGTTGCAGGGTGCAATTTCTCCTGTTACCCTTCTGAAAATGCAAAACTGGGGGCTGAAAAACATTTTTGTGGGAAAAATGTGAAAATTTTATTTTCACGGCTCCATGTTATAAACTTCTGTGAAGCACCTGGGGGTTTAAGATGCTCACCACACATCTAGATAAATTCCCTGAGGGGTCTAGTTTCCAAAATGGTGTCACTTGTGGGGGTTTTTCACTGTTTAGGCACATCAGGGGCTCTCCAAATGCAACATGGTGTCCGATAATTATTCAAACAAATTTTACATTCAAAAAGTCAAATGGCGCTCCTTCCCTTCCGAACCCTGCCGTGCGCCCAAACAGTGGTTTTCCCCCACATATGGGGTATCGGCTTACTCAGGAGAGATTGCACGACAAGTTGCATGGTGCAATTTCTCCTGTTACCCTTATGAAAATGCAAAACTGGGGGCTGAAAAACATTTTTGTGGGAAAAATGTGAAAATTTTATTTTCACGGCTCCATGTTATAAACTTCTGTGAAGCACCTGGGGGTTCAAGATGCTCACCACACATCTAGATAAGTTCCCTGAGGGGTCTAGTTTCCAAAATGGTGTCACTTGGGGGGGATTTCTACTGTTTAGGCACATCAGGGCTCCCCAAACGCAACATGGCGTCCGCTAATTATTCAAGCAAAATTTTACATTCAAAAAGTCAAATGGCGCTCCTTCCCTACCAAACCCTGCCGTGCGCCCAAACAGTGGTTTTCCCCCACATATGGGATATCGGCTTACTCAGGAGAGATTGCTCAACAAGTTGCATGGTGCAATTTCTCATGTTACCCTTATGAAAATGCAAAACTGGGGGCTGAAAAACATTTTTGTGGGAAAAATGTGAAAATTTTATTTTCACGGCTCCATGTTATAAACTTCTGTGAAGCACCTGGGCGTTCAAGATGCTCACCACACATCTAGATAAGTTCCCTAAGGGGTCTAGTTTCCAAAATGGTGTCACTTGTGGGGGGTTACCACTGTTTAGGCAAATCAGGGGCTCCCCAAACGCCACATGGCGTCCTCTAATTATTCAAGCAAATTTTACATTCAAAAAGTCAAATGGCGCTCCTTCCCTTCCGAGCCCTGCTGTGCGCCCAAACAGTGTTTTTCCCTCACATATGGGGTATCTGCGTGCTCAGGGGAAATTGCACAACAAATTTTGGAGTCCATTTTTCCTGTTACCCCTGCGAAAATAAAAAAATTTGGGTCTAAAGTAACATTTTTGTGAAAAAAGTTAAATGTTAATTTTTTTCTTCCACATTCCAAAAATTCCTGTGAAGAACCTGAAGGGTTAATAAACTTCTTCAATGTGGTTTTGAGCACCTTGAGGGGTGCAGTTTTTAGAATGGTGTCACTTTGGGGTATTTTCTGTGATAAAGGCCCTTCAAAGTCACTTCAAATGTGATGTGGTCCCTAAAAAAATTTTTTTGTAAATTTTGCTGTAAAAATGAGAAATCGCTGGTCAACTTTTAACCCTTATAGCTCCCTGTTAAAAAAAAATTTTGGTTTCAAAATTGTGCTGATGTAAAGTAGACATGTGGGAAATGTTATTTATTAACTATTTTGTGCAACATATCTCTCTGATTTAAGGGCATAAAAATAAAAATGTTGAAAATTGCGAAATTTTCAAAATTTTCACCAAATTTCAGATTTTTTCACAAATACACGCAAGTGATATTGTAGAAATTTTACCACAATCATGAAGTGCAAGAGTGGCATATCCAGTGGTAGCGTAGCGTAGTTACCCATCATACGAAGGTGACCTTGTTGTGGTTGATGGGCACACATAAATTGGCTAAATTATACGCAAAAAACCTTCATTTTGTAAAGTGACATCAGTCTAGATATAATATTTCTTATATATTCATGTATGGAGTGCCGAAGATCTCTTTTCAATTTAGATTACTTTTTTCTTCAGAGCACCCGAATAGACCAGTGAGTGACCCCTCTTTTTTCTATTAATCATTTTTGGGATCCCGCTCCTGGGACATTGCAGCAGGTACATGTTCACACTATTTGAAGTTTGACAGCCTTTTTTCTGACCATGCGTCCCTCCCACTAATTCCTTCTATTCATTCACAGGTGGTTTTAACTAGCTCTACCAGCACATACATTGTAGGTTTAAAGCCCAAGCAGAGACATATTGTCCATACAGGCTTACAGCCCAAGAGTGGCATATCCAGTGGTAGTGTAGCATAGTTACCCATCATACGAAGGTGACCTTGTCGTGGTTGATGGGCACACATAAATTGGCCAAATTATGTGCCAAAAACCTTCATTTTGTAAAGTGACATCAGTCTAGATATACTATTTCTTATATATTCATGTATGGAGTGCCGAAGTTCTCTTTGCAATGAAGTACAATATGTCACGAAAAAACAATCTCAGAATCAAGGGGATCCGTTGAAGCGTTCCAGAGTAATTACCTCATAAAGTGACGGTGGTCAGAATTGTAAAAATTGGCCTGGTCATTAACGTGCAAACCACCCTTGGGGGGTAAAGGGGTTAGATACCAAAAATGAATAAAAAATCAAAACTCCAGAATTGCTGTTTTTCATAGCCATTGTCCAACACCCCATACAGAAAATGCAATAAAAATCAATCAAAATGTAATGATATCAAATGAAAACATTAGCTGAGCTCACAAAAAAACAAGCCCTCATACAGCTCCATAGATAGAAAATGGCAATATAAGCATTTTTTTACCACTAAAATATAAACAAAAACCTCCTAAGCTTCGGCCTGGTCGTACAGACCTGAAGAATCACATTGTCAAGTCATTTTTACCAGAAAAAAACAAAACAATGGGTGGAATTGCTTTTTTTTCACCATGTCACATCTCTTTGACATGCAAGCTCAGCTATTAAATCATAGAACTGTACAATGTCTGACTGGGGTGTCGGGCCCACAGGAGTAATTAACTCTGGGGCCCACTCTACAGCAATATGCAAATACCTGTTAGCCGTTATCCTTGTTATAGTGGAGCGACGACTGTAAAACACAGGTTGCTCCTGCACATCTACTGTGCGCCACCATAACTGGGATGTACAATTACGGTAGTTTGCATTTAAGGGCTTCTTTGGTTAAAACAAGTTATCACCGATCCATGGGCTCCACAGGATAGGTGATAACTTATTGATCGTTTGGGTCCGACATTTGGAAACTGCACCGATCGGAAGAATGGGGAAGTTTTATCTCCGACAGGACACTTTTACACCCTTTTTAAAATGCAGCGGCAGGTGGGATGTCTGACCGCAGCTCCTTTCATTCTCTTTGGGGTTTCCAGAAAAAAACAAGAACAGCGCTCGCAACCACTGAGGAAATGAATGGACCAGTGGTCAAATCGTACATGCCTCTCTAGTCTAATGGGGATAAAAGCTCCACATTCTGCCGATTGGGTCCCAGCAGTCAGACCCCCACCAATCAAGTTACCACTTATCTTGTGGAGAGGTGATTACTTGTTTTCACCGAAGAACCCCTGTAAGTGCATCTTGTTCCAAGTATTTAATCACTAATGGAAATAAAGAATCTTCTCCTAATAAATATCAGAGAGAACAAATGACCACCATACACAACACAATCCACTATACCAGCACCAATAATACTACATACAAGAGAGAAACACCACCACACCATGACCAGATCACATACAACCCCTGGCAAAAATTATGGAATCACCGGGCTTGGAAGATGTTCATTCAGTTGTTTAATGTTGTTGAAAAAAAGCAGATCACAGACGTGGCACAAAACTAAAGTCATTTCAAATGGCAACTTTAGGGCTTTAAGAAACACTAAAAGAAATCAAGATTAAAAATGTGGTACTCAGTAAGGGTAATTTTTTTCAGACCAAGCAGAGGGAAAAAATTATGGAATCACTCAATTCTGAGGAAAAAATTATGGAATCACCCTGTAAATTTTAATTTCCAAAACTAACACCTGCATCAAATTAGATCTGCTTGTTAGTCTGCATCTAAAAAGGAGTGATCACACCTTGGAGAGCTGTTGCACCAAGTGGACTGACATGAATCATGGCTCCAACACAAGAGATGTCAATTGAAACAAAGGAGAGGATTATCAAACTCTTAAAAGAAGGTAAATCACGCAATGTTGCAAAAGATATTGGTTGTTCACAGTCAGCTGTGTCTAAAATCTGGACCAAATACAAACAACATGGGAAGGTTGTTAAAGGCAAACATACTGGTAGACCAAGGAAGACATTAAAGCGTCAAGACCGGAAACTTAAAGCAATATGTCTCCAAAACAGGAAATGCACAACAAAACAAATGAGGAACGAATGGGAGGAAACTGGAGTCAATGTCTGTGACCGAACTGTAAGAAACCGCTTAAAGGAAATGGGATTTACATACAGAAAAGCTAAACATAAGCCATCATTAACACCTAAACAGGAAAAAAACAAGGTTACAGTGGGCTAAGGAAAAGCAAACGTGGACTGTGGATGACTGGATGAAAGTCATATTTAGTGATGAATCGCAAATCTGCATTGGGCAAGGTGATGATGCTGGAACTTTTGTTTGATGCCGTTCCAATGAGATTTATAAAGATGACTGCATGAAGAGAACATGCAAATTTCCACAGTCATTGATGATATGGGGCTGCATGTCAGGTAAAGGCACTGGGGAGACGGCTGTCATTACTGTCAATAAATGACGGCTGTCATTACTGTTAAACTTAAACTGTCAATAAATGCCCAAGTTTACATTGATATTTTGGACAGTTTTCTTATCCCATCAATTGAAAGGATGTTTGGGGATGATGACATCATTTTTCAAGATGATAATGCATCCTGCCATAGAGCAAAAACTGTGAAAACATTCCTTGAAAGAAGACATATAAGGTCAATGTCATGGCCTGCAAATAGTCCGGATCTCAATCCAATTGAAAATCTTTGGTGGAAGTTGAAAAAAATGGTCCATAACAAGGCTCCAACCTGCAAAGCTGATCTGGCAACAGCAATCAGAGAAAGTTGGAGCCAGATTGATGAAGAGTACTGTTTGTCACTCATTAAGTCCATGCCTCAGAGACTGCAAGCTGTTATTAAAGCCAGAGGTGGTTCAACAAAATACTAGTGATGTATTGGAGTGTTCTTTTGTGTGTTTGTTTTCATGATACCATATTTTTTTCCCCTGCTTGGTCTGAAAAATATTACCCTTACTGAGTACCACATTTTTTATCTTGATTTATTTTAGTGTTTCTTAAAGCCCTAAAGTTGCATTTGAAAATGACTTTAGTTTTGTGCCATGTCTGTGATCTGCTTTTTTTCAACAACATTAAACAACTGAATGAACATCCTCTGAGCCCGGTGATTCCATAATTTTTGCCAGGGTCTGTATTACCACCACATAGCAACCGAATAATACCACATACAAGGGAGAAAAACCGCGACCAGACCACATATTACCACCACATAGTGATCGAATAATACCACATACTGTACAAGAGAGAAATACCGCCACACCGTGACCATACCATATATTACCAGCATATAGCGACCAAATAATTCCACAAATAAGGGAAAAATACTGCCACACCATGACCAGACCACATAGTGAATGAATAATACCACATACTGTACAAGGGAGAAATACTGCCACACCGTGACCAGACCAGATATTACCAGCAAATAGCAACCAAATAATTCCACATACAAGGGATAAATACCACCACACCATGACCGGACCACATATTGGGGCATAGTGACCGAATATTACAATACTGATCACTATTAAAAACCACAATACTAACAACACTGATATTACCAATGGTTACATTATACACAGGAGCTCTGTACTTAGTGTCAGTGTACAGGTAATACAGTGATTACTTCTGAAATTATACACAGGAGCTCTGTATATAATGTTAGTGTACAGGTAATACAGGGATCACCAGTGAAAATATACACAGGAGCTCTGTATATAGTGTCAGTGTACCGGTAATACAGTGATCACCACTGACATTATACACAGGAGCTCTGTGTATAGTGTCAGTGTACAGGTAATACAGGGATCACTGGTGACATTATGCACCGGAGCTCTGTATATAGTGTAAGTGTACAGGTAACACACTGACTCACCAGTGATGTCTCTAGTTGAAGTCCTTCATCTTCGCTTTTCTTCTTCATCTGGCACAGACCGCCATCACTTCTTCCAGCCAGGACTCGTCTGCAGAAAATAACACAGTTATCTAGAGCACCACTTTCAGAGCACATTCCCCAATTTTTCCCTGACTTATACACCAGTTGAAGAAAAAAGACATGTCTCAGGTCCCTGGCTCCCATGTCCCTGGCCCCCATGTCTTAAGTCCCCGGCGCCCATGTCCATGGCCCCATGTCTCAGGTCCCTGGCCCCCATGTCCATGGCCCCTATATCTCTGGTCCCTGGCCCCATGTCTCAGGTCCCTGGCCCCCATTTCTCAGGTCGCTGGCCCCCATGTCTCAGGTGCCTGGCCCCCATATCTCAGGTGCCTGGCCCCCATGTCTCATGTCCCTGGCCCCCATGTCCTTGGCCCCCATGTCCCTGGTCCTGGCCGCATCCACAAATTTTTTTTATTTTTATTTTAAAAATCTTACCTGCCTGCACTCCCGGCGTCTTGCAGCATCCTCTGGCGCAGACGAGATAAATATGGCGCAGATCTGGCGTGGACGAGATAAAATGGCCGCCGACCTATGAGAGGCCGACGGCTGACATCACGGTCAGTGCACTCGTCGAGGTCACTGTTATGCGCCGCCTGCAAAGGGCGCACTGACGTCAGCAGACGGCCTCTGTTAGGTCAGCTGTCATGTTAACTACTGCGGTGCAGACTTTCTGCAGCATAATATATTTCAACTGAATGTGCTCGGATGCACATTCAATTAAAACCAGCGGGTCCCCTCTACGTCCTGCTCGGGGGCCCACCGAGGACCCAGGCCCACCAGAGAATTCTCCGGTGTCCCAGTGCCCCAGTCCGACCCTGGAAGTGTATATTATAAGCCCTGACCTGAACATTTTTATGTGGATGGAGCAATGGTATTTTAAAGATGATGAGAGAAAATTGCATTGCCTTGTTCATACTATACATATATTTAGGAAATACTTTATTCTGCAACTTTTTCTGTTTTCCAGTACATCATATGATAAAATGAATGGTGTCATTCGAAACCACAACTCGTTTCACAAAAAAAACAAGCCATCATATGATTATGTCAACAGAAAAATAACAATGTTATGACTCTTTGAAGAAGCGGAAAAAAAATGAAAAAATAAAATTGCACGTTTAGGAAAGGGTTAGAAACTTTCTGTTCTCCCTATTTACTTGTGCCGACATTGTCATATTTTGTGCTTTCTCATGGTGGCAAGGTGATGTTTTGTAGCTTGAAACAG
This sequence comes from Phyllobates terribilis, assembly GCF_046119375.1. NCBI lineage: Eukaryota > Metazoa > Chordata > Amphibia > Anura > Dendrobatidae > Phyllobates > Phyllobates terribilis. Next base: position 210,589,601 of record NW_027362761.1, on the reverse strand, counting down.
GTTAATTCAGCAGCTGTAAATTAATGTAAGAATGTTAGCAAAATATTTCATATAGTTGGGTGATTTTTTAAAGCAGAAAAACATTAGAAATGATGTCTACATTCTATGATATTATATAGGTGTAACAAGGCCCTCTTAGGAAATGAGGATCTTATCGGAGTGTGTACACACTATGGCTTACTATATCCTGTGGTATATCCTGTTAGAAAGTCATTATCATCCTTTAGTTACACCAGTTTGTGTAGGACACAGGATGCATATACAATCTCTTGGACAAACGTGCCATTTGTTTGTAGACATTTCAAATGTTTGTAACCCAAGAATTCTTTGTGCAACTGAGACTTGATCAGGCTTCTTCTTGAGATAAGAAAACTTGTGACAAAACACTTGATAGAGAACTGAATCCTCATCTCATAGGCATACATTAGGCTGTTGAGTTTGGGGCCCCATACACAATAGATAGTTGTTAGTTTGACCGATCTTTTGGATGACACCTATATCTCCCGACTCCTCCATATCTACAGTACGCAGGTGAACAGAATGCAATATCAGAGACACACGTAGAACAACAATCTATTTCTTTTATTTAACAAGCTAATATTAATTATGGTGATTATGAAGCATGGGTAATACAGTAACAGTATTCACAAAGTTTGGCAATAGAATAAACAGAAATTCACATAAAAGAATAAACTTTAAGAACATACTAGAATTCAGGGGCTGGCAGTCAAAGATGATTTGCCAGAGAAAAGGGACTAAATTTTCAGTGACTATACCGGGCAAAGGGCAGTCCTTGAAAACCTGGACATTACTCTGATCCTGTCACAAATCGATGTCCGGTCCCCCTACTGACATCTATCCACTCTCGCTGTGCCTCTCTGACATCTGCTGGTCCCTATCTGACTATGGGTCTCCCCTCTGCTTGCGCCCAGTATATGTCCCTGCCAGAGGTAGCGGCCTGTCTCACGCATCCTCTCTGGTTGCCAGCCCGAGCATGAATTCCCGATCTGGCGCCTCTAGCACTTCTGCAACGTCCTGCCGCTGATGCGCACATCCGAGAACCGTGCCGTCGTAGCCTGCTTCCGTCCTGCTGACCGGTGTCACTTGGGTGAGGAACCTTGACCAGCGTCACTTGGGTCTTCGGGCTTGACCGTCGACGTCTGGGCTGGGCTGGGAACCTTGACTGGCGTTGCTCGGGTCTTCTGCTCCTGAGAGTTGCTCCTTCCGTCTCTCTTCTTGGTGCCAAAATCTCCTCAGAAGTTGCGCGCGCCTTTTGTTTCCTGAGCTGATCTCTCTGATGTCACTTTACCCGGAGTCCTAATTAACCCCTTCCCGACGTGCCCCGTACATGTACTGCACTGCGGGAGCTACGTTCCTGCAAAGAGCAGTATATGTATGGCGCAGTGATCGCGCGAGCTCACGCGGGCTCACAAAGAGCTGACACCCCGCAGCAATGCCCACGATCTGTGCTAGCACCGATCGTGGGTGTTTAACCTCTGTGATGCCGGTGTCAATAGTGACAGTGACATCGCAGGGCATCGCAGAGGGCGTGAACTCCAACTGTGATTCCATCAACACAATGCGATGCAATCGCGTTGTGTTGATGGTCTCCAGGGTGACCCCCAATCCCAAGTTGGACGCGGAGTCCTTCAGGGTCCTGCAGGAAGGTGGCCTGTCAGCGCCTGCTCAGAGAGCAGGAGCTGAGACACCTCCTTCCTGCCTCTCAGACTCTGATCTGAAGCTCTGCAGTGCAGAAGCACTGCAAAGTATTAGATCAGTGATCAGGGCAGAGAAAGTTGATGTCCCATAGTGGGACAATGTGAAACAGTAAAAAAAAAGTTAATAAAAATTGGAAAAATATTAAAAAAAAAATCACAAAATAAAGAACAAAAAAAGGAAAAAATATTATTCCAAGAAATATATTTATTATTTATCTGTGTAAAAAAAAATAAACTAAAAAAGTACACATATTTGGTATCGCCGTTTCCGTAACGATCCGACCTATTAATCTGTCCCACTAGTTAACCCCTTAAGTGAACACCGTAAAAAAAGAAATGAAAAACAAAGGAAAAAACAATACTTTACAGTATTATGAACAAAAAGTGGAATAAAACGCAATAAAAAAGACGCCTGTAAATAAATATGGTACCACTGAAAACGTCATCTTGTCCCACAAAAAAGAAGCCACCATACATCTCCGTCAGAAAAATAAAAAAGTTACAGCTCTCAGAATAAAGCGATGTCAAAATAATTATTTTTTCTATCAAATAGTTTTTATTGTGTAAAAGCGACAAAACATAAAAAAAACTATATAAATGTGGTATCGCTGTAATTGTACTTACCCGAAGAATAAAGCTGCCTTATCAATTTCACCACATGTGGAGCAGCATAAAAAAAATTCCTGAATTGCTGGTTTTTGTTCGTTCTGTCTCACAAAAAAGGGAATAGAAAGCGATCAAAAAATTTAATTTGCCCGAAAATAGCACCGATAAAAAAGTCAAATAATCCCGCAAAAAACAAGCCGTCACATGACTCTTATCGACAGAAATATGGAAAAATTATAGCTCTCAAAATATGGCGATGCAAAAACTTGATTTTACAATAAAAAGTGTTTTTTAGTGTATGACAGCTGCCAATCATAAAAACCCGATATAAATCTGGTATCGCTGTAATCGCACCGACCTGAAGAATAAAGTCGTCTAATCAATTTTACCGCACAAGAAACCGCGTAAAAAAATGAATAAAACCAATTCTTCACCTGCTGTTGATTGGTTCTTTCTGCCTCCCAAAGATTGCAATATGGCTCGGCTCACATTTATCCTGCACTCTGCGCTGAGCGCTTACACTGGGGTTTCTGTGTAAATTTCTGAAATACATGATTCAGACGGAACCCCCAGTGGAAAATTCCCTATAGTGAGGCAGATGGAGACTCTGTGGACGCCGTTTGGCCTATGATGCGGAGGTGTCCGTCTTTTTATAAGGCGTGCAGAAAAGTGCCGTTGGCCACGGTTTTGTGCACTTCTGAAAAGAAGGACACCACTGAACAGAGGTCAGATGGAGTCCAGTGTAACTCTGCTGCCTCATTATGATGAATGGATCCCTTGGGGATTTAATCTGAATCACGTCACTTGGAGATTTAGATGGAAACCCAGATATACAGTACAGACCAAAAGTTTGGACACGCCTTCTCATTTAAAGATTTTTCTGTATTTTCATGACTATGAAAATTGTACATTCACACTGAAGGCATCAAAACTATGAATTAACACATGTGGAATTATATACTTAACAAAAAAGTGTGAAACAACTGAAAATATGTCTCATATTCTAGGTTCTTCAAAGTAGCCACCTTTTGCTTTGATGACTGCTTTGCACACTCTTGGCATTCTCTTGATGAGCTTCAAGAGGTAGTCGCCGGAAATGGTTTTCACTTCACAGGTGTGCTCTGTCAGGATTAATAAGTGGGATTTCTTGCCTTATAAATGGGGTTGGGACCATCAGTTGTGTTGTGCAGAAGTCAGGTGGATACACAGCTGATAGTCCTACTGAATAGACTGTTAGAATTTGTATTATGGCAAGAAAAAAGCAGCTAAGTAAAGAAAAACGAGTGGCCATCATTACTTTAAGAAATGAAGGTCAGTCGGTCCGAAAAATTGGGAAAACTTTGAAAGTGTCCCCAAGTGCAGTTGCAAAAACCATCAAGCGCTACAAAGAAACTGGCTCACATGAGGACCGCCCCAGGAAAGGAAGACCTAGAGTCACCTCTGCTTCTGAGGATAAGTTTATCCGAGTCACCAGCCTCAGAAATCGCAGGTTAACAGCAGCTCAGATTAGAGACCAGGTCAATGCCACACAGAGTTCTAGCAGCAGACATCTCTTCAACAACTGTTCAGAGGAGACTTTGTGCAGCAGGCCTTCATGGTAAAATAGCTGCTAGGAAACCACTGCTAAGGACAGGCAACAAGCAGAAGAGACTTGTTTGGGCTAAAGAACACAAGGAATGGACATTAGACCAGTGGAAATCTGTGCTTTGGTCTGATGAGTCCAAATTTGAGATCTTTGGTTCCAACCACCATGTCTTTGTGCGACGCAGAAAAGGTGAATGGATGGACTCTACATGCCTGGTTCCCACCGTGAAGCATGGAGGAGGAGGTGTGATGGTGTGGGGGTGCTTTGCTGGTGACACTGTTGGGGATTTATTCAAAATTGAAGGCATACTGAACCAGCATGGCTACCACAGCATCTTGCAGCGGCATGCTATTCCATCCGGTTTGCGTTTAGTTGGACCATCATTTATTTTTCAACAGGAAAATGACCCCAAACACACCTCCAGGCTGTGTAAGGGCTATTTGACCAAGAAGGAGAGTGATGGAGTGCTACACCAGATGACCTGGCCTCCAGTGTCACCAGACCTGAAAGCAATCGAGATGGTTAGGGGTGAGCTGGACCGCAGAGTGAAGGCAAAAGGGCCAACAAGTGCTAAGCATCTCTGGGAACTCCTTCAAGATTGTTGGAAGACAATTTCCGGTGACTACCTCTTGAAGCTCATCAAAAGAATGCCAAGAGTGTGCATTGGACCATTCCCTCTTACTACAGACTCTCTCATCTCTCGCCATCACAGACTTGGCCCTATCTAGGATCTCCTCATACCTAACAGACCGGACATTCAGAGTCTCCCACTCACACACCACCTCCTCATCTCGCCCCCTTTCTGTCGGTGTCCCCCAAGGTTCAGTTCTAGGACCCCTGCTCTTCTCCATCTACACCTTCGGCATGGGACAGCTCATAGAGTTTCACGGCTTCCAGTATCACCTTTATGCTGATGACACACAGATCTACCTCTCTGGATCTGATATCACCTCTTTACTAACCAGAATCCCACAATGTGTGTCCTCTATTTCATCTTTCTTCTCTGCTAGATTCCTAAAGCTTAATATGGATAAAACCGAATTCATCATTTTTCCACTATCTCACTCAACCCCCCCACCTGACCTATCTATCAAAGTCAATGGCTGTCCACTCTCCCCAGTCCCGCAAACTCGCTGCCTCGTGGTAACCCTTGACTCTGATCTCTCCTTCAAACCTCATATCCAAGCCCTTTCCACTTCATGCCGACTCAAACTCAAAAGTATTTCCCGGATCTGTACATTCCTCAACCATGAATCTGCAAAAACACTAGTGCATGCCCTCATCATCTCTTGCCTCGACTACTGTAACCTCCTGCTCTGTGGCCTTCCTTCTACCACTCTTGCACCCCTGCAATCTATCCTAAACTCTGCTGCCTGACTAATCCACCTGTCCCCCCGCTATTCCCCGGCCTCTTCCCTCTGCCAATCCCTGCACTGGCTCCCCATTGCCCAGAGACTCAAGTTCAAGACCCTAACCTTGGCATACAAAGCCATCCACAACCTGTCACCTCAATACATCTGTGATCTAGTCTCCCGGTACCTACCTGCACGCAACCTCCGATCCTCACAGGACCTCCTTCTCTACTCCCCTCTGACCTCCTCTTCCCACAACCGCATACAAGATTTCTCCCATGCATCCCTCCTACTCTGGAACTCTGTACCCCAACACGTCAGACTCTTGCCTACCATGAAAACCTTCAAAAGGAACCTGAAGACCTACCTCTTCTGACAAGCCTTCAACCTGCAGTAACCCTCGCTGCATGACCAGGTGTGCCCTCACCTACTGTGTCCTCACTCCCCCTTCTAGATTGTGAGCCCTCGTGGGCAGGGTCCTCTCTCCTCCTGTACCAGTTGGTAACTTGTTTTTGTTCAAACTAGTGTACTTGTCTGCTACGTATACCCCTTTTTCACATGTAAAGCGCCATGGAATTAATGGCGCTATAATAATAAATAATAATAATACACCTGTAGATAAATTCACAAAGGGGTATAATTAACAAAATGAGGTCTTCTAGTACGTAGGGGCTCTGTATATAAAGTCTGCAAACTATTCTAGGAGAATCTGCGCTCCAGGAGGCAAAAAGCGCTCCGTCCCTCCCGGGTCTCGCCGTGTGGCTAAGCAGTACTGTACAGCCACATATGGGGTATTTATACATTCAGCAGATAATGTGGGACAAATTTCACATTGAGAGGTGTAGTTTGTAAAATGGGGTCACTTATTGGGGATTTGGCTGATCTGGCACCTCAGGGGCTCTGCTAATGTGACATGGCACCCTCAAACCAGTCCAGCAAAATCTGAACTCCAATATGGCGCTTCTTCCCTTCTGAGCTTTCCACTACGCCTCAAAAGTAGTTGTCGACCAAATATGGGGTATCTGCATACTCAGGAGAAATTGCACAACAAATTTTGGTGTCCATTTTCTCCTGTTACTCTTGTGAAAATGCAAAATTTTGTGCTAAAAACATTCTTGCGGGAAAAATGTGTTTTTTTTTTATTTTCATGGCTCAATGTTATAAATTTCTGGGAAGTACCTGGGGGTTCACGATGCTCACTACACATCTAGATAAGTTCCCTGAGGGGTCTAGTTTCTAAAATGGTGTCACTTGTAGGGAGTTTCCACTGTTTAGGCATATCAGGGGCTCTCCAAACGCGATATAGCGTCCACTAATTATTCCAGCAAATTTTTCATTCAAAAAGTCAAATGGCGCTCCTTTAGTTCCAAGCCCTTCTGTGCGTCCAAACAGTAGTCTTCCTCCACATATTTGGTATCTGCATACTCAGGAGAAATTGCACAACAAATTGTATGGTGCAATTTTTCCTGTTACCCTAGTGAAAATGCTAAATTTTGGGGCAAAAATTTTTTTTATGTGGAAAAATGTGATTTCTTTATTTTCATGGCTCAACGTTATAAAATTCTGTGAAGCACTTGGGGATTCAAGGCGCTCACTACACATCTAGATAAGTTCCCTGAGGGGTCTAGTTTCCAAAATGGTGCCACTTGTGCGGGTTTTCCACTGTTTAGGCACATCAGCGGCCCTCCAAACGCGACAAGGCGTCTGTTAATTATGCCTGCAGATTTTACATTCAAAAAGTCAAATGGCATTCATTTCCTTGCGAGCCCTGCCCTGCGCCCAAACAGTGGTTTGCCCCCACATATTGGGTATTAGTGTGCTCAGGAGAAGTTGCACAACAAATTTTGGTGTCCATTTTTTCCGGTTACCCTTGTGAAAGTAAAAAAAATTGGGTCTAAAGTAAATTTTTTCTGAAAAAAAGTTAAATGTTTATTTTTCCTTCCACATTCCATTAATTCCTGTGAAGCACCTGAAGAGTTAATAAACTTCTTAAATGTGGTGCACCTTGAGGGGTGCAGTTTTTAGAATGGTGTCACTTTTGGGTATTTTATGTTATGTTGACCCCTCAAAGTCACTTCAAATGTGATGTGGTCCCTAATAAAAATGGTTTGTAAATTTTGTTGGAAAAATGAGAAATTGCTGGTCAACTTTTAACCCTTATAACTTCCTAACAAAAAAAAAATTATGTTTCTAAAATTGTACTGATGTAAAGTAGACATGTGGGAAATGTTATGTATTAACAATTTTGTGTGACATGATGCTCTGATTTAAGTGCATAAAGATTAAAAGTTTAAAAAATTGCAAAATTTTCAAAATTTTCTCCAAATTTCCAATTTTTTCACAAATAAATGTAAGTCATATCAAAAAATATTTACCACTATCATGAAGTACAATATGTCATGAAAAAACAGTCTCAGCATCACCGGGATCCGTTGAAGCATTCCAGAGATATATTACCTTATAAATTGACACTGGTCACAATTCAAAAAATTGGCCTGGTCAGGAAGGTGAAAACTGGCTTCGCGTCGAAGGGGTTAATCTCATCCCCTCTGCAATGTTTCTTCTTTCTTTTGGTTCCGCTGTGTTTTGTCTCCTTATACATACACAGAAGCGATCATTCTGCTGAGCTCTCTTGTATTCTCTACAACAGAGCCAATGCTTGTCTCCTCTGGCGTTGTCTTATCTCACCAAGAACAAAAAGATTAGCAGTCCAAAATGCCGAATCCTAATCTCCCTATCTGTTAGGTAATAGTCAGAAGGTCCCCATATACACATTAGACTGTCGGCGGAGTCTGTGGATATCGGTTTGTTTGGCTGATAGTTAATCTAATCCGGTCTAGACATCGTGATCCTAACACGAGCCATGGAAGTTGGAATTGTAAAACCAGTCTTACTTACTTGAGTTGATAAACTTCATGAATCGATAAACTAGTAGTTTATACTCATTGTCAAGTTGTATATAGCATTGTATTATTATGTGTATTGTACACAATACATTCATACTTCCTATACAAAATGTGCTGACATGCATGCAGTTTTTAGTAAAAAAAAAAGAAAAGATTGTAATGAGTAGGCCAACATATCTACTATTCCCAAACAAGGAGAAAACATAAAAAAGATAAACATGAACATAGTCGTAATAACAATCCTGTAGATGTCTACTATAACTATAAGATATCTTGATAATTACCTTTTAATGTCCCTTTTACATTACATATGGGACTTTTGTTCCCCCACACATGCTGTATTGGGTATTACTTCTTAAAGTTTTTTTTTAAATTTGTTAAACCAATTATACTCTCCTATTTAATCCCATGCAACTAAAACATCGCCACTTTGGCAATCCCAGATGCTGCTGTAGAGATATTACGTTTATCATTAATACACTGACAAGCAAAAGGGTAACAATGTTTTGAACTTTTGACTTTCAGGCTCCAAATCTCACCATCCAATATTGCTTCAAACATGAGACTACCATAATTTTATAGACAATGATCTTTTTCATCCTGTATACCACAAATTACAATCTGTTCTCACATTTCCTAATAGCTCAGTGTGTTATTAGGTTGAATCCCAAGCTAAAGGTCACTGGTTCGAATCGAGAAGCAGCCGTGAAGAAGATTTCACAAGAAAAAAGAAACAATATCATCCAGCTCATCGATAGCGGTCTCGGCTAAGGAAATTGCCAAAATGCATCATGTGAGTGCTGTGATAGTTGGAAGAAAGCAAAATGAAGTCCATCCATTCATTCAAATGCCAAGAAGTGGACGTTGAGGCAAAATATCGGAGTCAACAAGTCGGCTCATCATCACAAGATCTATCAGTTCTGGCGTGACAAACATGGTAGTGGAGGTGGCTTGTATTCTTCGTAATAGTGAGATCACAGACGTCCATGCAAGCACCATGCGATAAATCTGGAATGGTGGTCTGAAAAAAGGTGAAGAAGCCTCGACTTCAACAGCGTTGGCTTGAGCTTGCAAAAAAGTACAAAAAGTAGACAGCAGAAGATTGGAAACAGGTGATTTGGAGCGATGAGATGAAAGTCAATAGACTAGACTCTAATGGGTGTAAATGAGTCTGGAAGAAACCAGGGAAAAAGGGGTTAACAGATCAAGTAATTGAAGGAACGGTCAAGTTCGGTGGAGGAAGCCTGATGATATGGGTTTTTTTCACAGCAAAAGGTGTTGGATACATGATCAGGATCGATGGTGGTTTCAATGCTTGGCTATACGTGAGTATCTTACTAATACTAGATGAGTTACTTCATACAAGTACTATGGGTATGAAAAAGATGACATAGTGGTTCGATGACAATGAAGTAGAGGTGCTGGATTGGCCCCCACAGTCCCCAAACCTCAATCCAATCATACACTTGTGGGTAGAGTTAAAGAAAAAGATGTATACATACCCAAGTGAAGCGACCAGAATGCACCAACGTGTAGAAGAGACCTGGGATCAGATTTCGGTTCACATATACTTGAATCTGAGAGCATGCCCAGAAGGATTCAGGCAGTGTTGACAACTAAAGGTAGATTTACCAAATACTATCAAAATAATAAAAATTAAAATTTTGATTTTTAGGAGCAAAACAGTAACAATGCAGTGCCATGACAAAAATCTGCATAACTAATCATATACTAAATAGTTGCAAGTCAAATTTATGTATGAGATAGCCAAGATGATTGTCTATAAAATGATGGTAGTCTCACGTTCGAAGCAGTAGTGGATGGTGAGATATGGAGCCTGAAAGTCAAAAGTTCAAAACATTGCTACCCTTTTGCTTGTCAGTGTATGATCATTACAGTTAATCACTGGTCGCATCAGTCATGTGCCATACATGCAAACATCACCGCTGTAGCCATTGATTGGCTGCAGCAGTCATGTGAATCATGGATGTGACATCTCTGCAGCACAGTCCAGGATCATAGGAGGACCTGCAGAACCTGTGAGGATCCCTGCAGTGGCGTTCCTGGTTCAGCAGTGGATTGAATAGGTAAGTAATGGTCATATTAGGGAATGTTTCCCTTCTCTCTTGAGCTCCATTTCTCCTCTTGATAGAAATGTGTAGGGGAGAACAGATCTCTAGTACGTGATGTAGAAGTGGCCTAACTTTACTGAATGATGGGTATATTTTTATGCATGGTTTTTGTAGTGGTTTATCTCATTAGTTTGTATAAATATGATTCATTTTATTCTCAGGTTTGTCCAGATATAACGCTGCGATAGCTATACAATCGCCTGGCATAGCATCACTATTGGCACACAGCTGTGTTATGAATCCCGATCAGGCGTCTTCTTGACATAAGTAAATGATGAATCACTTGATACAGAGCTATGTGATTTAGAGTGACTCTTCATGCAACATTTGCTGATGACTCTGTTAATTACCCCTCCAGTGATCACACAGCTTGTGTTTCCTGTTTCACATAAACAATTTGCCATTGCTTGTTTTGTGAACTCAAGGCAGTGTAAGTTATAAGCCTTGACCTGAGCGTCTTTAGGTGGATGGACAAATTGTATTTTTAAGAGTCAAAAGTGTTCATACTTTTTATTTCATTTTTATTTATTTATTTTAAATCGTTCGAAAAAAAATTATTTTTCAATTTTTTTGTTATTAAAGAAGAGTTGCGGCAAAATAATTCTTACAGTATATTAAAGGAAATAAGTCTGGTTTAATAGAACCTTTGGGTCATAATACAGGGTGGGCCATTTATATGGATACACCTAAATAAAATGGGAATGGTTGGTGATATTAACTTCCTGTTTGTGGCACATTAGTATATGGGAGGGGGAAAACTTTTCCAGATGGGTGGTGACCATAGCGGCCATTTTGGATCCAACTTTATTTTTTACAATGGGAAGAGGGTCATGTGACACATCAAACTTATTGAGAATTTCATAAGAAAAACAATGGTGTGCTTGGTTTTAACTAGGGTTGAGCCACCCCCCGTAGTGTTCGGGTTCGGTTCGGTTCGTCGAACACCGGGATGTTCGAGGAACTGTTCGTCGAACTGTTCGTCGAACACCTTAGAACACCGTCGAACACCGTTAAAACCAATGGCAGGCAAACAAAAACACATAGGAACACATAGAAAACACCTTCAAAGGTGTCCAAAAGCTGACAAACTGCTCAGAAGACGCTTTCTTTAAAAAAGCCGGCCGGCAATTCAGCAGCGGCATACACCGGTACCTGAAAATTTAGACATGAAGGAATAGAGCATCACACATAGATTAGATAGATAGAAACATGTCAGCCACATATATATGAAGTACAGTGACAGTGTTGCTTACTGTACTTGTCATTTACTGCAAAGGATTTATTAAAAAAAATAATAGTGTTTTCATGCACCGTCTCTTTAAAAAAGCCGGCCGGCAATTCAGCATCTGTACCCGACAATTTAGAATAGAAGGAATAGAGAATCACACATAGATTAGATAGATAGAAACATGTCAGTCACATATATAAGAAGTACAGTGACAGTGTTGCTTACTGTACTTGTCATTTAGTGTAAAGGATTTATTAAAAAATATAATAGTGTTTTCGTGCACCGTCTCTTTAAAAAAGCCGGCCGGCAATTCAGCAGCGGTACCCGACAATTTATAACAGACAGAATAGAGCTTCACACATAGATTAGATAGATAGAAACATGTCAGTCACATATATATGAAGTACTGTGACAGTGTTGCTTACTGTACTTGTCATTTACTGCAAAGGATTTATTAAAAAAAATAATAGTGTTTTCATGCACCGTCTCTTTAAAAAAGCCGGCCGGCAATTCAGCAGCGGTACCCGACAATTTATAACAGACAGAATAGAGCTTCACACATAGATTAGATAGATAGAAACATGTCAGTCACATATATAATAAGTACAGTGACAGTGTTGGTTACTGTACTTGTCATTTAGTATTAAAATAAAGGATTTATTATTAAAAAAAATTGGCGTGGGGTTCCCCGTAATTTTAGTCTCTAGCGGAGGTTAAGCAGACAGCTGGGGCAGATGTTTGAAGATTGGGAAGGGGGTAATACCCACGGAGCTTCCCAGGCTACTAATATCAGCCCCCAGCTGAATACCTAGCCTTTACTAGCTATTAAAATGGAGGACCCCCCCCAAAAAAATGACGTGGGGTCCCCCCTAATTTAATAGCTAGCAAAGGCTAGGCAGACAGCTGGGGGCTGATATTAATAGCCCAGGAAGGGAGCCATGAATATTGGCCCCCTCCCAGGCTAGAAACACCAGCCGTCAGCCGCCCCAGAAATGGCGCATCCATAGGATGCGCCAATTCTGGCACTTAGCCTCGCTCTTCCACGCTGCCCTGGTGCGGTGGCAGGGGGTAATAGGGTTGGGGTTGATGTCAGCTTATAATGCCAGCTGACATCAAGCCCAGGTTAGTAATGGAGAGGCGTCTATAAGACACCCCCATTACTAACCCCATAGTCAAAGTTAAAAGAAAACACAAACACCCAGAATAAAGTCCTTTAATTGAAATAAAGACACATTCCTTTATTGTTCTAAATTAAACCATACTTACCGTCACGCCCATTCCAGCTGAAGCCAACGATCTCCTGCAATAAAAGAAAAATAATAAAGCAACCTCATCCTTACCTTTCCATGGTTCCCACGACAGCTTCAGCTCTGCTACATTGAGATGACAGGCTGGACCGCAGCAGAACGCTGCCATCCAGCCTGTCATCCCGCAGACACTGAGAAGCGCAGGCATGCTTGCGCTCCTCAGTGTCTGACTGTGACGGCATCCAGATGAGCCGACAATGAACTCGGCTCACCTCATGTACGTCACTGACAGCGTGGGAAAATTCTCCTGCACTCAGCGCTTCAGCGTGAGAATTTTCCCACGCTGTCAGTGACGTGCATGAGGTGAGCCGAGTTCATTGGACATGACCTCGGCTCATCTGGATGCCGTCACAGCCAGACACTGAGTAGCGCAAGCATGCCTGCGCTTCTCAGTGTCTGCGGGATGACAGGCTGGATGGCAGCGTTCTGCTGCGGTCCAGCCTGTCATCTCGATGTAGCAGAGCTGAAGCTGTTGTGGGAGCCATGGAAAGGTAAGGATGATGTTGCTTTATTATTTAACTTTTATTGCAGGAGATCATTGGCTTCAGCTGGAATGGGCGTGGCGGTAAGTATGGTTTAATTTAGAACAATAAAGAATTGTGTGTTTATTTCAATTAAAGGACTTTTTTCTGGGTGTTTGTGTTTTTTTTAAATACTTTACTAGAAATTCATGGTGGTCATGTCTAATATTGGCGTGACCCCATGAATTTCGGGCTTAGGGCCAGCTGATAATGCCAAGCTGGCCTTAACCCCTTTATTACCCAGTGAGCCACCGCACCAGGGCCCTGGATGAGTTGGGTACAGCGCCAGAAGATGGCGCTTCTATGAACGCGCCATTTTCCGGGGCGGCTGCGGACTGCAATTTGCAGCGGGTGGGGCCCAGAAAGCTTGGGCCTCCCTGCGCTGCAGATTCCAGCCCCCAGCTGCCTAGTTGTACCTGGCTGGACACAAAAATAGGGCGAAGCTCCACGTATTTTTTTTTTAAATTCATGAAATTCATGGAATAATTAAGAAAAAAAGGGCTTCCCTATATTGTTGTGTCCGGCTAGGTACAAATAGGCAGCTGGTGGTTGGGAGCAGCCCGTACCTGCATGCTGTACCTGGCTGGACACAAATATAGGGCGAAGCCCCACGTCAATTTTTTTTTCATTATTTCATGAATTTCCTGAAATAATTTAAAAAAAATTGACGTGGGGCTTCGCCCTATATTTGTGTCCAGTCAGGTACAGCAGGCAGGAACGGGCTGCCCCCAACCACCAGCTGCCTATTTGTACCTGGCCAGACACAACAATATAGGGAAGCCCTTTTTTAAAAAAATTATTTCATGAAATAATTAAAAAAAAATTGACGTGGGGCTTCGCACTATATTTGTGTCCAGCCAGGTACAGCAGGCAGGGACGGGCTGCCCCCAACCACCAGCTGCCTATTTGTACCTGGTTGGACACAACAATATAGGGAAGCCCTTTTTTTCTTAATTATTCCATGAATTTCATGAAATAATTAAAAAAAAAAATGCGTGGGGCTTCGCCCTATTTTTGTGCCCAGCCAGGTACAACTAGGCAGCTGGGAGCTGGAATCCGCAGCGCAGGGAGGCCCAAGCTTTCTGGGCCCCACCCGCTGCAAATTGCAGTCCGCAGCCGCCCCAGAAAATGGCACGTTCATAGAAGCGCCATCTTCTGGCGCTGTACCCAACTCATCCAGGGCCCTGGTGCGGTGGCTCACTGGGTAATAAAGGGGTTAAGGCCAGCTTGGCATTATCAGCTGGCCCTAAGCCCGAAATTCATGGGGTCACGCCAATATTAGACATGACCACCATGAATTTCTAGTAAAGTATTTAAAAAAACACAACACCCAGAATAAAGTCCTTTAATTGAAATAAACACACAATTCTTTATTGTTCTAAATTAAACCATACTTACCGTCACGCCCATTCCAGCTGAAGCCAATGTCTTCTGCAATAAAAGTAAAATAATTAAGCAACCTCATCCTTACCTTTCCATGGTTCCCACGACAGCTTCAGCTCTGCTACATCGAGATGACAGGCTGGACCGCAGCAGAACGCTGCCATCCAGCCTGTCATCCCGCGGACACTCAGAAGCGCAGGCATGCTTGCGCTCCTCAATGTCTCGCTGTGACGGCATAAAGATGAGACAAGCTCATGTCCAATGAACTCGGCGCACCTCATGCACGTCACTGACAGCGTGGGAGAATTCTCCTGCACTCAGCACTTCAGCGTGAAAATTCTCCCATGCTGTCAGTGACGTACATGAGGTCAGCTGAGTTCATTGGACATGAATGAGCTCACCTCATGCACGTCACTGACAGCGTGGGAAAATTCTCACGCTGAAGCGCTGAGTGCAGGAGAATTTTCCCACGCTGTCAGTGACGTGCATGAGGTGAGCTCATTCATGTCCAATGATCTCAGCTCACCTCATGCACGTCACTGACAGCGTGGGAAAATTCTCCTGCACTCAGCGCTTCAGCGTGAGAATTTTCCCACGCTGTCAGTGACGTGCATGAGGTGCGCCGAGTTCATTGGACATGAACTCGTCTCATCTTTATGCCGTTACAGCCAGACACTGCAGAGCGCAAGCATGCCTGCGCTTCTCAGTGTCTGCGGGATGACAGGCTGGATGGCAGCGTTCTGCTGCGGTCCAGCCTGTTATCTCGATGTAGCAGAGCTGAAGCTGTCGTGGGAACCATCGAAAGGTAAGGATGAGGTTGCTTTATTATCTTTCTTTTATTGCAGGAGATCGTTGGCTTCAGCTGGAATGGGCGTGACGGTAAGTATGGTTTAATTTAGAACAATAAAGGAATGTGTCTTTATTTCAATTAAAGGACTTTATTCTGGGTGTTTGTGTTTTCTTTTAACTTTGACTATGGGGTTAGTAATGGGGGTGTCTTATAGACGCCTCTCCATTACTAACCTGGGCTTGATGTCAGCTGGCATTATAAGCTGACATCAACCCCAACCCTATTACCCCCTGCCACCGCACCAGGGCTGCGTGGAAGAGCGAGGCTAAGTGCCAGAATTGGCGCATCCTATGGATGCGCCATTTCTGGGGCGGCTGACGGCTGGTGTTTCTAGCCTGGGAGGGGGCCAATATTCATGGCTCCCTTCCTGGGCTATTAATATCAGCCCCCAGCTGTCTGCCTAGCCTTTGCTAGCTATTAAATTAGGGGGGACCCCACGTCATTTTTTGGGGGGGGGTCCTCCATTTTAATAGCTAGTAAAGGCTAGGTATTCAGCTGGGGGCTGATATTAGTAGCCTGGGAAGCTCCGTGGGTATTACCCCCTTCCCAGGCTTCAAACATCTGCCCCAGCTGTCTGCTTAACCTCCGCTAGAGACTAAAATTACGGGGAACCCCACGCCAATTTTTTTTAATAATAAATCCTTTATTTTAATACTAAATAACAAGTACAGTAACCAACACTGTCACTGTACTTATTATATATTTGACTGACATGTTTCTATCTATCTAATCTATGTGTGAAGCTCTATTCTGTCTGTTATAAATTGTCGGGTACAGATGCTGAATTGCCGGCCGGCTTTTTTAAAGAGACGGTGCATGAAAACACTATTATTTTTTTTAATAAATCCTTTGCAGTAAATGACAAGTACAGTAAGCAACACTGTCACAGTACTTCATATATATGTGACTGACATGTTTCTATCTACCTAATCTATGTGTGATTCTCTATTCTTTCTGTTATAAATTGTCGGGTACAGATGCTGAATTGCCGGCCGGCTTTTTTAAAGAGACGGTGCATGAAAACACTATTATTTTTTTTAATAAATCCTTTGCAGTAAATGACATGTACAGTAAGCAACACTGTCACAGTACTTCATATATATGTGACTGACATGTTTCTATCTATCTAATCTATGTGTGAAGCTCTATTCTGTCTGTTATAAATTGTCGGGTACCGCTGCTGAATTGCCGGCCGGCTTTTTTAAAGAGACGGTGCACGAAAACACTATTATATTTTTTAATAAAACCTTTACACTAAATGACAAGTACAGTAAGCAGCACTTTCACTGTACTTCATATATATGTGACTGACATGTTTCTATCTATCTAATCTATGTGTGATTCTCTATTCCTTCTATTCTAAATTGTCGGGTACAGATGCTGAATTGCCAGCCGGCTTTTTTAAAAAGACGGTGCATGAAAACACTATTATTTTTTTTGATAAATCCTTTACACTAAATGACAAGTACAGTAAGCAACACTGTCACTGTACTTCATATGTATGTGACTGACATGTTTCTATCTATCTAATCTATGTGTGAAGCTCTATTCTTTTGGTTCTAAATTGTCGGGTACCGGTGTATGCCGCTGCTGAATTGCCGGCTTTTCATGTTTCACTGTGAGCACTGTTCCCATCGATTTGGGCAATCACTGTAATGCCACAACCACCATGGCTGTGGCATTACAGTGAGTGGCAGACAATCCCTGCATGATTGATGCTCTAAATAGCGCCAGGCATGCAGGACACGCTTTTGGTGCACGAACAGTTATCGAACATAACCTCGAACAGCCAAATTTTTTGCAAATCGTTCGGGTTCATCGAACAACTCGAACACCACCCAAAACAGCTCGAATTTGAGATTGGCGAACAGTTCTAGTCGAACACCGCTCATCTCTAGTTTTAACATAACTTTATTCTTTCATGAGTTTTTTACAAGTTTATGACCACTTATAAAATGTGTTCAAAGTGCTGCCCATTGTGTTGGATTGTCAATGCAGCCTTCTTCTCCCACTCTTGACACACTGATAGCAACACCGCAGAAGAAATGCTAGCACAGGCTTCCAGTATCCGTTGTTCACAGCATAGACAGTTGCCTTCAGATGACCCCAAAGATAAAAGTCTAACGGGGTCTGATCGGGAGACCTTGTTGGCCATTCAACAGGCCCATGACGACCAATCCACTTTCCAGGAAACTGTTCATGTAGGAATGCTCGGACCTGACACCCATAATGTGGTGGTGCACAGTCTTGTTGGAAAAACTCAGTGAACTTGCCATCTTCAGTGCATAAAGAGAGCAACACATCATCATGTAGCAATTTCAGATATCCAGTGGCATTGAGGTTTCCATTTATGAAGAATGGCCCCACTATCTTTGTACCCCATATACCAAACCATACCATCAATTTTTGTGCTCCAACAGTTTTGGAGGGATCTATCCACTGTGGGTTAGTGTCACAGTGGATAGATCACCATTCACAAAAAAGTTTGCCTCATCACTGAACATAATGTTCTGTGTAAACTGAGGGTCCTGTTCCAATTTTTGTTTTGCCCATTCTGCAA
Source organism: Phyllobates terribilis (assembly GCF_046119375.1). Lineage (NCBI taxonomy): Eukaryota > Metazoa > Chordata > Amphibia > Anura > Dendrobatidae > Phyllobates > Phyllobates terribilis. The sequence continues at coordinate 210,571,453 of NW_027362761.1, read as the reverse complement.
ATTCAGTGCGCCGATCTGGGTCATCCTCGATGAGATGCTGCAGCAGCTGGTTTTGTAAGAGTGCCATTTGTGAGTAGCTAATAACCGCCAAAGGGATGTTCGATTGATGCTGCTCTCCAGTGACATGCGGTGAGTGCTACCCTGTGGGCTCTTGCTGAATGAGGCTACTGTAGGACAGCCACTGATGTTTCTTCATTAGTGACAGTTTTCTTGCGTCCACATTTTGGCAAATCCAACACTGAACCTGTTTCACAAAATTTGGCAAGCAGTTTGCTAACTCTAGCATGGGAAATGGGTGGTCTCGTAGGGTGTCTTGCATTGAAATCTGCTGCAATGACCCGGGTACTGCGTTCACCAGACAGCAACACAATTTCTATCCGCTCCTCACGTGTTAACCTCTGCGACATGTCAATGGCTGTACACAAAGAGAAACTTGTAAATAACTCATGAAAGAATAAAGTTACGTTAAAACCAAGCACACTATTGGTTTTCTTATGAAATTCTCAATAAATTTGATGTGTCACATGACCCCTCTTCCCATTGAAAAAAATAAAGTTGGATCCAAAATGTCTGACTTCAAAATGGCCGCCATGGTCACCACCAATCTGGAAAAGTTTTCCCCCTCCCTAATGTGCCACAAACAAGAAGTTGATATCACCGACCATTCCCATTTTATTTAGGTGTAGCCATATAAATGGCCCACCCTGTACAGACACTAAATGGGTATAAGTTTTTATTATTAATAATAATAATATTTTTATTTATAAAGTGTCAACATTTTTCAGAACAAGAAAAAGGGATCATTGATGCATTAATGAACCAACCAATATCAGCAACAAGAATTCTTTGTCAGCAAATGTGCTATGGGTGGATATCTTGTAAGACGAGGAAGATATGGAGACAACCACAGAACCTAAAGAGGGGAAAAAGTTGAGTTGTTTATTTGGTAGATGTTGTGGTTGGCGTCCTTGATAAGGTATTCTCTAGAGGATATGTGCGCGTGACGTCTTTTTCAGGCGGATTCTGCTTGAAATAGTGCCGCAAAACCGACACAAAAAATGAAGTGCGCAGTAATATCAAAAATACATTGCTGTGCATATGTTCAGTCTTTTGATACTTCTTTTAACCACGTCAGGGCACAGTAGCTATGAAACGTTTAAAAGATGTAACATACTCATTCTCGCCACTTTAGTGTAAAATGCAAAGATAAGACGCTGGTGGCAGAGCTGCTGAAAAAAACGATGGCGAAGCACCAGTGAAGCCACTTCAGGAAAAAGACCTGTGGCGTTCTTCTTAGGCGTGGTGGCTCCACCGGAGGAACAAAGACTTACTGTGCACATGTAGCGGATAAAATAAAAAAGTATTAACATGTCACCAATTTTCTAAGTAAATATATTTCTAAAGGTGCTATTGACATGAAAGACCTGCAAAAAACCTGTGTATTACAGCCCTATTGGAATGCTTAGTAATGGTAGGAACACATAGAATTTTTAGCTCCTTAATCTACATTGAAAGGGTGAATAATGAATAAGTTTCATATTGTGTTTTTATGGGAAATCACTCAAATAGTGCACATGGTGTTGTTCTTTTCCTGTTTTTTTTTAAATGTAGAAAAACAGCCACATGTCAATTCTTGAAGTGTTTCTGCTTGGTAAAAAACAGTGTTCCACGCTGTTGGGCCTCGTGCACATGATCTTATTTTCAGTCGAAGTCCTATCTGTTAAAAAAACGGATTGTGCTGGAACCAATTTTATTTAATCAGACAGTGCAGATGAACTTTTTTTTTTCACTGACCAAATGTGTGTGAAAAAAATCACAGCATCCGAAAATCAGAAGAGACTCAGCCATGCAAGTCTATTGGTATGATAAACAAAATCAAATGTCATATGGAGCCACAGTATAGCATCCGATTTTTACGGATATATTGCAATTCTGTAACAGAGGAAACTCTAAATGGTCCTGTTAATGATCAATGGCTGCTGCTGTAAGAGACGGATTGTATATGAACAGCACATGGAAGACGAGTGAGAAAATAATAGTCCCACTTTTCTAGAACCTGGCCTTAGGAACACATAAGAAAGTTCTCCTCTCTTGTTGAGGTCCTCCTTGCTGCACATCAGTGTCCATAATGCTATTAGGCTACATCTACAAGTGGCTGATAATACCTAGCATGGAATACTGTGATTCTTCCGCTACATGCAAGTGGGTACTTGGAAATTGAATGCACTTGTACTATACTCCAGATTAGAGGTAGGGAAGCTGCAGCCAAAATCAGTAGAATATCTGAGTGGATTTAGGTAGAGGAGAGTTCATTTGATGCTCCCCTTCACACTCAGCATCAGGGAGCACTTTTGAATTGCCAAAAATGGTATTAAAAGACTATTAAACCGACATAGCAATTCTACCATAACAAACTAATCAACACCACCAGAAAGGAAGTCAATTGGCACCTAAAGTGTAATGCACACGCCCGGACTGACTGGCGCGTGCGTGTATATGTAGTGATTCCACTGGACCGTAGAGTGAATGCCTGGAGGGGCGTAACTAAGTATCCACCCGATCCGACCAAGGTCGCACGACGGCATACGACGCCAGTGCACCAAGGAGGGACCGAGCAGAGGGACCAGGTGCTACTCCAGGTCAGACCCCGGACACGGCTGTTGACCCACACTGGGGAATACAGGAACAGGCAGGTTAGGCTGGCACACAGACGGGTGGAGTACCAGGAACAGCATACAAGGAAGTCTCTCTCCACATATTTTCAGGTGGCACCCCAGAGGGTACAGGAGACAACTGGAAGTCCTCCGCCGGGTTGGAGGGGGGCAGAGACTTGGGGGTAACCTCTGCTTCGGGGTACATCTTGTCAAGCTCACAGGATGAAATGGGCAAGGTATCAGGTACAAGGTGTAGAAATGTCACTGTCCCTTTGTTATCTGGTGGTACCCCGGAGGATTCAGGAAACAACTGGAGGTCCTCCGCTGGGTCGGAGGAGTGCAGAGACTCGTGGGTAACCTCTGCTTTGGAGTACACTAGGTCGGACTCACTGGACGAAGCGGGCGAGGTATCAGGTACCGAGTATAGGAAAGTCTCTGTAAATTCACTACCAGGTAGCACCCCGAAGGGTTCTGGATACAACTGCAGGTCCTCCGCCTGGTCAGAGGGGTGTAGAGACACGGGGGTAACCTCTGCTTCGGAGTACACTAGGTCGGACTCACTGGACGAAGCGGGCGAGGTATCAGGTACAGAGTATAAGAAAGTCTCTGTCCATTCGCTACCAGGTAGCACCCCGAAGGGTTCAGGAGACAGCTGGAGGTCCTCCGCCTGGTCAGAGGGGTGTAGAGACTTGGGGGTAACTTCTGCTTCGGAGTACACTAGGTCGGACTCACTGGACGAAGCGGGCGAGGTATCAGGTGCAGAGTATAGGAAAGTCTCTGTCCATTCGCTACCAGGTAGCACCCCAAAGGGTTCAGGAGACAACTGGAGGTCCTCCGCCTGGTCAGAGGGGTGTAGCGACTCGGGGGTAACCTCTGCTTTGGACTACACTAGGTCAGACTGACTGGACGAAGCGAGAGAGGTATCAGGTACCGGGTGTAGGGAAGTCTCTCTCCATTTGTCATCAAGTGGTATCCCGGAGGATTCAGGAGGCAACAGGGGGTCCAGGTTGTAGAGGTGCATGGACTCGGAGGTAATCACTGCTTCGGAGTACCCTTGGACAGGCTCACCGGTTAAAGTGGGTGAAGTATCAGATACCGGGTGCAGGAAGTCCTCCTGTGTGGATTCTGGGTGGGCAGCAGTCTCTTCGGGCAGGAGAACTGGTGCGCTACCCACGCACATTACCCGTCGGGGCTGCTCCGGGATACTGGGAAGTGAAGCTTCAGCAGGGATTTCAAGGTTGGGGTCAGGAGGTCTTTGGGAGGACAGACCCTGGCGTGACGGCTTGCCTCTACGCCTAGCACGTCTGGACTGCCTCTTGAGGTTGGGAGAAGTATTCCAGAGAGTGTAGTCATCCTGTGTGGATTCTGGGTGGGCAGTAGTCTCTTCGGGCAGGAGGACTAGTGCGCTACCCACACACATTACCCATCGGGGCTGCTCCGGGATATTGGGAAGTGAAGCTTCAGCAGGGCCTTCCGGGTTAGGGTCATCGAAGACCATTAGAAAGGCCACCAGGAAGGCCTGCAGGTCCAGGACGATAGGATCCTGTGCGTCCCATAGGGGAGTGATCCATTTCAAGGCATCACCCGCTAGGTAAGACATCATGAATCCCACCTTAACCCGATCGGTGGGAAAATAAAGAGGGTAGAACTTGAAGTGTAGCAAGCATTGCTCCACAAATGCACGACTCAGTCTTGGATCCCCATAGTAACGTGGCGGATCTGCAGGAACGAGTGCAGATAGATCCATCTGGACGGGTGCGTAATTCGCCTGGAACTCAGCTAGTAGCAAAAAAAAAAAAAATTTCTTCTAGATGCACGTATTCGCTGGAAAACATCTCAGAGAGCGAAGGCCGTGGGGCTCAACGGGAACCATGGCCTGAGCATGCTGTAATGCACACGCCCGGACTGACTGGCGTGTGCGTGTATATGTAGTGATTCCACTGGACCGTACCGGAGAGTGAATTCCTGGAGGGGCGCAACTAAGTATCCACCCGATCCGACCAAGGTCGCACGACGGCATATGACGCCAGTGCACCAAGGATGGACCGAGCAGAGGGACCAGGTGCTACTCCAGGTCAGACCCCGGACACGGCTGTTGACCCACACCGGGGAATACAGGAACAGGCAGGTTAGGCTGGCACACAGACTGGTGGGTACAGGCAGACACGGCAGGTATGCAGACGGGTGGATGCTGGCAAGCACGACTGGTATGCAGGCAGGGAGGTACTGGCAGGTACGACAGTGGATAGGACCCAGTACAGACTGGGACTCAGGAACAGAACCGCAGATGCGGTGGACAAACACAGCAGAGTGAGGTCGCCCGGAGCGGCGAGCAAGAGCAGAGCAAGACGAGACCGCCTGCAGCGGTGAGCGAGAGTAGAGCAGGACGAGGTCGCCTGGAGCAGCGAGCAAAGGGTCAGAGCAGAGCGAGACTGCCGGAGCAGCGAGCAAAGGGTCAGAGCAGAGCGAGACTGCCGGAGCAGCGAGCAAAGGGTCAGAGCAGAGCGAGACTGCCGGAGCAGCGAGCAAAGGGTCAGAGCAGAGGGAGACTGCCGGAGCAGCGAGCAAAGGGTCAGAGAAGAGCAAGACTGCCGGAGCAGCGAGCAAAAGGTCGGAGCAGAGCGAGACTGCTGGAGCAGCGAGCAAAAGGTCAGAGCAGAGCGAGACTGCCGGAACAGCGAGCAAAAGGTCATAGCAGAGTGAGACTGCCGGAGCAGCGAGCAAAAGGTCAGAGCAGAGCGAGACTGCCGGAGCAGCGAGCAAAGGGGCAGAGCAGAGCGAGACTGCTGGAGCAGTGAGCAAAGAGTCAGAGCAGAGCGAGACTGCCGGAGCAGTGAGCAAAGGGTCAGAGCAGAGCGAGACTGCCGGAGCAGTGAGCAAAGGGTCAGAGCAGAGCGAGACCGCCTGGAGCGGTGAGCAAAGGCAGAGCAGAGTGAGACCGTCTGGAGCGGTGAGCAAAGGCAGAGCAGGCAAGAACCGCCGGAGCGGTGAGCAAGGCAGAGCAGGCAAGAACCGCCGGAGCAGCGAGCAAGGCAGAGCAGAGGGGACAGGGCTCTGTTCACACGGAACAGACAGGAAGGGAAAGGCAGAACCAGATACCTACAGGGTACTTGCAGTGAAGTAGCGAGTGGACCACAAACTCACAATCGGAAGTACAGTGACAACGAGCAGGAGTTAGGTACGAGTTCAGACTCTGCAGAAAAAGGGAAGATATGGGCGTAGAGAGAAACGGGAAACAGGCTGGAAGATAGATAGGGCAGGAACAGACACTGGGAAAAGACACAGACAACAGATCTAGGTATACGGCCCCTAAAGGGCAGAAGGAACAGGCAAAGAGCGTGTTCACACGGGCCTGGAAATACAGCCTCCAGGAAAGGCAGCTGGCTAGAGTACACAGACAGGACTCAGTTCAGACACGGGAACTGATACCGCAAGGCAGGAAACAAAGACAGGACCTGGCACATCAGTGACAAGACGCCAACTGACAGAACAAGATGCTCAGGCATGGATTCCAGGGAGGAGCTGGGTTAAATACCAGGTGACAGACAGCAATAGGCTGAGGACGCATTAGGGGTGTGTCTGCAGCAGCTACAAGAAACAGGAAGTTCAGCGGGCGTCTCCCTCAGCAGACAGAGGAGAGCAAAGCAGACCATATGGAAAGAAGCCAAAGTGATAGTCTGGACTGGAAATCAAGTGCGCACTCTTGCACAGTGGGAGATGGACCAATATGCAAGGACGCCGCCAGGTATGTTACAGTACCCTCCCCTTACGCCCCCTCTTCTTCAGGCCTGCCAGAATCTTCCGTAGGGAATTCGAGGGCCAATCCTTCACTTCAAGGAGGTTACTTCTGCTGTCCACAGAAAAAAATGGTCTCATCTGGGTAGCTATGATGCTACCTCCTATCCAGCCATCCTCAGCAACAGACAAAACGGGTGGAGTACCAGGAACAGCATACAAGGAAGTCTCTCTCCACATATTTTCAGGTGGCACCCCAGAGGGTACAGGAGACAACTGGAAGTCCTCCGCCGGGTTGGAGGGGGGCAGAGACTTGGGGGTAACCTCTGCTTCGGGGTATATCTTGTCAAGCTCACAGGATGAAATGGGCGAGGTATCAGGTACAAGGTGTAGAAATGTCACTGTCCCTTTGTTATCTGGTGGTACCCCGGAGGATTCAGGAAACAACTGGAGGTCCTCCGCTGGGTCGGAGGAGTGCAGAGACTCGTGGGTAACCTCTGCTTTGGAGTACACTAGGTCGGACTCACTGGACGAAGCGGGCGAGGTATCAGGTACCGAGTATAGGAAAGTCTCTGTCCATTCACTACCAGGTAGCACCCCGAAGGGTTCTGGATACAACTGGAGGTCCTCCGCCTGGTCGGAGGGGTGTAGAGACACGGGGGTAACCTCTGCTTCGGAGTACACTAGGTCAGACTCACTGGACGAAGCGGGCGAGGTATCAGGTACAGAGTATAAGAAAGTCTCTGTCCATTCGCTACCAGGTAGCACCCCGAAGGGTTCAGGAGACAACTGGAGGTCCTCCGCCTGGTCAGAGGGGTGTAGAGACTTGGGGGTAACTTCTGCTTCGGAGTACACTAGGTCGGACTCACTGGACGAAGCGGGCGAGGTATCAGGTGCAGAGTATAGGAAAGTCTCTGTCCATTCGCTACCAGGTAGCACCCCAAAGGGTTCAGGAGACAACTGGAGGTCCTCCGCCTGGTCAGAGGGGTGTAGCGACTCGGGGGTAACCTCTGCTTTGGACTACACTAGGTCAGACTGACTGGACGAAGCGAGAGAGGTGTCAGGTACCGGGTGTAGGGAAGTCTCTCTCCATTTGTCATCAAGTGGTATCCCGGAGGATTCAGGAGGCAACAGGGGGTCCAGGTTGTAGAGGTGCATGGACTCGGAGGTAATCACTGCTTCGGAGTACCCTTGGACAGGCTCACCGGTTAAAGTGGGTGAAGTATCAGATACCGGGTGCAGGAAGTCCTCCTGTGTGGATTCTGGGTGGGCAGCAGTCTCTTCGGGCAGGAGAACTGGTGCGCTACCCACGCACATTACCCGTCGGGGCTGCTCCGGGATACTGGGAAGTGAAGCTTCAGCAGGGATTTCAAGGTTGGGGTCAGGAGGTCTTTGGGAGGACAGACCCTGGCGTGACGGCTTGCCTCTACGCCTAGCACGTCTGGACTGCCTCTTGAGGTTGGGAGAAGTATTCCAGAGAGTGTAGTCATCCTGTGTGGATTCTGGGTGGGCAGTAGTCTCTTCGGGCAGGAGGACTAGTGCGCTACCCACACACATTACCCATCGGGGCTGCTCCGGGATATTGGGAAGTGAAGCTTCAGCAGGGCCTTCCGGATTAGGGTCATCGAAGACCATTAGAAAGGCCACCAGGAAGGCCTGCAGGTCCAGGACGATAGGATCCTGTGCGTCCCATAGGGGAGTGATCCATTTCAAGGCATCACCCGCTAGGTAAGACATCATGAATCCCACCTTAACCCGATCGGTGGGAAAATAAAGAGGGTAGAACTTGAAGTGTAGCAAGCATTGCTCCACAAATGCACGACTCAGTCTTGGATCCCCATAGTAACGTGGCGGATCTGCAGGAACGAGTGCAGATAGATCCGTCTGGACGGGTGCGTAATTCGCCTGGAACTCAGCTAGTAGCAAAAAAAAAAAAAATTTCTTCTAGATGCACGTATTCGCTGGAAAACATCTCAGAGAGCGAAGGCCGTGGGGCTCAACGGGAACCATGGCCTGAGCATGCTGTAATGCACACGCCCGGACTGACTGGCGTGTGCGTGTATATGTAGTGATTCCACTGGACCGTACCGGAGAGTGAATTCCTGGAGGGGCGCAACTAAGTATCCACCCGATCCGACCAAGGTCGCACGACGGCATATGACGCCAGTGCACCAAGGATGGACCGAGCAGAGGGACCAGGTGCTACTCCAGGTCAGACCCCGGACACGGCTGTTGACCCACACCGGGGAATACAGGAACAGGCAGGTTAGGCTGGCACACAGACTGGTGGGTACAGGCAGACATGGCAGGTATGCAGACGGGTGGATGCTGGCAAGCACGACTGGTATGCAGGCAGGGAGGTACTGGCAGGTACGACAGTGGATAGGACCCAGTACAGACTGGGACTCAGGAACAGAACCGCAGATGCGGTGGACAAACACAGCAGAGTGAGGTCGCCCGGAGCGGCGAGCAAGAGCAGAGCAAGACGAGACCGCCTGCAGCGGTGAGCGAGAGTAGAGCAGGACGAGGCCGCCTGGAGCAGCGAGCAAAGGGTCAGAGCAGAGCGAGACTGCCGGAGCAGCGAGCAAAGGGTCAGAGCAGAGCGAGACTGCCGGAGCAGCGAGCAAAGGGTCAGAGCAGAGCGAGACTGCCGGAGCAGCGAGCAAAGGGTCAGAGCAGAGGGAGACTGCCGGAGCAGCGAGCAAAGGGTCAGAGAAGAGCAAGACTGCCGGAGCAGCGAGCAAAAGGTCAGAGCAGAGCGAGACTGCTGGAGCAGCGAGCAAAAGGTCAGAGCAGAGCGAGACTGCCGGAACAGTGAGCAAAAGGTCATAGCAGAGTGAGACTGCCGGAGCAGCGAGCAAAAGGTCAGAGCAGAGCGAGACTGCCGGAGCAGCGAGCAAAGGGTCAGAGCAGAGCGAGACTGCTGGAGCAGTGAGCAAAGAGTCAGAGCAGAGCGAGACTGCCGGAGCAGTGAGCAAAGGGTCAGAGCAGAGCGAGACTGCCGGAGCAGTGAGCAAAGGGTCAGAGCAGACCGAGACCGCCTGGAGCGGTGAGCAAAGGCAGAGCAGAGTGAGACCGTCTGGAGCGGTGAGCAAAGGCAGAGCAGGCAAGAACCGCCGGAGCGGTGAGCAAGGCAGAGCAGGCAAGAACCGCCGGAGCAGCGAGCAAGGCAGAGCAGAGGGGACAGGGCTCTGTTCACACGGAACAGACAGGAAGGGAAAGGCAGAACCAGAAACCTACTGTTATGTTCTGCTACCAAAGCTAAGGAAAGAGAGGAGATCTGTCCCTACTATAAGACTCAGCTGAATCCCTACGATGTAACAGGGAACCTGATCCTGCGATCAGACCTGCTAAAGTCCTAATCTAGTCTGTACGAAGACCTATAGATGTGGGGAGGGAATCCCTACAAGTACTAAGGACTGGGAGGAATATGGGACACCTCCTAACAGAAATAGTAGCAGACAGACGAACAAACAAAATAGATAGAACATAGAGGTCCGTAGACCAAGCAAACTAACAGAGTTAGATACAGAGCACAGGCTAGCTAGAAAGTAGATATACAATGAAGTCCAGCAAAGCCAGAAGGGCGGAGCAGGATTAAATAGGCCAACAAGGTCATGTGACCAGCAAAGGAAAAAAAACCTAACAGCAAGGTTCTAACAGTACCCCCCCTTCTAAGAGGATCCTCCGGATCCCCTAGGACCAGGCTTATCAGGAAATCTCCTGTGAAACGCTCTGATAAGTCTGGACGCGGAAACATCATCTGACCTCACCCAAGAGTTATCCTCGGGTCCGAAACCTTTCCAGGCCACAAGATACTGCAAACTACCTCTATACCGTCTAGAGTCAAGGATGCGAGAAATTTCATATTCCCCGTCCTCCACCACCGGAGGAACAGAGGCAGAGGCGTCACCATCCGACACAACAGCTTTTTTTAACAGAGAGACATGAAAGACCGGATTAATTCTCCAGGAGGTAGGAACCTCCAACCTAACAGCAGATTGGTTGACAACCTGAAGCACCTTAAAGGGCCCTACAAACTTGGGACCCAATTTCTTAGAAGGAATCCTCAACCGCAGATTCCTAGAGGACAACCAAACCATGTCACCAACAGCGAACAAAACCTCCTGTCGTTTCCTATCAAAGTAGTCTTTAGATTTTCTGTTGGCCTCCTGAAGATTACCACGCACATCCGTCCAAACTCTTTCCAAATCACCGGAAAAATTCTCCTCCTCAGGCACGGCAGATCCCAACTTGGAGAACGACCCAAACGACGGATGTCTCCCAGAACAACAAAAAAAAGGCGAACAACCAGCAGAAGAAGATGTATGATTGTTCAGAGCAAATTTGGCAAGTGGCAGAAACTCAGACCACCCCTCTTGATTGTCTGCCACAAAACAACGCAAGAACTGCTCAACATCCTGGTTTTTCCTTTCTGTCTGGCCATTAGATTCAGGATGATATCCGGACGAAAACGACAAATGAATTCCCAACCTGTCACAAAAGGCACGCCAAAAACGAGCCACGAACTGAGGACCCCTATCAGAAACAATGTCAGTAGGAACGCCATGAAGTCTGACAATTTCCTTGACAAAGGCCTTAGCGAGAATTTTAGCGCAGGGCAGTTTGACGAAGGGAACCAAGTGACACATCTTGCTAAAACGGTCCACGACCACCCAGATGACAGTAAAACCCTCAGAGGAGGGAAGGTCAGTTATAAAGTCCATAGCCAAATGTGTCCAAGGAGCACTTGGGACCTCCAAAGGACAAAGCAACCCCGCAGCAGGAGTATGTGAGGACTTAGATCTAGCACATATAGTACATTGGCGCACCCACTTAATGACTTCCTTCTGCCATCCAGGCCACCAAAAACTGCGACCCACCAGTCTCTTGGTCTCAGAGATTCCGGGATGACCTGCCAACCGAGATTCGTGACACTCAACAAACAAATCTCTCCTAAAGGTCCCAGGCACAAACAACCTCCCATGAGGAGTGTTAGATGGGGCATTACTGTTAGAACCTTGCTGTTAGGTTTTTTTTCCTTTGCTGGTCACATGACCTTGTTGGCCTATTTAATCCTGCTCCGCCCTTCTGGCTTGGCTGGACTTACTGTTATGTTCTGCTACCAAAGCTAAGGAAAGAGAGGAGATCTGTCCCTACTATAAGACTCAGCTGAATCCCTACGATGTAACAGGGAACCTGATCCTGCGATCAGACCTGCTAAAGTCCTAATCTAGTCTGTACGAAGACCTATAGATGTGGGGAGGGAATCCCTACAAGTACTAAGGACTGGGAGGAATATGGGACACCTCCTAACAGAAATAGTAGCAGACAGACGAACAAACAAAATAGATAGAACATAGAGGTCCGTAGACCAAGCAAACTAACAGAGTTAGATACAGAGCACAGGCTAGCTAGAAAGTAGATATACAATGAAGTCCAGCAAAGCCAGAAGGGCGGAGCAGGATTAAATAGGCCAACAAGGTCATGTGACCAGCAAAGGAAAAAAAACCTAACAGCAAGGTTCTAACACCTACAGGGTACTTGCAGTGAAGTAGCGAGTGGACCACAAACTCACAATCGGAAGTACAGTGACAACGAGCAGGAGTTAGGTACGAGTTCAGACTCTGCAGAAAAAGGGAAGATATGGGCGTAGAGAGAAACGGGAAACAGGCTGGAAGATAGATAGGGCAGGAACAGACACTGGGAAAAGACACAGACAACAGATCTAGGTATACGGCCCCTAAAGGGCAGAAGGAACAGGCAAAGAGCGTGTTCACACGGGCCTGGAAATACAGCCTCCAGGAAAGGCAGCTGGCTAGAGTACACAGACAGGACTCAGTTCAGACACGGGAACTGATACCGCAAGGCAGGAAACAAAGACAGGACCTGGCACATCAGTGACAAGACGCCAACTGACAGAACAAGATGCTCAGGCATGGATTCCAGGGAGGAGCTGGGTTAAATACCAGGTGACAGACAGCAATAGGCTGAGGACGCAATAGGGGTGTGTCTGCAGCAGCTACAAGAAACAGGAAGTTCAGCGGGCGTCTCCCTCAGCAGACAGAGGAGAGCAAAGCAGACCATATGGAAAGAAGCCAAAGTGATAGTCTGGACTGGAAATCAAGTGCGCACTCTTGCACAGTGGGAGATGGACCAATATGCAAGGACGCCGCCAGGTATGTTACAGTACCCTCCCCTTACGCCCCCTCTTCTTCAGGCCTGCCAGAATCTTCCGCAGGGAATTCGAGGGCCAATCCTTCACTTCAAGGAGGTTACTTCTGCTGTCCACAGAAAAAAATGGTCTCATCTGGGTAGCTATGATGCTACCTCCTATCCAGCCATCCTCAGCAACAGACAAAACGGGTGGAGTACCAGGAACAGCATACAAGGAAGTCTCTCTCCACATATTTTCAGGTGGCACCCCAGAGGGTACAGGAGACAACTGGAAGTCCTCCGCCGGGTTGGAGGGGAGCAGAGACTTGGGGGTAACCTCTGCTTCGGGGTACATCTTGTCAAGCTCACAGGATGAAATGGGCGAGGTATCAGGTACAAGGTGTAGAAATGTCACTGTCCCTTTGTTATCTGGTGGTACCCCGGAGGATTCAGGAAACAACTGGAGGTCCTCCGCTGGGTCGGAGGAGTGCAGAGACTCGTGGGTAACCTCTGCTTTGGAGTACACTAGGTCGGACTCACTGGACGAAGCGGGCGAGGTATCAGGTACCGAGTATAGGAAAGTCTCTGTCCATTCACTACCAGGTAGCACCCCGAAGGGTTCTGGATACAACTGGAGGTCCTCCGCCTGGTCGGAGGGGTGTAGAGACACGGGGGTAACCTCTGCTTCGGAGTACACTAGGTCGGACTCACTGGACGAAGCGGGCGAGGTATCAGGTACAGAGTATAAGAAAGTCTCTGTCCATTCGCTACCAGGTAGCACCCCGAAGGGTTCAGGAGACAACTGGAGGTCCTCCGCCTGGTCAGAGGGGTGTAGAGACTTGGGGGTAACTTCTGCTTCGGAGTACACTAGGTCGGACTCACTGGACGAAGCGGGCGAGGTATCAGGTGCAGAGTATAGGAAAGTCTCTGTCCATTCGCTACCAGGTAGCACCCCAAAGGGTTCAGGAGACAACTGGAGGTCCTCCGCCTGGTCAGAGGGGTGTAGCGACTCGGGGGTAACCTCTGCTTTGGACTACACTAGGTCAGACTGACTGGACAAAGCGAGAGAGGTATCAGGTTCCGGGTGTAGGGAAGTCTCTCTCCATTTGTCATCAAGTGGTATCCCGGAGGATTCAGGAGGCAACAGGGGGTCCAGGTTGTAGAGGTGCATGGACTCGGAGGTAATCACTGCTTCGGAGTACCCTTGGACAGGCTCACCGGTTAAAGTGGGTGAAGTATCAGATACCGGGTGCAGGAAGTCCTCCTGTGTGGATTCTGGGTGGGCAGCAGTCTCTTCGGGCAGGAGAACTGGTGCGCTACCCACGCACATTACCCGTCGGGGCTGCTCCGGGATACTGGGAAGTGAAGCTTCAGCAGGGATTTCAAGGTTGGGGTCAGGAGGTCTTTGGGAGGACAGACCCTGGCGTGACGGCTTGCCTCTACGCCTAGCACGTCTGGACTGCCTCTTGAGGTTGGGAGAAGTATTCCAGAGAGTGTAGTCATCCTGTGTGGATTCTGGGTGGGCAGTAGTCTCTTCGGGCAGGAGGACTAGTGCGCTACCCACACACATTACCCATCGGGGCTGCTCCGGGATATTGGGAAGTGAAGCTTCAGCAGGGCCTTCCGGGTTAGGGTCATCGAAGACCATTAGAAAGGCCACCAGGAAGGCCTGCAGGTCCAGGACGATAGGATCCTGTGCGTCCCATAGGGGAGTGATCCATTTCAAGGCATCACCCGCTAGGTAAGACATCATGAATCCCACCTTAACCCGATCGGTGGGAAAATAAAGAGGGTAGAACTTGAAGTGTAGCAAGCATTGCTCCACAAATGCACGACTCAGTCTTGGATCCCCATAGTAACGTGGCGGATCTGCAGGAACGAGTGCAGATAGATCCATCTGGACGGGTGCGTAATGCGCCTGGAACTCAGCTAGTAGCAAAAAAAAAAAAAATTTCTTCTAGATGCACGTATTCGCTGGAAAACATCTCAGAGAGCGAAGGCCGTGGGGCTCAACGGGAACCATGGCCTGAGCATGCTGTAATGCACACGCCCGGACTGACTGGCGTGTGCGTGTATATGTAGTGATTCCACTGGACCGTACCGGAGAGTGAATTCCTGGAGGGGCGCAACTAAGTATCCACCCGATCCGACCAAGGTCGCACGACGGCATATGACGCCAGTGCACCAAGGATGGACCGAGCAGAGGGACCAGGTGCTACTCCAGGTCAGACCCCGGACACGGCTGTTGACCCACACCGGGGAATACAGAAACAGGCAGGTTAGGCTGGCACACAGACTGGTGGGTACAGGCAGACACGGCAGGTATGCAGACGGGTGGATGCTGGCAAGCACGACTGGTATGCAGGCAGGGAGGTACTGGCAGGTACGACAGTGGATAGGACCCAGTACAGACTGGGACTCAGGAACAGAACCGCAGATGCGGTGGACAAACACAGCAGAGTGAGGTCGCCCGGAGCGGCGAGCAAGAGCAGAGCAAGACGAGACCGCCTGCAGCGGTGAGCGAGAGTAGAGCAGGACGAGGCCGCCTGGAGCAGCGAGCAAAGGGTCAGAGCAGAGCGAGACTGCCGGAGCAGCGAGCAAAGGGTCAGAGCAGAGCGAGACTGCCGGAGCAGCGAGCAAAGGGTCAGAGCAGAGCGAGACTGCCGGAGCAGCGAGCAAAGGGTCAGAGCAGAGGGAGACTGCCGGAGCAGCGAGCAAAGGGTCAGAGAAGAGCGAGACTGCCGGAGCAGCGAGCAAAAAGTCGGAGCAGAGCGAGACTGCTGGAGCAGCGAGCAAAAGGTCAGAGCAGAGCGAGACTGCCGGAACAGCGAGCAAAAGGTCATAGCAGAGCGAGACTGCCGGAGCAGCGAGCAAAAGGTCAGAGCAGAGCGAAACTGCCGGAGCAGCGAGCAAAGGGTCAGAGCAGAGCGAGACTGCTGGAGCAGTGAGCAAAGAGTCAGAGCAGAGCGAGACTGCCGGAGCAGTGAGCAAAGGGTCAGAGCAGAGCGAGACTGCCAGAGCAGTGAGCAAAGGGTCAGAGCAGAGCGAGACCGCCTGGAGCGGTGAGCAAAGGCAGAGCAGAGTGAGACCGTCTGGAGCGGTGAGCAAAGGCAGAGCAGGCAAGAACCGCCGGAGCGGTGAGCAAGGCAGAGCAGGCAAGAACCGCCGGAGCAGCGAGCAAGGCAGAGCAGAGGGGACAGGGCTCTGTTCACACGGAACAGACAGGAAGGGAAAGGCAGAACAAGATACCTACAGGGTACTTGCAGTGAAGTAGCGAGTGGACCACAAACTCACAATCGGAAGTACAGTGACAACGAGCAGGAGTTAGGTACGAGTTCAGACTCTGCAGAAAAAGGGAAGATATGGGCGTAGAGAGAAACGGGAAACAGGCTGGAAGATAGATAGGGCAGGAACAGACATTGGGAAAAGACACAGACAACAGATCTAGGTATACGGCCCCTAAAGGGCAGAAGGAACAGGCAAAGAGCGTGTTCACACGGGCCTGGAAATACAGCCTCCAGGAAAGGCAGCTGGCTAGAGTACACAGACAGGACTCAGTTCAGACACGGGAACTGATACCGCAAGGCAGGAAACAAAGACAGGACCTGGCACATCAGTGACAAGACGCCAACTGACAGAACAAGATGCTCAGGCATGGATTCCAGCGAGGAGCTGGGTTAAATACCAGGTGACAGACAGCAATAGGCTGAGGACGCATTAGGGGTGTGTCTGCAGCAGCTACAAGAAACAGGAAGTTCAGCGGGCGTCTCCCTCAGCAGACAGAGGAGAGCAAAGCAGACCATATGGAAAGAAGCCAAAGTGATAGTCTGGACTGGAAATCAAGTGCGCACTCTTGCACAGTGGGAGATGGACCAATATGCAAGGACGCCGCCAGGTATGTTACAGTACCCTCCCCTTACGCCCCCTCTTCTTCAGGCCTGCCAGAATCTTCCGCAGGGAATTCGAGGGCCAATCCTTCACTTCAAGGAGGTTACTTCTGCTGTCCACAGAAAAAAATGGTCTCATCTGGGTAGCTATGATGCTACCTCCTATCCAGCCATCCTCAGCAACAGACAAAACGGGTGGAGTACCAGGAACAGCATACAAGGAAGTCTCTCTCCACATATTTTCAGGTGGCACCCCAGAGGGTACAGGAGACAACTGGAAGTCCTCCGCCGGGTTGGAGGGGGGCAGAGACTTGGGGGTAACCTCTGCTTCGGGGTACATCTTGTCAAGCTCACAGGATGAAATGGGCGAGGTATCATGTACAAGGTGTAGAAATGTCACTGTCCCTTTGTTATCTGGTGGTACCCCGGAGGATTCAGGAAACAACTGGAGGTCCTCCGCTGGGTCGGAGGAGTGCAGAGACTCGTGGGTAACCTCTGCTTTGGAGTACACTAGGTCGGACTCACTGGACGAAGCGGGCGAGGTATCAGGTACCGAGTATAGGAAAGTCTCTGTCCATTCACTACCAGGTAGCACCCCGAAGGGTTCTGGATACAACTGGAGGTCCTCCGCCTGGTCGGAGGGGTGTAGAGACACGGGGGTAACCTCTGCTTCGGAGTACACTAGGTCGAACTCACTGGACGAAGCGGACGAGGTATCAGGTACAGAGTATAAGAAAGTCTCTGTCCATTCGCTACCAGGTAGCACCCCGAAGGGTTCAGGAGACAACTGGAGGTCCTCCGCCTGGTCAGAGGGGTGTAGAGACTTGGGGGTAACTTCTGCTTCGGAGTACACTAGGTCGGACTCACTGGACGAAGCGGGCGAGGTATCAGGTGCAGAGTATAGGAAAGTCTCTGTCCATTCGCTACCAGGTAGCACCCCAAAGGGTTCAGGAGACAACTGGAGGTCCTCCGCCTGGTCAGAGGGGTGTAGCGACTCGGGGGTAACCTCTGCTTCGGACTACACTAGGTCAGACTGACTGGACGAAGCGAGCGAGGTATCAGGTACCGGGTGTAGGGAAGTCTCTCTCCATTTGTCATCAAGTGGTATCCCGGAGGATTCAGGAGGCAACAGGGGGTCCAGGTTGTAGAGGTGCATGGACTCGGAGGTAATCACTGCTTCGGAGTACCCTTGGACAGGCTCACCGGTTAAAGTGGGTGAAGTATCAGATACCGGGTGCAGGAAGTCCTCCTGTGTGGATTCTGGGTGGGCAGCAGTCTCTTCGGGCAGGAGAACTGGTGCGCTACCCACGCACATTACCCGTCGGGGCTGCTCCGGGATACTGGGAAGTGAAGCTTCAGCAGGGATTTCAAGGTTGGGGTCAGGAGGTCTTTGGGAGGACAGACCCTGGCGTGACGGCTTGCCTCTACGCCTAGCACGTCTGGACTGCCTCTTGAGGTTGGGAGAAGTATTCCAGAGAGTGTAGTCATCCTGTGTGGATTCTGGGTGGGCAGTAGTCTCTTCGGGCAGGAGGACTAGTGCGCTACCCACACACATTACCCATCGGGGCTGCTCCGGGATATTGGGAAGTGAAGCTTCAGCAGGGCCTTCCGGGTTAGGGTCATCGAAGACCATTAGAAAGGCCACCAGGAAGGCCTGCAGGTCCAGGACGATAGGATCCTGTGCGTCCCATAGGGGAGTGATCCATTTCAAGGCATCACCCGCTAGGTAAGACATCATGAATCCCACCTTAACCCGATCGGTGGGAAAATAAAGAGGGTAGAACTTGAAGTGTAGCAAGCATTGCTCCACAAATGCACGACTCAGTCTTGGATCCCCATAGTAACGTGGCGGATCTGCAGGAACGAGTGCAGATAGATCCATCTGGACGGGTGCGTAATTCGCCTGGAACTCAGCTAGTAGCAAAAAAAAAAAAAATTTCTTCTAGATGCACGTATTCGCTGGAAAACATCTCAGAGAGCGAAGGCCGTGGGGCTCAACGGGAAACATGGCCTGAGCATGCTGTAATGCACACGCCCGGACTGACTGGCGTGTGCGTGTATATGTAGTGATTCCACTGGACCGTACCGGAGAGTGAATTCCTGGAGGGGCGCAACTAAGTATCCACCCGATCCGACCAAGGTCGCACGACGGCATATGACGCCAGTGCACCAAGGATGGACCGAGCAGAGGGACCAGGTGCTACTCCAGGTCAGACCCCGGACACGGCTGTTGACCCACACCGGGGAATACAGGAACAGGCAGGTTAGGCTGGCACACAGACTGGTGGGTACAGGCAGACACGGCAGGTATGCAGACGGGTGGATGCTGGCAAGCACGACTGGTATGCAGGCAGGGAGGTACTGGCAGGTACGACAGGTTGGAGCACAGAGTGGATAGGACCCAATACAGACTGGGACTCAGGAACAGAACCGCAGATGCTGTGGACAAACACAGCAGAGTGAGGCCGCCCGGAGCGGTGAGCGAGAGTAGAGCAGGACGAGGCCGCCTGGAGCAGCGAGCAAAGGGTCAGAGCAGAGCGAGACTGTCGGAGCAGCGAGCAAAGGGTCAGAGCAGAGCGAGACTGCCGGAGCAGCGAGCAAAGGGTCAGAGCAGAACGAGACTGCCGGAGAAGCGAGCAAAGGGTCGGAGCAGAGCGAGACTGCCGGAGCAGCGAGCAAAAGGTCAGAGCAGAGCAAGACTGCCGGAGCAGCGAGCAATGGGTCGGGGCAGAGCGAGACTGCCGAAGCAGCGAGCAAAGGGTCTGAGCAGAGCGAGACTGCCGGAGCAGCGAGCAAAGGGTCAGAGCAGAGCGAGACTGCCGGAGCAGCGAGCAAAGAGTCAGAGCAGAGCGAGACTGCCGGAGCAGCGAGCAAAGGGTCAGCAGAGCGAGACTGCCGGAGCAGCGAGCAAAGGGTCAGAGCAGAGCGAGACTGCCGGAGCAGCGAGCAAAGGGTCAGAGCAGAGCGAGACTGCCGGAGCAGCGAGCAAAGGGTCAGAGCAGAGTGAGACTGCCGGAGCAGCGAGCAAAGGGTCAGCAGGGCGAGACTGCCGGAGCAGCGAGCAAAGGGTCATAGCAAAGCGAGACTGCCGGAGCAGCGAGCAAAAGGGTCA
This sequence comes from Phyllobates terribilis, assembly GCF_046119375.1. Taxonomy (NCBI): domain Eukaryota; kingdom Metazoa; phylum Chordata; class Amphibia; order Anura; family Dendrobatidae; genus Phyllobates; species Phyllobates terribilis. The sequence continues at coordinate 210,551,909 of NW_027362761.1, read as the reverse complement.
GAGCAGAGCGAGACTGCCGGAGCAGCGAGCAAAAGGTCAGAGCAGAGCGAGACTGCCGGAGCAGCGAGCAAAAGGTCAGAGCAGAGCGAGACTGCCGGAGCAGCGAGCAAAGGGTCAGAGCAGAGCGAGACTGCCGGAGCAGTGAGCAAAGGGTCAGAGCAGAGCGAGACTGCCGGAGCAGTGAGCAAAGGGTCAGAGCAGAGCGAGACTGCCGGAGCAGTGAGCAAAGGGTCAGAGCAGAGCGATACCGCCTGGAGCGGTGAGCAAAGGCAGAGCAGAGCGAGACCGTCTGGAGCGGTGAGCAAAGGCAGAGCAGGCAAGAACCGCCGGAGTGGCGAGCAAGGCAGAGCAGAGGGGACAGGGCTCTGTTCACACAGAACAGACAGGAAGGGAAAGGCAGAACCAGATACCCACAGGGTACTTGCAGTGAAGTAGCGAGTGGACCACAAACTCACAAACGGAAGTACAGTGACAACGAGCAGGAGTTAGGTACGAGTTCAGACTCTGCAGAAAAAGGGAAGATATGGGCGTAGAGAGAAACGGGAAACAGGTTGGAAGATAGATAGGGCAGGAACAGACACTGGGAAATGACACAGACAACAGATTTAGGTATACGGCCCCTAGAGGGCAGAAGGAACAGGCAAAGAGCGTGTTCACACGGGCCTGGAAATACAGCCTCCAGGAAAGGCAGCTGGCTAGAGTACACAGAAAGGACTCAGTTCAGACATGGGAACTGATACTGCATGGCAGGAAACAAAGACAGGACTTGGCACATCAGTGACAAGACGCCAACTGACAGAACAAGATGCTCAGGCATGGATTCCAGGGAGGAGCTGGGTTAAATACCAGGTGACAGACAGCAATAGGCTGAGGACGCATTAGGGGTGTGTCTGCAGCAGCTACAAGAAACAGGAAGTTCAGCGGGCGTCGCCCTAAGCAGACAGAGGAGAGCAAAGCAGACCATATGGAAAGAAGCCAAAGTGATAGTCTGGACTGGAAATCAAGTGCGCGCTCTTGCACAGTGGGAGATGGACCAATATGCAAGGACGCCGCCAGGTATGTTACATAAAGTTTTAGATTTTAGACTCTGCCTCATTCAAGTGAATGTGGGTACGTGGGTGAACGCGTAAATAACATATTTTGGACATTGTGAAGGTGGAAGGAAATCCTAACTAAGTGCTGAACGGGGAGGAGAACATGGTGTGATCCAGGGGTGAACTTACCATTGGTGCAACCTGTGCATTCGCAAAAAAGCCCAAGAGGTAAATGGCCCCACTTCTACCTCCAAAGAAGCAAGCCACTTTTATCAGAGGAGCATAACTGGGAGCATTGTGATGAGCTGTTGGACTGCAGAAGCCCCATATTTTATTCTTGAACAGGGGCCCTCTTTGAACTGTGTTCATCTCTAGTTTGAACATAGCCTTATCAAAGTCAGCAAATACTGAAACATAAGGATGGTTAGCCACATATGGCACACTGGTGTCATCACTACCCAACTGACATTTTGGTTGAAGCATTCACAAATATACTAGATTAGAGGCCATATGTAGAACGGTCTAATCTAAGGAGCTCTTCATGTCCATTTATAGTCATTTGACGAAGGGGGTGATGGATATAATAATTTTAAGTTCTTGAACAATAAAAAAGGAACATTTAAACAATGTAAGTAATGTCACCATTGATATATTCTCTTTATTTTAATTGCACAGAAGTTAACTACACGCCCTAACTGGAGCTTCCAGATCAATGACAACATATCTGTTCTGTGTAACTTGCATTTCTAGTAAGATTAGTAACGCATTGTGCATGTGCCACAGACAAGTATACAAATCATACACGTGCTGCTTATAGACTTGTCATTGCTGTGATTCTAATGCATTAAATGGCTAATTAAAGGGGTTGTCTGTTGTGGCCAACCAAATTAGACAACACACAGGTGATGCTTTAAAATAACAAAATAAGTAGTACTTACCTACTGAAGTCACTACTGCTCCAGCACTACTTCTCCAGTGCTCCAGTTCTCTTGCTCTATAACAGAACCTTGCCTGGGAGACTGGCTACCTCTGATAGACTGCAGAGGTGGCAGGTAACCTAGGCAAGAAGCAGTAAACTATAACATTTAAAATTCCTTTGTTATGGAGAATTGAGAGGATTTTTAATATGAAGTGTTTTTACAAGCACTTTCCAATTTTAACCATTTATCATGTTGAGACAACCACTTTAAGGCCTTTTCACATATACCGATCTTTGGCTGAATAAACATGGGACCACAAAGCCAACAAATAAGCAAAATGCTTGTTTGCTGGCTAATTGGATTGGTTATGGGCAGCACATCTCCCGTGTACACAGGACAGTTTTCAAACTGCATGTAACTGCAGTAAATTAAAGCATTAAAAATCCCTCACTTTGTGAAAATAAAAAGGATTTTTAAGAGCTGGCATGGTAACCACTTGTTGCAATTGGGTTCCCTGAATGCCCCTCCTAAAAGACTTTGTCCCCTTTCAGAAAATTCCAGATCCTTGGGGCAGTTTGCTGTAAAAATACAAACTTCACTTTACTCATTGTCCCCAGCTCAACCAGTGAGCGTCCGCTGCTGTTCCCAGTTTCTGATATTGGCTGCAGTTCTGACGTCACATTGGCAGCCAATCACTGAGTTCAGTGGCTCTACACGTGTAGATGGAACACCCAATTCAGAGCAGTGAGCACACTAATTGGCTTCCGTGCTGTCGACATGATGTCAGCGCCATGCGGAGCACAGGTAGACCCGGGGAAAGAGCACAAAATGCGTTTTATTTTTATTTTATATCAAACTGTGCCTGGGGACCAGGATTTTCAGAAATGGGACATGCCCTTTAACTGGACAAATACCATATTGATATAGAGGCACCAGAGATGTCTTGTAATTACCGAAATTTGGAACCAAGGTCAAATCCATAACACTCACCCAGGAGGTTTATATCGGTGTTAAATGGTCACATATTTGAATGTATGACATTTGGACATTTTTTCTTTTAATATTGCTTAAGGCATTTATTGTATCTGAAAGCTAAGTGATATTAGAAAGTTCAGTGGTCACGGTTTCAGACCAATATAATTTTTTTTTATTATTCTTGTATAACCAAGTTAAAGCACATCATACCTGATTTATTGTCTGTTTAATAATTAAAAATGTATTGTTTTTAACGTAAAACATAGTTAATAGTGATGAGCGAACGTGCTCGCCACTGCTCGGTACTCGCCCAAGCATCTCACTGCTCGAGATGCTCGGCGCTCGGCAATTATTTCCGGGTTGCTCGGCCGGGAGCTCGGGTCCCCTCCCTGCATATTTGGCGCTCTTTAGAGAGCCAATGAACATGCAGGGAGTGCCTGCCACACACTGTAATGCCGTAGTCATCTTGGTTGTGGCATTACAGTGATTGGCTGGCCGCACAGCATCATCAGGTGTATATAAGACCGGGCGCCGCCATGCTCGTCACAGTCTACCACGGAATCAGGCAGAGTAGGGAGAGGTGCTGCTGCATCAGGGAGAAATTTGCTTGTTTATAGTTAGTATAGGTATTCCACAACATACAGTGGGTACGGAAAGTATTCAGACCCCTTTAAATTTTTCACTCTTTGTTTCATTACAGCCATTTGGTAAATTCTAAAAAAGTTTATTTTTTTCTCATTAAAGTACACTCCTCACCCCATCTTGACTGAAAAAAACAGAAATGTAGACATTTTTGCAAATTTATTGACAAAGAAAAACTGAAATATCACATGGTCATAAGTAGTGTTGAGCCACCCCCGTAGTGTTCGAGTTCGGTTCGGTTCGTCGAACACCCGTGTGTTCGCCGAACTGTTCGTCGAACTGTTCGTCGAACACCTTCGAACACCGTTAAAACCAATGGCAAGCAAACAAAAACACATAGAAACACATAGAAAACACCTTCAAAGGTGTCCAAAAGCTGACAAACTGCTCAGAAGACACAACTAACACATGGAAAAGTGACAAGTACATATAGTCATGCGAAAAGAAAAGAGGTGGAGGAGTAAAAGGAGGGGGAGACACAGATATAGGCATGTCATGCCCTTCTAAAATCCAAAAAGTGAGAAGCCGAGACGGCCAGTCCGCTCCTGCCCGTGCCACCTCCGTGTCGCCGGGTTTGTGCCAGAGCCGCGGTGAACCCTGACGGCCAGCCCCCCTCTCCCAATACTGGTGCCTGTCCGCTGGTGGGTCGAGAGAGCCCCCCTGTGGTGGAGGCAGCTCTAAGCTTTTTAATTTAAATTGTCCCTCTAATTTGAATGAATACACTTTAAATCCATTTACAAGGATCTATTGGAGGGCAAGTCTCATGCCAGCAGCCGCGTAATTCCAGCTCCAGTAGCGTCCACTAAAGCTGCTGCAGTTAAAAAGCTTTTATAAGGATCGAGCTCGGCTGTCCACCGCAAGGCATCCTAGTGCCAGTCCCAGCCCCTATGCCTTGGGGTGCCTCCTGATGCTCTTCACTAAGTATCCCGTGGTCCCGAAGCATTTCCTTTGAAAAAATTAAGTGTCCAAACTACAGGTGGTGTAGCTTGCTTAACAGCCGGGATAATCCGCTGACTAGCAGACACTGCTACTAGGCACAAAGTATTTCCTGGGCTAGATGCAGTTAAAAATTTGTAAGTAGATACTCTCGTTGGATGCTGAGAAAGCATTCCATAGAGTCTCCTGGCACGCCATATATGATTCTCTTAAAAAGCTTGGGGTAGGGGTCTAGGGGACCCTTTTATAGCCAAAATCACGGCCCTGTATCACAATACGTCACCTAGGCTGAAGATAAATGGAACTGTAGCACCGAGGGCTCGGTTGCTACAGACGTATTGCACCTCACCCAGAGGTGTGATATCTCACTCTCAGATAAGGATGGAGTGTGGATCAGGACCCGACACCTGCATGCATTACACCACATTGCCGTGGGGCAGGGCGACCAATATGCCCCTGAGATGGGCACGACAGTCCCTGTCCCTGGCTGGAGTGGGGGGAGGGAACACTGAGGAAGGGGAACCCTGCAGTGCAGGAGCAGGGAGGAAGCAGTTCCTGGGTGCATTGAGAAGGGAGTATAAAAGGTGGGCACCATCTTAGTTCAGTGCAGAGAAGTCTGAGCAGAAGTGGCAGGGAGCAGGGGCTCTGCATGAGCTCTGCTCCGGAGGCGGGCCTAGTAACAGAGGCCCAGGCCTGCAAGAGGGAGAAGGAAGGAAGAGGAGTGGAGAAGGCTCCAGGAACGAGGAATGAAGGGATCCCAGGGGTGCGGACGGGCGAGTCGCCACCGCACGCCCGAATCCACCTGCGTGGAGGGGTCAGGCCAAAGGGGGAGACCGGTCCCCAAACTAGTGGAGGCAGGAAACGACCCTCAGCTAGAAACCGGAGGCTCTGACATTTTATGTGGCGCAGCCCCTTGCTCCACCCGCTAGGAAGGCACCACATAGGGTCAGGGAAACTGGCGCCAAGTTTACCAAGAGGAGGCCCGAGGCAGCCGGACAGAAGTGTTGGTAAGAAAGGCCAGACAAAGGACACACAAAGGGGGTCCTGTGAAGCGCTCCAAAGTTATCTGGGAGTTGTCTGAGCCCCTCACCTGGTGAGCACAGTACGACGTGGGCAGCCGTTACCTGCAGACGTGGTCTGGATAATAAGAACTGTGAGTAAAGGCCCTGAACTGCATCACTGACTCCGTGTCGTTACTGCTGCTGCCCTGCACCATCACCCCCATCCTCCGCATACACTGCCCTGAGGCTATACTCCTCCCGTGGGGAGTTATGCTACGCTCTGCTGCACCCACAACACCAGCCTTAGCGGTCTGCCCTGTAGCGGCGGTTCACTCTGACCGCAATCCACGGGTGGCGTAGTCGTACATTTAAACATCAAAACCACATAAATAGTTCCGCCACTGGTTTGACCGCCCTGAGCCACGGAACCGGATCGCCGCCACGAAGACTACAACCACCAGCATCCACCAAAAAGGGTCCGGCTCCGGGTGTCCCAAGGCCCAGGGGGTGCGTCAGAACATTTTCATCACCTTTCACAATCACCAATGGGACAAGGCAGGGATGTCCTCTGTCCCCTCTCTTATACATCCTAGTGACGGAGCACCTGCTCTCATCAATTCGCCATAACCCCAATATTAGGTGGATTGAGGTGGGAGGCACCGAGTACAAGTGCTCTCTATTTGCTGATGATGTCCTAGTATATATCACTCAATCACATATATCCATCCCTGCTGTTATGGCTGAAATAGATCACTTTGTTACATGGTAAAATTTTAAAATCAATGCAGCGAAGTCTGAGGCCCTCGATGTCTCCCTCCCTAAATCCATATAGGATTCCATCCAGTCCAACTTTCCCTTTGCCTGGCCCTCACAGGGTTTCAAATACTTAGGAATTCCTATTCATAGAGACCTCTCCCATCTATGTTATCTTAATTTTGGGCCCTTTATTGAACAATTCCATACAGAGCACGGTTGGCAAGTTAGAACTGTAAGATTCACTACGTGAACCACTGGTGTTTTGTGGAAAAGCACATGTACACCGCGTTCCAAATTATTATGCAAAAAGTGTTTAGGAGTGATAAGGGAAGAATTTGTTTGTTTGTCAGATAAACTCATTGATGGTGATGTGTGTCAGGGCTCTTTATATCACTGTAAGCAATTGCAGACACCTGTGCTAATTAGTTTGGCAGGTGTGTCCAATGAAAGGCAAGACTACTTAAGAAGGCTCTCTCACATTATTAAGCAGCCTACATTTTCTGCCAAAATGGGAAAGAAAAAGGATGTGTCGGCTGCTGAGAAGCAACAAATTGTGGAGTGTTTAGGTCAAGGCATGACTACAATCAACATTGTGCGATGATCAGGATGAAGTGTCTTGGCAATCAAGAAGTATGTAGCTGATTCACAGTACACACGTGTGCGTGCTGATAAGGGCAAATTGAGGACTCTTTCCTACAGGCAATTACGTCAGGTTGAAAGAGCAGCGGCAAAAAAGCCTTGTCATAGCAGCAGACAAGTTTTTGAAGCTGCTTGTGCCTCCAACGTCCCCCGAACAACAAGATGCAGGGTCCTTAAGAGGTTTGCAGCTGTGCATATGCCATCCTGTCGACCTCCTCTATCCACTTCACACAAGCAGAAACGGCTCCAGTGGGCCAAACATTACATGAAGACTGATTTCAAAACTGTTTTGTTCACGGATGAGTGCCGTGCAGCGCTCGATGGTCCAGATGAATGGAGTGGAGGATGGCTGGTTGATGGACACCCCACGCAAACACGGCTACAGCGCCAACAAGGAGGAGGTGGAGTAATGTTTTGGGCTGGAATCATGGGGAGAGAGATTGTCGGCCCCTTTAGGATCCCTGAAGGCGCTAAAGATGAACTCCATAATGTATGTGGATTTTCTCAAACAGCACTTCCTGCCATGGTTCAAGAAGAAGAACCGTGTATTTCACAGCAAGATCATTTTTCTGCATGATAATGCACCATCTCATGCTGCACATAAAACATCTGCATCTCTGGCTGATATGGGCATAAAAGGGGACAAACTTATGGTGTGACCCCCATGCTCCCCTGACCTCTACCCCATTCAGAACCTTTGGAGCATCATTAAAAGGAGTGTCTATGATGGCGGGAGGCAGTTCACATCTAAGCAACAGCTCTGGCAGGGTATTCTGTCCTCATGCAAAACAATTGAAGCAGAAACCATCCAAAACCTGACAAATTCAATGGACGAGAGAGTTCAGAAGCTCCTTTCGAACAAGGGGTCCTATGTGAAAATGTAACATCACCTAGAATAAAGTTTTGAGTTGAAAACTGTTTGATTTCAGTTTCTAACAACCTGCTAATGCTTATAATTTCAAAAATGACCATTTTTTTGGTCTTTATTAAAATGAAAAGGTTGATCGAAAAGTTTGGGGGATCTAAGAGTGTGGCAACCCAGTAGTCATGATTACTTCGAATTCTGACAATATGAGGGTCATGCTGCAGGTAGTGCAGCAAGAAGGCACTTATGTGTCTTGCGCATCTCGGAGCCCCAAAATTATTTTCCGGGCTAGATGCAGCTAAAAATTATTTTTAATTTTAAATCTGGTGAAGCTTATTATAGATGGCCTAATAGGATCAGTGCTGCACACTGCTACAAAGCCCAAATTATTTTCCAGTCAAGATACAGATAAACATGATTAGTAATTTGAAAGCTTAAAACGGTTGGTAGGGTGATTTTAACCAATCATCAAGCTTTTACTCTCCCCAGGATGACACAGGGGTAGAAAAGTCGTTTCGGATCCATGATTTGTTCATCTTTATGAACGTGAGTCTGTCTACATTATCAGTGGAGAGCCGCGTGCGCTTATCTGTCAGCACACCACCAGCAGCGCTGAACACACGTTCAGACAGAACGCTGGCTGCGGGGCATGACAAGATCTCCAAGGCGTAAGTGGCTAGCTCCGGCCATTTATCCAGATTGGAAGCCCAAAAAGAGCAAGGGTCCAGTGACACAGTCGTGGCTTCAATGTTTACTTGGAGATACTCCTGTACCATCGTCTCTAGGCGTTGACTATGTGTCAGACTTCTTGTCTCCTGTGGCCTTGCAAAGGATGGGCTAAAAAAGTGGTGAAATGATTCCGCAAAATTGATGTTACCAGCAGATACTGTGGTTCTGTTACGGTTTGAGTGCTGAACACTTGACGGTCCCACGGTTGGCAAGTTGAACTGTGAGATTCACTACGTGCACCACTGGTATTTTGTGGAAAAGCACATGTAAGATTCTGCAACAGTCTCTGCTGATACTCCTGCATGCGTGCATCCCTTTCTATGGCAGGAATAATTTCTGCAAATTTACTTTTGTACCGGGGATCTAACAGTGTGGCAACCCAGTAGTCAGGATTATTTCTAATTCTCACAATTCGAGGGTCATGTTGCAGGTAGTGCAGCAAGAAGGCACTCATGTGTGTTGCGCATCCAGGAGCACCAAGTCCCTGTTGTGTTGGTGGCGAGGTAGCAATCATGCTTCCTTCCTCTGTCCTCTCCCCCCAACCTCGCACAACAGAAATGTGATCAAGGTCTCCCTCATCTGATGAGTCTTCCATCAGTTCGTCCTCCACTTCTTCCTGGGCTCCTGCACCTTCCTCACTAGTTTGGCTGCTACCATGCGCCCTGGTAAAATCATCTCCCCCACCCTCACATGCCTGCCGCCTTGGTGCTGCCGACCGTCTGGACCTTGCAGATGTTAGCCCTTCCGCATACAACTCCTCCTCCTCTACTTCCTCCACCTCCTCTTGTGCCACCACCTGACTCCGAATTCTGTTTAACATGTGCTCCAGCATGTAAATCACCGGAATAGTCATGCTGATAATGGCATCGTCAGCACTAAACATCTTCGTCGCCATTTCAAAACTGTGCAGAAGGGTGCATAGGTCCCTGATCTGAGACCACTCCTCCAGCGTGATTTGCCCCACCTCTGAATCTCGTTGGCCCAGGCTATACGTCAGAACGTATTGCACCAGGGCTTGTCGGTGCTGCCACAGTCGCTGCAACATGTGCAGAGTTGAATTCCACCGGGTAGGCACATCGCATTTTAGCCGGTGAAGTGGCAGGCCCAACGACTTCTGTAGAGATGTAAGTCGCTGAGCTGCGGGATGCGAACGGCGGAAGTGAGCACACAGCGACCGTGCCCTCTGCAGAAGGCCATCTAGTCTGGGATAGTGGGCTAAAAATTGCTGGACAACCAGGTTCAACACGTGAGCCATACAAGGCACGTGTGTGACATTGCCCCGGCGAAGGGCCGCACCCAGGTTTGCAGCATTGTCGCACACGGCCTTCCCTGGTTTCAGGTCCAGTGGAGACAACCATTCATGAAATTGGTTCTCCAGAGCTGACCACAACTCCTCAGCTGTGTGACTCACATTTCCCAGACATTTCAATGTAAAAACCGCCTGATGACGTTGAGCCCTACTGCCAGCATAGTAAGGAGGTGTGCAGGATCCCTTCTGCGCAGTTAGAAAGCTTGTGGCATGACCAGACAGGCTTTGGGTGCAGGTGGAAGACCGAGAGGAGGTTGAGGAGGCAGAAGCAGTGGAGGAAAAATGACATAAAGAGGATTGACGCACAACTCGTGGGGACGGCAAGACTTGGACAGCAGCCCCTTGTCCTGCTGTCACCATAGTTACCCAGTGCCCAGTCAGCGACATGTAACGCCCCTGTCCATGCCTACTCGTCCAAGTGTCTGTGGTGAAATGCACCCTGTCACACACAGAGTTTCTCAAAGAAGCGGTGATGTTGTGTGCGACATGCTTGTGGAGCGCAGGCACACCTTTCTTTGAGAAGTAGTGCCGACTGGGCATCTGGTACTGGGGCACTGCGACGGACATAAGGTCTCGAAAATCCTCTGTGTCCACCAGGCGGAAAGGCAGCATTTCTGTAGCCAAGAGCTTGCAGATGGTGAAATTCAACCTCTTAGCTTTCTCATGGCTAGGAGGAAATGGTCTTTTACTTGTCCACATCTGAGGGACCGAGGGCTGGCTATTGTGCTTAGACGGGGTTGATAAGGGTGTCCCCGGCAAACTGCCGGTCTGTGAGGAAGATGCAGGCGGACATGTTAGGTTGCCTTGATCCAAAGGTGGTGCTATCGATGTCGGACAGCGCTCAAGACCAGCTGGTGTTACCACCTCCAAAGAAAATGATGACCTGCCAATCACGCTGGCTGTTGCGGGTAAAGAGGTGGCAGGTCTGCGCCCCAAAACAGGTGTGACTGCTGTCCCCCCAGTCACAGAGGATGAAGAGGCCGCGGATGCACAAGATATGGCAGACGGTGGTTGGCCCGGCCGGCTAGACCGCATTGTAGCACACTGAGCTTCCCACTGCAACTTATGCTTCATGTCCATGTGCCGGTTCATGCATGAAGTACTCAAACTATGTATTTTTTGGCCTCTACTTAGCTTTTGCTGACAAATGTTACAGATAACACGAGTTGGGTCATCTTTATCGATCTGAAAAAATGCCCAGGCTATGCAAGGCTTAGCACCCATGCGACCTGAAGAGTCACCACGACTTGTGGTGAGAGGCAGAGTTGTGTTTGAGGATGCAGTTGTTGACGTGCTTCCAGTACTACGTCTCTGTCCAGGAAGGCGCAACCTGACCTCGTCGTCACTAGCATCTTCCTCCACCTCCTCTGCTGACCTCATCTCTTGGCTGACTGTGGGTTGACAGTAAGTGCGATCTCCGACCTCATCATCATCACCCTGTGCGTTATCACACCCGTCGTCCTCAGAGCCAACCTGTTCCTGCCCTGACAAAAAACTAAAGTTGTCGCTCCAATCAGGTATTTGAGTCTTATCTTCGTCTTCCTCATTGTCTCCACCAACAGGAGTTACAGTTTGGGAATGAGGGTCTACATTATGGTCAGAACCTTCTGCGTCTGGTCCTGGATCCGACTCATAAAGATTCTGGGCATCAGTGCAGATCATTTCCTCGTCTGGATTCACAGAAGCGCTGGAGTCGACCTCTGATTCCCAGGCTATAGTATGAGTAAACAGCTCTGCAGACTCAACCATCTGTTCTACCTCATACTCAGACGGGCAGCTGGAGATTTGGGAGCTGTGAGGAAGCAAGTGCGATTTGGGTGACACCTTTGAGGACTGGAGTATTTGTGATGTTGAAGTTGATGTGGAGGAGAGCCCACTTAAAGGAGCACTTGATATCCGTTGAAGCACCTGCTGTTTTTGTGCCTCATCTGGAATTTGTAGCGATTGGCGTGGCCGTAAGAAAGGGATCTTATCACATTGTCCGCTAAAAGAAGTAGACATTTTAGTTTGGCTGGAAGATGGTCTTTCTTCTGCACCTACCCCACGGACACAACCTTTTTTCCCCTTCCCAACACGCCTATTCCCCTTTCCACCAGCAGCAGGCCTTTTTCCACTCATTTTGGTGGTTAACTAATTCACAACTCTGGAGTTGTTTGCACAAAAAAACAATGGATGGTAACCGAGCAGAGCTGAGTGGCCAAACTGTGGTATTAGGCCAAAACTATTGGCTGGGTTAGATGCAGAAAAAAATTATTTTTAATTTGCAACCTGATGGAGGTCAGTATAGATGGACTAATAGACCAAGTCCCACACACCGCTAGAAGCCCAAATATTTTTTCAGAGCTAGATGCAGAAATTTTTTTTATTCAATTTGCAACCTGATGGAGGTCAGTATAGATGGACTAATAGACCAAGTCCCACACACTGCTAGAAGCCCAAATATTTTTTCAGAGCTAGATGCAGAAAAAAATTATTTTTAATTTGCAACCTGATGGAGGTCAGTATAGATGGACTAATAGACCAAGTCCCACACACTGCTAGAAGCCCAAATTTTTTTTCAGAGCTAGATGCAGAAAAAAATTATTTTTAATTTGCAACCTGATGGAGGTCAGTATAGATGGACTAATAGACCAAGTCCCACACACCGCTAGAAGCCCAAATATTTTTTCAGAGCTAGATGCAGAAATTTTTTTTATTCAATTTGCAACCTGATGGAGGTCAGTATAGATGGACTAATAGACCAAGTCCCACACACTGCTAGAAGCCCAAATATTTTTTCAGAGCTAGATGCAGAAAAAAAATATTTTTAATTTGCAACCTGATGGAGGTCAGTATAGATGGACTAATAGACCAAGTCCCACACACTGCTAGAAGCCCAAATATTTTTTCAGAGCTAGATGCAGAAAAAAATTATTTTTAATTTGCAACCTGATGGAGGTCAGTATAGATGGACTAATAGAACAAGTCCCACACGCTGCTAGAAGCCCAAATATTTTTTCAGAGATAAATGAAGAAAAAAATTATTTTTAATTTGCAACCTGATGGAGGTCAGTATAGATGGACTAATAGACCAAGTCCCACACACTGCTAGAAGCCCAAATATTTTTTCAGAGCTAGATGCAGAAAAAAATTATTTTTAATTTGCAACCTGATGGAGGTCAGTATAGATGGACTAATAGACCAAGTCCCACACACCGCTAGAAGCCCAAATATTTTTTCAGAGCTAGATGCAGAAAAAAATTATATTCAATTTGCAACCTGCTGGAGGTCAGTATAGAAGGACTAATAGAACAAGTCCCACACACTGCTAGAAGCCCAAATATTTTTTCAGAGCTAAATGAAGAAAAAAATTATTTTTAATTTGCAACCTGATGGAGGTCAGTATAGATGGACTAATAGACCAAGTCCCACACACTGCTAGAAGCCCAAATATTTTTTCAGAGCTAGATGCAGAAAAAATTTTTATTCAGTTTGCAACCTGATGGAGGTCAGTATAGATGGACTAATAGAATGATGCTATGCCCAAAAGATTTTACTTCACTAGGTGCAGTAAAAAAATTGGTATTCTATACACAGGTGGTATATCTTGCAACACAGATAGGCTACTCCACTGACTAACACACTCTGCAATAGGCCAAAAAGGATTAGCTTTGCTAGATTCAGCCAAATGCTGTGAAAAAAACTTGCACAGCACTGGCACAGACCTGCCTGGCAAAAACTGATAGGAACTGATGTAACCTAGTCCTGAAAAGGACTCCAATTACAATTAGTCTTTACTCCCACAATCTATCTATTTAAGAGCACAGACCTGCCTGATAAAAGTCGTAGGAAATGCTGTAACCTAGTCCTTAAAAGGACTGCAATCACAACTATTCCCTACTCCCAAGCTATCTGTATATTTGTGCGAAAATTGGCTTGAAATTAACAAGGTATAGCGCACACAGCAACAGCGGTGCCGTCTAACACGCAGCTGCAGCAGTGAGAAAATGGTGGCGACGGGGAAAATGGCTTGGTCTTATAGGGCAAGGACATGTGACATACACTGCCAATCACACATGCCCTTGCTTGTGTGAAAAAAAGCACTTCGCTCCGTGTGTGCGCTGCTGATAGGCTGACAGATTGCACCTCCCCACTGCAAATGCGGGAAAGAGAAAAAAAAATGGAGATCTTCATTGTTCCTGCAGAGATCCATCCCCTGCCCCTCCCCCCGCCCCGCTGTACACTCAAACTGCGTATTAACATTAATTTTCATCATTACTGAGAAAAAATTCAGTTATGATTTTGGTGCACGAACAGTTATCGAACATAACCTCGAACAGCCGAATTTTTCTCAAATTGTTCGTGTTCGCCGACCGGCTCGAACACCGCCCAAAACAGCTCGAATTTGAGATTGGCGAACAGTTCGAGTAGAACAACGCTCATCTCTACTCTGCAGACCACTTAACAAAGGCTGATGGCATTACCGGAGTGGCGGGATTAGAAGCATGGGTGATTTATAAGATAAGTAATAATTTTTGGTTCTTCAATGCTCTTTGAACATTCATTTCTTACAAGTCCTGGAAAACTACTTAAAAAATGGACCTATAACTTATGTACAGAAAAATGGTCAGGCATATCTCATTCAATAACACAATACCAATGTATGAGTAAAAAATATGGTAACAAATCAGCTTTAGATATACATGATTAGAACATATTATAGACCTATAACAGATTTAGAGGCTTAAAAAAGGGTTACTTATACTACCTTGAGGAATAATCTTTAAAACTCTAGTAATTTACCTCATCAAAAATGACAATGTCACTTTTTTTGATAATTCGGTCTTAAAACTTAAAAAATTTAAATTCTAAATCATTATTTTCAATTACTACTCTGCTTCATTAAAAAAGACATGATTTACATTTAATTCTCAGCTACTTTTCCTAAATTATGAGCAAATAGATCGGCCACATTCAGCAAAAACATCTAAAAAACATCAGCCTCCTCCATAACCCCTCTAGCTGTCCTTTCCATCACCAAGAGTAGTGTGTTTCTTGCCACCTTAGGCAAAACAAAAAGGTTCATCCATTTGCTTATAATTTAGGAAATCTCATATTAATTTAATATTCACCTAATGTACTCCTCGAGGTTTTGAACTGTTTTGTAATATGGGTATATGTTAAACCTATAATTTGTTCAAAATTTTTCAATACTGGCCACAAAGCAGGGAATGTGTCAAACTCACAAATAGGTTGAATTTACCTAAAATTTCCGTCCGCTAGCAGATTGCTGATATAATGGTCCCACTGGTTTTTGAAAACTGTTTTGCATGACTTTTGAGCTGACCATACACAGTTTACAGCTACGGCCAATCCCTGGCTTCACCAGTGATGATACTATCCTGCATGAATGCATTGGCCATTGACAAGTCATATCTGTCCCGATGGTACTGTTGGGATCTAATTGCCGCAGGCTACTCTAACAAGGACCAGCAGGACAAATGGGCACGCGGCACTGGAAATTACGTGAAGATTTACAAGGCAAGTAATAATTTTGAGTATTCCCTCCTCTGTGTCCATTTCTTAAAAATCCTAAACAACTTAAAATGTACCTATAATTCATGCACAGAACATCATCTCTGCAGACGACTTAACAAACGCTGATGGCATTACCGGAGTGGCGGGATTAGAAGCATGGATGATTTATAAGATAAGTAATAATTTTTGGTTCTTCAATACTCTTTGAACATTCATTTTTTACAAGCCCTGGAAAACTACTTAAAAAATGGACCTATAACTTATGTACAGAAAAATGGTCAGGCATATCTCATTCAATAACACAATACCAATGTATGAGTAAAAAATATGGTAACAAATCAGCTTTAGATATACATGATTAGAACATATTAAAGACCTATAACAGATTTAGAGGCTTTAAAAAGGGTTACTTATACTACCTTGAGGAATAATCTGTAAAACTCTATTAATTTGCCTCATCAAAAATGACAATGTCACTTTTTTGATAATTCGGTCTTAAAACTTAAAAAATTAAAATTCAAAATCATTATTTTTAATTATTACTCTGATTTATTAAAAAAGACATGATTTACATTTAATTCTCTGCTACTTTTCCTAAATTATGAGCAAATAGATCGGCCACACTCAGCAAAAACATCTAAAAAACATCAGCCTCCTCCAGAACCCCTCCAGCTGTCCTTTCCATCACCAAGAGTAGTGTGTTTTCTGTCACCTTAGGCAAAACAAAAAGGTTAATCCATTTGCTTATAATTTAGGAAATCTCATATTAATTTAATATTCACATAATGTACTCCTTGAGGTTTTGAACTGTTTTGTAATATGGGTATATGTTAAACCTATAATTTGTTCAAAATTTTTCAATACTGGCCACAAAGCAGGGAATGTGTCAAACTCACAAATAGGTAGAATTTACCTAAAATTTCCGTCCGCTAGCAGATTGTTGATTTAATGGTCCCGCTGGTCTTTGAAAACTGTTTGCATGACTTTTGAGCTGACCATACACAGGGTACAGCTACGGCCAATCCCTGGCTTCACCAGTGATGATACTATGCTGCATAAATGCATTGGCCATTGACAAGTCATATCTGTCCCGATGGTATTGTTGGGATCTAATTGCCACAGGCTACTCTAACAAGGACCAGCATGACAAATGGGCACGCGGCACTGGAAATTACGTGAAGATTTACAAGGCAAGTAATAATTTGGAGTAGTCCCTCCTCTGTGTCCATTTCTTAAAAATCCTATACAACTTAAAATGTACCTATAATTCATGCACAGAACATCATCACTGCAGACCACTTAACAAAGGCTGATGGCATTACCGGAGTGGCGGGATTAGAAGCATGGATGACTTATAAGATAAGTAATAATTTTTGGTTCTTCAATACTCTTTGAACATTCATTTCTTACAAGTCCTGGAAAACTGCTTAAAAAATGGACCTATAACTTATGTACAGAAAAATGGTCAGGCGTATCTCATTCAATAACACAATACCAATGTATGAGTAAAAAATATGGTAACAAATCAGCTTTAGATATACACGATTAGAACATATTATAGACCTATAACAGATTTAGAGGCTTATAAAAGGGTTACTTATACTACCTTGAGGAATAATCTTTAAAACTCTAGTAATTTACCTCATCAAAAATGACAATGTCACTTTTTTTGATAATTCGGTCTTAAAACTTAAAAAATTAAAATTCTAAATCTTTATTTTCAATCATTACTCTGATTTATAAAAAAGACATGATTTACATTTAATTCTCAGCTACTTTTCCTAAATTATGAGCAAATAGATCGGCCACACTCAGCAAAAACATCTAAAAAACATCAGCCTCCTCCATAACCCCTCTAGCTGTCCTTTCCATCACCAAGAGCAGTGTGTTTTCTGCCACCTTAGGCAAAACAAAAAGGTTAATCCATTTGCTTATAATTTAGGAAATCTCATATTAATTTAATATTCACCTAATGTACTCCTCGAGGTTTTGAACTGTTTTGTGATATGGGTATATGTTAAACCTATAATTTGTTCAACATTTTTCAATACTGGCCACAAAGCAGGGAATGTGTCAAACTCACAAATAGGTAGAATTTACCTAAAATTTCCGTCCGCTAGCAGATTGTTGATATAATGGTCCCGCTGGTCTTTGAAAACTGTTTTGCATGACTTTTGAGCTGACCATACACAGGTTACAGCTACGGCCAATCCCTGGCTTCACCAGTGATGATACTATGCTGCATAAATGCATTGGCCATTGACAAGTCATATCTGTCCCGATGGTACTGTTGGGATATAATTCTCACAGGCTACTCTAACAAGGACCAGCAGGACAAATGGGCACACGGCACTGGAAATTACGTGAAGATTTACAAGGCAAGCAATAATATTGAGTATTCCCTCCTCTGTGTCCATTTCTTAAAAATCCTATACAACTTAAAATATACCTATAATTCATGCACAGAACAAAAACACTGCAGACCACTTAACAAAGGCTGATGGCATTACCCGAGTGGCGGGATTAGAAGCATGGATGATTTATAAGATAAGTAATAATTTTTGGTTCTTCACTATTCTTTGAACATTAATTAATTACAAGTCCTGGAAAACTACTTAAAAAATGGACCTATAACTTATGTACAGAAAAATGGTCAGGCATATCTCATTCAATAACACAATACCAATGTATGAGTAAAAAATATGGTAACAAATCAGCTTTAGATATACATGATTAGAACATATTATAGAGCTATAACAGATTTAGAGGCTTAAAAAAGGGTTACTTATACTACCTAGAGGAATAATCTTTAAAACTCTATTAATTTACCTCATCAAAAATGAAAATGTCACTTTTTTTGATTAATTCGGTCTTAAAACTTAAAAAATTAAAATTCTAAATCTTTATTTTCAATCATTACTCTGATTTATAAAAAAGACATGATTTACATTTAATTCTCAGCTACTTTTCCTAAATTATGAGCAAATATTTCGGCCACACTCAGCAAAAACTTCTAAAAAACATCAGCCTCCTCCATAACCCCTCTAGCTGTCCTTTCCATCACCAAGAGTAGTGTGTTTTCTGCCACATTAGGCAAAACAAAAAGGTTAATCCATTTGCTTATAATTTAGGAAATCTCATATTAATTTAATATTCACCTAATGTACTCCTCGAGGTTTTGAACTATTTTGTAATATGGGTATATGTTAAACCTATAATTTGTTCAAAATTTTTAAATACTGGCCACAAAGCAGGGAATGTGTCAAACTCACAAATAGGTAGAATTTACCTAAAATTTCCGTCCGCTAGCATATTGTTGATATAATGGTCCCGCTGGTCTTTGAAAACTGTTTTGCATGACTTTTGAGCTGACCATACACAGGTTACAGCTACGGCCAATCCCTGGATTTACCAGTGATGATACTATGCTGCATAAATGCATTGGCCATTGACAAGTCATATCTGTCCCGATGGTACTGTTGGGGTATAATTGTCACAGGCTACTCTAACAAGGACCAGCAGGACAAATGGGCACGCGGCACTGGAAATTATGTGAAGATTTACAAGGCAAGTAATAATTTTGAGTATTCCCTCCTCTGTGTCTATTTTTTAAAAATCCTATACAACTTAAAATGTACCTATAATTCATGCACAGAACATCATCTCTGCAGACCACTTAGCAAAGGCTGATGGCATTACCGGAGTGGCGGGATTAGAAGCATGGATGATTTATAAGATAAGTAATAATTTTTGGTTCTTCAATACTCTTTGAACATTCATTTTTTACAAGCCCTGGAAAACTACTTAAAAAATGGACCTATAACTTATGTACAGAAAAATGGTCAGGCATATCTCATTCAATAACACAATACCAATGTATGAGTAAAAAATATGGTAACAAATCAGCTTTAGATATACATGATTAGAACATATTATAGACCTATAACAGATTTAGAGGCTTTAAAAAGGGTTACTTATACTACCTTGAGAAATAATCTGTAAAACTCTATTAATTTGCCTCATCAAAAATGACAATGTCACTTTTTTGATAATTCGGTCTTAAAACTTAAAAAATTAAAATTCTAAATCATTATTTTTAATTATTACTCTGATTTATTAAAAAAGACATGATTTACATTTAATTCTCAGCTACTTTTCCTAAATTATGAGCAAATAGATCGGCCACACTCAGCAAAAACATCTAAAAAACATCAGCCTCCTCCAGAACCCCTCTAGCTGTCCTTTCCATCACCAAGAGTAGTGTGTTTTCTGTCACCTTAGGCAAAACAAAAAGGTTAATCCATTTGCTTATAATTTAGGAAATCTCATATTAATTTAATATTCACATAATGTACTCCTTGAGGTTTTGAACTGTTTTGTAATATGGGTATATGTTAAACCTATAATTTGTTGAAAATTTTTCAATACTGGCCACAAAGCAGGGAATGTGTCAAACTCACAAATAGGTAGAATTTACCTAAAATTTCCGTCCGCTAGCAGATTGTTGATTTAATGGTCCCGCTGGTCTTTAAAAACTGTTTTGCATGACTTTTGAGCTGACCATACACAGGTTACAGCTACAGCCAATCCCTGGCTTCACCAGTGATGATACTATGCTGCATAAATGCATTGGCCATTGACAAGTCATATCTGTCCCGATGGTATTGTTGGGATCTAATTGCCACAGGCTACTCTAACAAGGACCAGCAGGACAAATGGGCACGCGGCACTGGAAATTACGTGAAGATTTACAAGGCAAGTAATAATTTTGAGTAGTCTCTCCTCTGTGTCCATTTCTTAAAAATCCTATACAACTTAAAATGTACCTATAATTCATGCACAGAACATCATCACTGCAGACCACTTAACAAAGGCTGATGGCATTACCGGAGTGGCGGGATTAGAAGCATGGATGACTTATAAGATAAGTAATAATTTTTAGTTCTTCAATACTCTTTGAACATTCATTTCTTACAAGTCCTGGAAAACTACTTAAAAAATGGACCTATAACTTATGTACAGAAAAATGGTCAGGCGTATCTCATTCAATAACACAATACCAATGTATGAGTAAAAAATATGGTAACAAATCAGCTTTAGATATACACGATTAGAACATATTATAGACCTATAACAGATTTAGAGGCTTAAAAAAGGGTTACTTATACTACTTTGAGGAATAATCTTTAAAACTCTAGTAATTTACCTCATCAAAAATGACAATGTCACTTTTTTTGATAATTCGGTCTTAAAACTTAAAAAATTAAAATTCTAAATCTTTATTTTCAATCATTACTCTGATTTATAAAAAAGACATGATTTACATTTAATTCTCAGCTACTTTTCCTAAATTATGAGCAAATAGATCGGCCACACTCAGCAAAATCATCTAAAAAACATCAGCCTCCTCCATAACCCCTCTAGCTGTCCTTTCCATCACCAAGAGCAGTGTGTTTTCTGCCACCTTAGGCAAAACAAAAAGGTTAATCCATTTGCTTATAATTTAGGAAATCTCATATTAATTTAATATTCACCTAATGTACTCCTCGAGGTTTTGAACTGTTTTGTGATATGGGTATATGTTAAACCTATAATTTGTTCAAAATTTTTCAATACTGGCCACAAAGCAGGGAATGTGTCAAACTCACAAATAGGTAGAATTTACCTAAAATTTCCGTCCGCTAGCAGATTGTTGATATAATGGTCCCGCTGGTCTTTGAAAACTGTTTTGCATGACTTTTGAGCTGACCATACACAGGTTACAGCTACGGCCAATCCCTGGCTTCACCAGTGATGATACTATGCTGCATAAATGCATTGGCCATTGACAAGTCATATCTGTCCCGATGGTACTGTTGGGATATAATTGTCACAGGCTACTCTAACAAGGACCAGCAGGACAAATGGGCACGCGGCACTGGAAATTATGTGAAGATTTACAAGGCAAGTAATAATTTTGAGTATTCCCTCCTCTGTGTCTATTTTTTAAAAATCCTATACAACTTAAAATGTACCTATAATTCATGCACAGAACATCATCTCTGCAGACCACTTAGCAAAGGCTGATGGCATTACCGGAGTGGCGGGATTAGAAGCATGGATGATTTATAAGATAAGTAATAATTTTTGGTTCTTCAATATTCTTTGAACGTTAATTAATTACAAATCCTGGAAAACTACTTAAAAAATGGACCTATAACTTATGCACAGAAAAATGGTCAGGCATATCCCATTCAATAACACAATACCAATGTATGAGTAAAAAATATGGTAACAAATCAGCTTTAGATATACATGATTAGAACATATTATAGAGCTATAACAGATTTAGAGGCTTAAAAAAGGGTTACTTATACTACCTAGAGGAATAATCTTTAAAACTCTATTAATTTACCTTATCAAAAATGACAATGTCACTTTTTTTGATAATTCGGTCTTAAAACTTAAAAAATTTAAATTCTAAATCTTCATTTTCAATCATTACTCTGCTTTATAAAAAAGACATGATTTACATTTAATTCTCAGCTACTTTTCCTAAATTATGAGCAAATAGATCGGCCACACTCAGCAAAAACATCTAAAAAACATCAGCATCCTCTATAACCCCTCTAGCTGTCCTTTCCATCACCAAGAGCAGTGTGTTTTCTGCCACCTTAGGCAAAACAAAAAGGTTAATCCATTTGCTTATAATTTAGGAAATCTCATATTAATTTAATATTCACCTAATGTACTCCTCAAGGTTTTGAACTGGTTTGTAATATGGGTATATGTTAAACCTATAATTTGTTCAAAATTTTTCAAAACTGGCCACAAAGCAGGGAATGTGTCAAACTCACAAATAGGTAGAATTTACCTAAAATTTCCGTCCGCTAGCAGATTGTTGATATATTGGTCCCACTGGCCTTTGAAAACTGTTTTGCATGACTTTTGAGCTGACCATACACAGGTTACAGCTACGGCCAATCCCTGGCTTCACCAGTGATGATACTATGCTGCATAAATGCATTGGCCATTGACAAGTCATATCTGTCCCGATGGTCCTGTTGGGATCTAATTGCCGCAGGCTACTCTAACAAGGACCAGCGGGACAAATGGGCATGCGGCACTGGAAATTACGTGAAGATTTACAAGGCAAGTAATAATTTTGAGTATTCCCTCCTCTGTGTCTATTTTTTAAAAATCCTATACAACTTAAAATGTACCTATAATTCATGCACAGAACATCATCTCTGCAGACCACTTAGCAAAGGCTGATGGCATTACCGGAGTGGCGGGATTAGAAGCATGGATGATTTATAAGATAAGTAATAATTTTTGGTTCTTCAATACTCCTTGAACATTCATTTTTTACAAGCCCTGGAAAACTACTTAAAAAATGGACCTATAACTTATGTACAGAAAAATGGTCAGGCATATCTCATTCAATAACACAATACCAATGTATGAGTAAAAAATATGGTAACAAAGCAGCTTTAGATATACATGATTAGAACATATTGTAGACCTATTACAGATTTAGAGGCTTAAAAAAGGGTTACTTATACTACTTTGAGGAATAATCTTTAAAACTCTATTAATTTACCTCATCAAAAATGACAATGTCACTTTTTTTGATAATTCTGTCTTAAAACTTAAAAAATTAAAATTCTAAATCTTTATTTTCAATCATTACTCTGCTTTATTAAAAAAGACATGATTTACATTTCATTCTCAGCTACTTTTCCTAAATTATTAGCAAATAGATCGGCCACACTCAGCAAAAACATCTAAAAAACATCAGCCTCCTCCATAACCCCTCTAGCTGTCCTTTCCATCACCAAGAGTAGTGTGTTTTCTGCCACTTTAGGCAAAACAAAAAGGTTAATCCATTTGCTTATAATTTAGGAAATCTCATACTAATTTAATATTCACATAATGTACTCCTTGAGGTTTTGAACTGTTTTGTAATATGGGTATATATTAAACCTATAATTTGTTCAAAATTTTTCAATACTGCCACAAAGCAGGGAATGTGTCAAACTCACAAATAGGTAGAATTTACCTAAAATTTCCGTCCGACAGCAGATTGTTGATATAATGGTCCCGCTGGTCTTTGAAAACTGTTTTGCATGACTTTTGAGCTGACCATACACAGGTTACAGCTACGGCCAATCCCTGGCTTCACCAGTGATGATACTATGCTGCATCAATGCATTGGCTATTGAGAAGTCATATCTGTCCCGATGGTACTGTTGGGATCTAATTGCCGCAGGCTACTCTAACAAGGACCAGCAGGACAAATGGGCACGCGGCACTGGAAATTATGTTAAGATTTACAAGGCAAGTAATAATTTTGCGTATTCCCTCCTCTGTGTCTATTTTTTAAAAATCCTATACAACTTAAAATGTACCTATAATTCATGCACAGAACATCATCTCTGCAGACCACTTAGCAAAGGCTGATGGCATTACCGGAGTGGCGGGATTAGAAGCATGGATGATTTATAAGATAAGTAATAATTTTTGGTTCTTCAATACTCTTTGAACATTAATTTTTTACAAGTCCTGGAAAACTACTTAAAAAATGGGCCTATAACTTATGTACAGAAAAATGGTCAGGCATATCTCATTCAATAACACAATACCAATGTATGAGTAAAAAATATGGTAACAAATCAGCTTTAGATATACATGATTAGAACATATTATAGACCTATTACAGATTTAGAGGCTTAAAAAAGGGTTACTTATACTACTTTGAGGAATAATCTTTAAAACTATTAATTTACCTCATCAAAAATGACAATGTCACTTTTTTTGATAATTCGGTCTTAAAACTTAAAAAATTAAAATTCTAAATATTTATTTTCAATCATTACTCTGCTTTATAAAAAAGACATGATTTACATTTAATTCTCAGCTACTTTTCCTAAATTATGAGCAAATAGATCGGCCACACTCAGCAAAAACATCTAAAAAACATCAGCCTCCTCCATAACCCCTCTAGCTGTCCTTTCCATCACCAAGAGTAGTGTGTTTTCTGCCACCTTAGGCAAAACAAAAAGGTTAATCCATTTGCTTATAATTTAGGAAATCTCATATTAATTTAATATTCACCTAATGTACTCCTCGAGGTTTTGAACTGTTTTGTAATATGAGTATATGTTAAACCTATAATTTGTTCAAAATTTTTCAATACTGGCCACAAAGCAGGGAATGTGTCAAACTCACAAATAGGTAGAATTTACCTAAAATTTCCGTTCGCTCGAAGATTGTTGATATAATGGTCCCGCTGGTCTTTGAAAACTGTTTTGCATGACTTTTGAGCTGACCATACACAGGTTACAGCTGCGTCCAATCCCTGGCTTCACCAGTGATGATACTATGCTGCATAAATGCATTGGCCATTGACAAGTCATATCTGTCCCGATGGTACTGTTGGGATCTATTTGCTGCAGGCTACTCTAACAAGGACCAGCAGGACAAATGGGCACGCGGCACTGGAAATTACGTGAAGATTTACATGGCAAATAATAATTTTGAGTATTCCCTCCTCTGTGTCCATTTCTTAAAAATCCTGTACATCTTAAAATGTACCTATAATTCATGCACAGAACATCATCACTGCAGACCACTTAACAAAGGCTGATGGCATTACCGGAGTGGCCGCATTAGAAGCATGGATGAATTATAAGATAGGTAATAATTTTTGGTTCATCAATACTCTTTGAACATTAATTTTTTACAAGTCCTGGAAAACTACTTAAAAAATGGACCTATTACTGATGTACAGAAAAATGGTCAGGCATATCTCATTCAATAACACAATACCAATGTATGAGTAAAAAATATGTTAACAAATCAGCTTTAGATATACATGATTAGAAAATATTACAGACCTATAACAGATTTAGAGGCTTAAAAAAGGATTACTTATACTACCTTGAGGAATAATTGTTAAAACTCTATTAATTTACCTCATCAAAAATGACAATGTCACTTTTTTTGATTATTTCGGTCTTAAAACTTAAAAAATTAAAATTCTAAATCTTTATTTTCAATCTTTACCCTGCTTTATTAAAAAAGACATGATTTACATTTAATTCTCAGCTACTTTTCCTAAATTATGAGCAAATAGATTGGCCACACTCAGCAAAAACATCTAAAAAATATCAGCCTCCTCCATAACCCCTCTAGCTGTCCTTTCCATCACCAAGAGTAGTGTGTTTTCTGCCACCTTAGGCAAAACAAAAAGGTTAATCCATTTGCTTATAATTTAGGAAATCTCATATTAATTTAATATTCACCTAATGTTCTCCTCGAGGTTTTGAACTGTTTTGTAATATGGGTATATGTTAAACCTATAATTTGTTCAAAATTTTTCAATACTGGCCACAAAGCAGGGAATGTGTCAAACTCACAAATAGGTAGAATTTACCTAAAATTTCCATCCGCTAGCAGATTGTTGATATAATGGTCCCGCTGGTCTTTTCAAACTGTTTTGCATGACTTTTGAGCTGACCATACACAGGTTACAGCTACGGCCAATCCCTGGCTTCACCAGTGATGATACTATGCTGCAACAATGCATTGGCTATTGAGAAGTCATATCTGTTCCGATGGTACTGTTGGGATCTAATTGCCACAGGCTACTCTAACAAGGACCAGCAGGACAAATGGGCACGCGGCACTGGAAATTACGTGAAGATTTACAAGTCAAGCAATAATTTTGAGTATTCCCTCCTCTGTGTCCATTTCTTAAAAATCCTATACAACTTAAAATGTACCTATAATTCATGCACATAACATCATCACTGCAGACCACCTAACAAAGTGTGATGGCATTACCGGAGTGGCGGGATTAGAAGCATGGATGATTTATAAGATAAGTAATAATTTTTGGTTCTTCAATACTCTTTGAACATTAATTTTTTACAAGTCCTGGAAAACTACTTAAAAAATAGACCTATAACTTATGTACAGAAAAATGGTCAGGCATATCTCATTCAATAACACAATACCAATGTATGAGTAAAAAATATGGTAACAAATCAGCTTTAGATATACATGATTAGAACATATTATAGACCTATTACAGATTTAGAGGCTTAAAAAAGGGTTCATTATACTACTTTGAGGAATAATCTTTAAAACTCTATTAATTTACCTCATCAAAAATGACAATGTCACTTTTTTTGATAATTCGGTCTTAAAACGTAAAAAATTAAAATTCTAAATCTTTATTTTCAATCATTACTCTGCTTTATTAAAAAAGACATGATTTACATATAATTCTCAGCTACTTTTCCTAAATTATGAGCAAATAGATTGGCCACACTCAGCAAAAACATCTAAAAAATATCAGCCTCCTCCATAACCCCTCTAGCTGTCCTTTCCATCACCAAGAGTAGTGTGTTTTCTGCCACCTTAGGCAAAACAAAAAGGTTAATCCATTTGCTTATAATTTAGGAAATCTCATATTAATTTAATATTCACCTAATGTTCTCCTCGAGGTTTTGAACTGTTTTGTCATATGGGTATATGTTAAACCTATAATTTGTTCAAAATTTTTCAATACTGGCCACAAAGCAGGGAATGTGTCAAACTCACAAATAGGTAGAACTTACCTAAAATTTCCATCCGCTAGCAGATTGTTGATATAATGGTCCCGCTGGTCTTTTCAAACTGTTTTGCATGACTTTTGAGCTGACCATACACAGTTTACAGCTACGGCCAATCCCTGGCTTCACCAGTGATGATACTATGCTGCATCAATGCATTGGCTATTGAGAAGTCATATCTGTCCCGATGGTACTGTTGGGATCTAATTGCCGCAGGCTACTCTAACAAGGACCAGCAGGACAAATGGGCACGCGGCACTGGAAATTATGTTAAGATTTACAAGGCAAGTAATAATTTTGAGTATTCCCTCCTCTGTGTCTATTTTTTAAAAATCCTATACAACTTAAAATGTACCTATAATTCATGCACAGAACATCATCTCTGCAGACCACTTAGCAAAGGCTGATGGCATTACCGGAGTGGCGGGATTAGAAGCATGGATGATTTATAAGATAAGTAATAATTTTTGGTTCTTCAATACTCTTTGAACATTAATTTTTTGCAAGTCCTGGAAAACTACTTAAAAAATGGGCCTATAACTTATGTACAGAAAAATGGTCAGGCATATCTCATTCAATAACACAATACCAATGTATGAGTAAAAAATATGGTAACAAATCAGCTTTAGATATACATGATTAGAACATATTATAGACCTATTACAGATTTAGAGGCTTAAAAAAGGGTTACTTATACTACTTTGAGGAATAATCTTTAAAACTCTATTAATTTACCTCATCAAAAATGACAATGTCACTTTTTTTGATAATTCGGTCTTAAAACGTAAAAAATTAAAATTCTAAATCTTTATTTTCAATCATTACTCTGCTTTATTAAAAAAGACATGATTTACATATAATTCTCAGCTACTTTTCCTAAATTATGAGCAAATAGATTGGCCACACTCAGCAAAAACATCTAAAAAATATCAGCCTCCTCCATAACCCCTCTAGCTGTCCTTTCCATCACCAAGAGTAGTGTGTTTTCTGCCACCTTAGGCAAAACAAAAAGGTTAATCCATTTGCTTATAATTTAGGAAATCTCATATTAATTTAATATTCACCTAATGTTCTCCTCGAGGTTTTGAACTGTTTTGTAATATGGGTATATGTTAAACCTATAATTTGTTCAAAATTTTTCAATACTGGCCACAAAGCAGGGAATGTGTCAAACTCACAAATAGGTAGAATTTACCTAAAATTTCCATCCGCTAGCAGATTGTTGATATAATGGTCCCGCTGGTCTTTTCAAACTGTTTTGCATGACTTTTGAGCTGACCATACACAGGTTACAGCTACGGCCAATCCCTGGCTTCACCAGTGATGATACTATGCTGCATCAATGCATTGGCTATTGAGAAGTCATATCTGTCCCGATGGTACTGTTGGGATCTAATTGCCACAGGCTACTCTAACAAGGACCAGCAGGACAAATGGGCACGCGGCACTGGAAATTACGTGAAGATTTACAAGTCAAGCAATAATTTTGAGTATTCCCTCCTCTGTGTCCATTTCTTAAAAATCCTATACAACTTAAAATGTACCTATAATTCATGCACATAACATCATCACTGCAGACCACCTAACAAAGGGTGATGGCATTACCGGAGTGGCGGGATTACAAGCATGGATGATTTATAAGATAAGTAATAATTTTTGGTTCTTCAATACTCTTTGAACATTAATTTTTTACAAGTCCTGGAAAACTACTTAAAAAATAGACCTATAACTTATGTACAGAAAAATGGTCAGGCATATCTCATTCAATAACACAATACCAATGTATGAGTAAAAAATATGGTAACAAATCAGCTTTAGATATACATGATTAGAACATATTATAGACCTATTACAGATTTAGAGGCTTAAAAAAGGGTTCATTATACTACTTTGAGGAATAATCTTTAAAACTCTATTAATTTACCTCATCAAAAATGACAATGTCACTTTTTTTGATAATTCGGTCTTAAAACGTAAAAAATTAAAATTCTAAATCTTTATTTTCAATCATTACTCTGCTTTATTAAAAAAGACATGATTTACATTTAATTCTCAGCTACTTTTCCTAAATTATGAGCAAATAGATTGGCCACACTCAGCAAAAACATCTAAAAAATATCAGCCTCCTCCATAACCCCTCTAGCTGTCCTTTCCATCACCAAGAGTAGTGTGTTTTCTGCCACCTTAGGCAAAACAAAAAGGTTAATCCATTTGCTTATAATTTAGGAAATCTCATATTAATTTAATATTCACCTAATGTTCTCCTCGAGGTTTTGAACTGTTTTGTAATATGGGTATATGTTAAACCTATAATTTGTTGAAAATTTTTCAATACTGGCTACAAAGCAGGGAATGTGTCAAACTCACAAATAGGTAGAATTTACCTAAAATTTCCGTCCGCTATCAGATTATTGATATAATGGTGCCGCTGGTCTTTGAAAACTGTTTTGCATGACTTTTGAGCTGACCATACACAGGTTACAGCTATGGCCAATCCCTGGCTTCACCAGTGATGATACTATGCTGCATAAATGCATTGGCCATTGACAAGTCATATCTGTCCCGATGGTACTGTTGGGATCTAATTGCAACAGGCTACTCTAACAAGGACCAGAAAGACAAATGGGCACGCGGCACTGGAAATTACGTGAAGATTTACAAGGCAAGTAATAATTTTGAGTATTCCCTCCTCTGTGTCCATTTCTTAAAAATCCTATACAACTTAAAATGTACCTATAATTCATGCACAGAACATCATCACTGCAGACCACTTAACAAAGGCTGATGGCATTAACCGAGTGGCGGGATTAGAAGCATGGATGATTTATAAGATAAGTAATAATTTTTGGTTCTTCAATACTCTTTGAACATTAATTTTTTACAAGTCCTGGAAAACTACGTAGAAAATGGACCTATAACTTATGAGCAGAAAAATGGTCAGGCATATCTCATTCAATAACACAATACCAATGTAAGAGTAAAAAATATTGTAACAAATCAGCTTTAGATATACATGATTAGAACATATTATAGACCTATTACAGATTTAGAGGCTTAAAAAAGGGTTACTTATACTACTTTGAGGAATAATCTTTAAAACTCTATTAATTTACCTCATCAAAAATGACAATGTCACTTTTTTTGATAATTCGGTCTTAAAACTTAAAAAATTAAAATTCTAAATCTTTATTTTCAATCATTACTCTGCTTTATTAAAAAAGACATGATTTACATTTAATTCTCAGCTACTTTTCCTAAATTATGAGCAAATAGATTGGCCACACTTAGCAAAAACATCTAAAAAATATCAGCCTCCTCCATAACCCCTCTAGCTGTCCTTTCCATCACCAAGAGTAGTGTGTTTTCTGCCACCTTAGGCAAAACAAAAAGGTTAATCCATTTGCTTATAATTTAGGAAATCTCATATTAATTTATTATTCACCAAATGTACTCCTCGAGGTTTTGAACTGTTTTGTAATATGGGTATATGTTAAACCTATAATTTGTTAAAAAAATTTCAATACTGGCCACAAAGCAGGGAATGTGTCAAACTCACAAATAGGTAGAATTTACCTAAAATTTCTGTCCGCTAGCAGATTGTTGATATAATGGTCCCGCTGGTCTTTTCAAACTGTTTTGCATGACTTTTGAGCTGACCATACACAGGTTACAGCTACGGCCAATCCCTGGCTTCACCAGTGATGATACTATGCTGCATCAATGCATTGGCTATTGACAAGTCATATCTGTCCCGATGGTACTGTTGGGATGTAATTGCCACAGGCTACTCTAACAAGGACCAGCAGGACAAATGGGCACGCGGCACTGAAAATTACGTGAAGATTTACAAGTCAAGCAATAATTTTGAGCATTCCCTCCTTTGTGTCCATTTCTTAAAAATCCTATACAACTTAAAATGTACCTATAATTCATGCACATAACATCATCACTGCAGACCACCTAACAAAGGGTGCTGGCATTACCGGAGTGGCGGGATTAGAAGTATGGATGATTTATAAGATAAGCAATAATTTTTGGTTCTTCAATACTCTTTGAACATTAAATTTTTACAAGTCCTGGAAAACTACTTAGAAAATGGACCTATAACTTATGCACAGAAAAATGGTCAGGCATATCTCATTCAATAACACAATACCAATGTATGAGTAAAAAATATGGTAACAAATCAGCTTTAGATATACATGATTAGAACATATTATAGACCTATAACAGATTTAGAGGCTTAAAAAAGGGTTACTTATACTACCTTGAGGAATAATCTTTAAAACTCTATTAATTTACCTCATCAAAAATGACAATGTCAATTTTTTTGATAATTCGGTCTTAAAACTTAAAAAATTAAAATTCGAAATCTTTATTTTCAATCATTACTCTGCTTTATAAAAAGACATGATTTACATTTAATTCTCAGCTACTTTTCCTAAATTATGAGCAAATAGATCGGCCACACTCAGCAAAAACATCTAAAAAACATCAGCCTCCTCTATAACCCCTCTAGCTGTCCTTTCCATCACCAAGAGTAGTGTGTTTTCTGCCACCTTCGGCAAAACAAAAAGGTTAATCCATTTGCTTATAATTCAGGAAATCTCATATTAATTTAATATTCACCTAATGTACTCCTCGAGGTTTTGAACTGTTTTGTAATATGGGTATATGTTAAACCTACAGTATAATTTGTTCAAAATTTTTCAATACTGGCCACAAAGCAGGGAATGTGTCAAACTCACAAATAGGTAGAATTTACCTAAAATTTCCGTCCGCTAGCAGATTGATGATATAATGGTCCCGCTGGTCTTTGAAAACTGTTTTGCATGACTTTTCAGCTGACCATACACAGGTTACAGCTACGGCCAATCCCTGGCTTCACCAGTGATGATACTATGCTGCATAAATGCGTTGGCCATTGACAAGTCATATCTGTCCCGATGGTACTGTTGGGATCTAATTGCTACAGGCTACTCTAACAAGGACCAGCAGGACAAATGGGCACGCAGCACTGGAAATTACGTGAACATTTACAAGTCAAGCATTAATTTTGAGTATTCCCTCCTCTGTGTCCTTTTCTTAAAAATCCTATACAACATAAAATGTACCTATAATTCATGCACAGAAGAACATCACTGCAGAACACTTAACAAAGGCTGATGGCATTACCGGAGTGGCGCGATTAGAAGCATGGATGATTCATAAGATAAGTAATAATTTTTGGTTCTTCAATACTCTTTGAACACTAATTTTTTACAAGTCCTGGAAAACTACTTAAAAAATGGACCTATTACTTATGGACAGAAAAATGGTCAGGCATATCTCATTCAATAACACAATACCAATGTATGAGTAAAAAATATGGTAACAAATCAGCTTTAGATATACATGATTAGAACATATTATAGACCTATTACAGATTTAGAGGCTTAAAAAAGGGTTACTTATACTACTTTGAGGAATAATCTTTAAAACTCTATTAATTTACCTCATCAAAAATGACAATGTCACTTTTTTTGATAATTCGGTCTTAAAACTTAAAAAATTAAAATTCTAAATCTTTATTTTCAATCATTACTCTGCTTTATTAAAAAAGACATGATTTACATTTAATTCTCAGCTACTTTTCCTAAATTGTGAGCGAATAGATTGGCCACACTCAGCAAAAACATCTAAAAAATATCAGCCTCCTCCATAACCCCTCTAGCTGTCCTTTCCATCACCAAGAGTAGTGTGTTTTCTGCCACCTTAGGCAAAACAAAAAGGTTAATCCATTTGCTTATAATTTAGGAAATCTCATATTAATTTAATATTCACCCAATGTACTCCTCGAGGTTTTGAACTGTTTTGTAATATGGGTATATGTTAAACCTACAGTTTCATTTGTTGAAAATTTTTCAATACTGGCCACAAAGCAGGGAATATGTCAAACTCACAAATAGGTAGAATTTACCTAAAATTTCCGTCCGCTAGCAGATTGTTGATATAATGGTCCCGCTGGTCTTTGAAAACTGTTTTGCATTACTTTTGAGCTGACCATACACAGGTTACAGCTATGGCCAATCCCTGGCTTCACCAGTGATGATACTATGCTGCATAAATGCATTGGCCATTGACAAGTCATATCTGTCCCGATGGTACTGTTGGGATCTACTTGCCGCAGCCTACTCTAACAAGGAACAGCAAGACAAATGGGCACGCGGCACTGGAAATTATGTGAAGATTTACAAGGCAAGTAATAATTTTGAGTATTCCCTCCTCTGTGTCCATTTCTTAAAAATCCCATACAACTTAAAATGTACCTATAATTCATGCACAGAACATCATCACTGCAGACCTCTTAACAAAGGCTGATGGCATTAACCGAGTGGCGGGATTAGAAGCATGGATGATTTATAAGATAAGTAATAATTTTTGGTTCTTCAATACTCTTTGAACATTAATTTTTTACAAGTCCTGGAAAACTACTTAGAAAATGGACCTATAACTTATGCACAGAAAAATGGTCAGGCATATCTCATTCAATAACACAATACCAATGTAAGAGTAAAAAATATGGTAACAAATCAGCTTTAGATATACATGATTAGAACATATTATAGACCTATAACAGATTTAGAGGCTTAAAAAAGGATTACTTATACTACCTTGAGGAATAATCTTTAAAACCCTATTAATTTACCTCATCAAAAATGACAATGTCAATTTTTTTGATAATTCGGTCTTAAAAATTAAAAAATTTAAATTCGAAAACTTTATTTTCAATCATTACTCTGCTTTATAAAAAAGACATGATTTACATTTAATTCTCAGCTACTTTTCCTAAATTATGAGCAAATACATCGGCCACACTCAGCAAAAACATCTAAAAAACATCAGCCTCCTCCATAACCCCTCTAGCTGTCCATTCCATCACCAAGAGTAGTGTGTTTTCTGCCACCTTAGGCAAAACAAAAAGGTTAATCCATTTGCTTATAATTTAGGAAATCTCATATTAATTTAATATTCACCTAATGTACTCCTCGAGGTTTTGAACTGTTTTGTAATATGGGTATATGTTAAACCTACAGTACAATTTGTTCAAAATTTTTCAATACTGGGCACAAAGCAGGGAATGTGTCAAACTCACAAATAGGAAGAATTTACCTAAAATTTCCGTCCGCTAGCAGATTGTTGATATAATGGTCCCGCTGGTCTTTGAAAACTGTTTTGCATGACTTTTGAGCTGACCATACACAGGTTACAGCTATGGCCAATCCCTGGCTTTACCAGTGATGATACTATGCTGCATAAATGCATTGGCCATTGACAAGTCATATCTGTCCCGATTTTTCTGTTGGGATCTAATTGCCGCAGGCTACTCTAACAAGGACCAGCAAGACAAATGGGCACGCGGCACTGGAAATTACGTGAAGATTTACAAGGCAAGTAATAATTTTGAGTATTCCCTCCTCTATGTCCATTTCTTAAAAATCCTATACAACTTAAAATGTACCTATAATTCATGCACAGAACATCATCACTGCAGACCACTTAACAAAGGCTGATGGCATTAACCGAGTGGCGGGATTAGAAGCATGGATGATTTATAAGATAAGTAATAATTTTTTGTTCTTCAATACTCTTTGAACATTCATTTTTTACAAGTCCTGGAAAACTACTTAAAAAATGGACCTATAATTTATGTACAGAAAAATGGTCAGGCATATCTCATTCAATAAAACAATACCAATGTATGAGTAAAAAATATGGTAACAAATCAGCTTTAGATATACATGATTAGTACATATTATAGACCTATATCAGATTTAGAGGCTTAAAATAGGGTTACTTATACTACCTTGAGGAATAATCTTTAAAACTCTATTAATTTACCTCATCAAAAATGACAATGTCAATTTTTTTGATAATTCGATCTTAAAACTTAAAAAATCATAATTTGAAATCTTTATTTTCAATTACTACTCTGCTTTATAAAAAAGGACATGATTTACATTTAATTCTCAGCTACTTTTCCTAAATTATGAGCAAATAGATCGGCCACACTCAGCAAAAACATCTAAAAAACATCAGCCTCCTCCATATCCCCTCTAGCTGTCCTTTCCATCGCCAAGAGTAGTGTGTTTTCTGCCACCTTAGGCAAAACAAAAAGGTTAATCCATTTGCTTATAATTTAGGAAATCTCATATTAATTTAATATTCACCTAATGTACTCTTCGAGATTTTGAACTGTTTTGTAATATGGGTATATGTTAAACCTACAGTATAATTTGTTCAAAATTTTTCAACACTGGCCACAAAGCAGGGAATGTGTCAAACTCACAAATAGGTAGAATTTACCTAAAATTTCCGTCCGCTAGCAGATTGTTGATATAATGGTCCCGCTGGTCTTTGAAAACTGTTTTGCATGACTTTTGAGCTGACCATACACATGTTACAGCTATGGCCAATCCCTGGCTTCACCAGTGATGTTACTATGCTGCATAAATGCATTGGCCATTGACAAGTCATATCTGTCCCGATGGTACTGCTGGGATCTAATTGCCGCAGTTTACTCTAACAAGGACCAGCAGGACAAATGGGCACGCGGCACTGGAAATTACGTGAAGATTTACAGGGCAAGTAATAATTTTGAGTATTCCCTCCTCTGTGTCCATTTCTTAAAAATCCTATACAACTTAAAATGTACTTATAATTCATGCACAGAACATCATCTCTGCAGACCACTTAACAAAGGCTGATGGCATTACCGGAGTGGGGGGATTAGAAGCATGGATGATTTATAAGATAAGTAATAATTTTTGGTTCTTCAATACTCTTTGAACATTCATTTTTTACAAGTCCTGGAAAACTACTTAAAAAATGGACCTATAACTTATGTACAGAAAAATGGTCAGGCATATCTCATTCAATAACACAATACCAATGTATGAGTAAAAAATATGGTAACAAATCAGCTTTAGATATACATGATTAGAACATATTATAGACCTATAACAGATTTAGAGGCTTAAAAAAGGGTTACTTATACTACCTTGAGGAATAATCTTCAAAACTCTATTAATTTACCTCATCAAAAATGACAATGTCACTTTTTTTGATAATTTGGTCTTAAAACTTAAAAAATTAAAATTCTAAATCTTTATTTTCAATCATTACTCTGCTTTATAAAAAAGACATGATTTACATTTAATTCTCAGCTACTTTTCCTAAATTATGAGCAAATAGATCGGCCACACTCAGCAAAAACATCTAAAAAACATCAGCCTCCTCCATAACCCCTCTAGCTGTCCTTTCCATCACCAATAGTAGTGTGTTTTCTGCCACCTTAGGCAAAACAAAAAGGTTAATCCATTTGCTTATAATTCAGGAAATCTCATATTAATTTAATATTCACCTTATGTACTCCTCGAGCTTTTGAACTGTTTTGTAATATGGGTATATGTTAAACCTACAGTATAATTTGTTGAAAATTTTTAAATACTGGCCACAAAGCAGAGAATGTGTCAAACTCACAAATAGGTAGAATTTACCTAAAATTTCCGTCCGCTAGCAGATTGTTGATATAATGGTCCCGCTGGTCTTTGAAAACTGTTTTGCATGACTTTTGAGCTGACCATACACAGGTTACAGCTATGGCCAATCCCCGGCATCACCAGTGATGATACTATGCTGCATAAATGCATTGGCCATTGACAAGTCATATCTGTCCCGATGGTACTGTTGGGATCTAATTGCCGCAGTTTACTCTAACAAGAACCAGCTGGACAAATGGGCACGCGGCACTGGAAATGACGTGAAGATTTACAAGGCAAGTAATAATTTTGAGTATTCCCTCCTCTGTGTCCATTTCTTAAAAATCCTATACAACTTAAAATGTACTTATAATTCATGCACAGAACATCATCTCTGCAGACCACTTAACAAAGGCTGATGGCATTACCGGAGTGGCGGGATTAGAAGCATGGATGATTTATAAGATAAGTAAAAATTTTTTGTTCTTCAATACTCTTTGAACATTCATTTTTTACAAGTCCTGGAAAACTGCTTAAAAAATGGACCTATAATTTATGTACAGAAATATGGTCAGGCATATCTCATTCAATAACACAATACCAATGTATGAGTAAAAAATATGGTAACAAATCAGCTTTAGATATACATGATTAGATCATATTATAGACCTATAACAGATTTAGAGGCTTAAAAAAGGGTTACTTATACTACCTTGAGGAATAATCTTTAAAATTCTATTAATTTACCTCATCAAAAATGACAGTCACTTTTTTTGATAATTTGGTTTTAAAACTTAAAAAATTAAAATTCTAAATCTTTATTTCCAATCATTACTCTGCTTTATAAAAAAGACATGATGTACATTTAATTCTCAGCTACTTTTCCTAAATTATGAGCAAATAGATCGGCCACACTCAGCAAAAACATCTAAAAAACATCAGCCTCCTTCATAAACCCTCTAGCTGTCCTTTCCATCACTAAGAGTAGTGTGTTTTCTGCCACCTTAGGCAAAACAAAAAGGTTAATCCATTTGCTTATAATTCAGGAAATCTCATATTAATTTAATATTCACCTAATGTACTCCTCGAGGTTTTGAACTGTTTTGTAATATGGGTATATGTTAAACCTACAGTATAATTTGTTGAAAATTTTTCAATACTGGCCACAAAGCAGGGAATGTGTCAAACTCACAAATAGGTAGAATTTACCTAAAATTTCCGTCCGCTAGCAGATTGTTGATATAATGGTCCCGCTGGTCTTTGAAAACTGTTTTGCATGACTTTTGAGCTGACCATACACACGTTACAGCTATGGCCAATCCCTGGCTTCACCAGTGATGTTACTATGCTGCATAAATGCATTGGCCATTGACAAGTCATATCTGTCCCGATGGTACTGTTGGGATCTAATTGCCGCAGTTTACTCTAGCAAGGACCAGCAGGACAAATGGGCACGCGGCACTGGAAATTACTTGAAGATTTACAGGGCAAGTAATAATTTTGAGTATTCCCTCCTCTGTGTCCATTTCTTAAAAATCCTATACAACTTAAAATGTACTTATAATTCATGCACAGAACATCATCTCTGCAGACCACTTAACAAAGGCTGATGGCATTACCGGAGTGGCGGGATTAGAAGCATGGATGATTTATAAGATAAGTAATAATTTTTGGTTCTTCAATACTCTTTGAACACTCATTTTTTACAAGTCCTGGAAAACTACTTAAAAAATGGACCTATAACTTATGTACAGAAAAATGGTCAGGCATATCTCATTCAATAACACAATACCAATGTATGAGTAAAAAATATGGTAACAAATCAGCTTTAGATATACATGATTAGAACATATTATAGACCTATAACAGATTTAGAGGCTTAAAAAATGGTTACTTATACTACCTTGAGGAATAATCTTCAAAACTCTATTAATTTACCTCATCAAAAATTACAATGTCACTTTTTTTGATAATTTGGTCTTAAAACTTAAAAAATTAAAATTCTAAATCTTTATTTTCAATCATTACTCTGCTTTATAAAAAAGACATGATTTACATTTAATTCTCAGCAACTTTTCCTAAATTATGAGCAAATAGATCGGCCACACTCAGCAAAAACATCTAAAAAACATCAGCCTCCTTCATAACCCCTCTAGCTGTCCTTTCCATCACCAAGAGTAGTGTGTTTTCTGCCACCTTAGGCAAAACAAAAAGGTTAATCCATTTGCTTATAATTTAGGAAATCTCATATTAATTTAATATTCACCTAATGTACTCCTCGAGGTTTTGAACTGTTTTGTAATATGGGTATATGTTAAACCTACAGTACAATTTGTTCAAAATTTTTCAATACTGGGCACAAAGCAGGGAATGTGTCAAACTCACAAATAGGAAGAATTTACCTAAAATTTCCGTCCGCTAGCAGATTGTTGATATAATGGTCCCGCTGGTCTTTGAAAACTGTTTTGCATGACTTTTGAGCTGACCATACACAGGTTACAGCTATGGCCAATCCCTGGCTTTACCAGTGATGATACTATGCTGCATAAATGCATTGGCCATTGACAAGTCATATCTGTCCCGATTTTTCTGTTGGGATCTAATTGCCGCAGGCTACTCTAACAAGGACCAGCAAGACAAATGGGCACGCGGCACTGGAAATTACGTGAAGATTTACAAGGCAAGTAATAATTTTGAGTATTCCCTCCTCTATGTCCATTTCTTAAAAATCCTATACAACTTAAAATGTACCTATAATTCATGCACAGAACATCATCACTGCAGACCACTTAACAAAGGCTGATGGCATTAACCGAGTGGCGGGATTAGAAGCATGGATGATTTATAAGATAAGTAATAATTTTTTGTTCTTCAATACTCTTTGAACATTCATTTTTTACAAGTCCTGGAAAACTACTTAAAAAATGGACCTATAATTTATGTACAGAAAAATGGTCAGGCATATCTCATTCAATAAAACAATACCAATGTATGAGTAAAAAATATGGTAACAAATCAGCTTTAGATATACATGATTAGTACATATTATAGACCTATATCAGATTTAGAGGCTTAAAATAGGGTTACTTATACTACCTTGAGGAATAATCTTTAAAACTCTATTAATTTACCTCATCAAAAATGACAATGTCAATTTTTTTGATAATTCGATCTTAAAACTTAAAAAATCATAATTTGAAATCTTTATTTTCAATTACTACTCTGCTTTATAAAAAAGGACATGATTTACATTTAATTCTCAGCTACTTTTCCTAAATTATGAGCAAATAGATCGGCCACACTCAGCAAAAACATCTAAAAAACATCAGCCTCCTCCATATCCCCTCTAGCTGTCCTTTCCATCGCCAAGAGTAGTGTGTTTTCTGCCACCTTAGGCAAAACAAAAAGGTTAATCCATTTGCTTATAATTTAGGAAATCTCATATTAATTTAATATTCACCTAATGTACTCTTCGAGATTTTGAACTGTTTTGTAATATGGGTATATGTTAAACCTACAGTATAATTTGTTCAAAATTTT
This sequence comes from Phyllobates terribilis, assembly GCF_046119375.1. Classification (NCBI taxonomy): domain Eukaryota; kingdom Metazoa; phylum Chordata; class Amphibia; order Anura; family Dendrobatidae; genus Phyllobates; species Phyllobates terribilis. The sequence continues at coordinate 210,511,925 of NW_027362761.1, read as the reverse complement.
TCAACACTGGCCACAAAGCAGGGAATGTGTCAAACTCACAAATAGGTAGAATTTACCTAAAATTTCCGTCCGCTAGCAGATTGTTGATATAATGGTCCCGCTGGTCTTTGAAAACTGTTTTGCATGACTTTTGAGCTGACCATACACAGGTTACAGCTATGGCCAATCCCCGGCATCACCAGTGATGATACTATGCTGCATAAATGCATTGGCCATTGACAAGTCATATCTGTCCCGATGGTACTGTTGGGATCTAATTGCCGCAGTTTACTCTAACAAGAACCAGCTGGACAAATGGGCACGCGGCACTGGAAATGACGTGAAGATTTACAAGGCAAGTAATAATTTTGAGTATTCCCTCCTCTGTGTCCATTTCTTAAAAATCCTATACAACTTAAAATGTACTTATAATTCATGCACAGAACATCATCTCTGCAGACCACTTAACAAAGGCTGATGGCATTACCGGAGTGGCGGGATTAGAAGCATGGATGATTTATAAGATAAGTAAAAATTTTTTGTTCTTCAATACTCTTTGAACATTCATTTTTTACAAGTCCTGGAAAACTGCTTAAAAAATGGACCTATAATTTATGTACAGAAATATGGTCAGGCATATCTCATTCAATAACACAATACCAATGTATGAGTAAAAAATATGGTAACAAATCAGCTTTAGATATACATGATTAGATCATATTATAGACCTATAACAGATTTAGAGGCTTAAAAAAGGGTTACTTATACTACCTTGAGGAATAATCTTTAAAATTCTATTAATTTACCTCATCAAAAATGACAGTCACTTTTTTTGATAATTTGGTTTTAAAACTTAAAAAATTAAAATTCTAAATCTTTATTTCCAATCATTACTCTGCTTTATAAAAAAGACATGATGTACATTTAATTCTCAGCTACTTTTCCTAAATTATGAGCAAATAGATCGGCCACACTCAGCAAAAACATCTAAAAAACATCAGCCTCCTTCATAAACCCTCTAGCTGTCCTTTCCATCACTAAGAGTAGTGTGTTTTCTGCCACCTTAGGCAAAACAAAAAGGTTAATCCATTTGCTTATAATTCAGGAAATCTCATATTAATTTAATATTCACCTAATGTACTCCTCGAGGTTTTGAACTGTTTTGTAATATGGGTATATGTTAAACCTACAGTATAATTTGTTGAAAATTTTTCAATACTGGCCACAAAGCAGGGAATGTGTCAAACTCACAAATAGGTAGAATTTACCTAAAATTTCCGTCCGCTAGCAGATTGTTGATATAATGGTCCCGCTGGTCTTTGAAAACTGTTTTGCATGACTTTTGAGCTGACCATACACACGTTACAGCTATGGCCAATCCCTGGCTTCACCAGTGATGTTACTATGCTGCATAAATGCATTGGCCATTGACAAGTCATATCTGTCCCGATGGTACTGTTGGGATCTAATTGCCGCAGTTTACTCTAACAAGGACCAGCAGGACAAATGGGCACGCGGCACTGGAAATTACTTGAAGATTTACAGGGCAATTAATAATTTTGAGTATTCCCTCCTCTGTGTCCATTTCTTAAAAATCCTATACAACTTAAAATGTACTTATAATTCATGCACAGAACATCATCTCTGCAGACCACTTAACAAAGGCTGATGGCATTACCGGAGTGGCGGGATTAGAAGCATGGATGATTTATAAGATAAGTAATAATTTTTGGTTCTTCAATACTCTTTGAACACTCATTTTTTACAAGTCCTGGAAAACTACTTAAAAAATGGACCTATAACTTATGTACAGAAAAATGGTCAGGCATATCTCATTCAATAACACAATACCAATGTATGAGTAAAAAATATGGTAACAAATCAGCTTTAGATATACATGATTAGAACATATTATAGACCTATAACAGATTTAGAGGCTTAAAAAATGGTTACTTATACTACCTTGAGGAATAATCTTCAAAACTCTATTAATTTACCTCATCAAAAATTACAATGTCACTTTTTTTGATAATTTGGTCTTAAAACTTAAAAAATTAAAATTCTAAATCTTTATTTTCAATCATTACTCTGCTTTATAAAAAAGACATGATTTACATTTAATTCTCAGCAACTTTTCCTAAATTATGAGCAAATAGATCGGCCACACTCAGCAAAAACATCTAAAAAACATCAGCCTCCTTCATAACCCCTCTAGCTGTCCTTTCCATCACCAAGAGTAGTTTGTTTTCTGCCACCTTAGGCAAAACAAAAAGGTTAATCCATTTGCTTATAATTTAGGAAATCTCATATTAATTTAATATTCACCTAATGTACTCCTTGAGATTTTGAACTGTTTTGTAATATGGGTATATGTTAAACCTACAGTATAATTTGTTCAAAATTTTTCAATACTGGCCACAAAGCAGGGAATGTGTCAAACTCACAAATAGGTAGAATTTACCTAAAATTTCCGTCCGCTAGCAGATTGTTGATATAATGGTCCCGCTGGTCTTTGAAAACTGTTTTGCATGACTTTTGAGCTGACAATACACAGGTTACAGCTACGGCCAATCCCTGGCTTCACCAGTGATGATACTATGCTGCATGAATGCATTGGCCATTGAAAAGTCATATCTGTCCCGATGGTACTGTTGGGATCTAATTGCCGCAGTTTACTCTAATAAGAACCAGCAGGACAAATGGGCACGCGGCACTGGAAATGACGTGAAGATTTACAAGGCAAGTAATAATTTTGAGTATTCCCTCCTCTGTGTCCATTTCTTAAAAATCCTATACAACTTAAAATGTACTTATAATTCATGCACAGAACATCATCTCTGCAGACCACTTAACAAAGGCTGATGGCATTACCGGAGTGGCGGGATTAGAAGCATGGATGATTTATAAGATAAGTAATAATTTTTTGTTCTTCAATACTCTTTGAACATTCATTTTTTACAAGTCCTGGAAAACTACTTAAAAAATGGACCTATAATTTATGTACAGAAAAATGGTCAGGCATATCTCATTCAATAACACAATACCAATGTATGAGTAAAAAATATGGTAACAAATCAGCTTTAGATATACATGATTAGAACATATTATAGACCTATAACAGATTTAGAGGCTTAAAAAAGGGTTACTTATACTACCTTGAGGAATAATCTTTAAAACTCTATTAATTTACCTCATCAAAAATGACAATGTCACTTTTTTTGATAATTTGGTCTTAAAACTTAAAAAATTAAAATTCTAAATCTTTATTTTCAATCAGTACTCTGCTTTATAAAAAAGACATGATTTACATTTAATTCTCAGCTACTTTTCCTAAATTATGAGCAAATAGATCGCCCACACTCAGCAAAAACATCTAAAAAACATCAGCCTCCTTCATAACCCCTCTAGCTGTCCTTTCCATCACCAAGAGTAGTGTGTTTTCTGCCACCTTAGGCAAAACAAAAAGGTTAATTCATTTGCTTATAATTCAGGAAATCTCATATTAATTTAATATTCACCTAATGTACTCCTCGAGATTTTGAACTGTTTTGTAATATGGGTATATGTTAAACCTACAGTATAATTTGTTCAAAATTTTTCAATACTGGCCACAAAGCAGGGAATGTGTCAAACTCACAAATAGGTAGAATTTACCTAAAATTTCCATCCGCTAGCAGATTGTTGATATAATGGTCCCGCTGGTCTTTGAAAACTGTTTTGCATGAATTTTGAGCTCACAATACACAGGTTACAGCTACGGCCAATCCCTGGCTTCACCAGTGATGATACTATGCTGCATAAATGCATTGGCTATTGACAAGTCATATCTGTCCCAATGGTACTGTTGGGATCTAATTGCCACAGGCTACTCTAACAAGGAACAGCAGGACAAATGGGCATGCAGCACTGGAAATTACGTGAAGATTTACAAGTCAAGCAATAATTTTGAGTTTTCCCTCCTCTGTGTCCATTTCTTAAAAATCCTATACAACTTAAAATGTACCTATAATTCATGCACAGAAGAACATCACTGCAGAAAACTTAACAAAGGCTGATGGCATTACCGGAGTGGCGGGATTAGAAGCATGGATGATTTATAAGATAAGTAATAATTTTTGGTTCTTCAATACTCTTTTAACATTAATTAATTACAAGTCCTGGAAAACTACTTAAAAAATGGACCTATCACTTATGTACAGAAAAATGGTCAGGCATATCTCATTCAATAAGACAATACCAATGTATGAGTAAAAAATATGGTAACAAATCAGCTTTAGATATGCATGATTAGAACATATTATAGACCTATAACAGATTTAGAGGCTTAGAAAAGGGTTACTTATGCTACCTTGAGGAATAATCTTTAAAACTCTATTAATTTTCCTCATCAAAAATGACAATGTCACTTTTTTTGATAATTCGGTCTTAAAACTTAAATAATTAAAATTCTAAATCTTTATTTTCAATCATTACTCTGCTTTATAAAAAAGACATGATTTACATTTAATTGTCATCTACATTTCCTAAATTATGAGCAAATAGATCGGCCACACTCAACAAAAACATCTAAAAAACATCAGCCTCCTCCATAACCCCTCTAGCTGTCCTTTCCATCACCAAGAGTAGTGTGTTTTCTGCCACGTTAGGCAAAACAAAAAGGTTAATCCATTTGCTTATAATTTAGGAAATCTCATATTAATTTAATATTCACATAATGTACTCCTTGAGGTTTTGAACTGTTTTGTAATATGGGTACATGTTAAACCTATAATTTGTTCAAAATTTTTCAATACTGGCCACAAAGCAGGGAATGTGTCAAACTCACAAATAGGTAGAATTTACCTAAAATTTCCGTCCGCTAGCAGATTGTTGATATAATGGTCCCGCTGGTCTTTGAAAACTGTTTTGCATGACTTTTGAGCTGACCATACACAGGATACAGCAACGGCCAATCCCTGGCTTCACCAGTGATGATACTATGCTGCATAAATGCGTTGGCCATTGACAAGTCATATCTGTCCCGATGGTACTGTTGGGATCTAATTGCCGCAGGCTACTCAAACAAGGAACAGCAGGACAAATGGGCACGCGGCACTGGAAATTATGTGAAGATTTACAAGGCAAGTAATAATTTTGAGTTTTCCCTCCTCTGTGTCCATTTATTAAAAATCCTATACAACTTAAAATGTACCTATAATTCATGTACAGAACATCATCACTGCAGACCACTTAACATAGGCAGATGGCATTACAGGAGTGGCGGGATTAGAAGCATGGATGATTTATAAGATAAGTAATAATTTTTGGTTCTTCAATACTCTTTGAACACTAATTTTTTACAAGTCCTGGAAAACTACTTAAAAAATGGACCTATTACTTATGGACAGAAAAATGGTCAGGCATATCTCAATCAATAACACAATACCAATGCATGAGTAAAAAATATGGTAAGAAATCAGCTTTAGATTTACATGATTGGAACATATTATAAACCTATAACAGATTTAGAGGCTTAAAAAAGGGATACTTATTCTACCTTGAGGAATAATTTTTAAAACTCTATTAATTTACCTTATCAAAAATGACAATATCACTTTTTTCGATTATTCGGTCTTAAAACTTAAAAAATTTAAATTCGAAAACTTTATTTTCAATCATTACTCTGCTTTATAAAAAAGACATGATTTACATTTAATTCTCAGCTACTTTTCCTAAATTATGAGCAAATAGATCGGCCACACTCAGCAAAAACATCTAAAAAACATCAGCCTCCTCCATATCCCCTCTAGCTGTCCTTTCCATCGCCAAGAGTAGTGTGTTTTCTGCCACCTTAGGCAAAACAAAAAGGTTAAACCATTTGCTTATAATTTAGGAAATCTCATATTAATTTAATATTCACCTAATGTACTCCTCGAGATTTTGAACTGTTTTGTAATATTGGTATATGTTAAACCTACAGTATAATTTGTTGAAAAATTTTAAATACTGGCCACAAAGTAGGGAATGTGTCAAACTCACAAATAGGTAGAATTTACCTAAAATTTCCGTCCGCTAGCAGATTGTGGATTTAATGGTCCCGCTGGTCTTTGAAAACTGTTTTGCATGACTTTTGAGCTGACCATACACAGGTTACAGCTACGGCCAATCCCTGTCTTCACCAGTCATGATACTATGCTGCATAAATGCATTGGCCATTGACAAGTCATATCTGTCCCGATGGTACTGTTGGGATCTAATTGCCGCAGGCTACTCTAACAAGGACCAGCAGGACAAATGGGCACGTGGCACTGGAAATTACGTGAAGATTTACAAGGCAAGTAATAATTTTGAGTATTCCCTCCTCTGTGTCCATTTCTTAAAAATCCTATACAACTTAAAATGTACTTATAATTCATGCACAGAACATCATCTCTGCAGACCACTTAACAAAGGCTGATGGTATTACCGGAGTGGCAGGATTAGAAACATGAATGATTTATAAGATAAGTAATAATTTTTGGTTCTTCAATACTCTTTGAACATTCATTTTTTACAAGTCCTGGAAAACTACTTAAAAATGGACCTATAACTTATGTACAGAAAAATGGTCAGGCATATCTCATTCAAAAACACAATACCAATGTATGAGTAAAAAATATGGTAACAAATCAGCTTTAGATATACATGATTAGAACATATTATAGACCTATAACAGATTTAGAGGCTTTAAAAAGGGTTACTTATACTACCTTGAGGAATAATCTTTAAAACTCTATTAATTTACCTCATCAAAAATGACAATGTCACTTTTTTTGATAATTTGGTCTTAACATTTAAAAAATTAAAATTCTAAATCATTATTTTCAATCATTACTCTGCTTTATAAAAAAGACATGATTTACATTTAATTCTCAGCTACTTTTCCTAAATTATGAGCAAATTGATCGGCCACACTCAGCAAAAACATCTAAAAAACATCAGCCTCCTCCATATCCCCTCTAGCTGTCCTTTCCATCGCCAAGAGTAGTGTGTTTTCTGCCACCTTAGGCAAAACAAAAAGGTTAATCCATTTGCTTATAATTTAGGAAATCTCATATTAATTTAATATTCACCTAATGTACTCCTCGAGATTTTGAACTGTTTTGTAATATGGGTATATGTTAAACCTACAGTATAATTTGTTCAAAATTTTTCAATACTGGCCACAAAGCAGGGAATGTGTCAAACTCACAAATAGGTAGAATTTACCTAAAATTTCCATCCGCTAGCAGATTGTTGATATAATGGTCCCGCTGGTCTTTGAAAACTGTTTTGCATGAATTTTGAGCTCACAATACACAGGTTACAGCTACGGCCAATCCCTGGCTTCACCAGTGATGATACTATGCTGCATAAATGCATTGGCTATTGACAAGTCATATCTGTCCCAATGGTACTGTTGGGATCTAATTGCCACAGGCTACTCTAACAAGGAACAGCAGGACAAATGGGCATGCAGCACTGGAAATTACGTGAAGATTTACAAGTCAAGCAATAATTTTGAGTTTTCCCTCCTCTGTGTCCATTTCTTAAAAATCCTATACAACTTAAAATGTACCTATAATTCATGCACAGAAGAACATCACTGCAGAAAACTTAACAAAGGCTGATGGCATTACCGGAGTGGCGGGATTAGAAGCATGGATGATTTATAAGATAAGTAATAATTTTTGGTTCTTCAATACTCTTTTAACATTAATTAATTACAAGTCCTGGAAAACTACTTAAAAAATGGACCTATCACTTATGTACAGAAAAATGGTCAGGCATATCTCATTCAATAAGACAATACCAATGTATGAGTAAAAAATATGGTAACAAATCAGCTTTAGATATGCATGATTAGAACATATTATAGACCTATAACAGATTTAGAGGCTTAGAAAAGGGTTACTTATGCTACCTTGAGGAATAATCTTTAAAACTCTATTAATTTTCCTCATCAAAAATGACAATGTCACTTTTTTTGATAATTCGGTCTTAAAACTTAAATAATTAAAATTCTAAATCTTTATTTTCAATCATTACTCTGCTTTATAAAAAAGACATGATTTACATTTAATTGTCATCTACATTTCCTAAATTATGAGCAAATAGATCGGCCACACTCAACAAAAACATCTAAAAAACATCAGCCTCCTCCATAACCCCTCTAGCTGTCCTTTCCATCACCAAGAGTAGTGTGTTTTCTGCCACGTTAGGCAAAACAAAAAGGTTAATCCATTTGCTTATAATTTAGGAAATCTCATATTAATTTAATATTCACATAATGTACTCCTTGAGGTTTTGAACTGTTTTGTAATATGGGTACATGTTAAACCTATAATTTGTTCAAAATTTTTAAATACTGGCCACAAAGCAGGGAATGTGTCAAACTCACAAATAGGTAGAATTTACCTAAAATTTCCGTCCGCTAGCAGATTGTTGATATAATGGTCCCGCTGGTCTTTGAAAACTGTTTTGCATGACTTTTGAGCTGACCATACACAGGATACAGCAACGGCCAATCCCTGGCTTCACCAGTGATGATACTATGCTGCATAAATGCGTTGGCCATTGACAAGTCATATCTGTCCCGATGGTACTGTTGGGATCTAATTGCCGCAGGCTACTCAAACAAGGAACAGCAGGACAAATGGGCACGCGGCACTGGAAATTATGTGAAGATTTACAAGGCAAGTAATAATTTTGAGTTTTCCCTCCTCTGTGTCCATTTATTAAAAATCCTATACAACTTAAAATGTACCTATAATTCATGTACAGAACATCATCACTGCAGACCACTTAACATAGGCAGATGGCATTACAGGAGTGGCGGGATTAGAAGCATGGATGATTTATAAGATAAGTAATAATTTTTGGTTCTTCAATACTCTTTGAACACTAATTTTTTACAAGTCCTGGAAAACTACTTAAAAAATGGACCTATTACTTATGGACAGAAAAATGGTCAGGCATATCTCATTCAATAACACAATACCAATGCATGAGTAAAAAATATGGTAAGAAATCAGCTTTAGATTTACATGATTGGAACATATTATAAACCTATAACAGATTTAGAGGCTTAAAAAAGGGATACTTATTCTACCTTGAGGAATAATTTTTAAAACTCTATTAATTTACCTTATCAAAAATGACAATATCACTTTTTTCGATTATTCGGTCTTAAAACTTAAAAAATTTAAATTCGAAAACTTTATTTTCAATCATTACTCTGCTTTATAAAAAAGACATGATTTACATTTAATTCTCAGCTACTTTTCCTAAATTATGAGCAAATAGATCGGCCACACTCAGCAAAAACATCTAAAAAACATCAGCCTCCTCCATATCCCCTCTAGCTGTCCTTTCCATCGCCAAGAGTAGTGTGTTTTCTGCCACCTTAGGCAAAACAAAAAGGTTAAACCATTTGCTTATAATTTAGGAAATCTCATATTAATTTAATATTCACCTAATGTACTCCTCGAGATTTTGAACTGTTTTGTAATATTGGTATATGTTAAACCTACAGTATAATTTGTTGAAAAATTTTAAATACTGGCCACAAAGTAGGGAATGTGTCAAACTCACAAATAGGTAGAATTTACCTAAAATTTCCGTCCGCTAGCAGATTGTGGATTTAATGGTCCCGCTGGTCTTTGAAAACTGTTTTGCATGACTTTTGAGCTGACCATACACAGGTTACAGCTACGGCCAATCCCTGTCTTCACCAGTCATGATACTATGCTGCATAAATGCATTGGCCATTGACAAGTCATATCTGTCCCGATGGTACTGTTGGGATCTAATTGCCGCAGGCTACTCTAACAAGGACCAGCAGGACAAATGGGCACGTGGCACTGGAAATTACGTGAAGATTTACAAGGCAAGTAATAATTTTGAGTATTCCCTCCTCTGTGTCCATTTCTTAAAAATCCTATACAACTTAAAATGTACCTATAATTCATGCACAGAACATCATCTCTGCAGACCACTTAACAAAGGCTGATGGCATTACCGGAGTGGCAGGATTAGAAACATGAATGATTTATAAGATAAGTAATAATTTTTGGTTCTTCAATACTCTTTGAACATTCATTTTTTACAAGTCCTGGAAAACTACTTAAAAATGGACCTATAACTTATGTACAGAAAAATGGTCAGGCATATCTCATTCAAAAACACAATACCAATGTATGAGTAAAAAATATGGTAACAAATCAGCTTTAGATATACATGATTAGAACATATTATAGACCTATAACAGATTTAGAGGCTTTAAAAAGGGTTACTTATACTACCTTGAGGAATAATCTTTAAAACTCTATTAATTTACCTCATCAAAAATGACAATGTCACTTTTCTTAATAATTCGGTCTTAACATTTAAAAAATTAAAATTCTAAATCATTATTTTCAATTATTACCCTGCTTTATTAAAAAAGACATGATTTACATTTAATTCTCAGCTACTTTTCCTTATTTATGAGCAAATAGATTGGCCACACTCAGCAAAAACATCTAAAAAACATCATCCTCCTAAAGAACCCCTCTAGCTGTCCTTTCCATCACCAAGAGTAATGTGTTTTCTGCCACCATAGGCAAAACAAAAAGGTTAATCCATTTGCTTATAATTTAGGAAATCTCATATTAATTTAATATTCACATAATGTACTCCTTGAGGTTTTGAACTGTTTTGTAATATGGGTATATGTTAAACCTATAATTTGTTGAAAATTTTTCAATACTGGCCACAAAGCAGGGAATGTGTCAAACTCACAAATAGGTAGAATTTACCTATAATTTCCGTCCACTAGCAGATTGTGGATTTAATGATCCTGCTGGTCTTTGAAAACTGTTTTGCATGACTTTTGAGCTGACCATACACAGGTTACAACTACGGCTAATCCCTGGCTTCACCAGTCATGATACTATGCTGCATAAATGCATTGGCCATTGACAAGTCATATCTGTCCCGATGGTACTGTAGGGATCTAATTGCCGCAGGCTACTCTAACAAGGACCAGCAGGACAAATGGGCACGCGGCACTGGAAATTACGTGAAGATTTACAAGGCAAGTAATAATTTTGAGTATTCCCTCCTCTGTGTCCATTTCTTAAAAATCCTATACAACTTAAAATGTACCTATAACTTATGCACAAAACATCTTCACTGCAGACCACGTAACAAAGACTGATTGGCATTACCGGAGTGGCGGGATTAGAAGCATGGATGATTTATAAGATAAGTAATAATTTTTGGTTCTTCAATACTCTTTGAACATTCATTTTTTACAAGTCCTGGAAAAATACTTAAAAAATGGACCTATAACTTATGTACAGAAAAATGGTCAGGCATATCTCATTCAATAACACAATACCAATGTATGAGTAAAAAATATGGTAACAAATCAGCTTTAGATATACATGATTAGAGCATATTACAAACCTATAACAGATTTAGAGGCTTAAAAAAGGGTTACTTATTCTACCTTGAGGAATAATCTTTAAAACTCTATTAATTTACTTTATCAAAAATGACAATGTCACTTTTTTCGATAATTCGGTCTTAAAACTTAAAAAATTTAAATTCTAAACCTTTATTTTCAATCATTAATCTGCTTTATAAAAAAGACATTATTTACATTTAATTCTCAGCTACTTTTCCTAAATTATGAGCAAATAGATCGGCCACACTCAGCAAAAACATCTAAAAAACATCAGCCTCCTCCATAACCCCTCTAGCTGTCCTTTCCATCACCAAGAGTAGTGTGTTTTCTGCCACCTTAGGCAAAACAAAAAGGTTAATCCATTTGCTTATAATTTAGGAAATCTCATATTAATTTAATATTCACCTAATGTACTCCTCGAGTTTTTGAACTGTTTTGTAATAAGGGTATATGTTAAACCTACAGTATAATTTGTTGAAAATTTTTAAATACTGGCCACAAAGCAGGGAATGTGTCAAACTCACAAATAGGTAGAATTTACCTAAAATTTCCGTCCGCTAGCAGATTGTGGATTTAATGGTCCCGATGGTCTTTGAAAACTGTTTTGCATGACTTTTGAGCTGACCATACACAGGTTACAGCTATGGCCAATCCCTGGCTTCACCAGTGATGATACTATGCTGCATAAATGCATTGGCCATTGACAAGTCATATCTGTCCCGATGGTACTGTTGGGATCTAATTGCCGCAGTTTACTCTAACAAGAACCAGCTGGACAAATGGGCACGTGGCACTGGAAATGACGTGAAGATTTACAAGGCAAGTAATAATTTTGAGTATTCCCTCCTCTGTGTCCATTTCTTAAAAATCCTATACAACTTAAAATGTACTTATAATTCATGCACAGAACATCATCTCTGCAGACCACTTAACAAAGGCTGATGGCATTACCGGAGTGGTGGGATTAGAAGCATGGATGATTTATAAGATAAGTAATAATTTTTTGTTCTTCAATACTCTTTGAACATTCATTTTTTACAAGTCCTGGAAAACTACTTAAAAAATGGACCTATAATTTATGTACAGAAAAATGGTCAGGCATATCTCATTCAATAACACAATACCAATGTATGAGTAAAAAATATGGTAACAAATCAGCTTTAGATATACATGATTAGAACATATTATAGACTTATAACAGATTTAGAGGCTTAAAAAAGGGTTACTTATACTACCTTGAGGAATAATCTTTAAAACTCTATTAATTTACCTCATCAAAAATGACAATGTCACTTTTTTTGATAATTCGGTCTTAAAACTTAAAAAATTTAAATTCTAAATCTTTATTTTCAATCATTACTCTGCTTTATAAAAAAGACATGATTTACATTTAATTCTCAGCTACTTTTCCTAAATTATGAGCAAATAGATCGGCCACACTCAGCAAAAACATCTAAAAAACATCAGCCTCCTTCATAACCCCTCTAGCTGTCCTTTCCATCACCAAGAGTAGTGTGTTTTCTGCCACCTTAGGCAAAACAAAAAGGTTAATCCATTTGCTTATAATTCAGGAAATCTCATATTAATTTAATATTCACCTAATGTACTCCTCGAGGTTTTGAACTGTTTTGTAATATGGGTATATGTTAAACCTACAGTATAATTTGTTGAAAATTTTTCAATACTGGCCACAAAGCAGGGAATGTGTCAAACTCACAAATAGGTAGAATTTACCTAAAATTTCCGTCCGCTAGCAGATTGTTGATATAATGGTCCCGCTGGTCTTTGAAAACTGTTTTGCATGACTTTTGAGCTGACCATACACAGGTTACAGCTATGGCCAATCCCTGGCTTCACCAGTGATGATACTATGCTGCATAAATGCATTGGCCATTGACAAGTCATATCTGTCCCGATGGTACTGTTGGGATCTAATTGCCGCAGTTAACTCTAACAAGGACCAGCAGGACAAATGGGCACGCGGCACTGGAAATTACGTGAAGATTTACAAGGCAAGTAATAATTTTGAGTATTCCCTCCTCTGTGTCCATTTCTTAAAAATCCTATACAACTTAAAATGTACTTATAATTCATGCACAGAACATCATCTCTGCAGACCACTTAACAAAGGCTGATGGTATTACCGGAGTGGCGGGATTAGAAGCATAGATGATTTATAAGATAAGTAATAATTTTTGGTTCTTCAATACTCTTTGAACATTCATTTTTTACAAGTCCTGGAAAACTACTTAAAAAATGGACCTATAACTTATGTACAGAAAAATGGTCAGGCATATCTCATTCAATAACACAATACCAATGTATGAGTAAAAAATATGGTAACAAATCAGCTTTAGATATACATGATTAGAACATATTATAGACCTATAACAGATTTAGAGGCTTTAAAAAGGGTTACTTATACTACCTTGAGGAATAATCTTTAAAACTCTATTAATTTACCTCATCAAAAATGACAATGTCACTTTTTTTGATAATTTGGTCTTAAAACTTAAAAAATTAAAATTCTAAATCTTTATTTTCAATCATTACTCTGCTTTATAAAAAAGACATGATTTACATTTAATTCTCAGCTACTTTTCCTAAATTATGAGCAAATAGATCGGCCACACTCAGCAAAAACATCTAAAAAACATCAGCCTCCTCCATAACCCCTCTAGCTGTCCTTTCCATCACCAAGAGTAGTGTGTTTTCTGCCACCTTAGGCAAAACAAAAAGGTTAATCCATTTGCTTATAATTTAGGAAATCTCATATTAATTTAATATTCACCTAATGTACTCCTCGAGCTTTTGAACTGTTTTGTAATAAGGGTATATGTTAAACCTACAGTATAATTTGTTGAAAATTTTTAAATACTGGCCACAAAGCAGGGAATGTGTCAAACTCACAAATAGGTAGAATTTACCTAAAATTTCCGTCCGCTAGCAGATTGTGGATTTAATGGTCCCGCTGGTCTTTGAAAACTGTTTTGCATGACTTTTGAGCTGACCATACACAGGTTACAGCTATGGCCAATCCCTGGCTTCACCAGTGATGATACTATGCTGCATAAATGCATTGGCCATTGACAAGTCATATCTGTCCCGATGGTACTGTTGGGATCTAATTGCCGCAGTTTACTCTAACAAGAACCAGCTGGACAAATGGGCACGTGGCACTGGAAATGACGTGAAGATTTACAAGGCAAGTAATAATTTTGAGTATTCCCTCCTCTGTGTCCATTTCTTAAAAATCCTATACAACTTAAAATGTACTTATAATTCATGCACAGAACATCATCTCTGCAGACCACTTAACAAAGGCTGATGGCATTACCGGAGTGGTGGGATTAGAAGCATGGATGATTTATAAGATAAGTAATAATTTTTTGTTCTTCAATACTCTTTGAACATTCATTTTTTACAAGTCCTGGAAAACTACTTAAAAAATGGACCTATAATTTATGTACAGAAAAATGTTCAGGCATATCTCATTCAATAACACAATACCAATGTATGAGTAAAAAATATGGTAACAAATCAGCTTTAGATATACATGATTAGAACATATTATAGACCTATAACAGATTTAGAGGCTTAAAAAAGGGTTACTTATACTACCTTGAGGAATAATCTTTAAAACTCTATTAATTTACCTCATCAAAAATGACAATGTCACTTTTTTTGAAAATTCGGTCTTAAAACTTAAAAAATTTAAATTCTAAATCTTTATTTTCAATCATTACTCTGCTTTATAAAAAAGACATGATTTACATTTAATTCTCAGCTACTTTTCCTAAATTATGAGCAAATAGATCGGCCACACTCAGCAAAAACATCTAAAAAACATCAGCCTCCTTCATAACCCCTCTAGCTGTCCTTTCCATCACCAAGAGTAGTGTGTTTTCTGCCACCTTAGGCAAAACAAAAAGGTTAATCCATTTGCTTATAATTCAGGAAATCTCATATTAATTTAATATTCACCTAATGTACTCCTCGAGGTTTTGAACTGTTTTGTAATATGGGTATATGTTAAACCTACAGTATAATTTGTTGAAAATTTTTCAATACTGGCCACAAAGCAGGGAATGTGTCAAACTCACAAATAGGTAGAATTTACCTAAAATTTCCGTCCGCTTGCAGATTGTTGATATAATGGTCCCGCTGGTCTTTGAAAACTGTTTTGCATGACTTTTGAGCTGACCATACACAGGTTACAGCTATGGCCAATCCCTGGCTTCACCAGTGATGATACTATGCTGCATAAATGCATTGGCCATTGACAAGTCATATCTGTCCCGATGGTACTGTTGGGATCTAATTGCCGCAGTTAACTCTAACAAGGACCAGCAGGACAAATGGGCACGCGGCACTGGAAATTACGTGAAGATTTACAAGGCAAGTAATAATTTTGAGTATTCCCTCCTCTGTGTCCATTTCTTAAAAATCCTATACAACTTAAAATGTACTTATAATTCATGCACAGAACATCATCTCTGCAGACCACTTAACAAAGGCTGATGGTATTACCGGAGTGGCGGGATTAGAAGCATAGATGATTTATAAGATAAGTAATAATTTTTGGTTCTTCAATACTCTTTGAACATTCATTTTTTACAAGTCCTGGAAAACTACTAAAAAAATGGACCTATAACTTATGTACAGAAAAATGGTCAGGCATATCTCATTCAATAACACAATACCAATGTATGAGTAAAAAATATGGTAACAAATCAGCTTTAGATATACATGATTAGAACATATTATAGACCTATAACAGATTTAGAGGCTTTAAAAAGGGTTACTTATACTACCTTGAGGAATAATCTTTAAAACTCTATTAATTTACCTCATCAAAAATGACAGTCACTTTTTTTGATAATTTGGTCTTAAAACTTAAAAAATTAAAATTCTAAATCTTTATTTTCAATCATTACTCTGCTTTATAAAAAAGACATGATTTACATTTAATTCTCAGCTACTTTTCCTAAATTATGAGCAAATTGATCGGCCACACTCAGCAAAAACATCTAAAAAACATCAGCCTCCTCCATATCCCCTCTAGCTGTCCTTTCCATCGCCAAGAGTAGTGTGTTTTCTGCCACCTTAGGCAAAACAAAAAGGTTAATCCATTTGCTTATAATTTAGGAAATCTCATATTAATTTAATATTCACCTAATGTACTCCTCGAGATTTTGAACTGTTTTGTAATATGGGTATATGTTAAACCTACAGTATAATTTGTTCAAATTTTTTCAATACTGGCCACAAAGCAGGGAATGTGTCAAACTCACAAATAGGTAGAATTTACCTAAAATTTCCGTCCGCTAGCAGATTGTTGATATAATGGTCCCGCTGGTCTTTGAAAACTGTTTTGCATGACTTTTGAGCTGACAATACACAGGTTACAGCTACGGCCAATCCCTGGCTTCACCAGTGATGATACTATGCTGCATGAATGCATTGGCCATTGACAAGTCATATCTGTCCCGATGGTACTGTTGGGGTCTAATTGCCGCAGTTTACTCTAACAAGGACCAGCAGGACAAATGGGCACGCGGCACTGGAAATGACGTGAAGATTTACAAGGCAAGTAATAATTTTAAGTATTCCCTCCTCTGTGTCCATTTCTTAAAAATCCTATACTACTTAAAATGTACTTATAATTCATGCACAGAACATCATCTCTGCAGACCACTTAACAAAGGCTGATGGCATTAATGGAGTGGCGGGATTAGAAGCATGGATTATTTATAAGATAAGTAATAATTTTTGGTTCTTCAATACTATTTGAACATTCATTTTTTACAAGTCCTGGAAAACAACTTAAAAAATGGACCTATAACTTATGTACAGAAAAATGGTCAGGCATATCTCATTCAATAACACAATACCAATATATGAGTAAAAAATATGGTAACAAATCAGCTTTAGATATACATGATTACAGCATATTACAGACCCATAACAGATTTAGAGGATGAAAAATGGGTTACTTATTCTACCTTGAGAAATAATCTTTAAAACTCTATTAATTTACCTTATCAAAAATGACAGTGTCACTTTTTTTGATAATTCGGTCTTAAAACTTAAAAAATTAAAATTCTAAATCTTTATTTTCAATCATTACTCTGCTTTATAAAAAAGACATGATTTACATTTAATTCTCTGCTACTTTTCCTAAATTATGAGCAAATAGATCGGCCACACTCAGCAAAAACATCTAAAAAACATCAGCCTCCTCCATAACCCCTCTAGCTGTCCTTTCCATCACCAAGAGTAGTGTGTTTTCTGCCACCTTAGGCAAAATAAAAAGGTTAATCCATTTGCTTTTAATTCAGGAAATCTCATATTAATTTAATATTCACCTTATGTACTCCTCGAGCTTTTGAACTGTTTTGTAATATGGGTATATGTTAAACCTACAGTATAATTTGTTGAAAATTTTTCAATACTGGCCACAAAGCAGGGAATGTGTCAAACTCACAAATAGGTAGAATTTACCTAAAATTTCCGTCCGCTAGCAGATTGTTGATATAATGGTCCCGCTGGTCTTTGAAAACTGTTTTGCATGACTTTTGAGCTGACAATACACAGGTTACAGCTATGGCCAATCCCTGGCTTCACCAGTGATGATACTATGCTGCATAAATGCATTGGCCATTGACAAGTCATATGTGTCCCGATGGTACTGTTGGGATCTAATTGCCGCAGTTTACTCTAACAAGTACCAGCAGGACAAATGGGCACGCGGCACTGGAAATTACGTGAAGATTTACAAGGCAAGTAATAATTTTGAGTATTCCCTCCTCTGTGTCCATTTCTTAAAAATCCTATACAACTTAAAATGTACTTATAATTCATGCACAGAACATCATCTCTGCAGACCACTTAACAAAGGCTGATGGCATTACCGGAGTGGCGGGATTAGAAGCATAGATGATTTATAAGATAAGTAATAATTTTTGGTTCTTCAATACTCTTTGAACATTCATTTTTTACAAGTCCGGGAAAACTACTTAAAAAATGGACCTATAACTTATGTACAGAAAAATGGTCAGGCATATCTCATTCAATAACACAATACCAATGTATGAGTAAAAAATATGGTAACAAATCAGCTTTAGATATACATGATTAGAACATATTATAGACCTATAACAGATTTAGAGGCTTTAAAAAGGGTTACTTATACTACCTTGAGGAATAATCTTTAAAACTCTATTAATTTACCTCATCAAAAATGACAATGTCAATTTTTTTGATAATTCGGTCTTAAAACTTAAAAAATTAAAATTCGAAATCTTTATTTTCAATCATTACTCTGCTTTATAAAAAAGACATGATTTACATTTAATTCTCAGCTACTTTTCCTAAATTATGAGCAAATAGATCGGCCACACTCATCAAAAACATCTAAAAAACATCAGCCTCCTCCATATCCCCTCTAGCTGTCCTTTCCATCGCCAAGAGTAGTGTGTTTTCTGCCACCTTAGGCAAAACAAAAAGGTTAATCCATTTGCTTATAATTCAGGAAATCTCATATTAATTTAATATTCACCTAATGTACTCCTCGAGGTTTTGAACTGTTTTGTAATATGGGTATATGTTAAACCTACAGTATAATTTGTTGAACATTTTTCAATACTGGCCACAAAGCAGGGAATGTGTCAAACTCACAAATAGGTAGAATTTACCTAAAATTTCCGTCCGCTAGCAGATTGTTGATATAATGGTCCCGCTGGTCTTTGAAAACTGTTTTGCATGACTTTTGAGCTGACCATACACACGTTACAGCTATGGCCAATCCCTGGCTACACCAGTGATGATACTATGCTGCATAAATGCATTGGCCATTGACAAGTCATATCTGTCCCGATGGTACTGTTGGGATCTAATTGCCGCAGTTTAATCTAACAAGGACCAGCAGGACAAATGGGCACGCGGCACTGGAAATTATGTTAAGATTTACAAGGCAAGTAATAATTTTGAGTATTCCCTCCTCTGTGTCCATTTCTTAAAAATCCTATACAACTTAAAATGTACTTATAATTCATGCACAGAACACCATCTCTGCAGACCACTTAACAAAGGCTGATGGCATTACCGGAGTGGTGGGATTAGAAGCATGGATGATTTATAAGATAAGTAATAATTTTTGGTTCTTCAATACTCTTTGAACATTCATTTTTTACAAGTCCTGGAAAACTACTTAAAAAATGGACCTATAACTTATGTACAGAAAAATGGTCAGGCATATCTCATTCAATAACACAATACCAATGTATGAGTAAAAAATATGGTAACAAATCAGCTTTAGATATACATGATTAGAACATATTATAGACCTATAAAAGATTTAGAGGCTTTAAAAAGGGTTGCTTATACTACCTTGAGGAATAATCTTTAAAACTCTATTAATTTACCTCATCAAAAATGACAATGTCAATTTTTTTGATAATTCGGTCATAAAACTTAAAAAATTAAAATTCTAAATCTTTATTTTCAATCATTACTCTGCTTTATAAAAAAGACATGATTTACATTTAATTCTCAGCTGCTTTTCCTAAATTATGAGCAAATAGAACGGCCACACTCATCAAAAACATCTAAAAAACATCAGCCTCCTCCATATCCCCTCTAGTTGTCCTTTCCATCGCCAAGAGTAGTGTGTTTTCTGCCACCTTAGGCAAAACAAAAAGGTTAATCCATTTGCTTATAATTTAGGAAATCTCATATTAATTTAATATTCACCTAATGTACTCCTCGAGATTTTGAACTGTTTTGTAATATGGGTATATGTTAAACCTACAGTATAATTTGTTCAAAATTTTTCAATACTGGCCACAAAGCAGGGAATGTGTCAAACTCACAAATAGGTAGAATTTACCTAAAATTTCCGTCCGCTAGCAGATTGTTGATATAATGGTCCCGCTGGTCTTTGAAAACTGTTTTGCATGACTTTTGAGCTGACAATACACAGTTTACAGCTACGGCCAATCCCTGGCTTCACCAGTGATGATCCTATGCTGCATGAATGCATTGGCCATTGACAAGTCATATCTGTCCCGATGGTACTGTTGGGATCTAATTGCCGCAGTTTACTCTAACAAGAACCAGCAGGACAAATGGGCACGCGGCACTGGAAATGACGTGAAGATTTACAAGGCAAGTAATAATTTTGAGTATTCCCTCCTCTGTGTCCATTTCTTAAAAATCCTATACAACTTAAAATGTACTTATAATTCATACACAGAACATTATCTCTGCAGACCACTTAACAAAGGCTGATGGCATTACCGGAGTGGCGGGATTAGAAGCATGGATGATTTATAAGATAAGTAATAATTTTTTGTTCTTCAATACTCTTTGAACATTCATTTTTTACAAGTCCTGGAAAACTACTTAAAAAATGGACCTATAATTTATGTACAGAAAAATGGTCAGGCATATCTCATTCAATAACACAATACCAATGTATGAGTAAAAAATATGGTAACAAATCAGCTTTAGATATACATGATTAGAACATATTATAGACCTATAACAGATTTAGAGGCTTAAAAAAGGGTTACTTATACTACCTTGAGGAATAATCTTTAAAACTCTATTAATTTACCTCATCAAAAATGACAATGTCACTTTTTTTGAAAATTCGGTCTTAAAACTTAAAAAATTTAAATTCTAAATCTTTATTTTCAATCATTACTCTGCTTTATAAAAAAGACATGATTTACATTTAATTCTCAGCTACTTTTCCTAAATTATGAGCAAATAGATCGGCCACACTCAGCAAAAACATCTAAAAAACATCAGCCTCCTTCATAACCCCTCTAGCTGTCCTTTCCATCACCAAGAGTAGTGTGTTTTCTGCCACCTTAGGCAAAACAAAAAGGTTAATCCATTTGCTTATAATTCAGGAAATCTCATATTAATTTAATATTCACCTAATGTACTCCTCGAGGTTTTGAACTGTTTTGTAATATGGGTATATGTTAAACCTACAGTATAATTTGTTGAAAATTTTTCAATACTGGCCACAAAGCAGGGAATGTGTCAAACTCACAAATAGGTAGAATTTACCTAAAATTTCCGTCCGCTTGCAGATTGTTGATATAATGGTCCCGCTGGTCTTTGAAAACTGTTTTGCATGACTTTTGAGCTGACCATACACAGGTTACAGCTATGGCCAATCCCTGGCTTCACCAGTGATGATACTATGCTGCATAAATGCATTGGCCATTGACAAGTCATATCTGTCCCGATGGTACTGTTGGGATCTAATTGCCGCAGTTAACTCTAACAAGGACCAGCAGGACAAATGGGCACGCGGCACTGGAAATTACGTGAAGATTTACAAGGCAAGTAATAATTTTGAGTATTCCCTCCTCTGTGTCCATTTCTTAAAAATCCTATACAACTTAAAATGTACTTATAATTCATGCACAGAACATCATCTCTGCAGACCACTTAACAAAGGCTGATGGTATTACCGGAGTGGCGGGATTAGAAGCATAGATGATTTATAAGATAAGTAATAATTTTTGGTTCTTCAATACTCTTTGAACATTCATTTTTTACAAGTCCTGGAAAACTACTAAAAAAATGGACCTATAACTTATGTACAGAAAAATGGTCAGGCATATCTCATTCAATAACACAATACCAATGTATGAGTAAAAAATATGGTAACAAATCAGCTTTAGATATACATGATTAGAACATATTATAGACCTATAACAGATTTAGAGGCTTTAAAAAGGGTTACTTATACTACCTTGAGGAATAATCTTTAAAACTCTATTAATTTACCTCATCAAAAATGACAATGTCACTTTTTTTGATAATTTGGTCTTAAAACTTAAAAAATTAAAATTCTAAATCTTTATTTTCAATCATTACTCTGCTTTATAAAAAAGACATGATTTACATTTAATTCTCAGCTACTTTTCCTAAATTATGAGCAAATTGATCGGCCACACTCAGCAAAAACATCTAAAAAACATCAGCCTCCTCCATATCCCCTCTAGCTGTCCTTTCCATCGCCAAGAGTAGTGTGTTTTCTGCCACCTTAGGCAAAACAAAAAGGTTAATCCATTTGCTTATAATTTAGGAAATCTCATATTAATTTAATATTCACCTAATGTACTCCTCGAGATTTTGAACTGTTTTGTAATATGGGTATATGTTAAACCTACAGTATAATTTGTTCAAATTTTTTCAATACTGGCCACAAAGCCGGGAATGTGTCAAACTCACAAATAGGTAGAATTTACCTAAAATTTCCGTCCGCTAGCAGATTGTTGATATAATGGTCCCGCTGGTCTTTGAAAACTGTTTTGCATGACTTTTGAGCTGACAATACACAGGTTACAGCTACGGCCAATCCCTGGCTTCACCAGTGATGATACTATGCTGCATGAATGCATTGGCCATTGACAAGTCATATCTGTCCCGATGGTACTGTTGGGGTCTAATTGCCGCAGTTTACTCTAACAAGGACCAGCAGGACAAATGGGCACGCGGCACTGGAAATGACGTGAAGATTTACAAGGCAAGTAATAATTTTAAGTATTCCCTCCTCTGTGTCCATTTCTTAAAAATCCTATACTACTTAAAATGTACTTATAATTCATGCACAGAACATCATCTCTGCAGACCACTTAACAAAGGCTGATGGCATTAATGGAGTGGCGGGATTAGAAGCATGGATTATTTATAAGATAAGTAATAATTTTTGGTTCTTCAATACTATTTGAACATTCATTTTTTACAAGTCCTGGAAAACAACTTAAAAAATGGACCTATAACTTATGTACAGAAAAATGGTCAGGCATATCTCATTCAATAACACAATACCAATATATGAGTAAAAAATATGGTAACAAATCAGCTTTAGATATACATGATTACAGCATATTACAGACCCATAACAGATTTAGAGGATGAAAAATGGGTTACTTATTCTACCTTGAGAAATAATCTTTAAAACTCTATTAATTTACCTTATCAAAAATGACAGTGTCACTTTTTTTGATAATTCGGTCTTAAAACTTAAAAAATTAAAATTCTAAATCTTTATTTTCAATCATTACTCTGCTTTATAAAAAAGACATGATTTACATTTAATTCTCTGCTACTTTTCCTAAATTATGAGCAAATAGATCGGCCACACTCAGCAAAAACATCTAAAAAACATCAGCCTCCTCCATAACCCCTCTAGCTGTCCTTTCCATCACCAAGAGTAGTGTGTTTTCTGCCACCTTAGGCAAAATAAAAAGGTTAATCCATTTGCTTTTAATTCAGGAAATCTCATATTAATTTAATATTCACCTTATGTACTCCTCGAGCTTTTGAACTGTTTTGTAATATGGGTATATGTTAAACCTACAGTATAATTTGTTGAAAATTTTTCAATACTGGCCACAAAGCAGGGAATGTGTCAAACTCACAAATAGGTAGAATTTACCTAAAATTTCCGTCCGCTAGCAGATTGTTGATATAATGGTCCCGCTGGTCTTTGAAAACTGTTTTGCATGACTTTTGAGCTGACAATACACAGGTTACAGCTATGGCCAATCCCTGGCTTCACCAGTGATGATACTATGCTGCATAAATGCATTGGCCATTGACAAGTCATATGTGTCCCGATGGTACTGTTGGGATCTAATTGCCGCAGTTTACTCTAACAAGTACCAGCAGGACAAATGGGCACGCGGCACTGGAAATTACGTGAAGATTTACAAGGCAAGTAATAATTTTGAGTATTCCCTCCTCTGTGTCCATTTCTTAAAAATCCTATACAACTTAAAATGTACTTATAATTCATGCACAGAACATCATCTCTGCAGACCACTTAACAAAGGCTGATGGCATTACCGGAGTGGCGGGATTAGAAGCATAGATGATTTATAAGATAAGTAATAATTTTTGGTTCTTCAATACTCTTTGAACATTCATTTTTTACAAGTCCGGGAAAACTACTTAAAAAATGGACCTATAACTTATGTACAGAAAAATGGTCAGGCATATCTCATTCAATAACACAATACCAATGTATGAGTAAAAAATATGGTAACAAATCAGCTTTAGATATACATGATTAGAACATATTATAGACCTATAACAGATTTAGAGGCTTTAAAAAGGGTTACTTATACTACCTTGAGGAATAATCTTTAAAACTCTATTAATTTACCTCATCAAAAATGACAATGTCAATTTTTTTGATAATTCGGTCTTAAAACTTAAAAAATTAAAATTCGAAATCTTTATTTTCAATCATTACTCTGCTTTATAAAAAAGACATGATTTACATTTAATTCTCAGCTACTTTTCCTAAATTATGAGCAAATAGATCGGCCACACTCATCAAAAACATCTAAAAAACATCAGCCTCCTCCATATCCCCTCTAGCTGTCCTTTCCATCGCCAAGAGTAGTGTGTTTTCTGCCACCTTAGGCAAAACAAAAAGGTTAATCCATTTGCTTATAATTCAGGAAATCTCATATTAATTTAATATTCACCTAATGTACTCCTCGAGGTTTTGAACTGTTTTGTAATATGGGTATATGTTAAACCTACAGTATAATTTGTTGAACATTTTTCAATACTGGCCACAAAGCAGGGAATGTGTCAAACTCACAAATAGGTAGAATTTACCTAAAATTTCCGTCCGCTAGCAGATTGTTGATATAATGGTCCCGCTGGTCTTTGAAAACTGTTTTGCATGACTTTTGAGCTGACCATACACACGTTACAGCTATGGCCAATCCCTGGCTACACCAGTGATGATACTATGCTGCATAAATGCATTGGCCATTGACAAGTCATATCTGTCCCGATGGTACTGTTGGGATCTAATTGCCGCAGTTTAATCTAACAAGGACCAGCAGGACAAATGGGCACGCGGCACTGGAAATTATGTTAAGATTTACAAGGCAAGTAATAATTTTGAGTATTCCCTCCTCTGTGTCCATTTCTTAAAAATCCTATACAACTTAAAATGTACTTATAATTCATGCACAGAACACCATCTCTGCAGACCACTTAACAAAGGCTGATGGCATTACCGGAGTGGTGGGATTAGAAGCATGGATGATTTATAAGATAAGTAATAATTTTTGGTTCTTCAATACTCTTTGAACATTCATTTTTTACAAGTCCTGGAAAACTACTTAAAAAATGGACCTATAACTTATGTACAGAAAAATGGTCAGGCATATCTCATTCAATAACACAATACCAATGTATGAGTAAAAAATATGGTAACAAATCAGCTTTAGATATACATGATTAGAACATATTATAGACCTATAAAAGATTTAGAGGCTTTAAAAAGGGTTGCTTATACTACCTTGAGGAATAATCTTTAAAACTCTATTAATTTACCTCATCAAAAATGACAATGTCAATTTTTTTGATAATTCGGTCATAAAACTTAAAAAATTAAAATTCTAAATCTTTATTTTCAATCATTACTCTGCTTTATAAAAAAGACATGATTTACATTTAATTCTCAGCTGCTTTTCCTAAATTATGAGCAAATAGAACGGCCACACTCATCAAAAACATCTAAAAAACATCAGCCTCCTCCATATCCCCTCTAGTTGTCCTTTCCATCGCCAAGAGTAGTGTGTTTTCTGCCACCTTAGGCAAAACAAAAAGGTTAATCCATTTGCTTATAATTTAGGAAATCTCATATTAATTTAATATTCACCTAATGTACTCCTCGAGATTTTGAACTGTTTTGTAATATGGGTATATGTTAAACCTACAGTATAATTTGTTCAAAATTTTTCAATACTGGCCACAAAGCAGGGAATGTGTCAAACTCACAAATAGGTAGAATTTACCTAAAATTTCCGTCCGCTAGCAGATTGTTGATATAATGGTCCCGCTGGTCTTTGAAAACTGTTTTGCATGACTTTTGAGCTGACAATACACAGTTTACAGCTACGGCCAATCCCTGGCTTCACCAGTGATGATCCTATGCTGCATGAATGCATTGGCCATTGACAAGTCATATCTGTCCCGATGGTACTGTTGGGATCTAATTGCCGCAGTTTACTCTAACAAGAACCAGCAGGACAAATGGGCACGCGGCACTGGAAATGACGTGAAGATTTACAAGGCAAGTAATAATTTTGAGTATTCCCTCCTCTGTGTCCATTTCTTAAAAATCCTATACAACTTAAAATGTACTTATAATTCATACACAGAACATTATCTCTGCAGACCACTTAACAAAGGCTGATGGCATTACCGGAGTGGCGGGATTAGAAGCATGGATGATTTATAAGATAAGTAATAATTTTTTGTTCTTCAATACTCTTTGAACATTCATTTTTTACAAGTCCTGGAAAACTACTTAAAAAATGGACCTATAATTTATGTACAGAAAAATGGTCAGGTATATCTCATTCAATAACACAATACCAATGTATGAGTAAAAAATATGGTAACAAATCAGCTTTAGATATACATGATTAGAACATATTATAGACCTATAACAGATTTAGAGGCTTAAAAAAGGGTTACTTATACTACCTTGAGGAATAATCTTTAATACTCTATTAATTTACCTTATCAAAAATGACAGTGTCACTTTTTTTGATAATTCGGTCTTAAAACTTAAAAAATTAAAATTCTAAATCTTTATTTTCAATCATTACTCTGCTTTATAAAAAAGACATGATTTACATTTAATTCTCTGCTACTTTTCCTAAATTATGAGCAAATAGATCGGCCACACTCAGCAAAAACATCTAAAAAACATCAGCCTCCTCCATATCCCCTCTAGCTGTCCTTTCCATCGCCAAGAGTAGTGTGTTTTCTGCCACCTTAGGCAAAACAAAAAGGTTAATCCATTTGCTTATAATTCTGGAAATCTCATATTAATTTAATATTCACCTAATGTACTCCTCGAGGTTTTGAACTGTTTTGTAATATGGGTATATGTTAAACCTACAGTATAATTTGTTGAACATTTTTCAATACTGGCCACAAAGCAGGGAATGTGTCAAACTCACAAATAGGTAGAATTTACCTAAAATTTCCGTCCGCTAGCAGATTGTTGATATAATGGTCCCGCTGGTCTTTGAAAACTGTTTTGCATGACTTTTGAGCTGACCATACACACGTTACAGCTATGGCCAATCCCTGGCTACACCAGTGATGATACTATGCTGCATAAATGCATTGGCCATTGACAAGTCATATCTGTCCCGATTGTACTGTTGGGATCTAATTGCCGCAGTTTAATCTAACAAGGACCAGCAGGACAAATGGGCACGCGGCACTGGAAATTAGGTGAAGATTTACAAGGCAAGTAATAATTTTGAGTATTCCCTCCTCTGTGTCCATTTCTTAAAAATCCTATACAACTTAAAATGTACTTATAATTCATGCACAGAACACCATCTCTGCAGACCACTTAACAAAGGCTGATGGCATTACCGGAGTGGTGGGATTAGAAGCATGGATGATTTATAAGATAAGTAATAATTTTTGGTTCTTCAATACTCTTTGAACATTCATTTTTTACAAGTCCTGGAAAACTACTTAAAAAATGGACCTATAACTTATGTACAGAAAAATGGTCAGGCATATCTCATTCAATAACACAATACCAATGTATGAGTAAAAAATATGGTAACAAATCAGCTTTAGATATACATGATTAGAACATATTATAGACCTATAAAAGATTTAGAGGCTTTAAAAAGGGTTGCTTATACTACCTTGAGGAATAATCTTTAAAACTCTATTAATTTACCTCATCAAAAATGACAATGTCAATTTTTTTGATAATTCGGTCATAAAACTTAAAAAATTAAAATTCTAAATCTTTATTTTCAATCATTACTCTGCTTTATAAAAAAGACATGATTTACATTTAATTCTCAGCTGCTTTTCCTAAATTATGAGCAAATAGAACGGCCACACTCATCAAAAACATCTAAAAAACATCAGCCTCCTCCATATCCCCTCTAGTTGTCCTTTCCATCGCCAAGAGTAGTGTGTTTTCTGCCACCTTAGGCAAAACAAAAAGGTTAATCCATTTGCTTATAATTTAGGAAATCTCATATTAATTTAATATTCACCTAATGTACTCCTCGAGATTTTGAACTGTTTTGTAATATGGGTATATGTTAAACCTACAGTATAATTTGTTCAAAATTTTTCAATACTGGCCACAAAGCAGGGAATGTGTCAAACTCACAAATAGGTAGAATTTACCTAAAATTTCCGTCCGCTAGCAGATTGTTGATATAATGGTCCCGCTGGTCTTTGAAAACTGTTTTGCATGACTTTTGAGCTGACAATACACAGTTTACAGCTACGGCCAATCCCTGGCTTCACCAGTGATGATCCTATGCTGCATGAATGCATTGGCCATTGACAAGTCATATCTGTCCCGATGGTACTGTTGGGATCTAATTGCCGCAGTTTACTCTAACAAGAACCAGCAGGACAAATGGGCACGCGGCACTAGAAATGACGTGAAGATTTACAAGGCAAGTAATAATTTTGAGTATTCCCTCCTCTGTGTCCATTTCTTAAAAATCCTATACAACTTAAAATGTACTTATAATTCATGCACAGAACACCATCTCTGCAGACCACTTAACAAAGGCTGATGGCATTACCGGAGTGGTGGGATTAGAAGCATGGATGATTTATAAGATAAGTAATAATTTTTGGTTCTTCAATACTCTTTGAACATTCATTTTTTACAAGTCCTGGAAAACTACTTAAAAAATGGACCTATAACTTATGTACAGAAAAATGGTCAGGCATATCTCATTCAATAACACAATACCAATGTATGAGTAAAAAATATGGTAACAAATCAGCTTTAGATATACATGATTAGAACATATTATAGACCTATAAAAGATTTAGAGGCTTTAAAAAGGGTTGCTTATACTACCTTGAGGAATAATCTTTAAAACTCTATTAATTTACCTCATCAAAAATGACAATGTCAATTTTTTTGATAATTCGGTCATAAAACTTAAAAAATTAAAATTCTAAATCTTTATTTTCAATCATTACTCTGCTTTATAAAAAAGACATGATTTACATTTAATTCTCAGCTGCTTTTCCTAAATTATGAGCAAATAGAACGGCCACACTCATCAAAAACATCTAAAAAAGATCAGCCTCCTCCATATCCCCTCTAGTTGTCCTTTCCATCGCCAAGAGTAGTGTGTTTTCTGCCACCTTAGGCAAAACAAAAAGGTTAATCCATTTGCTTATAATTTAGGAAATCTCATATTAATTTAATATTCACCTAATGTACTCCTCGAGATTTTGAACTGTTTTGTAATATGGGTATATGTTAAACCTACAGTATAATTTGTTCAAAATTTTTCAATACTGGCCACAAAGCAGGGAATGTGTCAAACTCACAAATAGGTAGAATTTACCTAAAATTTCCGTCCGCTAGCAGATTGTTGATATAATGGTCCCGCTGGTCTTTGAAAACTGTTTTGCATGACTTTTGAGCTGACAATACACAGTTTACAGCTACGGCCAATCCCTGGCTTCACCAGTGATGATCCTATGCTGCATGAATGCATTGGCCATTGACAAGTCATATCTGTCCCGATGGTACTGTTGGGATCTAATTTCCGCAGTTTACTCTAACAAGAACCAGCAGGACAAATGGGCACGCGGCACTGGAAATGACGTGAAGATTTACAAGGCAAGTAATAATTTTGAGTATTCCCTCCTCTGTGTCCATTTCTTAAAAATCCTATACAACTTAAAATGTACTTATAATTCATGCACAGAACATCATCTCTGCAGACCACTTAACAAAGGCTGATGGCATTACCGGAGTGGCGGGATTAGAAGCATGGATGATTTATAAGATAAGTAATAATTTTTTGTTCTTCAATACTCTTTGAACATTCATTTTTTACAAGTCCTGGAAAACTACTTAAAAAATGGACCTATAATTTATGTACAGAAAAATGGTCAGGTATATCTCATTCAATAACACAATACCAATGTATGAGTAAAAAATATGGTAACAAATCAGCTTTAGATATACATGATTAGAACATATTATAGACCTATAACAGATTTAGAGGCTTAAAAAAGGGTTACTTATACTACCTTGAGGAATAATCTTTAATACTCTATTAATTTACCTTATCAAAAATGACAGTGTCACTTTTTTTGATAATTCGGTCTTAAAACTTAAAAAATTAAAATTCTAAATCTTTATTTTCAATCATTACTCTGCTTTATAAAAAAGACATGATTTACATTTAATTCTCTGCTACTTTTCCTAAATTATGAGCAAATAGATCGGCCACACTCAGCAAAAACATCTAAAAAACATCAGCCTCCTCCATAACCCCTCTAGCTGTCCTTTCCATCACCAAGAGTAGTGTGTTTTCTGCCACCTTAGGCAAAATAAAAAGGTTAATCCATTTGCTTTTAATTCAGGAAATCTCATATTAATTTAATATTCACCTTATGTACTCCTCGAGCTTTTGAACTGTTTTGTAATATGGGTATATGTTAAACCTACAGTATAATTTGTTGAAAATTTTTCAATACTGGCCACAAAGCAGGGAATGTGTCAAACTCACAAATAGGTAGAATTTACCTAAAATTTCCGTCCGCTAGCAGATTGTTGATATAATGGTCCCGCTGGTCTTTGAAAACTGTTTTGCATGACTTTTGAGCTGACCATACACAGGTTACAGCTATGGCCAATCCCTGGCTTCACCAGTGATGATACTATGCTGCATAAATGCATTGGCCATTGACAAGTCATATGTGTCCCGATGGTACTGTTGGGATCTAATTGCCGCAGTTTACTCTAACAAGTACCAGCAGGACAAATGGGCACGCGGCACTGGAAATTACGTGAAGATTTACAAGGCAAGTAATAATTTTGAGTATTCCCTCCTCTGTGTCCATTTCTTAAAAATCCTATACAACTTAAAATGTACTTATAATTCATGCACAGAACACCATCTCTGCAGACCACTTAACAAAGGCTGATGGCATTACCGGAGTGGTGGGATTAGAAGCATGGATGATTTATAAGATAAGTAATAATTTTTGGTTCTTCAATACTCTTTGAACATTCATTTTTTACAAGTCCTGGAAAACTACTTAAAAAATGGACCTATAACTTATGTACAGAAAAATGGTCAGGCATATCTCATTCAATAACACAATACCAATGTATGAGTAAAAAATATGGTAACAAATCAGCTTTAGATATACATGATTAGAACATATTATAGACCTATAACAGATTTAGAGGCTTTAAAAAGGGTTACTTATAATACCTTGAGGAATAATCTTTAAAACTCTATTAATTTACCTCATCAAAAATGACAATGTCAATTTTTTTGATAATTCGGTCTTAAAACTTAAAAAATTAAAATTCAAAATCTTTATTTTCAATCATTACTCTGCTTTATAAAAAAGACATGATTTACATTTAATTCTCAGCTACTTTTCCTAAATTATGAGCAAATAGATCGGCCACACTCATCAAAAACATCTAAAAAACATCAGCCTCCTCCATATCCCCTCTAGCTGTCCTTTCCATCGCCAAGAGTAGTGTGTTTTCTCCCACCTTAGGCAAAACAAAAAGGTTAATCCATTTGCTTATAATTTAGGAAATCTCATATTAATTTAATATTCACCTAATGTACTCCTCGAGATTTTGAACTGTTTGTAATATGGGTATATGTTAAACCTACAGTATAATTTGTTCAAAATTTTTCAATACTGGCCACAAAGCAGGGAATGTGTCAAACTCACAAATAGGTAGAATTTACTTAAAATTTCCGTCCGCTAGCAGATTGTTGATATAATGGTCCCGCTGGTCTTTGAAAACTGTTTTGCATGACTTTTGAGCTGACAATACACAGGTTACAGCTACGGCCAATCCCTAGCTTCACCAGTGATGATACTATGCTGCATAAATGCATTGGCCATTGACAAGTCATATCTGTCCCGATGGTACTGTTGGGATCTAATTGCCGCAGTTTACTCTAACAAGGACCAGCAGGACAAATGGGCACGCGGCACTGGAAATTATGTGAAGATTTACAAGGCAAGTAATAATTTTGAGTATTCCCTCCTCTGTGTCCATTTCTTAAAAATCCTATACAACTTAAAATGTACTTATAATTCATGCACAGAACATCATCTCTGCAGACCACTTAACAAAGGCTGATGGCATTACCGGAGTGGCGGGATTAGAAGCATAGATGATTTATAAGATAAGTAATAATTTTTGGTTCTTCAATACTCTTTGAACATTCATTTTTTACAAGTCCGGGAAAACTACTTAAAAAATGGACCTATATCTTATGTACAGAAAAATGGTCAGGCATATCTCATTCAATAACACAATACCAATGTATGAGTAAAAAATATGGTAACAAATCAGCTTTAGATATACATGATTAGAACATATTATAGACCTATAACAGATTTAGAGGCTTTAAAAACGGTTACTTATACTACCTTGAGGAATAATCTTTAAAACTCTATTAATTTACCTCATCAAAAATGACAATGTCAATTTTTTTGATAATTCGGTCTTAAAACTTAAAAAATTAAAATTCGAAATCTTTATTTTCAATCATTACTCTGCTTTATAAAAAAGACATGATTTACATTTAATTCTCAGCTACTTTTCCTAAATTATGAGCAAATAGATCGGCCACACTCATCAAAAACATCTAAAAAACATCAGCCTCCTCCATATCCCCTCTAGCTGTCCTTTCCATCGCCAAGAGTAGTGTGTTTTCTGCCACCTTAGGCAAAACAAAAAGGTTAATCCATTTGCTTATAATTCAGGAAATCTCATATTAATTTAATATTCACCTAATGTACTCCTCGAGGTTTTGAACTGTTTTGTAATATGGGTATATGTTAAACCTACAGTATAATTTGTTGAACATTTTTCAATACTGGCCACAAAGCAGGGAATGTGTCAAACTCACAAATAGGTAGAATTTACCTAAAATTTCCGTCCGCTAGCAGATTGTTGATATAATGGTCCCGCTGGTCTTTGAAAACTGTTTTGCATGACTTTTGAGCTGACCATACACACGTTACAGCTATGGCCAATCCCTGGCTACACCAGTGATGATACTATGCTGCATAAATGCATTGGCCATTGACAAGTCATATCTGTCCCGATGGTACTGTTGGGATCTAATTGCCGCAGTTTAATCTAACAAGGACCAGCAGGACAAATGGGCACGCGGCACTGGAAATTAGGTGAAGATTTACAAGGCAAGTAATAATTTTGAGTATTCCCTCCTCTGTGTCCATTTCTTAAAAATCCTATACAACTTAAAATGTACTTATAATTCATGCACAGAACACCATCTCTGCAGACCACTTAACAAAGGCTGATGGCATTACCGGAGTGGTGGGATTAGAAGCATGGATGATTTATAAGATAAGTAATAATTTTTGGTTCTTCAATACTCTTTGAACATTCATTTTTTACAAGTCCTGGAAAACTACTTAAAAAATGGACCTATAACTTATGTACAGAAAAATGGTCAGGCATATCTCATTCAATAACACAATACCAATGTATGAGTAAAAAATATGGTAACAAATCAGCTTTAGATATACATGATTAGAACATATTATAGACCTATAAAAGATTTAGAGGCTTTAAAAAGGGTTGCTTATACTACCTTGAGGAATAATCTTTAAAACTCTATTAATTTACCTCATCAAAAATGACAATGTCAATTTTTTTGATAATTCGGTCATAAAACTTAAAAAATTAAAATTCTAAATCTTTATTTTCAATCATTACTCTGCTTCATAAAAAAGACATGATTTACATTTAATTCTCAGCTGCTTTTCTTAAATTATGAGCAAATAGAACGGCCACACTCATCAAAAACATCTAAAAAACATCAGCCTCCTCCATATCCCCTCTAGTTGTCCTTTCCATCACCAAGAGTAGTGTGTTTTCTGCCACCTTAGGCAAAATAAAAAGGTTAATCCATTTGCTTTTAATTCAGGAAATCTCATATTAATTTAATATTCACCTTATGTACTCCTCGAGCTTTTGAACTGTTTTGTAATATGGGTATATGTTAAACCTACAGTATAATTTGTTGAAAATTTTTCAATACTGGCCACAAAGCAGGGAATGTGTCAAACTCACAAATAGGTAGAATTTACCTAAAATTTCCGTCCGCTAGCAGATTGTTGATATAATGGTCCCGCTGGTCTTTGAAAACTGTTTTGCATGACTTTTGAGCTGACCATACACAGGTTACAGCTATGGCCAATCCCTGGCTTCACCAGTGATGATACTATGCTGCATAAATGCATTGGCCATTGACAAGTCATATGTGTCCCGATGGTACTGTTGGGATCTAATTGCCGCAGTTTACTCTAACAAGTACCAGCAGGACAAATGGGCACGCGGCACTGGAAATTACGTGAAGATTTACAAGGCAAGTAATAATTTTGAGTATTCCCTCCTCTGTGTCCATTTCTTAAAAATCCTATACAACTTAAAATGTACTTATAATTCATGCACAGAACATCATCTCTGCAGACCACTTAACAAAGGCTGATGGCATTACCGGAGTGGCGGGATTAGAAGCATAGATGATTTATAAGATAAGTAATAATTTTTGGTTCTTCAATACTCTTTGAACATTCATTTTTTACAAGTCCTGGAAAACTACTTAAAAAATGGACCTATAACTTATGTACAGAAAAATGGTCAGGCATATCTCATTCAATAACACAATACCAATGTATGAGTAAAAAATATGGTAACAAATCAGCTTTAGATATACATGATTAGAACATATTATAGACCTATAACAGATTTAGAGGCTTTATAAAGGGTTACTTATAATACCTTGAGGAATAATCTTTAAAACTCTATTAATTTACCTCATCAAAAATGACAATGTCAATTTTTTTGATAATTCGGTCTTAAAACTTAAAAAATTAAAATTCAAAATCTTTATTTTCAATCATTACTCTGCTTTATAAAAAAGACATGATTTACATTTAATTCTCAGCTACTTTTCCTAAATTATGAGCAAATAGATCGGCCACACTCATCAAAAACATCTAAAAAACATCAGCCTCCTCCATATCCCCTCTAGCTGTCCTTTCCATCGCCAAGAGTAGTGTGTTTTCTCCCACCTTAGGCAAAACAAAAAGGTTAATCCATTTGCTTATAATTTAGGAAATCTCATATTAATTTAATATTCACCTAATGTACTCCTCGAGATTTTGAACTGTTTGTAATATGGGTATATGTTAAACCTACAGTATAATTTGTTCAAAATTTTTCAATACTGGCCACAAAGCAGGGAATGTGTCAAACTCACAAATAGGTAGAATTTACTTTAAATTTCCGTCCGCTAGCAGATTGTTGATATAATGGTCCCGCTGGTCTTTGAAAACTGTTTTGCATGACTTTTGAGCTGACAATACACAGGTTACAGCTACGGCCAATCCCTAGTTTCACCAGTGATGATACTATGCTGCATAAATGCATTGGCCATTGACAAGTCATATCTGTCCCGATGGTACTGTTGGGATCTAATTGCCGCAGTTTACTCTAACAAGGACCAGCAGGACAAATGGGCACGCGGCACTGGAAATTATGTGAAGATTTACAAGGCAAGTAATAATTTTGAGTATTCCCTCCTCTGTGTCCATTTCTTAAAAATCCTATACAACTTAAAATGTACTTATAATTCATGCACAGAACATCATCTCTGCAGACCACTTAACAAAGGCTGATGGCATTACCGGAGTGGCGGGATTAGAAGCATAGATGATTTATAAGATAAGTAATAATTTTTGGTTCTTCAATACTCTTTGAACATTCATTTTTTACAAGTCCGGGAAAACTACTTAAAAAATGGACCTATAACTTATGTACAGAAAAATGGTCAGGCATATCTCATTCAATAACACAATACCAATGTATGAGTAAAAAATATGGTAACAAATCAGCTTTAGATATACATGATTAGAACATATTATAGACCTATAACAGATTTAGAGGCTTTAAAAAGGGTTACTTATACTACCTTGAGGAATAATCTTTAAAACTCTATTAATTTACCTCATCAAAAATGACAATGTCAATTTTTTTGATAATTCGGTCTTAAAACTTAAAAAATTAAAATTGGAAATCTTTATTTTCAATCATTACTCTGCTTTATAAAAAAGACATGATTTACATTTAATTCTCAGCTACTTTTCCTAAATTATGAGCAAATAGATCGGCCACACTCAGCAAAAACATCTAAAAAACATCAGCCTCCTCCATATCCCCTCTAGTTGTCCTTTCCATCGCCAAGAGTAGTGTGTTTTCTGCCACCTTAGGCAAAACAAAAAGGTTAATCCATTTGCTTATAATTTAGGAAATCTCATATTAATTTAATATTCACCTAATGTACTCCTCGAGATTTTGAACTCTTTGTAATATGGGTATATGTTAAACCTACAGTATAATTTGTTCAAAATTTTTCAATACTGGCCACAAAGCAGGGAATGTGTCAAACTCACAAATAGGTAGAATTTACCTAAAATTTCCGTCCGCTAGCAGATTGTTGATATAATGGTCCCGCTGGTCTTTGAAAACTGTTTTGCATGACTTTTGAGCTGACAATACACAGGTTACAGCTACGGCCAATCCCTGGCTTCACCAGTGATGATACTATGCTGCATGAATGCATTGGCCATTGACAAGTCATATCTGTCCCGATGGTACTGTTGGGATCTAATTGCTGCAGTTTGCTCTAACAAGAACCAGCAGGACAAATGGGCACGCGGCACTGGAAATGACGTGAAGATTTACAAGGCAAGTAATAATTTTGAGTATTCCCTCCTCTGTGTCCATTTCTTAAAAATCCTATACAACTTAAAATGTACTTATAATTCATGCACAGAACATCATCTCTGCAGACCACTTAACAAAGGCTGATGGCATTACCGGAGTGGCGGGATTAGAAGCATAGATGATTTATAAGATAAGTAATAATTTTTGGTTCTTCAATACTCTTTGAACATTCATTTTTTACAAGTCCGGGAAAACTACTTAAAAAATGGACCTATAACTTATGTACAGAAAAATGGTCAGGCATATCTCATTCAATAACACAATACCAATGTATGAGTAAAAAATATGGTAACAAATCAGCTTTAGATATACATGATTAGAGCATATTATAGACCTATAACAGATTTAGAGGCTTTAAAAAGGGTTACTTATACTACCTTGAGGAATAATCTTTAAAACTCTATTAATTTACCTCATCAAAAATGACAATGTCAATTTTTTTGATAATTCGGTCTTAAAACTTAAAAAATTTAAATTCGAAATCTTTATTTTCAATCATTACTCTGCTTTATAAAAAACACTTGATTTACATTTAATTCTCAGCTACTTTTCCTAAATTATGAGCAAATAGATCGGCCACACTCATCAAAAACATCTAAAAAACATCAGCCTCCTCCATATCCCCTCTAGCTGTCCTTTCCATCGCCAAGAGTAGTGTGTTTTCTGCCACCTTAGGCAAAACAAAAAGGTTAATCCATTTGCTTATAATTCAGGAAATCTCATATTAATTTAATATTCACCTAATGTACTCCTCGAGGTTTTGAACTGTTTTGTAATATGGGTATATGTTAAACCTACAGTATAATTTGTTGAAAATTTTTCAATACGGGCCACAAAGCAGGGAATGTGTCAAACTCACAAATAGGTAGAATTTACCTAAAATTTCCGTCCGCTAGCAGATTGTTGATATAATGGTCCCGCTGGTCTTTGAAAACTGTTTTGCATGACTTTTGAGCTGACCATACACACGTTACAGCTATGGCCAATCCCTGGCTACACCAGTGATGATACTATGCTGCATAAATGCATTGGCCATTGACAAGTCATATCTGTCCCGATGGTACTGTTGGGATCTAATTGCCGCAGTTTAATCTAACAAGGACCAGCAGGACAAATGGGCACGCGGCACTGGAAATTAGGTGAAGATTTACAAGGCAAGTAATAATTTTGAGTATTCCCTCCTCTGTGTCCATTTCTTAAAAATCCTATACAACTTAAAATGTACTTATAATTCATGCACAGAACATCATCTCTGCAGACCACTTAACAAAGGCTGATGGCATTACCGGAGTGGTGGGATTAGAAGCATGGATGATTTATAAGATAAGTAATAATTTTTGGTTCTTCAATACTCTTTGAACATTCATTTTTTACAAGTCCTGGAAAACTACTTAAAAAATGGACCTATAACTTATGTACAGAAAAATGGTCAGGCATATCTCATTCAATAACACAATACCAATGTATGAGTAAAAAATATGGTAACAAATCAGCTTTAGATATACATGATTAGAACATATTATAGACCTATAAAAGATTTAGAGGCTTTAAAAAGGGTTGCTTATACTACCTTGAGGAATAATCTTTAAAACTCTCTTAATTTACCTCATCAAAAATGACAATGTCAATTTTTTTGATAATTCGGTCATAAAACTTAAAAAATTAAAATTCTAAATCTTTATTTTCAATCATTACTCTGCTTTATAAAAAAGACATGATTTACATTTAATTCTCAGCTGCTTTTCCTAAATTATGAGCAAATAGAACGGCCACACTCATCAAAAACATCTAAAAAACATCAGCCTCCTCCATATCCCCTCTAGTTGTCCTTTCCATCGCCAAGAGTAGTGTGTTTTCTGCCACCTTAGGCAAAACAAAAAGGTTAATCCATTTGCTTATAATTTAGGAAATCTCATATTAATTTAATATTCACCTAATGTACTCCTCGAGATTTTGAACTGTTTTGTAATATGGGTATATGTTAAACCTACAGTATAATTTGTTCAAAATTTTTCAATACTGGCCACAAAGCAGGGAATGTGTCAAACTCACAAATAGGTAGAATTTACCTAAAATTTCCGTCCGCTAGCAGATTGTTGATATAATGGTCCCGCTGGTCTTTGAAAACTGTTTTGCATGACTTTTGAGCTGACAATACACAGGTTACAGCTACGGCCAATCCCTGGCTTCACCAGTGATGATCCTATGCTGCATGAATGCATTGGCCATTGACAAGTCATATCTGTCCCGATGGTACTGTTGGGATCTAATTGCCGCAGTTTACTCTAACAAGAACCAGCAGGACAAATGGGCACGCGGCACTGGAAATGACGTGAAGATTTACAAGGCAAGTAATAATTTTGAGTATTCCCTCCTCTGTGTCCATTTCTTAAAAATCCTATACAACTTAAAATGTACTTATAATTCATGCACAGAACATCATCTCTGCAGACCACTTAACAAAGGCTGATGGCATTACTGGAGTGGCGGGATTAGAAGCATGGATGATTTATAAGATAAGTAATAATTTTTTGTTCTTCAATACTCTTTGAACATTCATTTTTTACAAGTCCTGGAAAACTACTTAAAAAATGGACCTATAATTTAGGTACAGAAAAATGGTCAGGTATATCTCATTCAATAACACAATACCAATGTATGAGTAAAAAATATGGTAACAAATCAGCTTTAGATATACATGATTAGAACATATCATAGACCTATAACAGATTTAGAGGCTTAAAAAAGGGTTACTTATACTACCTTGAGGAATAATCTTTAATACTCTATTAATTTACCTCATCAAAAATGACAGTCACTTTTTTTGATAATTTGGTCTTAAAACTTAAAAAATTAAAATTCTAAATCTTTATTTTCAATCATTACTCTGCTTTATAAAAAAGACATGATTTACATTTAATTCTCAGCTACTTTTCCTAAATTATGAGCAAATAGATCGGCCACACTCAGCAAAAACATCTAAAAAACATCAGCCTCCTCCATAACCCCTCTAGCTGTCCTTTCCATCACCAAGAGTAGTGTGTTTTCTGCCACCTTAGGCAAAACAAAAAGGTTAATCCATTTGCTTATAATTCAGGAAATCTCATATTAATTTAATATTCACCTTATGTACTCCTCGAGCTTTTGAACTGTTTTGTAATATGGGTATATGTTAAACCTACAGTATAATTTGTTGAAAATTTTTAAATACTGGCCACAAAGCAGGGAATGTGTCAAACTCACAAATAGGTAGAATTTACCTAAAATTTCCGTCCACTAGCAGATTGTTGATATAATGGTCCCGCTGGTCTTTGAAAACTGTTTTGCATGACTTTTGAGCTGACCATATACAGGTTACAGCTATGGCCAATCCCTGGCTTCACCAGTGATGATACTATGCTGCATGAATGCATTGGCCATTGACAAGTCATATCTGTCCCGATGGTACTGTTGGGATCTAATTGCCGCAGTTTACTCTAACAAGAACCAGCTAGACAAATGGGCACGCGGCACTGGAAATGACGTGAAGATTTACAAGGCAAGTAAGAAATTTGAGTATTCCCTCCTCTGTGTCCATTTCTTAAAAATCCTATACAACTTAAAATGTACTTATAATTCATGCACAGAACATTATCTCTGCAGACCACTTAACAAAGGTTGATGGCATTACCGGAGTGGCGGGATTAGAAGCATGGATGATTTATAAGATAAGTAATAATTTTTTGTTCTTCAATACTCTTTGAACATTCATTTTTTAAAAGTCCTGGAATAGTACTTAAAAAATGGACCTATAATTTATGTACAGAAAAATGGTCAGGCATATCTCATTCAATAAAACAATACCAATGTATGAGTAAAAAATATGGTAACAAATCAGCTTTAGATATTCATGATTAGAACATATTATAGACCTATAACAGATTTAGAGGCTTAAAAAAGGGTTACTTATACTACCTTGAGGAATAATCTTTAAAACTCAATTAATTTACCTCATCAAAAATGACAATGTCACTTTTTTTGATAATTCGGTCTTAAAACTTAAAAAATTAAAATTCGAAATCTTTATTTTCAATCATTACTCTGCTTTATAAAAAAGACATGATTTACATTTAATTCTCAGCTACTTTTCCTAAATTATGAGCAAATAGATCGGAAACACTCAGCAAAAACATCTAAAAAACATCAGCCTCCTTCCTAACCCCTCTAGCTGTCCTTTCCATCACCAAGAGTAGTGTGTTTTCTGCCACCTTAGGCAAAACAAAAAGGTTAATCCATTTGCTTATAATTCAGGAAATCTCATATTAATTTAATATTCACCTAATGTACTCCTCGAGATTTTGAACTGTTTTGTAATATGGGTATATGTTAAACATACAATATAATTTGTTCAACATTTTTCAATACTGGCCACAAAGCAGGGAATGTGTCAAACTCACAAATAGGTAGAATTTACCTAAAATTTCCGTCCGCTAGCAGATTGTTGATATAATGGTCCCGCTGGTCTTTGAAAACTGTTTTCCATGACTTTTGAGCTGACCATACACAGGTTACAGCTACGGCCAATCCCTGGCTTCACCAGTGATGATACTATGCTGCATGAATGCATTGGCCATTGACAAGTCATATCTGTCCCGATGGTACTGTTGGGATCTAATTGCCGCAGTTTACTCTAACAAGGACCAGCAGGACAAATGGGCACGCGGCACTGGAAATGACGTGAAGATTTACAAGGCAAGTAATAATTTTGAGTATTCCCTCCTCTGTGTCCATTTCTTAAAAATCCTATACAACTTAAAATGTACTTATAATTCATGCACAGAACATCATCTCTGCAGACCACTTAACAAAGGCTGATGGCATTACCGGAGTGGCGGGATTAGAAGCATGGATTATTTATAAGATAAGTAATAATTTTTGGTTCTTCAATACTCTTTGAACATTCATTTTTTACAAGTCCTGGAAAACAACTTAAAAAATGGACCTATAACTTATGTACAGAAAAATGGTCAGGCATATCTCATTCAATAACACAATACCAATGTATGAGTAAAAAATATGGTAACAAATCAGCTTTAGATATACATGATTAGAGCACATTACAGACCCATAACAGATTTAGTGGATTAAAAAAGGGTTACTTATTCTACCTTGAGAAATAATCGTTAAAACTCTATTAATTTGCCTCATCAAAAATGACAATGTCACTTTTTTTGATTATTTTGGTCTTAAAACTTAAAAAAATAAAATTCTAAATCTTTATTTTCAATCATTACTCTGCTTTATAAAAAAGACATGATTTACATTTAATTCTCAGCTACTTTTCCTAAT
This sequence comes from Phyllobates terribilis, assembly GCF_046119375.1. Classification (NCBI taxonomy): domain Eukaryota; kingdom Metazoa; phylum Chordata; class Amphibia; order Anura; family Dendrobatidae; genus Phyllobates; species Phyllobates terribilis. The sequence goes on along the minus strand of NW_027362761.1, from coordinate 210,469,263 downwards.
TTATGAGCAAATAGATCGGCCACACTCAGCAAAAACATCTAAAAAACATCAGTCTCCTCCATAACCCCTCTAGCTGTCCTTTCCATCACCAAGAGTAGTGTGTTTTCTGCCACCTTAGGCAAAACAAAAAGGTTAATCCATTTGCTTATAATTTAGGAAATCTCAAATTAATTTAATATTCACCTAATGTACTCCTCGAGGTTTTGAACTGTTTTGTAATATGGGTATATGTTAAACCTATAATTTGTTCAAAAATTTTTCAATACTGGCCACAAAGCAGGGAATGTGTCAAACTCACAAATAGGTAGAATTTACCTAAAATTTCCGTCCGCTAGCAGATTGTTGATATAATGGTCCCGCTGGTCTTTGAAAACTGTTTTTCATCACTTTTGAGCTGACCATACACAGGTTACAGCTACGGCCAATCACTGGTTTTGCCAGTGATGATACTATGCTGCATAAATGCATTTGCCACTGACAAGTCATATCTGTCCCGATGGTACTGTTGGGATATAATTGTCACAGGCTTTTCTAACAAGGACCGGCAGGACAAATGGGCACGCTGCACTGGAAATTACGTGAAGGTTTACAAGTCAAGCAATAATTTTGAGTATTCCCTCCTCTGTGTCCATTTCTTAAAAATCCTATACAACTTAAAATGTACCTATAATTCATGCACAGAAGAAGATCACTGCAGAACACTTAACAAAGGCTGATGGCAATACCGGAGTGGCGGCATTAGAAGCATGGGTGATTTATAAGATAAGTAATAATTTTTGGTTCTTCAATGCTCTTTGAACTTTCATTTTTTACAAGTCCTGGAAAACTACTTAAAAAATGGACTTATAACTTATGTACAGAAAAATGGTCTGGCATATCTCATTCAATAACACAATACCAATGTATGAGTAAAAAATATGGTAACAAATCAGCTTTAGATATACATGATTAGAACATATTATAAACCTAGAACAGATTTAGAGGCTTAAAAAAGGGTTACTTATACTACCTTGAGGAACAATCGTTAAAACTCTATTAATTTGCCTCATCAAAAATGACAATGTCACTTTTTATGATTATTTTGGTCTTAAAACTTAAAAAAATAAAATTCTAAATCTTTATTTTCAATCATTACTCTGCTTTATAAAAAAGACATGATTTACATTTAATTCTCAGCTACTTTTCCTAAATTATGAGCAAATAGATCAGACACACTCAGCAAAAACATCTAAAAAACATCAGCCTCCTCCATAACCCCTCTAGCTGTCCTTTCCATCACCAAGAGAGAGTTGTGTGCTTTCTGCCACCTTAGGCAAAACAAAAAGGTTAATCCATTTGCTTAAAATTTAGGAAAACTCATATTAATTTAATATTCACCTAATGTACTCCTCGAGATTTTGAACTGTTTTGTAATATGGGTATATGTTAAACCTATAATTTGTTCAAAATTTTTCAATACTGGCCACAAAGCAGGGAATGTGTCAAACTCACAAATAGGTAGAATTTACCTAAAATTTCCGTCCGCTAGCAGATTGTTTATATAATGGTCCCGCTGGTCTTTGAAAACTGTTTTGCATGACTTTTGAGCTGACCATACACAGGTTACAGCTACGGCCAATCCCTGGCTTTGCCAGTGATGATACTATGCTGCATAAATGCATTGGCCATTGAGAAGTCATATCTGTCCCGATGGTACTGTTGGGATCTAATTGCCACAGGCTTTTCTAACAAGGACCAGCAGGACAAATGGGCACGCGGCACTGGAAATTACGTGAAGGTTTACAAGTCAAGCAATAATTTTGAGTATTCCCTCCTCTGTGTCCATTTCTTAAAAATCCTATACAACTTAAAATGTACCTATAATTCATGCACAGAAGAAGATCACTGCAGAACACTTAACAAAGGCTGATGGCATTACCGGAGTGGCGGGATTAGAAGCAAGGATGATTTATAAGATAAGTAATAATTTCTGGTTCTTCAATACTCTTTGAACTTTCATTTTTTACAAGTCCTGGAAAACTACTTAAAAAATGGACCTATAACTTATGTACAGAAAAATGGTCAGGCATATCTCATTCAATAACACAATACCAATGTATGAGTAAAAAATATGGTAACAAATCAGCTTTAGAAATACATGATTAGAACATATTATAAACCTATAACAGATTTAGAGGCTTTAAAAAGGGTTACTTATACTACCTTGAGGAATAATCTTTAAAACTCGAATAATTTACCTCATCAAAAATGACAATGTCACTTTTTTTGATAATTCGGTCTTAAAACTTAAATAATTAAAATTCTAAATCTTTATTTTCAATCATTACTCTGCTTTATAAAAAAGACATGATTTACATTTTATTCTCAGCTACTTTTCCTAAATTATGAGCAAATAGATCGGCCACACTCAGCAAAAACATCTAAAAAACATCAGCCTCCTCCATAACCCCTCTAGCTGTCCTTTCCATCACCAAGAGTAGTGTGTTTTCTGCCACCTTAGGCAAAACAAAAAGGTTAATCCATTTGCTTATAATTTAGGAAATCTCAAATTAATTTAATATTCACCTAATGTACTCCTCGAGGTTTTGAACTGTTTTGTAATATGCGTATATGTTAAACCTATAATTTGTTCAAAATTTTTCAACACTGGCCACAAAGCAGGGAATGTGTCAAACTCACAAATAGGTAGAATTTACCTAAAATTTCCGTCCGCTAGCAGATAGTTGATATAATGGTCCCGCTGGTCTTTGAAAACTGTTTTTCATCACTTTTGAGCTGACCACACACAGGTTACAGCTACGGCCAATCCCTGGCTTCACCAGTGATGATACTTTGCTGCATAAATGCATTTGCCACTGACAAGTCATATCTGTCCCGATGGTACTGTTGGGATATAATTGTCACAGGCTACTCTAACAAGGACCAGCAGGACAAATGGGCACGCGGCACTGGAAATTACGTGAAGATTTACAAGGTAAGCAATAATTTTGAGTATTCCCTCATCTGTGTCCATTTCTTAAAAATCCTATACAACTTAAAATGTACCTATAATTCATGCACAGAACAACATCACTGCAGACCACTTAACAAAGGCTGATGGCATTACCGGAGTGGCGAGATTAGAAGCATGGATGATTTATAAGATAAGTAATAATTTTTGGTTCTTCAATACTCTTTGAACATTAATTAATTACAAGTCCTGGAAAACTACTTAAAAAATGGACCTATTACTTATGTACAGAAAAATGGTCAGGCATATCTCATTCAATAACACAATACCAATGTATGAGTAAAAAATATGGTAACAAATCAGCTTTAGATATACATGATTAGAACATATTATAGATCTATATCAGATTTAGAGGCTTAAAAAAGGGTTACTTATACTACCTTGAGGAACAATCGTTAAAACTCTATTAATTTGCCTCATCAAAATGACAATGTCACTTTTTATGATTATTTTGGTCTTAAAACTTAAAAAAATAAAATTCTAAATCTTTATTTTCAATCATTACTCTGCTTTATAAAAAAGACATGATTTACATTTAATTCTCAGCTACTTTTCCTAAATTATGAGCAAATAGATCAGACACACTCAGCAAAAACATCTAAAAAACATCAGCCTCCTCCATAACCCCTCTAGCTGTCCTTTCCATCACCAAGAGAGAGTTGTGTGCTTTCTGCCACCTTAGGCAAAACAAAAAGGTTAATCCATTTGCTTATAATTTAGGAAAACTCATATTAATTTAATATTCACCTAATGTACTCCTCGAGATTTTGAACTGTTTTGTAATATGGGTATATGTTAAACCTATAATTTGTTCAAAATTTTTCAATACTGGCCACAAAGCAGGGAATGTGTCAAACTCACAAATAGGTAGAATTTACCTAAAATTTCCGTCCGCTAGCAGATTGTTTATATAATGGTCCCGCTGGTCTTTGAAAACTGTTTTGCATGACTTTTGAGCTGACCATACACAGGTTACAGCTACGGCCAATCCCTGGCTTCGCCAGTGATGATACTATGCTGCATAAATGCATTGGCCATTGAGAAGTCATATCTGTCCCGATGGTACTGTTGGGATCTAATTGCCACAGGCTTTTCTAACAAGGACCAGCAGGACAAATGGGCACGCGGCACTGGAAATTACATGAAGGTTTACAAGTCAAGCAATAATTTTGAGTATTCCCTCCTCTGTGTCCATTTCTTAAAAATCCTATACAACTTAAAATGTACCTATAATTCATGCACAGAAGAAGATCACTGCAGAACACTTAACAAAGGCTGATGGCATTACCGGAGTGGCGGGATTAGAAGCAAGGATGATTTATAAGATAAGTAATAATTTCTGGTTCTTCAATACTCTTTGAACTTTCATTTTTTACAAGTCCTGGAAAACTACTTAAAAAATGGACCTATAACTTATGTACAGAAAAATGGTCAGGCATATCTCATTCAATAACACAATACCAATGTATGAGTAAAAAATATGGTAACAAATCAGCTTTAGAAATACATGATTAGAACATATTATAAACCTATAACAGATTTAGAGGCTTTAAAAATGGTTACTTATACTACCTTGAGGAATAATCTTTAAAACTCGAATAATTTACCTCATCAAAAATGACAATGTCACTTTTTTTGATAATTCGGTCTTAAAACTTAAATAATTAAAATTCTAAATCTTTATTTTCAATCATTACTCTGCTTTATAAAAAAGACATGATTTACATTTTATTCTCAGCTACTTTTCCTAAATTATGAGCAAATAGATCGGCCACACTCAGCAAAAACATCTAAAAAACATCAGCCTCCTCCATAACCCCTCTAGCTGTCCTTTCCATCACCAAGAGTAGTGTGTTTTCTGCCACCTTAGGCAAAACAAAAAGGTTAATCCATTTGCTTATAATTTAGGAAATCTCAAATTAATTTAATATTCACCTAATGTACTCCTCGAGGTTTTGAACTGTTTTGTAATATGGGTATATGTTAAACCTATAATTTGTTCAAAATTTTTCAACACTGGCCACAAAGCAGGGAATGTGTCAAACTCACAAATAGGTAGAATTTACCTAAAATTTCCGTCCGCTAGCAGATAGTTGATATAATGGTCCCGCTGGTCTTTGAAAACTGTTTTTCATCACTTTTGAGCTGACCACACACAGGTTACAGCTACGGCCAATCCCTGGCTTCACCAGTGATGATACTTTGCTGCATAAATGCATTTGCCACTGACAAGTCATATCTGTCCCGATGGTACTGTTGGGATATAATTGTCACAGGCTACTCTAACAAGGACCAGCAGGACAAATGGGCACGCGGCACTGGAAATTACGTGAAGATTTACAAGGTAAGCAATAATTTTGAGTATTCCCTCATCTGTGTCCATTTCTTAAAAATCCTATACAACTTAAAATGTACCTATAATTCATGCACAGAACAACATCACTGCAGACCACTTAACAAAGGCTGATGGCATTACCGGAGTGGCGAGATTAGAAGCATGGATGATTTATAAGATAAGTAATAATTTTTGGTTCTTCAATACTCTTTGAACATTAATTAATTACAAGTCCTGGAAAACTACTTAAAAAATGGACCTATTACTTATGTACAGAAAAATGGTCAGGCATATCTCATTCAATAACACAATACCAATGTATGAGTAAAAAATATGGTAACAAATCAGCTTTAGATATACATGATTAGAACATATTATAGATCTATATCAGATTTAGAGGCTTAAAAAAGGGTTACTTATACTACCTTGAGGAACAATCGTTAAAACTCTATTAATTTGCCTCATCAAAAATGACAATGTCACTTTTTATGATTATTTTGGTCTTAAAACTTAAAAAAATAAAATTCTAAATCTTTATTTTCAATCATTACTCTGCTTTATAAAAAAGACATGATTTACATTTAATTCTCAGCTACTTTTCCTAAATTATGAGCAAATAGATCAGCCACACTCAGCAAAAATATCTACAAAACATCAGCCTCCTCCATAACCCCTCTAGCTGTCCTTTCCATCACCAAGAGAGAGTTGTGTGCTTTCTGCCACCTTAGGCAAAACAAAAAGGTTAATCCATTTGCTTATAATTTAGGAAAACTCATATTAATTTAATATTCACCTAATGTAGTCCTCGAGGTTTTGAACTGTTTTGTAATATGGGTATATGTTAAACCTATAATTTGTTCAAAATTTTTCAATACTGGCCACAAAGCAGGGAATGTGTCAAACTCACAAATAGGTAGAATTTACCTAAAATTTCCGTCCGCTAGCAGATTGTATATATAATGGTCCCGCTGGTCTTTGAAAACTGTTTTGCATGACTTTTGAGCTGACCATACACAGGTTACAGCTACGGCCAATCCCTGGCTTCGCCAGTGATGATACTATGCTGCATAAATGCATTGGCCTTTGACAAGTCATATCTGTCCCGATGGTACTGTTGGGATCTAATTGCCACAGGCTTTTCTAACAAGGACCAGCAGGACAAATGGGCACGCGGCACTGGAAATTACGTGAAGGTTTACAAGTCAAGCAATAATTTTGAGTATTCCCTCCTCTGTGTCCATTTCTTAAAAATCCTATACAACTTAAAATGTACCTATAATTCATGCACAGAACATCATCACTGCAGAACACTTAACAAAGGCTGATGGCATTACCGGAGTGGCGGGATTAGAAGCATGGATGATTTATAAGATAAGTAATAATTTCTGGTTCTTCAATACTCTTTGAACTTTCATTTTTTACAAGTTCTGGAAAACTACTTAAAAAATGGACCTATAACTTATGTACAGAAAAATGGTCAGGCATATCTCATTCAATAACACAGTACCAATGTATGAGTAAAAAATATGGTAACAAATCAGCTTTAGAAATACATGATTAGAACATATTATAAACCTATAACAGATTTAGAGGCTTAAAAAAGGGTTACTTATACTACCTTGAGGAATAATCTTTAAAACTCGATTAATTTACCTCATCAAAAATGACAATGTCACTTTTTTTGATAATTCGGTCTTAAAACTTAAATAATTAAAATTCTAAATCTTTATTTTCAATCATTACTCTGCTTTATAAAAAAGACATGATTTACATTTAATTGTCATCTACATTTCCTAAATTATGAGCAAATAGATCGGCCACACTCAACAAAAACATCTAAAAAACATCAGCCTCCTCCATAACCCCTCTAGCTGTCCTTTCCATCACCAAGAGTAGTGTGTTTTCTGCCACCTTAGGCAAAAGAAAAAGGTTAATCCATTTGCTCGAGGAAATCTCATATTAATTTAATATTCACCTAATGTACTCCTCGAGGTTTTGAACTGTTTTGTAATATGGGTATATGTTAAACCTACAGTATAATTTGTTGAAAATTTTTCAATACTGGCCACAAAGCAGGGAATGTGTCAAACTCACAAATAGGTAGAATTTACCTAAAATTTCCCTCCGCTAGCAGATTGTTGATATAATGGTCCCGCTGGTCTTTGAAAACTCTTTTTCATCACTTTTGAGCTGACCATACACAGGTTACAGCTACGGCCAATCCCTGGCTTCACCAGTGATGATACTGGCTGTATAAATGCATTTGCCACTGACAAGTCATATCTGTCCCGATGGTACTGTTGGGATATAATTGTCACAGGCTACTCTAACAAGGACCAGCAGGACAAATGGGCATGCGGCACTGGAAATTACGTGAAGATTTACAAGCTAAGCAATAATTTTGAGTATTCCCTCCTCTGTGTCCATTTCTTAAAAATCCTATACAACTTAAAATGTACCTATAATTCATGCACAGAACAACATCACTGCAGACCACTTAACAAAGGCTGATGGCATTACCGGAGTGGCGGGATTAGAAGCATGGATGATTGATAAGATAAGTAATAATTTTTGGTTCTTCAATACTCTTTGAACATTAATTAATTACAAGTCCTGGAAAACTACTTAAAAAATGGACCTATTACTTATGTACAGAAAAATGGTCAGGCATATCTCATTCAATAACACAATACCAATGTATGAGTAAAAGATATGGTAACAAATCAGCTTTAGATATACATGATTAGAACATATTATAGACCTATAACAGATTTAGAGGCTTAAAAAAGGGTTACTTATACTACCTTGAGGAACAATCGTTAAAACTCTATTAATTTGCGTCATCAAAAATGACAATGTCCCTTTTTTTGATTATTTTGGTCTTAAAACTTAAAAAAATAAAATTCTAAATCTTTGTTTTCAATCATTACTCTGCTTTATAAAAAAGACATGATTTACATTTAATTCTCAGCAACTTTTCCTAAATTATGAGCAAATAGATCGGCCACACTCAGCAAAAACATCTAAAAAACATCAGACTTCTCCATAACCCCTCTAGCTGTCCTTTCCATCACCAACAGTAGTGTGTTTTCTGCCACCTTAGGCAAAATAAAAAGGTTAATCCATTTGCTTATAATCGAGGAAATCTCATATTAATTTAATATTCACTTAATGTACTCCTCGAGGTTTTGAACTGTTTTGTAATATGGGTATATGTTAAACCTATAATTTGTTCAAAATTTTTCAACACTGGCCACAAAGCAGGGAATGTGTCAAACTCACAAATAGGTAGAATTTATCTAAAATTTCCGTGCGCTAGCAGATTGTTGATATAATGGTCCCGCTGGTCTTTGAAAACTGTTTTTCATCACTTTTGAGCTGACCATACACAGGTTACAGCTACGGCCAATCCCTGGCTTCACCAGTGATGATACTATGCTGCATAAATGCATTTGCCACTGACAAGTCATATCTGTCCCGATGGTACTGTTGGGATATAATTGTCACAGGCTACTCTAACAAGGACCAGCAGGACAAATGGGCACGAGGCACTGGAAATTACGTGAAGATTTACAAGATAAGCAATAATTTTGAGTATTCCCTCCTCTGTGTCCATTTCTTAAAAATCCTATACAACTTAAAATGTACCTATAATTCATGCACAGAACAACATCACTGCAGCCACTTAACAAAGGCTGATGGCATTACGGAGTGGCGTGATTAGAAGCATGGATGATTTATAAGATAAGTAATAATTTTTGGTTCTTCAATACTCTTTGAACAATAATTAATTACAAGTCCTGGAAAACTACTTAAAAAATGGACCTATCACTTATCTACAGAAAAATGGTCAGGCATATCTCAATCAATAAGACAATACCAATGTATGAGTAAAAAATATGGTAACAAATCAGCTTTAGATATACATGATTAGAACATATTATAGACCTATAACAGATTTAGAGGCTTAAAAAAGGGTTACTTATACTACCTTGAGGAACAATCGTTAAAACTCTATTAATTTGCCTCATCAAAAATGACGATGTCACTTTGTTTGATTATTTTTGTCTTGAAACTTAAAAAAATAAAATTCTAAATCTTTATTTTCAATCATTACTCTGCTTTATAAAAAAAGACATGATTTACATTTAATTCTCAGCTACTTTTCCTAAATTATGAGCATATAGATTGGCCACACTCAGCAAAAACATCTAAAAAACATCAGCCTCCTCCATAACCCCTCTAGCTGTCCTTTCCATCACCAAGAGTAGTGTGTTTTCTGCCACCTTAGGCAAAACCAAAAGGTTAATCCATTTGCTTATAATTTAGGAAATCTCATATTAATTTAATATTCACCTAATGTACGCCTCGAGGTTTTGAACTGTTTTGTAATATGGGTATATGTTAAACCTATAATTTGTTCAAAATTTTTCAATACTGACCACAAAGCAGGGAATGTGTCAAACTCACAAATAGGTAGAATTTACCTAAAATTTCCGTCCGCTAGCAGATTGTTGATATAATGGTCCCGCTGGTCTTTGAAAACTGTTTTGCATGACTTTTGAGCTGACCATACACAGGTTACAGCTACGGGCAATCCCTGGCTTCAATAGTGATGATACTATGCTGCTTAAATGTGTTGGCCATTGACAAGTCATATCTGTCCCGATGGTACTGTTGGGATCTAATTGCCACAGGCTATTCTAACAAGGACCATCAGGACAAAGGGGCACGCGGCACTGGAAATTACGTGAACATTTACAAGTCAAGCAATAATTTTGAGTATTCCCTCCTCTGTGTCCATTTCTTAAAAATCCTATACAACTTAAAATGTACCTATAATTCATGCACAGAAGAACATCACTGCAGAACACTTAACAAAGGCTAATGGAATTACCGGAGTGGCGGGATGAGAAGCATGGATGATTTATAAGATAAGTAATAATTTTTGGTTCTTCAATACTCTTTGAACTTTCATTTTTTACAAGTCCTGGAAAACTACTTGAAAAATGGACCTATAACTAATGTACAGAAAAATGGTCAGGCATATCTCAATTCAATAACACAATACCAATGTATGAGTAAAAAATATGGTAACAAATCAGCTTTAGATATACATGATTAGAACACATTATAAACCTATAACAGATGTAGAGGCTTAAAAAAGGGTTACTTATACTACCTTGAGGAATAATCTTTAAAACTCTATTAATTTACCTCATCAAAAATGACAATGTCACTTTTTTTGATAATTCGGTCTTAAAACTTAAATAATTAAAATTCTAAATCTTTATTTTCAATCATTACTCTGCTTTATAAAAAGACATGATTAACATTTAATTGTCATCTACATTTCCTAAATTATGAGCAAATAGATCGGCCACACTCAACAAAAACATCTAAAAAACATCAGCCTCCTCCATAACCCCTCTAGCTGTCCTTTCCATCACCAAGAGTAGTGTGTTTTCTGCCACCTAAGGCAAAAGAAAAAGGTTAATCCATTTGCTTATAATCCAGGAAATCTCATATTAATATAATATTCACCTAATGTACTCCTCGAGGTTTTGAACTGTTTTGTAATATGGATATATGTTAAACCTATAATTTGTTCAAAATTTTTCAATACTGGCCACAAAGCAGGGAATGTGTCAAACTCACAAATAGGTAGAATTTACCTAAAATTTCCGTCCGCTAGCAGATTGTTGATATAATGGTCCCGCTGGTCTTTGAAAACTGTTTTGCATGACTTTTGAGCTGACCATACACAGGTTACAGCAACGGCCAGTCCCTGGCTTCACCAGTGATGATACTATGCTGCATAAATGCGTTGGCCATAGACAAGTCATATCTGTCCCGATGGTACTGTTGGGATCTTATTGTCGCAGGCTACTCAAACAAGGACCAGCAGGACAAATGGGCACGCGGCACTGGAAATTACGTGAAGATTTACAAGACAAGTAATAATTTTGAGTTTTCCCTCCTCTGTGTCCATTTCTTAAAAATCCTATACAACTTAAAATGTACCCATAATTCATGTACAGAAGAACATCACTGCAGACCACTTAACAAAGGCTGATGGCATTACAGGAGTGGCGGGATTAGAAGCATGGATGATTTATAAGATAAGTAATAATTTTTGGTTCTTCAATACTCTTTGAACATTAATTTTTTACAAGTACTGGAAAACTACTTAAAAAATTGATCTATAACTTATGTACAGAAAAATGGTCAGGCATATCTCATTCAATAACACAACACCAATGTATGAGTAAAAAATATGGTAACAAATCAGCTTTAGATATGCATGATTAGAACATATTATAGACCTATAACAGATTTAGAGGCTTAAAAAAGGGTTACTTATACAACCTTGAGGAATCATTTTTAAAACTCTATTAATTTACCTTATCAAAAATGACAGTCACTTTTTTTGATAATTCGGTCTTAAAATTTAAAAAATTAAAATTCTAAATCTTCATTTTCAATCATTACTCTACTTTATAAAAAAGACATGATTTACTTTTAATTTTCAGCTACTTTTCCTAAATTATGAGCAAATAGATCGGCCACACTCAGCAAAAACATCTAAAAAACATCAGCCTCCTCCATAACCCCTCTAGCTGTCCTTTCCATCACCAAGAGTAGTGTGTTTTCTGCCACCTTAGGCAAATCAAAAAGGTTAATCCATTTGCTTATAATTTAGGAAATCTCATATTAATTTAATATTCACCTAATGTACTTCTCGAGGTTTTGAACTGTTTTGTAATATGGGTATATGTTAAACCTATAATTTGTTCAAAATTTTTCAATACTGGCCACAAAGCAAGGAATGTGTCAAACTCACAAATAGGTAGAATTTACCTAAAATTTCCGTCCGCTAGCAGATTGTTGATATAATGGTGCCGCTGGACTTTGAAAACTGTTTTGCATGACTTTTGAGCTGACCATACACAGGTTACAGCTACGGTCAATCCTTGGCTTCACAAGTGATGATACTATGCTGCATAAATGCATTGGCCATTGACAAGTCATATCTGTCCCGATGGTACTGTTGGGATCTAATTGTCACAGGCTTTTCTAACAAGGACCAGCAGGACAAATGGGCACGCGGCACTGGAAATTACGTGAAGATTTACAAGTCAAGCAATAATTTTGAGCATTCCCTCCTCTGTGTCCATTTCTTAAAAATCCTATACAACTTAAAATGTACCTATAATTCATGCACAGAACATCATCACTGCAGACCACTTAACAAAGGCTGATGGCATTACCGGAGTGGCGGGATTAGAAGCATGGATGATTTATAAGATAAGTAATAATTTTTGGTTCTTCAATACTCTTTGAACATTAATTTTTTACAAGTCCTGGAAAACTACTTAAAAAATGGACCTATTATGTACAGAAAAATGGTCAGGCATATCTCATTCAATAACACAATACCAATGTATGAGTAAAAAATATGGTAACAAATCAGCTTTAGATATAAATGATTAGAACATATTATAGACCGATAACAGATTTAGAGGCTTTAAAAAGGGTTACTTATACTACCTTGAGGAATAATCGTTAAAACTCTATTAATTTACCTCATCAAAAATGACAATGTCACTTTTTTTGATTATTTTGGTCTTTAAACTTAAAAAATTAAAATTCTAAATCTTTATTTTCAATTATTACTCTGCTTTATAAAAAAGACATGATTTACATTTAATTCTCAGCTACTTTTCCTAAATTATGAGCAAATAGATCGGCCACACTCAGCAAAAACATCTAAAAAACATCAGCCTCCTCCATAACCCCTCTAGCTGTCCTTTCCATCACCAAGAGTAGTGTGTTTTCTGCCACCTTAGGCAAAACAAAAAGGTTATTCCATTTGCATATAATTTAGGAAATCTCATATTAATTTAATATTCACCTAATGTACTCCTCGAGTTTTTGAACAGTTTTTTAATATGGGTATATGTTAAACCTATAATTTGTTCAAAATTTTTCAATACTGGCCACAAAGCAGGGAATGTGTCAAACTCACAAATAGGGAGAATTTACCTAAAATTTCCGTCCGCTAGCAGATTGTTGATATAATGGTCCCGCTGGTCTTTGAAAACTGTTTTTCATCACTTTTGAGCTGACCATACACACGTTACAGCTACGGCCAATCCCTGGCTTCACCAGTGATGATACTATGCTGCATGAATGCATTGGCAATTGACAAGTCATATCTGTCCCGATGGTACTGTTGGGATCTAATTGTCACAGGCTACTCTAACAAGGACCAGCAGGACAAATGGGCACGCGGCACTGGAAATTACATGAAGATTTACAAGGCAAGTAATAATTTTGAGTATTCCCTCCTCTGTGTCCATTTCTTAAAAATCCTATACAATTTAAAATGTACCTATAATTCATGCACAGAACAACATCACTGCATACCACTTAACAAAGCCTGATGGCATTACCGGAGTGGCGGGATTAGAATCATGGATGATTTATAAGATAAGTAATAATTTTTGGTTCTTCAATAATCTTTGAACATTAATTTTTTACAAGTCCTGGAAAACTACTTAAAAAATGGTCCTATTACTTATGTACAGAAAAATGGTCAGGCATATCTTATTCAATAACACAATACCAATGTATGAGTAAAAAATATGGTAACAAATCAGCTTTAGATATACATGATTAGAACATATTATAGACCTATAACAGATTTGGAGGCTTAAAAAAGGATTACGTATACTACCTTGAGGAATAATCGTTAAAACTCTATTAATTTAACTCATCAAAAATGACAATGTCACTTTTTTTGATAATTCGGTCTTAAAACTTAAAAAATTCAAATTCTAAATCTTTATTTTCAATCATTACTCTGCTTTATTAAAAAAGACATGATTTACATTTAATTCTCAGCTACTTTTCCTAAATTAGGAGCAAATAGATCGGCCACACTCAGCAAAAACGTCTAAAAAACATCAGCCTCCTCCATAACCCCTCTAGCTGTCCTTTCCATCACCAAGAGTAGTGTGTTTTCTGCCACCTTAGGCAAAACAAAAAGGTTAATCCATTTGCTTATAATTTAGGAAATCTCATATTAATTTAATATTCTCCTAATGTACTCCTCGAGGTTTTGAACTGTTTTGTAATATGTGTATATGTTAAACCTATAATTTGTTCAAAATTTTTCAATACTGGCCACAAAGCAGGGAATGTGTCAAACTCACAAATAGGTAGAATTTACCTAAAATTTCCGTCCGCTAGCAGATTGTTCATATAATGGTTCCGCTGGTTTTTTCAACCTGTTTTGCATGACTTTTGAGCTGACCATACACAGGTTACAGCTACGGCCAATCCCTGGCTTCACCAGTTATGACACTATGCTGCATAAATGCATTGGCTATTGACAAGTCATATCTGACCCGATGGTACTGTTGGGATCTAATTGCCACAGGCTACTCTAACAAGGACCAGCAGGACAAATGGGCACGTGGCACTGGAAATTACGTGAAGATTTACAAGGCAAGTAATAATTTTGAGTATTCCCTCCTCTGTGTCCATTTCTTAAAAATCCTATACAACTTAAAATGTACCTATAATTCATGCACAGAACATCATCACTGCAGACCACTTAACAAAGGCTGATGGCATTACCGAAGTGGCGGGATTAGATGTATGGATGATTTGTAAGATAAGTAATAATTTTTGGTTCTTCAATACACTTTGAACATTAATTTTTTACAAGTCCTGGAAAACTACTTAAAAAATGGACCTATAACTTATGTACAGAAAAATGGTCAGGCATATCTCATTCAATAACACAATACCAATGTATGAGTAAAAAATATGGTAACACATCAGCTTTAGAAATACATGATTAGAACATATTATAGACCTATTACAGATTTAGAGGCTTAAAAAAGGGTTACTTATACTACCTTGAGGAATAATTTTTAAAACTCTATTAATTTACCTTATCAAAAATGACAGTCACTTTTTTTGATAATTCGGTCTTAAAACTTAAAAAATTAAAATTCTAAATCTTTATTTTCAATGATTACTCTGCTTTATAAAAAAGACATGATTTACATTTAATTCTCAGCTACTTTTCCTAAATTATGAGCAAATAGATCGGCCACACTCAGCAAAAACATCTAAAAAACATCAGCCTCCTCCATAACCCCTCTAGCTGTCCTTTCCATCACCAAGAGTAGTGTGTTTTCTGCCACCTTAGGCAAAGCAAAAAGGATAATCCATTTGCTTATAATTTAGGAAATCTCATATTAATTTAATATTCACCTAATGTACTCCTCGAGGTTTTGAACTGTTTTGTAATATGGGTATATGTTAAACCTAGAATTTGTTCAAAATTTTTCAATACTGGCCACAAAGCAGGGAATGTGTCAAACTCACAAATAGGTAGAATTTACCTAAAATTTCCGTCCGCCAACAGATTGCTGATATAATGGTCCCGCTGGTCTTTGAAAACTGTTTTGCATGAGTTTTGAGCTGACCATACACAGGTTACAGCTACGGCCAATCCCTGGCTTCACCAGTGATTATACTATGCTGCAGAAATGCATTGGCCATTGACATGTCATATCTGTCCCGATGGTACTGTTGGGATCTAATTGTCGCAGGCTACTCTAACAAGGACCAGAAGGACAAATGGGCACGCGGCACTGGAAATTATGTGAAGATTTACAAGGCAAGTAATAATTTTGAGTATTCCCTCCTCTGTGTCCATTTCTTAAAAATCCTATACAATTTAAAATGTACCTATAATTCATGCACAGAACAACATCACTGCAGACCACTTAACAAAGCCTGATGGCATTACCGGAGTGGCGGGATTAGAAGCATGGATGATTTATAAGATAAGTAATAATTTTTGGTTCTTCAATAATCTTTGAACATTAATTTTTTACAAGTCCTGGAAAACTACTTAAAAAATGGTCCTATTACTTATGTACAGAAAAATGGTCAGGCATATCTTATTCAATAACACAATACCAATGTATGAGTAAAAAATATGGTAACAAATCAGCTTTAGATATACATGATTAGAACATATTATAGACCTATAACAGATTTAGAGGCTTAAAAAAGGATTACGTATACTACCTTGAGGAATAATCGTTAAAACTCTATTAATTTACCTCATCAAAAATGACAATGTCAATTTTTTTGATAATTCGGTCTTAAAACTTAAAAAATTCAAATTCTAAATCTTTATTTTCAATCATTACTCTGCTTTATTAAAAAAGACATGATTTACATTTAATTCTCAGCTACTTTTCCTAAATTATGAGCAAATAGATCGGCCACACTCAGCAAAAACATCTAAAAAAACATCAGCTTCCTCCATAACCCCTCCAGCTGTCCTTTCCATCACCAAGAGTAGTGTGTTTTCTGCCACCTTAGGCAAAACAAAAAGGTTAATCCATTTGCTTATAATTTAGGAAATCTCATATTAATTTAATATTCTCCTAATGTACTCCTCGAGGTTTTGAACTGTTTTGTAATATGGGTATATGTTAAACCTATAATTTGTTCAAAATTTTTCAATACTGGCCACAAAGCAGGGAATGTGTCAAACTCACAAATAGGTAGAATTTACCTAAAATTTCCGGCCGCTAACAGATTGTTCATATAATCGTTCCGCTGGTTTTTTCAACCAGTTTTGCATGACTTTTGAGCTGACCATACACAGGTTACAGCTACGGCCAATCCCTGGCTTCACCAGTTATGATACTATGCTGCATAAATGCATTGGCTATTGACAAGTCATATCTGTCCCGATGGTACTGTTGGGATCTAATTGCCACAGGCTACTCTAACAAGGACCAGCAGGACAAATGGGCACGTGGCCCTGGAAATTACGTGAAGATTTACAAGGCAAGTAATAATTTTGAGTATTCCCTCCTCTGTGTCCATTTCTTAAAAATCCTATACAACTTAAAAAGTACCTATAATTCATGCACAGAACATCATCACTGCAGACCACTTAACAAAGGCTGATGGCATTACCGAAGTGGCGGGATTAGATGTATGGATGATTTATAAGATAAGTAATAATTTTTGGTTCTTCAATACACTTTGAACATTAATTTTTTACAAGTCCTGGAAAACTACTTAAAAAATGGACCAATAACTTATGTACAGAAAAATGGTCAGGCATATCTCATTCAATAACACAATACCAATGTATGAGTAAAAAATATGGTAACACATCAGCTTTAGAAATACATGATTAGAACATATTATAGACCTATAACAGATTGAGGCTTAAAAAAGGGTTACTTATACTACCTTGAGGAATAATTTTTAAAACTCTATTAATTTACCTTATCAAAAATGACAATGTCACTTTTTTTGATAATTCGGTCTTAAAACTTAAAAAATTAAAATTCTAAATCTTTATTTTCAATGATTACTCTGCTTTATAAAAAAGACATGATTTACATTTAATTCTCAGCTACTTTTCCTAAATTATGAGCAAATAGATCGGCCACACTCAGCAAAAACATCTAAAAAACATCAGCCTCCTCCATAACCCCTCTAGCTGTCCTTTCCATCACCAAGAGTAGTGTGTTTTCTGCCACCTTAGGCAAAACAAAAAGGATAATCCATTTCCTTATAATTTAGGAAATCTCATATTAATTTAATATTCACCTAATGTACTCCTCGAGGTTTTGAACTGTTTTGTAATATGGGTATATGTTAAACCTAGAATTTGTTCAAAATTTTTCAATACTGGCCACAAAGCAGGGAATGTGTCAAACTCACAAATAGGTAGAATTTACCTAAAATTTCCGTCCGCCAACAGATTGTTGATATAATGGTCCCGCTGGTCTTTGAAAACTGTTTTGCATGAGTTTTGAGCTGACCATACACAGGTTACAGCTACGGCCAATCCCTGGCTTCACCAGTGATTATACTATGCTGCATAAATGCATTGGCCATTGACATGTCATATCTGTCCCGATGGTACTGTTGGGATCTAATTGTCGCAGGCTACTCTAACAAGGACCAGAAGGACAAATGGGCACGCGGCACTGGAAATTATGTGAAGATTTACAAGGCTAGTAATAATTTTGAGTATTCCCTCCTCTGTGTCTATTTTTTAAAAATCCTATACAACTTAAAATGTACCTATAATTCATGCACAGAACATCATCTCTGCAGACCTCTTAACAAAGGCTGATGGCATTACCGAAGTGGCGGGATTAGAAGCATGGATGATTTATAAGATAAGTAATAATTTTTGGTTCTTCAATACTCTTTGAACATTAATTTTTTACAAGTCCTGGAAAACTACTTAAAAAATGGACCTATAACTTATGTACAGAAAAATGGTCAGGCATATCTCATTCAATAACACAATACCAATGTATGAGTAAAAAATATGGTAACAAATCAGCTTTAGATATACATGATTAGAACATATTATAGACCTATTACAGATTTAGAGGCTTAAAAAAGGGTTACTTATACTACTTTGAGGAATAATCTTTAAAACTCTGTTAATTTACCTCATCAAAAATGACAATGTCACTTTTTTTGATAATTCGGTCTTAAAACTTAAAAAATTAAAATTCTAAATCTTTATTTTCAATCATTACTCTGCTTTATTAAAAAAGACATGATTTACATTTAATTCTCAGCTACTTTTCCTAAATTATGAGCAAATAGATTGGCCACACTCAGCAAAAACATCTAAAAAACATCAGCCTCCTCCAGAACCCCTCTAACTGTCCTTTCCATCACCAAGAGTAATGTGTTTTCTGCCACCTTAGGCAAAACAAAAAGGTTAATCCATTTGCTTATAATTTAGGAAATCTCATATTAATTTATTATTCACATAATGTACTCCTTGAGGTTTTGAACTGTTTTGTAATATGGGTATACAGTGCCTACAAGTAGTATTCAACCCCCTGCAGATTTAGCTGGTTTGATAAGATGCAAATAAGTTAGAGCCTTCAAACTGCAAACGAGAGTAGGTTTTATGAACAGAAGCATAAATCTTACAAACCAAAAAGTTATGTTGCTCAGTTGAATTTTTTAAATTTTAAACATAAAAGTGTGGGTCAATTATTATACAACCCCTATGTTTAATATTTTGTGGAATAACCCTTGTTTGCAATTACAGCTAATAATCATCTTTTATAAGACCTGATCAGGCCAGCACAGGTCTGTGGAGTTATCTTGGCCCACTCCTCCATGCAGATCTTCTCCAAGTTATCTAGGTTCTTTGGGTGTCTCATGTGGAGTTTATTCTTGAGCTCCTTCCACAAGTTTTCAATTGGGTTAAGGTCAGGAGGCTGACTAGGCCACTCCAACACCTTGACTTTTTCCCTCTTGAACCAGGCCTTAGCTTTCTTGGCTGTGTGCTTTGGGTCGTTGTCTTGTTGGAAGATGAAATTACGACCCATCTTAAGATCCTTGATGGAGGAGCGGAGGTTCTTGGCCAAAATCTCCAGGTAGGCCGTGCTATCCATCTTCCCATGGATGCGGACCAGATGGCCAGGCCCCTTGGCAGAGAAACAGCCTCACAGCATGATGCTGCCACCACCATGCTTGACTGTAGGGATGGTATTTTTGGGGTCGTATGCAGTGCCATCCAGTCTCCAAACGTCACGTGTGTGGTTGGCACCAAAGATCTCGATCTTGGTCTCATCAGACCATAGAACCTTGAACCAGTCTGTCTCAGAGTCCTCCAAGTGATCATGAGCAAACCGTAGACGAGCCTTGACATGACGCTTTGAAAGTAAAGGTACCTTACGGGCTCGTCTGGAACGGAGACCATTGCGGTGGAGTACGTTACTTATGGTATTGACTGAAACCAATGTCCCCACTGCCATGAGATCTTCCCGGAGCTCCTTCCTTGTTGTCCTTGGGTTAGCCTTGACTCTTCGGACAAGCCTGGCCTCGGCACGGGAGGACACTTTCAAAGGCTGTCCTGGCTGTGGAAGGCTAACAGTAGTTCCATAAGCCTTCCACTTACGGATGATGCTCCCAACAGTGGAGACAGGTAGGCCCAACTCCTTGGAAAGGGTTTTGTACCCCTTGCCAGCCTTGCGACCCTCCACGATCTTGTCTCTGATGGCCTTGGAATGCTCCCTTGTCTTTCCCATGTTGACCATGTCTGAGTGCTGTTCACAAGTTTGGGGAGGGTCTTAAATAGTCAGAAAAGGCTGGCAAAAGAGATCTTTAATCCACACATGTGAAGCTCATTATTCTTGGTGCCTGAACTAATTCTTAATACTTTTGGGGGACCAAACAGAATTCTTGTGGTTTGAGGGGTTGAATAATAAATGACACTCTGAATTAACTTTTAACGTTTTTAAAAAAAATAAATAAATAAAATAAAAAAAAATTTGCTACAGTGCATTTCCCACTTCCAGGCTGATCTACAGCACAAATGTCACAATACCAAGTTAATTCCGCATGTGTCAACCAGCTAAATCTGCAGGGGGTTGAATACTACTTGTTGGCACTGTATGTTAAACCTATAATTTGCTGAAAATTTTTCAATACTGGCCACAAAGCAGGGAATGTGTCAAACTCACAAATAGGTAGAATTTACCTAAAATTTCCGTCTGCTAGCAGATTGTGGATTTAATGGTCCCGCTGGTCTTTGAAAACTGTTTTGCATGACTTTTGAGCTGACCATACACAGGTTACAGCTACGGCCAATCCCTGGCTTCACCAGTCATGATACTATGCTGCATAAATGCATTGGCCATTGACAAGTTATATCTGTCCCGATGGTACTGTTGGGATCTAATTGCCGCAGGCTACTCTAACAAGGACCAGCAGGACAAATGGGCACGCGGCACTGGAAATTACGTGAAGATTTACAAGGCAAGTAATAATTTTGAGTATTCACTCCTCTGTGTCCATTTCTTAAAAATCCTATACAACTTAAAATGTACCTATAATTCATGCACAAAACATCATCACTGCAGACCACGTAACAAAGACCGATGGCATTACCGGAGTGGCCGGGATTAGAAGTATGGATGATTTATAAGATAAGTAATAATTTTTGGTTCTTCAATAATCTTTGAACATTCATTTTTTACAAGTCCTGGAAAACTACTTAAAAAATGGTCCTATTACTTATGTACAGAAAAATGGTCAGGCATATCTCATTCAATAACACAATACCAATGTATGAGTAAAAAATATGGTAACAAATCAGCTTTAGATATACATGATTAGAACATATTATAGACCTATAACAGATTTAGAGGCTTAAAAAAGGGTTACTTATACTACCTTGAGGAATAATCGTTAAAACTCTATTAATTTACCTCATCAAAAATGACAATATCACTTTTTTTGATAATTCGGTCTTAAAACGTAAAAAATTAAAATTCTAAATCTTTATTTTCAATCATTACTCTGCTTTATTAAAAAAGACATGATTTACATTTAATTCTCAGCTACTTTTCCTAAATTATAAGCAAATAGATTGGCCACACTCAGCAAAAACATCTAAAAAATATCAGCCTCCTTCATAACCCCTCTAGCTGTCCTTTCCATCACCAAGAGTAGAGTGTTTTCTGCCACCTTAGGCAAAACAAAGAGGTTAATCCATTTGCTTATAATTTAGGAAATCTCATATTAATTTAATATTCACCTAATGTACTCCTCGAGGTTTTGAACTGTTTTGTAATATGGGTATATGTTAAACCTACAGTATCATTTGTTGAAAATTTTTCAATACTGGCCACAAAGCTGGGAATGTGTCAAACTCACAAATAGGTAGAATTTACCTAAAATTTCCGTCCGCTAGCAGATTGTTGATATAATGGTCCCGCTGGTCTTTGAAAACTGTTTTGCATGACTTTTTAGCTGACCATACACAGGTTACAGCTATGGCCAATCCCTGGCTTCACCAGTGATGAAACTATGCTGCATAAATGCATTGGACATTGACAAGTCATATCTGTCCCGATGGTACTGTTGGGATCTAATTGCCGCAGGCTACTCTAACAAGAACCAGAAAGACAAATGGGCACGCGGCACTGGAAATTACGTGAAGATTTACAAGGCAAGTAATAATTTTGAGTATTCCCTCCTCTGTGTCCATTTCTTAAAAATCCTATACAACTTAAAATGTACCTATAATTCATGCACAGAACATCATCACTGCAGACCACTTAACAAATGCTGATGGCATTAACCGAGTGGCGGGATTAGAAGCATGGATGATTTATAAGATAAGTAATAATTTTTGGTTCTTCAATACTCTTTGAACATTAATTTTTTACAAGTCCTGGAAAACTACTTAGAAAATGGACCTATAACTTATGTACAGAAAAATGGTCAGGCATATCTCATTCAATAACACAATACCAATGTAAGAGTAAAAAATATGGTAACAAATCAGCTTTAGATATACATGATTAGAACATATTATAGACCTATTACTGATTTAGAGGCTTAAAAAAGGGTTACTTATACTACTTTGAGGAATAATCTTTAAAACTCTATTAATTTACCTCATCAAAAATGACAATGTCACTTTTTTTGATAATTCGGTCTTAAAACTTAAAAAATTCAAATTCTAAATCTTTATTTTCAATCATTACTCTGCTTTATTAAAAAAGACATGATTTACATTTAATTCTCAGCTACTTTTCCTAAATTATGAGCAAATAGATTGGCCACACTCAGCAAAAACATCTAAAAAACATCAGCCTCCTCCAGAACCCCTCTAGCTGTCCTTTCCATCACCAAGAGTAATGTGTTTTCTGCCACCTTAGGCAAAACAAAAAGGTTAATCCATTTGCTTATAATTTAGGAAATCTCATATTAATTTATTAATCACATAATGTACTCCTTGAGATTTTGAACTGTTTTGTAGTATGGGTATATGTTAAACCTATAATTTGCTGAAAATTTTTCAATACTGGCCACAAAGCAGGGAATGTGTCAAACTCACAAATAGGTAGAATTTACCTAAAATTTCCGTCCGCTAGCAGATTGTGGATTTAATGGTCCCGCTGGTCTTTGAAAACTGTTTTGCATGACTTTTGAGCTGACCATACACAGGTTACAGCTACGGCCAATCACTGGCTTCACCAGTCATGATACTATGCTGCATAAATGCATTGGCCATTGACAAGTCATATCTGTCCCGATGGTACTGTTGGGATCTAATTGCCGCAGGCTACTCTAACAAGGACCAGCAGGACAAATGGGCACGCGGCACTGGGAATTACGTGAAGATTTACAAGGCAAGTAATAATTTTGAGTATTCCCTCCTCTGTGTCCATTTCTTAAAAATCCTATACCACTTAAAATGTACCTATAATTCATGCACAAAACATCATCACTGCAGACCACGTAACAAAGACTGATGGCATTACCGGAGTGGCGGGATTAGAAGTATGGATGATTTATAAGATAAGTAATAATTTTTGGTTCTTCAATAATCTTTGAACATTAATTTTTTACAAGTCCTGGAAAACTACTTAAAAAATGGTCCTATTACTTATGTACAGAAAAATGGTCAGGCATATCTCATTCAATAACACAATACCAATGTATGAGTAAAAAATATGGTAACATCAGCTTTAGAAATACATGATTAGAACATATCATAGACCTATAACAGATTTAGAGGCTTAAAAAAGGGTTACTTATACTACCTTGAGGAATAATTTTTAAAACTCTATTAATTTACCTTATCAAAAATGACAATGTCACTTTTTTTGATAATTCGGTCTTAAAACTTAAAAAATTAAAATTCTAAATCTTTATTTTCAATGATTACTCTGCTTTATAAAAAAGACATGATTTACATTTAATTCTCAGCTACTTTTCCTAAATTATGAGCAAATAGATCGGCCACACTCAGCAAAAACATCTAAAAAACATCAGCCTCCTCCATAACCCTTCTAGCTGTCCTTTCCATCACCAAGAGTAGTGTGTTTTCTGCCACCTTAGGCAAAACAAAAAGGATAATCCATTTGCTTATAATTTAGGAAATCTCATATTAATTTAATATTCACCTAATGTACTCCTCGAGGTTTTGAACTGTTTTGTAATATGGGTATATGTTAAACCTACAGTATCATTTGTTGAAAATTTTTCAATACTGGCCACAAAGCTGGGAATGTGTCAAACTCACAAATAGGTAGAATTTGCCTAAAATTTCCGTCTGCTAGCAGTTTGTGGATTTAATGGTCCCGCTGGTCTTTGAAAACTGTTTTGCATGACTTTTGAGCTGACCATACACAGGTTACAGCTACGGCCAATCCCTGGCTTCACCAGTCATGATACTATGCTGCATGAATGCATTGGCCATTGACAAGTCATATCTGTCCCGATGGTACTGTTGGGATCTAATTGCCGCAGGCTACTCTAACAAGGACCAGCAGGACAAATGGGCACGTGGCACTGGAAATTACATGAAGATTTACAAGGCAAGTAATAATTTTGAGTATTCCCTCCTCTGTGTCCATTTCTCAAAAATCCTATACAACTTAAAATGTACCTATAATTCATGCACAGAACATCATCTCTGCAGACCACTTAACAAAGGCTGATGGCATTACCGGAGTGGCGGGATTAGAAGCATGGATGATTTATAAGATAAGTAATAATTTTTGGTTCTTCAATACTCTTTGAACATTCATTTTTTACAAGTCCTGGAAAACTACTTAAAAAATGAACCTATAACTTATGTACAGAAAAATGGTCAGGCATATCTCATTCAATAACACAATACCAATGTATGAGTAAAAAATATGGTAACAAATCAGCTTTAGATATACATGATTAGAGCATATTACAGACCTATAACAGATTTAGAGGATTAAAAAAGGGTTACTTATTCTACCTTGAGGAATAATCTTTAAAACTCTATTAATTTACCTTATCAAAAATGACAATGTCACTTTTTTTGATAATTCGGTCTTAAAACTTAAAAAATTAAAATTCTAAATCTTTATTTTTAATCATTACTCTGCTTTATAAAAAAGACATGATTTACATTTAATTCTCAGCTACTTTTCCTAAATTATGAGCAAATAGATCGGCCACACTCAGCAAAAACATCTAAAAAACATCAGCCTCCTCCATATCCCCTCTAGCTGTCCTTTCCATCGCCAAGAGTAGTGTGTTTTCTGCCACCTTAGGCAAAACAAAAAGGTTAATCCATTTGCTTATAATTTAGGAAATCTCAAATTAATTTAATATTCACCTAATGTACTCCTCGAGATTTTGAACTGTTTTGTAATATGGGTATATGTTAAACCTACAGTATAATTTGTTCAAAAATTTTCAATACTGGCCACAAAGCAGGGAATGTGTCAAACTCACAAATAGGTAGAATTTACCTAAAATTTCCGTCCGCTAGCAGATTGTTGATATAATGGTCCCGCTGGTCTTTGAAAACTGTTTTGCATGACTTTTGAGCTGACAATACACAGGTTACAGCTACGGCCAATCCCTGGCTTCACCAGTGATGATACTATGCTGCATGAATGCATTGGCCATTTACAAGTCATATCTGTTCCGATGGTACTGTTGGGATCTAATTGCCGCAGGCTACTCTAACAAGGATCAGCAGGACAAATTGGCACGTGGCACTGGAAATTGCGTGAAGATTTACAAGGCAAGTAATAATTTTGAGTATTCCCCCCTCTGTGTCCATTTCTTAAAAATCCTATACAACTTAAAATGTACCTATAATTCATGCACAGAACATCATCTCTGCAGACCACTTAACAAAGGCTGATGGCATTACCGGAGTGGTGGGATTAGAAGCATGGATGATTTATAAGATAAGTAATAATTTTTGGTTCTTCAATACTCTTTGAACATTCATTTTTTACAAGTCCTGGAAAACTACTTAAAAAATGGACCTATAACTTATGTACAGAAAAATGGTCAGGCATATCTCATTCAATAACACAATACCAATGTATGAGTAAAAAATATGGTAACAAATCAGCTTTAGATATACATGATTAGAGCATATTACAGACCTATAACAGATTTAGAGGATTAAAAAAGGGTTACTTATTCTACCTTGAGGAATAATCTTTAAGACTCTATTAATTTACCTTATCAAAAATGACAATGTCACTTTTTTTGATAATTCGGTCTTAAAACTTTAAAAATTAAAATTCTAAATCTTTATTTTCAATCATTACTCTGCTTTGTAAAAAAGACATGATTTACATTTAATTCTCAGCTACTTTTCCTAAATTATGAGCAAATAGATCGGCCACACTCAGCAAAAACATCTAAAAAACATCAGCCTCCTCCATAACCCCTCTAGCTGTCCTTTCCATCACCAAGAGTAGTGTGTTTTCTGCCAACTTAGGCAAAACAAAAAGGTTAATCCATTTGCTTATAATTTAGGAAATCTCATATTAATTTATTATTCACCTAATGTACTCCTCGAGGTTTTGAACTGTTTTGTAATATGGGTATATGTTAAACCTACAGTATAATTTGTTGAAAATTTTTCAATACTGGCCACAAAGCAGGGAATGTGTCAAACTCACAAATAGGTAGAATTTACCTAAAATTTCCGTCCGCTAGCAGATTGTTGATATAATGGTCCCGCTGGTCTTTGAAAACTGTTTTGCATGACTTTTGAGCTGACCATACACAGGTTACTGCTATGGCCAATCCCTGGCTTCACCAGCCATGATACTATGCTGCATAAATGCATTGGCCATTGACAAGTCATATCTGTCCCGATGGTACTGTTGGGATCTAATTGCCGCAGGCTACTCTAACAAGGACCAGCAGGACAAATGGGCACGCGGCACTGGAAATTACGTGAAGATTTACAAGGCAAGTAATAATTTTTAGTATTCCCTCCTCTGTGTCCATTTCTCAAAAATCCTATACAACTTAAAATGTACCTATAATTCAAGAACAGAACATCATCACTGCAGACCACTTAACAAAGGCTGATGGCATTAACCGAGTGGCGGGATTAGAAGCATGGATGATTTATAAGATAAGTAATAATTTTTGGTTCTTCAATACTCTTTGAACATTAATTTTTTACAAGTCCTGGAAAACTACTTAGAAAATGGACCTATAACTTATGTACAGAAAAATGGTCCGGCATATCTCATTCAATAACACATTACCAATGTATGAGTAAAATATATGGTAACAAATGAGCTTTAGATATACATGATTAGAACATATTATAGACCTATAACAGATTTAGAGGCTTAAAATAGGGTTACTTATACTACCTTGAGGAATAATCTTTAAAACTCTATTAATTTACCTCATCAAAAATGACAATGTCAATTTTTTTGATAATTCGGTCTTAAAACTTAAAAAATTAAAATTCGAAATCTTTATTTTCAATCATTACTCTGCTTTATAAAAAGACATGATTTACATTTAATTCTCAGCTACTTTTCCTAAATTATGAGCAAATAGATCGGCCACACTCAGCAAAAACATCTAAAAAACATCAGCCTCCTCCATATCCCCTCTAGCTGTCCTTTCCATCGCCAAGAGTAGTGTGTTTTCTGCCACCTTAGGCAAAACAAAAAGGTTAATCCATTTGCTTATAATTTAGGAAATCTCATATTAATTTAATATTCACATAATGTACTCCTTGAGGTTTTGAACTGTTTTGTAATATGGGTATATGTTAAACCTATAATTTGTTGAAAATTTTTCAATACTGGCCACAAAGCAGGGAATGTGTCAAACTCACAAATAGGTAGAATTTATCTAAAATTTCCGTCCGCTAGCAGATTGTTGATATAATGTTCCCGTTGGTCTTTGAAAACTGTTTTGCATGACTTTTGAGCTGACCATACACAGGTTACAGCTATGGCCAATCCCTGGCTTCACCAGTGATGATACTATGCTGCACAAATGCATTGGCCATTGACAAGTCATATCTGTCCCGATGGTACTGTTGGGATCTAATTGCCGCAGGCTACTCTAACAAGGACCAGCAAGACAAATGGGCACGCGGCACTGGAAATTACGTGAAGATTTACAAGGCAAGCAATAATTTTGAGTATTCCCTCCTCTGTGTCCATTTCTTAAAAATCCTATACAACTTAAAATGTACCTATAATTCATGCACAGAACATCATCACTGCAGACCACTTAACAAAGGCTGATGGCATTAACGGAGTGGCGGGATTAGAAGCATGGATGATTTATAAGATAAGTAATAATTTTTGGTTCTTCAATACTCTTTGAACATTAATTTTTTACAAGTCCTGGAAAACTACTTAGAAAATGGACCTATAACTTATGTACAGAAAAACGGTCAGGCATATCTCAATCAATAACACAATACCAATGTATGAGTAAAAAATATGGTAACAAATCAGCTTTAGATATACATGATTAGAAC
Source organism: Phyllobates terribilis (assembly GCF_046119375.1). Lineage (NCBI taxonomy): Eukaryota > Metazoa > Chordata > Amphibia > Anura > Dendrobatidae > Phyllobates > Phyllobates terribilis. The sequence goes on along the minus strand of NW_027362761.1, from coordinate 210,440,550 downwards.
ATATTATAGATCTATAACAGATTTAGAGGCTTAAAATAGGGTTACGTATACTACCTTGAGGAATAATCTTTAAAACTCTATTAATTTACCTCATCAAAAATAACAATGTCAATTTTTTTGATAATTCGGTCTTAAAACTTAAAAAATTAAAATTTCAAATCTTTATTTTCAATCATTACTCTGCTTTATAAAAAAGACATGATTTACATTTAATTCTCAGCTACTTTTCCTAAATTATGGGCAAATAGATCGGCCACACTCAGCAAAAACTTCTAAAAAACATCGGCCTCCTCCATATCCCATCTAGCTGTCCTTTCCATCGCCAAGAGTAGTGTGTTTTCTGCCACCTTAGGCAAAACAAAAAGGTTAATCCATTTGCTTATCATTTAGGAAATCTCATATTAATTTAATATTCACCTAATGTACTCCTCGAGATTTTGAACTGTTTTGTAATATGGGTATATGTTAAACCTAGAGTATAATTTGTTGAAAATTTTTCAATACTGGCCACAAAGCAGGCAATGTGTCAAACTCACAAATAGGTAGAATTTACCTAAAATTTCCATCCGCTAGCAGATTGTTGATATAATGGTCCCGCTGGTCTTTGAAAACTGTTTTGCATGACTTTTGAGCTGACCATACACAGGTTACAGCTATGGCCAATCCCTGGCTTCACCAGTGATGATACTATGCTGCATAAATGCATTGGCCATTGACAAGTCATATCTGTCCCGATGTTACTGTTGGGATCTAATTGCCGCAGGCTACTCTAACAAGGACCAGCAAGACAAATGGGCACGCGGCACTGGAAATTACGTGAAGATTTACAAGGTGTAACATACCTGGCGGCGTCCTTGCATGGTGGTCCATCTCCCACTGTGCAAGAGCGCGCACTTGAGCTCCAGTCCAGAATGTCTCTCTGGCTTCCCTCCATGCTGTCTGTTTGTGTCTGTTTCTGCTGCTTAAGGGCGGCGCCCGATCACTTCCTGCTTTTTGTACCTGCTGTGGGTCACACCCCTTGTGCGTCCTCAGCCTATTCCTGTCTGTCACCTGGTATATAGCTCAGCTGCTCCCATCAATCCCTGCCTGAGCATAGTGTTTCATTCAGTGTGTGCTTGCACTCTGAAGGTGCCAGGTCCCGTTCTGTGTTCTCTTGTCTGCCTATCCTGGAGGCTGTATTTCCAGGCCTGTCTGAACACGCTCCTAGCCTGTTCCTCCCACCTTCTAGGGGCCGATTACCTAGACCCGCTCCTGTATCTTGTCTGTTCTGTCTGAACACGCTCCTTGCCTGTTCGTCCTGCCTCTCTGGGGGCCTTATTCCCAGACCCGCTCCTGTATTCCGCTGCAGTGTCGGTCTCCTCCGTACACTCAGTTCCAGTCTGAACTCTCTCCTATCCTTTACCTGTTTTGCCACTATGTCCGTTCCCTTCCTTTTTCTGCAGAGTCTGAACTCGTACCTAACTCCTGCTTGTTGTCTCTGTACTCCCGTTTGTGAGTTTGTGGTCCACTCGCTACTTCACTGCAAGTATCCTGTGGGTATCTGGCTCTGCCTTTCTCTTCCTGTCTGTTCCGTGTGAACAGAGCCCTGTCCCCCCTGCTCTGCCTTGCTTACCGCTCCGGCGGTTCTAGCCTGCTCCTACTCCTTTGTTCACCGCTCCGGCGGTTCTAGCCTGCTCTGACTCCTTTGCTCACCGCTCCTGCGGTTCTAGCCTGTTCTGACTCCTTTGCTCGCTGCTCCGGCAGCCTTGCTCCGCTTGGACCCTTTTACTCGCTGCTCCGGCAGTCTCGCTCCGCTCTTATCCTTTTGCTCACTGCTCCGGCAGTCTTGCTCACCGCTCCAGGCGGCCTCGTCCTGCTTTACTCTTGCTCACTGCTCCGGCAGTCTCGCTCAGCTCTGACCCTTTGTTCACCGCTCCTGGCGGCCTTGTCCTGCTCTACTCTTGCTCACCGCTCCAGGCGGCCTTGTCCTGCCCTGTTCTCGCTCACCTCTCTGGGCGGCCTCACTCTGCCTGTATTGTTCCTGAGTCCCAGTGTGTACTGGGTTCTATCCCGCCTGTGTTCCTACCTGCTAGTGCCTCCCTGTCTGCACTCTAGCTGTGCTTGCCTGTACCCCTCTGCCTGTATTGTTCCTGAGTCCCAGTGTGTACTGGGTCCTATCCCGCCTGTGTTCCTACCTGCTAGTGCCTTCCTGTCTGCACTCTAGCTGTGCTTGCCTGTACCCCCCTGCCTGCTTACCCGCCTGCCTGCATACCAGTCGTGCCTGCCAATACCCACCAGTCTGCATGCCAGCCTACCAGTCTGTTCCTGTATTCCCCTGTGTGGGTCAACAGCCGTGTCCGGGGTCTGTCCTGGAGTAGCACTTGGTCCCTCTGCTCGGTTCCTCCTTGGTGCACTGGCGTCGTATGCCGTCGTGCGACCCTGGTCGGATCGGGTAAATACCTAGTTACGCCCCTCCAGGCATTCACTCTCCGGCACGGTCCAGTGGAATCACTACAATCACACGCACACGCCGCTCAGCCCGGGCGTGTGCATTACACAAGGCAAGCAATAATTTTGAGTAGTCCCTCCTCTGTGTCCATTTCTTAAAAATCCTATACAACTTAAAATGTACCTATAATTCATGCACAGAACATCATCACTGCAGACCACTTAACAAAGGCTGATGGCATTAACGGAGTGGCGGGATTAGAAGCATGGATGATTTATAAGATAAGTAATAATTTTTGGTTCTTCAATACTCTTTGAACATTAATTTTTTACAAGTCCTGGAAAACTACTTAGAAAATGGACCTATAACTTATGTACAGAAAAATGGTCAGGCATATCTCATTCAATAACACAATACCAATGTATGAGTAAAAAATATGGTAACAAATCAGCTTTAGATATACATGATTAGAACATATTATAGACCTATAACAGATTTAGAGGCTTAAAATAGGGTTACTTATACTACCTTGAGGAATAATCTTTAAAACTCTATTAATTTACCTCATCAAAAATGACAATGTCAATTTTTTTGATAATTCGGTCTTAAAACTTAAAAAATTAAAATTTCAAATCTTTATTTTCAATCATTACTCTGCTTTATAAAAAAAGACATGATTTACATTTAATTCTCAGCTACTTTTCCTAAATTATGAGCAAATAGATCGGCCACACTCAGCAAAAACATCTAAAAAACATCAGCCTCCTCCATATCCACTCTAGCTGTCCTTTCCATCGCCAAGAGTAGTGTGTTTTCTGCCACCATAGGCAAAACAAAAAGGTTAATCCATTTTCTTATAATTTAGGAAATCTCATATTAATTTAATATTCACCTAATGTACTCCTCGAGATTTTGAACTGTTTTTTAATATGGGTATATGTTAAACCTACAGTATAATTTGTTCAAAATGTTTCAATACTGGCCACAAAGCAGGGAATGTTTCAAACTCACAAATAGGTAGAATTTACCTAAAATTTCCGTCTGCTAGCAGATTGTTGATATAATGGTCCCGCTGGTCTTTGAAAACTGTTTTGCATGACTTTTGAGCTGACAATACACAGGTTACAGCTACGGCCAATCCCTGGCTTCACCAGTGATGATACTATGCTGCATGAATGCATTGGCCATTGACAAGTCATATCTGTCCCGATGGTACTGTTGGGATCTAATTGCCGCAGGCTACTCTAACAAGGACCAGCAGTACAAGTGGGCACGCGGCACTGGAAATTACGTGAAGATTTACAAGGCAAGTAATCATTTTGAGTATTCCCTCCTCTGTGTCCATTTCTTAAAAATCCTATACAACTTAAAATGTACTTATAATTCATGCACAGAACATCATCTCTGCAGACTATTAACAAAGGCTGATGGCATTACCTGAGTGGCGGGATTAGAAGCATGGATGATTTATAAGATAAGTAATAATTTTTGGTTCTTCAATACTCTTTGAACATTCATTTTTTACAAGTCCTGGAAAACTACTTAAAAAATGGACCTATAACTTATGTACAGAAAAATGGTCAGGCATATCTCATTCAATAACACAATACCAATGTATGAGTAAAAAATATGGTAACAAATCAGCTTTAGATATACATGATTAGAACATATTATAGACCTATAACAGATTTAGAGGCTTTAAAAATGGTTACTTATACTACCTTGAGGAATAATCTTCAAAACTCTATTAATTTACCTCATCAAAAATGACAATGTCACTTTTTTGGATAATTCGGTCTTAAAATTTAAAAAATTAAAATTCTAAATTATTATTTTCAATTATTACCCTACTTTATTAAAAAAGACATGATTTACATTTAATTCTCAGCTACTTTTCCTAAATTATGAGCAAATAGATCGGCCACACTCAGCAAAAACATCTAAAAAACATCAGCCTCCTCCAGAACCCCTCTAGCTGTCCTTTCCATCACCAAGAGTAGTGTGTTTTCTGCCACCTTAGCCAAAACAAAAAGGTTAATCCATTTGCTTATGATTTAGGAAATCTCATATTAATTTAATATTCACCTAATGTACTCCTCGAGGTTTTGAACTGTTTTGTAATATGGGTATATGTTAAACCTACAGTATAATTTGTTGAAAATTTTTCAATACTGGCCACAAAGCAGGGAATGTGTCAAACTCACAAATAGGTAGAATTTACCTAAAATTTCCGTCCGCTAGCAGATTGTTGATATAATGGTCCTGCTGGTCTTTGAAAACTGTTTTGCATGACTTTTGAGCTGACCATACACAGGTTACAGCTATGGCCAATCCCTGGCTTCACCAATGATGATACTATGCTGCATAAATGCATTGGCCATTGACAAGTCATATCTGTCCCGATGGTACTGTTGCGATCTAATTGCCGCAGGCTACTCTAACAAGGACCAGCAAGACAAATGGGCACGCGGCACTGGAAATTAAGTGAAGATTTACAAGGAAAGTAATAATTTTGAGTATTCCCTCCTCTGTGTCCATTTCTTAAAAATCCTATCCAACTTAAAATGTACCTATAATTCATGCACAGAACATCATCACTGCAGACCACTTAACAAAGGCTGATGGCTTTAACGGAGTGGCGGGATTAGAAGCATGGATGATTTATAAGATAAGTAATAATTTTTGGTTCTTCAATACTCTTTGAACATTAATTTTTTACAAGTCCTGGAAAACTACTTAGAAAATGGACCTATAACTTATGTACAGAAAAATGGTCAGGCATATCTCATTCAATAACACAATATCAATGTATGAGTAAAAAATATGGTAACAAATCAGCTTTAGATATACATGATTAGAACATATTATAGACCTATAACAGATTTAGAGGCTTAAATTAGGGTTACTTATAATACCTTGAGGAATAATCTTTAAAACTCTATTAATTTACCTCATCAAAAATGACAATGTCAATTTTTTTGATAATTCGGTCTTAAAACTTAAAAAATTAAAATTTGAAATCTTTATTTTCAATCATTACTCTGCTTTATAAAAAAGACATGATTTACATTTAATTCTCAGCTACTTTTCCTAAATTATGAGCAAATAGATCGGCCACACTCAGCAAAAACATCTAAAAAACATCAGCCTCCTCCATATCCCCTCTAGCTGTTAGAACCTTGCTGTTAGGTTTTTTTTCCTTTGCTGGTCACATGACCTTGTTGGCCTATTTAGTCCTGCTCCGCCCTTCTGGCTTTGCTGGACTTCATTATATATCTACTTTCTAGCTAGCCTGTGCTCTGTATCTAACTCTGTTAGTTTGCTTGGTCTACGGACCTCTATGTTCTATCTATTTTGTTTGTTCGTCTGTCTGCTACTATTTCTGTTAGGACGTGTCCCATATTCCTCCCAGTCCTTAGTACTTGTAGGGATTCCCTCCCCACATCTATAGGTCTCCGTACAGACTAGATTAGGACTTTAGCAGGTCTGATCGCAGGATCAGGTTCCCTGTTACATCGTAGGGATTCAGCTGAGTCCTATAGTAGGGACAGATCTCCTCTCTTTCCTTAGCTTTGGTAGCAGAACATAACAGTAAGTCCAGCCAGCAAATTCTCTAAGGAAAGATTTTTCTGTTCCATCATGGTGTCGGTTCAGGATTTGGCTCATCGCCTGCAGGGACTCTCTCTGGAGGTGGCCGAGCTCCGTCAGCACGTGAGTAACTGTCCTGGAGCACATTTCTTGGAGCCTAAGGTATGTTTGCCGGATTTATTTTTTGGTGAACACCGAGAATTTTTTTCATTTAAAAATGCTTGCTTATTGTATTTTCGTTTGAGACCTAAGTCCTCTGGGGATGAATCCCAGCGCGTAGGGTTCATAATGTCACTTTTGCGCAAAGAGCCTTAGGAGTGGGCCTTTTCTTTGCAACCTAGTGATTCATGCTTCAGATCAGTGGATAGTTTTTTTTCTGCTTTGGGACTATTATATGATGATCCTGACCGTGTCGCATCAGCTGAGACTGAGTTGAGACGTTTAAAACAAGGATCGGGTAATGTGGAAAAATATTGTACACATTTTCGTCGTTGGTCCACTCAAGCAGGGTGGAACGATTCTGCTCTGAAAAGTCTATTTCTTGCTGGGCTCAGTGAAAGGGTTAAAGACCTGCTAATTGCTTATCCTACACCTGAGGATTTGCAACAGGCTATGCAATTAGCTATACGGGTGGATAGAAGACTGCGTGCTAGGGTTAATAAGAGCAAATCCTCTGCTATGTCAGTTTCTGGTTATGATAATGTGTGTATTAACAGTGGTGAACCGATGGAGATTGGATCGGTGGCACCTCGCTCTCAAGAAAAAGACCGTCGTTTTTCGGAAGGCTTGTGTTTCTATTGCGGAAAATCTGGTCATTTGATTAAAGGCTGTGAGCTTCGTATGAAGAAAGAAAAAAAAATGGTCAGTCACGCCCGTATTGCCTGTTTAAATTCCAAGGGTGTATTTTTAGCTGCTTCCACGATTGCTCAGAAAAAATTGATGGAATTTCGGGTGTTTGTTGATTGCGGGTCTACACTGAATGTAATTGATGGGGGATTCGTGGAAAAACTCAATTTAAAACCTGAACCTTTATCATCCCCCATTGCTGTGGTTTCTGTGGATGGCTCCCCTTTGAAGAATATTACTCTCAAGGTCAGTGAATTTCCTCTCACTATTAATGGTGTTCACCATGAGAAATTGGATTTGGTAGTGTTGAATAACTTGCCTTCTCCAGTAATATTGGGTTTGCCCTGGTTAAAATTTCACAATCCTGTACTGGATTGGTCTACCAGTGAAATTAAATCCTGGAGCCATAAATGTTATGACAAGTGTTGTAACGGGCGTATTGCAGCTTTGGATAGGGGAGAATTGCCTGTTCCTATTCAGGATTTTTGGAGAGTTTTTTCTGAGAAAGAATCGCAGGTTTTGCCTCCCCATAGAGACTATGATTGTTCTATTGAATTTGTCCCTGGAGCGACTCTTCCTAAGAGTCGTTTATTTAACCTTACTATTCCTGAGAGGAAGGCTTTGGAGGAATACATACAGACAAGCTTGGCCGCCGGTCACATTAGGCCCTCTAAGTCTCCTGTGGCGGTTGGATTTTTTTTTGTAAAAAAAAAGGACGGCGGTTTACGTCCTTGTCTGGATTTTCGTGAGATTAACAAAATTACGGTACGCAATCCTTACCCACTGCCATTGATTCCTGATCTGTTTAACCAGTTATTGGGGGCCAAGTGGTTCTCTAAAATTGACCTTAAGGGGGCATACAATCTGTTGCGCATGAAGGAGGGTGATGAATGGAAGACTGCTTTTAACACTCCTGTGGGTCATTTTGAGAATCTGGTTATGCCTTTTGGTCTTACTAATGCTCCTGCATTTTTTCAGAATCTGATTAATGACATCCTTAGACCTTTGATCGGTAAAAATGTGGTTGTGTATTTGGATGACATTTTGATTTATTCGCCAGATCTGGAGTCTCATTGGCGGAGCGTGCGTGAGGTATTACAGTTATTAATGGACAATTCGCTTTTTGCTAAGCTGGAGAAATGTGAGTTCGCTGTACAGAGAATTAGTTTTTTGGGCTACATTATCTCCAGCAAAGGTTTTGAGATGGATCCGGTTAAGGTTCAGGCTGTGCAGGAATGGCCTAGGCCTATTGGTTTGAAATCGATACAGAGGTTTTTGGGTTTCGCCAATTACTATAGAAAGTTCATAAAAAATTTTTCTAGTATTGTCAAACCTCTGACTGATCTCACCAGGAAAGGTGCTGATGCGGTTCAGTGGTCTTCTGAGGCCATTGAAGCTTTTGTGTATCTCAAGGAGAGGTTCACCTCTGCTCCCATCCTTATGCAGCCTGATGTTACTAGGCCGTTTTTGGTTGAGGTTGATGCTTCCTCTGTGGGGGTTGGCGCAGTATTGTCTCAGGATAACGGGGATGGATTACATCCCTGTGCCTTTTTTTCAAAAATTTTTTCGGAGACTGAATTGAATTACGATATTGGTAATCGGGAATTATTGGCTATTAAACTCGCATTTGAACACTGGCGCCACTTCTTGGAAGGTGCGGAATTTCCCGTTCAGGTTCTTACGGATCATAAAAATCTGATATATCTTGATGCTGCCAAGCGCCTGAATGCCCGTCAGGCTAGGTGGGCACTGTTTTTCTCGCGGTTTAATTTCTCCGTTACTTACATCCCTGGTACTAAGAATGTTAAGGCGGATGCCTTGTCTCGCAGTTTTTCTCCCATAGTCGGTGCTGAGAAAGAGGAAAACATTTTACAAGAAGGTGTTGTGATAGCTGCTTTAGACTCCGTTTTGGAAGATGAGATTCTTAAAGCTCAGGAGAATGCCCCATCTAACACTCCTCATGGGAGGTTGTTTGTGCCTGGGACCTTTAGGAGAGATTTGTTTGTTGAGTGTCACGAATCTCGGTTGGCAGGTCATCCCGGAATCTCTGAGACCAAGAGACTGGTGGGTCGCAGTTTTTGGTGGCCTGGATGGCAGAAGGAAGTCATTAAGTGGGTGCGCCAATGTACTATATGTGCTAGATCTAAGTCCTCACATACTCCTGCTGCGGGGTTGCTTTGTCCTTTGGAGGTCCCCAGTGCTCCTTGGACACATTTGGCTATGGACTTTATAACTGACCTTCCCCCCTCTGAGGGTTTTACTGTCATCTGGGTGGTCGTGGACCGTTTTAGCAAGATGTGTCACTTGGTTCCCTTCGTCAAACTGCCCTGCGCTAAAACTCTCGCTAAGGCCTTTGTCAAGGAAATTGTCAGACTTCATGGCGTTCCTACTGACATTGTTTCTGATAGGGGTCCTCAGTTCGTAGCTCGTTTTTGGCGTGCCTTTTGTGACAGGTTGGGAATTCATTTGTCGTTTTCGTCCGGATATCATCCTGAATCTAATGGCCAGACAGAAAGGAAAAACCAGGATGTTGAGCAGTTCTTGCGTTGTTTTGTGGCAGACAATCAAGAGGGGTGGTCTGAGTTTCTGCCACTTGCCGAATTTGCTCTGAACAATCATACATCTTCTTCTGCTGGTTGTTCGCCTTTTTTTTGTTGTTCTGGGAGACATCCGTCGTTTGGGTCGTTCTCCAAGTTGGGATCTGCCGTGCCTGAGGAGGAGAATTTTTCCGGTGATTTGGAAAGAGTTTGGACGGATGTGCGTGGTAATCTTCAGGAGGCCAACAGAAAATCTAAAGACTACTTTGATAGGAAACGACAGGAGGTTTTGTTCGCTGTTGGTGACATGGTTTGGTTGTCCTCTAGGAATCTGCGGTTGAGGATTCCTTCTAAGAAATTGGGTCCCAAGTTTGTAGGGCCCTTTAAGGTGCTTCAGGTTGTCAACCAATCTGCTGTTAGGTTGGAGGTTCCTACCTCCTGGAGAATTAATCCGGTCTTTCATGTCTCTCTGTTAAAAAAAGCTGTTGTGTCGGATGGTGACGCCTCTGCCTCTGTTCCTCCGGTGGTGGAGGACGGGGAATATGAAATTTCTCGCATCCTTGACTCTAGACGGTATAGAGGTAGTTTGCAGTATCTTGTGGCCTGGAAAGGTTTCGGACCCGAGGATAACTCTTGGGTGAGGTCAGATGATGTTTCCGCGTCCAGACTTATCAGAGCGTTTCACAGGAGATTTCCTGATAAGCCTGGTCCTAGGGGATCCGGAGGATCCTCTTAGAAGGGGGGGTACTGTTAGAACCTTGCTGTTAGGTTTTTTTTCCTTTGCTGGTCACATGACCTTGTTGGCCTATTTAGTCCTGCTCCGCCCTTCTGGCTTTGCTGGACTTCATTGTATATCTACTTTCTAGCTAGCCTGTGCTCTGTATCTAACTCTGTTAGTTTGCTTGGTCTACGGACCTCTATGTTCTATCTATTTTGTTTGTTCGTCTGTCTGCTACTATTTCTGTTAGGAGGTGTCCCATATTCCTCCCAGTCCTTAGTACTTGTAGGGATTCCCTCCCCACATCTATAGGTCTCCGTACAGACTAGATTAGGACTTTAGCAGGTCTGATCGCAGGATCAGGTTCCCTGTTACATCGTAGGGATTCAGCTGAGTCCTATAGTAGGGACAGATCTCCTCTCTTTCCTTAGCTTTGGTAGCAGAACATAACACTAGCTGTCCTTTCCATCGCCAAGAGTAGTGTGTTTTCTGCCACCGTAGGCAAAACAAAAAGGTTAATCCATTTGCTTATAATTTAGGAAATCTCATATTAATTTAATATTCACCTAATGTACTCCTCGAGATTTTGAACTGTTTTTGAACATGGGTATATGTTAAACCTACAGTATAATTTGTTCAAAATTTTTCAATACTGGCCACAAAGCAGGGAATGTGTCAAACTCACAAATAGGTAGAATTTACCTAAAATTTCCGTCTGCTAGCAGATTGTTGATATAATGGTCCCGCTGGTCTTTGAAAACTGTTTTGCATGACTTTTGAGCTGACAATACACAGGTTACAGCTACGGCCAATCCCTGGCTTCACCAGTGATGATACTATGCTGCATGAATGCATTGGCCATTGACAAGTCATATCTGTCCCGATGGTACTGTTGGGATCTAATTGCCGCAGGCTACTCTAACAAGGACCAGCAGGACAAATGGGCACGCGGCACTGGAAATTACGTGAAGATTTACAAGGCAAGTAATAATTTTGAGTATTCCCTCCTCTGTGTCCATTTCTTAAAAATCCTATACAACTTAAAATGTACCTATAATTCATGCACAGAACATCATCTCTGCAGACTACTTAACAAAGGCTGATGGCATTACCTGAGTGGTGGGATTAGAAGCATGGATGATTTATAAGATAAGTAATAATTTTTGGTTCTTCAATACTCTTTGAACATTCATTTTTTACAAGTCCTGGAAAACTATTTAAAAAATGGACCTATAACTTATGTACAGAAAAATGGTCAGGCATATCTCATTCAATAACACAATACCAATGTATGAGTAAAAAATATGGTAACAAATCAGCTTTAGATATACATGATTAGAACATATTATAGACCTATAACAGATTTAGAGGCTTAAAATAGGGTTACTTATAATACCTTGAGGAATAATCTTTAAAACTCTATTAATTTACCTCATCAAAAATGACAATGTCAATTTTTTTGATAATTCGGTCTTAAAACTTAAAAAATTAAAATGTGAAATCTTTATTTTCAATCATTACTCTGCTTTATAAAAAAGACATGATTTACATTTAATTCTCAGCTACTTTTCCTAAATTATGAGCAAATAGATCGGCCACACTCAGCAAAAACATCTAAAAAACATCAGCCTCCTCCATATCCCCTCTAGCTGTCCTTTCCATCGCCAAGAGTAGTGTGTTTTCTGCCACCATAGGCAAAACAAAAAGGTTAATCCATTTGCTTATAATTTAGGAAATCTCATATTAATTTAAAATTCACCAAATGTACTCCTCGCGGTTTTGAACTGTTTTGTAATATGGGTATATGTTAAACCTACAGTATAATTTGTTGAAAATTTTTCAATACTGGCCACAAAGCAGGCAATGTGTCAAACTCACAAATAGGTAGAATTTACCTAAAATTTCCATCCGCTAGCAGATTGTTGATATAATGGTCCCGCTGGTCTTTAAAAACTGTTTTGCATGACTTTTGAGCTGACCATACACAGGTTACAGCTATGGTCAATCCCTGGCTTTACCAGTGATGATACTATGCTGCATAAATGCATTGGCCATTGACAAGTCATATCTGTCCCGATGGTACTGTTGGGATCTAATTGCCACAGGCTTTTCTAACAAGGACCAACAGGACAAATGGGCACGCGGCACTGGAAATTACGTGAAGGTTTACAAGTCAAGCAATAATTTTGAGTATTCCCTCCTCTGTGTCCATTTCTTAAAAATCCTATACAACTTAAAATGTACCTATAATTCATGCACAGAAGAAGATCACTGCAGAACACTTAACAAAGGCTGATGGCATTACCGGAGTGGCGGGATTAGAAGCATGGATGATTTATAAGATAAGTAATAATTTTTGGTTCTTCAATACTCTTTGAACTTTCATTTTTTACAAGTCCTGGAAAACTACTTAAAAAATGGACCTATAACTTATGTACAGAAAAATGGTCAGGCATATCTCATTCAATAACACAATACCAATGTATGAGTAAAAAATATGGTAACAAATCAGCTTTAGATATACATGATTAGAACATATTATGAACCTATAACAGATTTAGAGGCTTAAAAAAGGGTTACTTATACTACCTTGAGGAATAATCTTTAAAACTCTATTAATTTACCTCATCAAAAATGACAATGTCACTTTTTTTGATAATTTGGTCTTAAAACTTAAATAATTAAAATTCTAAATCTTTATTTTCAATCATTACTCTGCTTTATAAAAAAGACATGATTTACATTTAATTGTCATCTACATTTCCTAAATTATGAGCAAATAGATCGGCCACACTCAACAAAAACATCTAAAAAATATCAGCCTCCTCCATAACCCTTCTAGCTGTCCTTTCCATCACCAAGAGTAGTGTGTTTTCTGCCACCTTAGGCAAAAGAAAAAGGTTAATCCATTTGCGTATAATCGAGGAAATCTCATATTAATTTAATATTCACCTAATGTACTCCTCGAGGTTTTGAACTGTTTTGTAATATGGTTATATGTTAAACCTATAATTTGTTCAAAATTTTTCAACACTGGCCACAAAGCAGGGAATGTGTCAAACTCACAAATAGGTAGAATTTACCTAAAATTTCCGTCCGCTAGCAGATTGTGGATTTAATGGTCCCGCTGATCTTTGAAAACTGTTTTGCATGACTTTTGAGCTGACCATACACAGGTTACAGCTACTGCCAATCCCAGGCTTCACCAGTCATGATACTATGCTGCATAAATGCATTGGCCATTGACAAGTCATATCTGTCCCGATGGTACTGTTGGGATATAATTGTCACAGGCTACTCTAACAAGGACCAGCAGGACAAATGGTCACGCGGGACTGGAAATTACGTGAAGATTTACAAGGTAAGCAATAATTTTGAGTATTCCCTCCTCTGTGTCCATTTCTTAAAAATCCTATACAACTTAAAATGTACCTATAATTCATGCACAGAACAACATCACTGCAGACCACTTAACAAAGGCTGATGGCATTACCGGAGTGGCAGGATTAGAAGCATCGATGATTTATAAGATAAGTAATAATTTTTGGTTCTTAAATACTCTTTGAACATTAATTAATTACAAGTCCTGGAAAACTACTTAAAAAATGGACCTATTACTTATGTACAGAAAAATGGTCAGGCATATCTCATTCAATAACACAATATCAATGTATGAGTAAAAAATATGGTAACAAATAAGCTTTAGATATACATGATTAGAGCATACTATAGATCTATAACAGATTTAGAGGCTTAAAAAAGGGTTACTTATACTACCTTGAGGAACAATCGTTAAAACTCTATTAATTTGCCTCATCAAAATTGACAATGTCAATTTTTTTGATTATTTTGGTCTTAAAACTTAAAAAAATAAAATTCTAAATCTTTATTTTCAATCATTACTCTGCTTTATAAAAAAGACATGATTTACATTTAATTCTCAGCTACTTTTCCTAAATTATGAGCAAATATATCGGCCACACTCAGCAAAAATATCTAAAAAACATCAGCCTCCTCCATAACCCCTCTAGCTGTCCTTTCCATCACCAACAGTAGTGTGTTTTCTGCCACCTTAGGCAAAAGAAAAAGGTTAATCCATTTGCTTGTAATCGAGGAAATCTCATATTAATTTAATATTCACCTAATGTACTCCTCGAGGTTTTGAACTGTTTTGTAATATGGGTATATGTTAAACCTATAATTTGTTCAAAATTTTTCAACACTGGCCACAAAGCAGGGAATGTGTCAAACTCACAAATAGGTAGAATTTACCTAAAATTTCCATCAGCTAGCAGATTGTTGATATAATGGTCCCGCTGGTCTTTGAAAACTGTTTTTCATCACTTTTGAGCTGACCATACACAGGTTACAACTACGGCCAATCCCTGGCTTCACCAGTAATGATACTATGCTGCATAAATGCATTGGCCATTGACAAATCATATCTGTCCCGATGGTACTGTTGGGATCTAAATGCCGCAGTTTACTCTAACAAGGACCAGCAGGACAAATGGGCACGCGACACTGGAAATTTTGTGAAGATTTACAAGGCAAGTAATAATTTTGAGTATTCCCTCCTCTGTGTCAATTTCTTAAAAATCCTATACAACTTAAAATGTACTTATAATTCATGCACAGAACATCATCTCTGCAGACCACTTAACAAAGGCTGATGGCATTACCGGAGTGGCGGGATTAGAAGCATGGATGATTTATAAGATAAGTAATAATTTTTTGTTCTTCAATACTCTTTGAACATTCATTTTTAACAAGTCCTGGAAAACTACTTAAAAAATGGACCTATAATTTATGTACAGAAAAATGGTCAGGCATATCTCATTCAATAACACAATACCAATGTATGAGTAAAAAATATGGTAACAAATCAGCTTTAGGTATACATGATTAGAACATATTATAGACCTATAACAGATTTAGAGGCTTAAAAAAGGGTTACTTATACTACCTTGAGGAATAATCTTTAAAACTCTATTAATTTACCTCATCAAAAATGACAATGTCACTTTTTTTGATAATTCGGTCTTAAAATTTAAAAAATTAAAATTCTAAATCATTATTTTCAATTATTACCCTACTTTACTAAAAAAGACATGATTTACATTTAATTCTCAGCTACTTTTCCTAAATTATGAGCAAATAGATCGGCCACACTCAGCAAAAACATCTAAAAAACATCAGCCTCCTCCAGAACCCCTCTAGCTGTCCTTTCCATCACCAAGAGTAGTGTGTTTTCTGCCACCTTAGGCAAAACAAAAAGGTTAATCCATTTGCTTATAATTTAGGAAATCTCATATTAATTTAATATTCACCTAATGTACTCCTCGAGGTTTTGAACTGTTTTGTCATATGGGTATATGTTAAACCTACAGTATAATTTGTTGAAAATTTTTCAATACTGGCCACAAAGCAGGGAATGTGTCAAACTCACAAATAGGTAGAATTTACCTAAAATTTCCGTCCGCTAGCAGATTGTTGATATAATGGTCCCGCTGGTCTTTGAAAACTGTTTTGCATGACTTTTGAGCTGACCATACACAGGTTACAGCTATGGCCAATCCCTGGCTTCACCAGTGATGATACTATGCTGCATAAATGCATTGGCCATTGACAAGTCATATCTGTCCCGATGGTACTGTTGCGATCTAATTGCCGCAGGCTACTCTAACAAGGACCAGCAAGACAAATGGGCACGCGGCACTGGAAATTAAGTGAAGATTTACAAGGCAAGTAATAATTTTGAGTATTCCCTCCTCTGTGTCCATTTCTTAAAAATCCTATACAACTTAAAATGTACCTATAATTCATGCACAGAACATCATCACTGCAGACCACTTAACAAAGGCTGATGGCATTAACGGAGTGGCGGGATTAGAAGCATGGATGATTTATAAGATAAGTAATAATTTTTGGTTCTTCAATACTCTTTGAACATTAATTTTTTACAAGTCCTGGAAAACTACTTAGAAAATGGACCTATAACTTATGTACAGAAAAATGTTCAGGCATATCTCATTCAATAACACAATATCAATGTATGAGTAAAAAATATGGTAACAAATCAGCTTTAGATATACATGATTAGAACATATTATAGACCTATAACAGATTTAGAGGCTTAAAATAGGGTTACTTATAATACCTTGAGGAATAATCTTTAAAACTCTATTAATTTACCTCATCAAAAATGACAATGTCAATTTTTTTGATAATTCGGTCTTAAAACTTAAAAAATTAAAATTTGAAATCTTTATTTTCAATCATTACTCTGCTTTATAAAAAAGACATGATTTACATTTAATTCTCAGCTACTTTTCCTAAATTATGAGCAAATAGATCGGCCACACTCAGCAAAAACATCTAAAAAACATCAGCCTCCTCCATATCCCCTCTAGCTGTCCTTTCCATCGCGAAGAGTAGTGTGTTTTCTGCCACCATAGGCAAAACAAAAAGGTTAATCCATTTGCTTATAATTTAGGAAATCTCATATTAATTTAAAATTCACCAAATGTACTCCTCGCGGTTTTGAACTGTTTTGTAATATGGGTATATGTTAAACCTACAGTATAATTTGTTGAAAATTTTTCAATACTGGCCACAAAGCAGGCAATGTGTCAAACTCACAAATAGGTAGAATTTACCTAAAATTTCCATCCGCTAGCAGATTGTTGATATAATGGTCCCGCTGGTCTTTAAAAACTGTTTTGCATGACTTTTGAGCTGACCATACACAGGTTACAGCTATGGCCAATCCCTGGCTTTACCAGTGATGATACTATGCTGCATAAATGCATTGGCCATTGACAAGTCATATCTGTCCCGATGGTACTGTTGGGATCTAATTGCCACAGGCTTTTCTAACAAGGACCAACAGGACAAATGGGCACGCGGCACTGGAAATTACGTGAAGGTTTACAAGTCAAGCAATAATTTTGAGTATTCCCTCCTCTGTGTCCATTTCTTAAAAATCCTATACAACTTAAAATGTACCTATAATTCATGCACAGAAGAAGATCACTGCAGAACACTTAACAAAGGCTGATGGCATTACCGGAGTGGCGGGATTAGAAGCATGGATGATTTATAAGATAAGTAATAATTTTTGGTTCTTCAATACTCTTTGAACTTTCATTTTTTACAAGTCCTGGAAAACTACTTAAAAAATGGACCTATAACTTATGTACAGAAAAATGGTCAGGCATATCTCATTCAATAACACAATACCAATGTATGAGTAAAAAATATGGAAACAAATCAGCTTTAGATATACATGATTAGAACATATTATGAACCTATAACAGATTTAGAGGCTTAAAAAAGGGTTACTTATACTACCTTGAGGAATAATCTTTAAAACTCTATTAATTTACCTCATCAAAAATGACAATGTCACTTTTTTTGATAATTTGGTCTTAAAACTTAAATAATTAAAATTCTAAATCTTTATTTTCAATCATTACTCTGCTTTATAAAAAAGACATGATTTACATTTAATTGTCATCTACATTTCCTAAATTATGAGCAAATAGATCGGCCACACTCAACAAAAACATCTAAAAAATATCAGCCTCCTCCATAACCCTTCTAGCTGTCCTTTCCATCACCAAGAGTAGTGTGTTTTCTGCCACCTTAGGCAAAAGAAAAAGGTTAATCCATTTGCGTATAATCGAGGAAATCTCATATTAATTTAATATTCACCTAATGTACTCCTCGAGCTTTTGAACTGTTTTGTAATATGGGTATATGTTAAACCTACAGTATAATTTGTTCAAAATTTTTCAATACTGGCCACAAAGCAGGGAATGTGTCAAACTCACAAATAGGTAGAATTTACCTAAAATTTCCGTCCGCTAGCAGATTGTTGATATAATTGTCACGCTTGTCTTTGAAAACTGTTTTGCATGACTTTTGAGCTGACAATACACAGGTTACAGCTACGGCCAATCCCTGACTTCACCAGTGATTATACTATGCTGCATGAATGCATTGGCCATTGACAAGTCATATCTGTCCCGATGGTACTGTTGGGATCTAATTGCCGCAGTTTACTCTAACAAGGACCAGCAGGACAAATGGGCACGCGGCACTGGAAATGACGTGAAGATTTACAAGGCAAGTAATAATTTTGAGTATTACCTCCTCTGTGTCCATTTCTTAAAAATCCTATACAACTTAAAATGTACTTATAATTCATGCACAGAACATCATCTCTGCAGACCACTTAACAAAGGCTGATGGCATTACCGGAGTGGCGGGATTAGAAGCATGGATTATTTATAAGATAAGTAATAATTTTTGGTTCTTCAATACTCTTTGAACATTCATTTTTTACAATTCCTGGAAAACAACTTAAAAAATGGACCTATAACTTATGTACAGAAAAATGGTCAGGCATATCTCATTCAATAACACAATACCAATGTATGAGTAAAAAATATGGTAACAAATCAGCTTTAGATATACATGATTAGAGCATATTACAGACCCATAACAGATTTAGAGGATTAAAAAAGGGTTACTTATTCTACCTTGATAAATAATCTTTAAAACTCTATTAATTTGCCTCATCAAAAATGACAATGTCACTTTTTTGATAATTCGGTCTTAAAACTTAAATAATTAAAATTCTAAATCTTTATTTTCAATCATTACTCTGCTTTATAAAAAAGACATGATTTACATTTAATTGTCATCTACATTTTCTAAATTATGAGCAAATAGATCGGCCACACTCAACAAAAACATCTAAAAAACATCAGCCTCCTCCATAACCCCTCTAGCTGTCCTTTCCATCACCAAGAGTAGTGTGTTTTCTGCCACCTTAGGCAAAAGAAAAAGGTTAATCCATTTGCTTGTAATCGAGGAAATCTCATATTAATTTAATATTCACCTAATGTACTCCTCGAGGTTTTGAACTGTTTTGTAATATGGGTATATGTTAAACCTATAATTTGTTCAAAATTTTTCAACACTGGCCACAAAGCAGGGAATGTGTCAAACTCACAAATAGGTAGAATTTACCTAAAATTTCCGTCAGCTAGCAGATTGTTGATATAATGGTCCCGCTGGTCTTTGAAAACTGTTTTTCATCACTTTTGAGCTGACCATACACAGGTTACAGCTACGGCCAATCCCTGGCTTCACCAGTAATGATACTATGCTGCATAAATGCATTGGCCATTGACAAGTCATATCTGTCCCGATGGTACTGTTGGGATCTAAATGCCGCAGTTTACTCTAACAAGGACCAGCAGGACAAATGGGCACGCGACACTGGAAATTTTGTGAAGATTTACAAGGCAAGTAATAATTTTGAGTATTCCCTCCTCTGTGTCAATTTCTTAAAAATCCTATACAACTTAAAATGTACTTAGAATTCATGCACAGAACGTCATCTCTGCAGACCACTTAACAAAGGCTGATGGCATTACCGGAGTGGCGGGATTAGAAGCATGGATGATTTATAAGATAAGTAATAATTTTTTGTTCTTCAATACTCTTTGAACATTCATTTTTTACAAGTCCTGGAAAACTACTTAAAAAATGGACCTATAATTTATGTACAGAAAAATGGTCAGGCATATCTCATTCAATAACACAATACCAATGTATGAGTAAAAAATATGGTAACAAATCAGCTTTAGGTATACATGATTAGAACATATTATAGACCTATAACAGATTTAGAGGCTTAAAAAAGGGTTACTTATACTACCTTGAGGAATAATCTTTAAAACTCTATTAATTTACCTCATCAAAAATGACAATGTCACTTTTTTTGATAATTTGGTCTTAAAACTTAAAAAATTAAAATTCTAAATCTTTATTTTCAATCATTACACTGCTTTATAAAAAAGACATGATTTACATTTAATTCTCAGCTACTTTTCCTAAATTATGAGCATATAGATCGGCCACACTCAGCAAAAACATCTAAAAAACATCAGCCTCCTCCATAACCCCTCTAGCTGTCCTTTCCATCACCAAGAGTAGTGTGTTTTCTGCCACCTTAGGCAAAACAAAAAGGTTAATCCATTTGCTTATAATTCAGGAAATCTCATATTAATTTAATATTCACCTTATGTACTCCTCGAGCTTTTGAACTGTTTTGTAATATGGGTATATGTTAAACCTACAGTATAATTTGTTCAAAATTTTTCAATACTGGCCACAAAGCAGGGAATGTGTCAAACTCACAAATAGGTAGAATTTACCTAATATTTCCGTCCGCTAGCAGATTGTTGATATAATTGTCACGCTGGTCTTTGAAAACTGTTTTGCATGACTTTTGAGCTGACAATACACAGGTTACAGCTACGGCCAATCCCTGACTTCACCAGTGATTATACTATGCTGCATGAATGCATTGGCCATTGACAAGTCATATCTGTCCCGATGGTACTGTTGGGATCTAATTGCCGCAGTTTACTCTAACAAGGACCAGCAGGACAAATGGGCACGCGGCACTGGAAATGACGTGAAGATTTACAAGGCAAGTAATAATTTTGAGTATTACCTCCTCTGTGTCCATTTCTTAAAAATCCTATACAACTTAAAATGTACTTATAATTCATGCACAGAACATCATCTCTGCAGACCACTTAACAAAGGCTGATGGCATTACCGGAGTGGCGGGATTAGAAGCATGGATTATTTATAAGATAAGTAATAATTTTTGGTTCCTCAATACTCTTTGAACATTCATTTTTTACAATTCCTGGAAAACAACTTAAAAAATGGACCTATAACTTATGTACAGAAAAATGGTCAGGCATATCTCATTCAATAACACAATACCAATGTATGAGTAAAAAATATGGTAACAAATCAGCTTTAGATATACATGATTAGAGCATATTACAGACCCATAACAGATTTAGAGGATTAAAAAAGGGTTACTTATTCTACCTTGATAAATAATCTTTAAAACTCTATTAATTTGCCTCATCAAAAATGACAATGTCACTTTTTTTGATAATTCGGTCTTAAAACTTAAATAATTAAAATTCTAAATCTTTATTTTCAATCATTACTCTGCTTTATAAAAAAGACATGATTTACATTTAATTGTCATCTACATTTTCTAAATTATGAGCAAATGGATCGGCCACACTCAACAAAAACATCTAAAAAACATCAGCCTCCTCCATAACCCCTCTAGCTGTCCTTTCTATCACCAAGAGTAGTGTGTTTTCTGCCACCTTAGGCAAAAGAAAAAGGTTAATCCATTTGCTTGTAATCGAGGAAATCTCATATTAATTTAATATTCACCTAATCTACTCCTCGAGGTTTTGAACTGTTTTGTAATATGGGTATATGTTAAACCTATAATTTGTTCAAAATTTTTCAACACTGGCCACAAAGCAGGGAATGTGTCAAACTCACAAATAGGTAGAATTTACCTAAAATTTCCGTCAGCTAGCAGATTGTTGATATAATGGTCCCGCTGGTCTTTGAAAACTGTTTTTCATCACTTTTGAGCTGACCATACACAGGTTACAGCTACGGCCAATCCCTGGCTTCACCAGTAATGATGCTATGCTGCAAAAATGCATTGGCCATTGACAAGTCATATCTGTCCCGATGGTACTGTTGGGATCTAAATGCCGCAGTTTACTCTAACAAGGACCAGCAGGACAAATGGGCACGCGACACTGGAAATTTTGTGAAGATTTACAAGGCAAGTAATAATTTTGAGTATTCCCTCCTCTGTGTCAATTTCTTAAAAATCCTATACAACTTAAAATGTACTTATAATTCATGCACAGAACATCATCTCTGCAGACCACTTAACAAAGGCTGATGGCATTACCGGAGTGGCGGGATTAGAAACATGGATGATTTATAAGATAAGTAATAATTTTTTGTTCTTCAATACTCTTTGAACATTCATTTTTTACAAGTCCTGGAAAACTACTTAAAAAATGGACCTATAATTTATGTACAGAAAAATGGTCAGGCATATCTCATTCAATAACACAATACCAATGTATGAATAAAAAATATGGTAACAAATCAGCTTTAGGTATACATGATTAGAACATATTATAGACCTATAACAGATTTAGAGGCTTAAAAAAGGGTTACTTATACTACCTTGAGGAATAATCTTTAAAACTCTATTAATTTACCTCATCAAAAATGACAATGTCACTTTTTTTGATAATTTGGTCTTCAAACTTAAAAAATTAAAATTCTAAATCTTTATTTTCAATCATTACACTGCTTTATAAAAAAGACATGATTTACATTTAATTCTCAGCTACTTTTCCTAAATTATGAGCAAATAGATCGGCCACACTCAGCAAAAACATCTAAAAAACATCAGCCTCCTCCATAACCCCTCTAGCTGTCCTTTCCATCACCAAGAGTAGTGTGTTTTCTGCCACCTTAGGCAAAACAAAAAGGTTAATCCATTTGCTTATAATTCAGGAAATCTCATATTAATTTAATATTCACCTTATGTACTCCTCGAGCTTTTGAACTGTTTTGTAATATGGGTCTATGTTAAACCTACAGTATAATTTGTTCAAAATTTTTCAATACTGGCCACAAAGCAGGGAATGTGTCAAACTCACAAATAGGTAGAATTTACCTAAAATTTCCGTCCGCTAGCAGATTGTTGATATAATTGTCACGCTGGTCTTTGAAAACTGTTTTGCATGACTTTTGAGCTGACAATACACAGGTTACAGCTACGGCCAATCCCTGACTTCACCAGTGATTATACTATGCTGCATGAATGCATTGGCCATTGACAAGTCATATCTGTCCCGATGGTACTGTTGGGATCTAATTGCCGCAGTTTACTCTAACAAGGACCAGCAGGACAAATGGGCACGCGGCACTGGAAATGACGTGAAGATTTACAAGGCAAGTAATAATTTTGAGTATTACCTCCTCTGTGTCCATTTCTTAAAAATCCTATACAACTTAAAATGTACTTATAATTCATGCACAGAACATCATCTCTGCAGACCACTTAACAAAGGCTGATGGCATTACCGGAGTGGCGGGAATAGAAGCATGGATTATTTATAAGATAAGTAATAATTTTTGGTTCTTCAATACTCTTTGAACATTCATTTTTTACAATTCCTGGAAAACAACTTAAAAAATGGACCTATAACTTATGTACAGAAAAATGGTCAGGCATATCTCATTCAATAACACAATACCAATGTATGAGTAAAAAATATGGTAACAAATCAGCTTTAGATATACATGATTAGAGCATATTACAGACCCATAACAGATTTAGAGGATTAAAAAAGGGTTACTTATTCTACCTTGATAAATAATCTTTAAAACTCTATTAATTTACCTTATCAAAAATGACAATGTCACTTTTTTTGATAATTCGGTCTTAAAACTTAAAAAATTAAAATTCTAAATCTTTATTTTCAATCATTACTCTGCTTTATAAAAAAGACATGATTTACATTTAATTCTCAGCTACTTTTCCTAAATTATGAGCAAATAGATCGGCCACACTCAGCAAAAACATCTAAAAAACATCAGCCTCCTCCATAACCCCTCTAGCTGTCCTTTCCATCACCAACAGTAGTGTGTTTTCTGCCACCTTAGGCAAAACAAAAAGGATAATCATTTGCTTATAATTTAGGAAATCTCATATTCATTTAATATTCACCTAATGCACTCCTCGAGGTTTTGAACTGTTCTGTAATATGGGTATATATTCAACCTAGAGTATAATTTGTTGAAAATTTTTCAATACTGGCCACAAAGCAGGGAATGTGTCAAACTCACAAATAGGTAGAATTTACCTAAAATTTCCGTCCGCTAGCAGATTGTTGATATAATGGTCCCGCTGGTCTTTGAAAACTGTTTTGCATGACTTTTGAGCTGACCATACACAGGTTACAGCTACGGCCAATCCCTGGCTTCACCAGTGATGATACTATGCTGCATAAATGCATTGGCCATTGAGAAGTCATATCTGTCCCGATGGTACTGTTGGGATCTAATTGCCACAGGCTTTTCTAACAAGGACCAGCAGCACAAATGGGCACGCGGCACTGGAAATTACGTGAAGATTTACAAGGCAAGTAATAATTTTGAGTATTCCCTCCTCTGTGTCCATTTCTTAAAAATCCTATACAACTTAAAATGTACCTATAATTCATGCACAGAACATCATCACTGCAGGCCACTTAACAAACATTGATGGCATTACCGGAGTGGCGGGATTAGAAGCATGGATGATTTATAAGATAAGTAATAATTTCTGGTTCTTCAATACTCTTTGAACATTCATTTTTTACAAGTCCTGGAAAACTACTTAAAAAATGGACCTATAACTTATGTACAGAAAAATGGTCAGGCATATCTCATTCAATAACACAATACCAATGTATGAGTAAAAAATATGGTAACAAATCAGCTTTAGATATACATGATTAGAACATATTATAAACCTATAACAGATTTAGAGGCTTAAAAAAGGGTTACTTATACTACCTTGAGGAATAATCTTTAAAACTCTATTAATTTACCTCATCAAAAATGACAATGTCACTTTTTTTGATTATTACGGTCTTAAAACTTAAAAAATTAACATTCTATATCTTTATTTTCAATCTTTACTCTGCTTTATAAAAAAGACGTGATTTACATTTAATTCTCAGCTACTTTTCCTAAATTATGAGCAAATAGATCGGCCACACTCAGCAAAACATCTAAAAAACATCAGCCTCCTCCATAACCCCGCTAGCTGTCCTTTCCATCACCAAGAGTAGTGTGTTTTCTGCCACCTTAGGCAAAACAAAAAGGTTAATCCATTTGCTTATAATTTAGGAAATCTCATATTAATTTAATATTCACCTAATGTACTCCTCGAGGTTTTGAACTGGCTTGTAATATGGGTATATGGTAAACCTAAAATTTGGTCAATATTTTTTAATACTGGCCACAAAGCAGGGAATGTGTCAAACTCACAAATAGGTAGAATTTACCTAAAATTTCCGTCCGCTAGCAGATTGTTGATATAATGGTCCCGCTGGTCTTTGAAAACTGTTTTGCATGACTTTTGAGCTGACTATACACAGGTTACAGCTACGGCCAATCCCTGGCTTCACCAGTGATGATACTATGCTGCATAAATGCATTGGCCATTGACAAGTCATATCTTTCCCGATGGTACTGTTGGGATCTAATTGCCGCAGGCTACTCTAACAAGGACCAGCAGGACAAATGGGCACGACGCACTGGAAATTACATGAAGATTTTCAAGTCAAGCAATAATTTTGAGTATTCCCTACTCTGTGTCCATTTCTTAAAAATCCTATACAACTTAAAATGTACCTATAATTCATGCACAGAACATCATCACTGCAGACCACTTAACAAAGGCTGATGGCATTACCGGAGTGGCGGGATTAGAAGCATGGATGATTTATAAGATAAGTAATAATTTTTGGTTCTTCAATACTCTTTGAACATTAATTTTTTACAAGTCCTGGAAAACTACTTAAAAAATGGACCTATTCCTTATGTGCAGAAAAATGGTCAGGCATATCTCATTCAATAACACAATACCAATGTATGAGTAAAAAATATGGTAACAAATCAGCTTTAGATATACATGATTAGAACATATTATAGACCTATAACAGATTTAGAGGCTTAAAAAAGGTTTACTTATACTACCATGAGGAATAATCGTTAAAACTCTATTAATTTACCTCATCAAAAATGACAATGTCACTTTTTTTGATTATTTCGGTCTTTAAACTTAAAGAATTAAAATTCTAAATCTTTATTTTCAATCATTACTCTGCTTTATAAAAAAGACATGATTTACATTTAATTCTCAGCTACTTTTCCTAAATTATGAGCAAATAGATCGGCCACACTCAGCAAAAACATCTAAAAAACATCAGCCTCCTCCATAACCCCTCTAGCTGTCCTTTCCATCACCAAGAGTAGTGTGTTTTCTGCCACCTTAGGCAAAACAAAAAGGTTATTCCATTTGCTTATAATTTAGGAAATCTCATATTAATTTAATATTCACCTAATGTACTCCTCGAGGTTTCGAACAGTTTTGTAATATGGGTATATGTTAAACCTATAATTTGTTCAAAACTTTTCAATACTGGCTACAAAGGAGGGAATGTGTCAAACTCAAAAATAGGTAGAATTTACCTAAAATTTCCGTCCGCTAGCAGATTGTTGATATAATGGTCCCGCTGGTCTTTGAAAACTGTTTTTCATCACTTTTCAGCTGACCATACACAGGTTACAGCTACGGCCAATCCCTGGCTTCACCAGTGATGATACTATGCTGCATAAATGCATTGGCAATTGACAAGTCATATCTGTCCCGATGGTACTGTTGGGATCTAATTGTCACAGGCTACTCTAACAAGGAAAGCAGGACAAATGGGCACGCGGCACTGGAAATTACATGAAGATTTACAAGGCAAGTAATAATTTTGAGTATTCCCTCCTCTGTGTCCATTTCTTAGAAATCCTATACAACTTAAAATGTACCTATAATTCATGCACAGAACATCATCACTGCAGACCACTTAACAAAGGCTGATGGCATTACCGAAGTGGCGGGATTAGATGTATGGATGATTTATAAGATAAGTAATAATTTTTGGTTCTTCAATACTCTTTGAACATTAATTTTTTACAAGTCCTGGAAAACTAATTAAAAAATGGACCTATTACTTATGTACAGAAAAATGGTCAGGCATATCTCATTCAATAACACAATACCAATGTATGAGTAAAAAATATGGTAACAAATCAGCTTTAGATATACATGATTAGAACATATTATAGACCTATAACAGATTTACAGGCTTAAAAAAGGGTTACTTATACTACCTTGAGGAATAATCATTAAAACTCTATTAATTTACCTCATCAAAAATGACAGTCACTTTTTTTGATTATTTCAGTCTTAAAACTTAAAAAATTAAAATTCTAAATCTTTATTTTCAATCCTTACTCTGCTTTTTAAAAAAGACATGATTTACATTTAATTCTCAGCTACTTTTCCTAAATTATGAGCAAATAAATCGGCCACACTCAGCAAAAACATCTAAAAAGCATCAGCCTCCTCCATAACCCCTCTAGCTGTCCTTTCCATCACCAAGAGTAGTGTGTTTTCTGCCACCTTAGGCAAAACAAAAAGGTTAATCCATTTGCTTATAATTTAGGAAATCTCATATTAATTTAATATTCACCTAATGTACTCCTCAAGGTTTTGAACTGTTTTGTAATATGGGTATATGTTAAACCTATAATTTGTTCAAAATTTTTCAATACTGGCCACAAAGCAGGGAATGTGTCAACCTCACAAATAGGTAGAATTTACCTAAAATTTCCATCTGCTAACAGATTGTTCATATAATGGTCCCGCTGGTCTTTTCAAACTGTTTTGCATGACTTTTGAGCTGACCATACACAGGTTACAGCTACGGCCAATCCCTGGCTTCACCAGTTATGATACTATGCTGCATAAATGCATTGGCTATTGACAAGTCATATCTGTACCGATGGTACTGTTGGGATCTAATTGCCACAGGCTACTCTAACAAGGACCAGCAGGACAAATGGGCACGCGGCACTGGAAATTACGTGAAGATTTACAAGGCAAGTAATAATTTTGAGTTTTCCCTCCTCTGTGTCCATTTCTTAAAAATCCTATACAACTTAAAATGTAGCTATATTTCATTCACAGAACATCATCACTGCAGACCACTTAACAAAGGCTGATGGCATTACCGGAGTGGCGGGATTAGAAGCATGGATGATTTATAAGATAAGTAATAATTTTTGGTTCTTCAATACTCTTTGAACATTAATTTTTTACAAGTCCTGGAAAACTACTTAAAAAATGGACCTATTACTTATGTACAGAAAAATGGTCAGGCATATCTCATTCAATAACACAATACCAATGTATGAGTAAAAAATATGGTAACAAATCAGCTTTAGATATACATGATTAGAACATATTATAGACCTATAACAGATTTAAAGGCTTAAAAAAGGGTTACTTATACTACCTTGAGGAATAATCATTAAATCTCTATTAATTTACCTCATCAAAAATGACAATGTCACTTTTTTTGATTATTTCGGTCTTAAAACTTAAAAAATTAAAATTCTAAATCTTTATTTTCAATCAATACTCTGCTTTTTAAAAAAAACATGATTTACATTTAATTCTCAGCTATTTTTCCTAAATTATGAGCAAATAGATCGGCCACACTCAGCAAAAACATCTAAAAAATATCAGCCTCCTCCATAACCCCTCTAGCTGTCCTTTCCATAACCAAGAGTAGTGTGTTTTCTGCCATCTTAGGCAAAACAAAAAGGATAACCATTTGCTTATAATTTAGGAAATCTCATATTAATTTAATATTCACCTAATGTACTCCTCGAGGTTTTGAACTGTTTTGTAATATGGGTACATGTTAAACCTATAATTTGTTCAAAATTTTTCAATACTGGCCACAAAGCAGGGAATGTGTCAAACTCACAAATAGGTAGAATTTACCTAAAATTTCCGTCCGCTAGCA
Organism: Phyllobates terribilis; assembly: GCF_046119375.1. NCBI lineage: Eukaryota > Metazoa > Chordata > Amphibia > Anura > Dendrobatidae > Phyllobates > Phyllobates terribilis. Next base: position 210,411,855 of record NW_027362761.1, on the reverse strand, counting down.
GATTGTTGATATAATGGTCCAACTGGTCTCTGAAAACTGTTTTGCATGACTTTTGAGCTGAACATACACAGGTTACAGCTACGGCCAATCCCTGGCTTCACCAATGATGATACTATGCTGCATAAATGCATTGGCCATTGACAAGTCATATCTGTCCCGATGATACTGTTGGGATCTAATTTCCGCAGGATACTCTAACAAGGACCAGCAGGACAAATGGGCACGCGGCAGTGGAAATTCTGTGAAGATTTACAAGGCAAGTAATAATTTTGAGTATTCCCTCCTCTGTGTCCATTTCTTAAAAATACTATACAACTTAAAATGTACCTATAATTCATGCACAGAACATCATCACTGAGACCACTTAACAAAGGCTGATGGCATTACCGGAGTGGCAGGATTAGAAGCATGGATGATTTATAAGATAAGTAATAATTTTTGGTTCTTCAATACTCTTTGAACATTAATTTTATACAAGTCCTGGAAAACTACTTAAAAAATGGACCTATTACTTATGTACAGAAAAATGGTCAGGCATATCTCATTCAATAACACAATACCAATATATGAGTAAAAAATATGGTAACAAATCAGCTTTAGATATACATGATTAGAACATATTATAGACCTATAACAGATTTAGAGGCTTAAAAAAGGGTTACTTATACTACCTTGAGGAATAATCACTAAAACTCTATTAATTTACCTCATCAAAAATGACAATGTCATTTTTTTTGATTATGACGGTCTTAAAACTTAAAAAATTAACATTCTATATCTTTATTTTCAATCATTACTCTGCTTTATAAAAAAGACATGATTTACATTTAATTCTCAGCTACTTTTCCTAAATTATGAGCAAATAGATCGGCCACACTCAGCAAAAACATCTAAAAAACATCAGCCTCCTCCGTAACCCCTCTAGCTGTCCTTTCCATCACCAAGAGTAGTGTGTTTTCTGCCACCTTAGGCAAAACAAAAAGGTTAATCCATTTGCTTATAATTTAGGAAATCTCATATTAATTTAATATTCACCTAATGTACTCCTCGAGCTTTTGAACTGGTTTTTAATATGGGTATATGTTAAAGCTATAATTTGTTCAAAATTTTTCAATACTGGCCACAAAGCAGGAAATGTGTCAAACTCACAAATAGGTAGAATTTACCTAAAATTTCCGTCCGCTAGCAGATTGTTGATATAATGGTCTCACTGGTCTCTGAAAACTGTTTTGCATGACTTTTGAGCTGACCATACACAGGTTACAGCTACGGCCAATCCCTGGCTTCACCAGTGATGATACTATGCTGCATAAATGCATTGGCCATTGACAAGTCATATCTGTCCCGATGATACTGTTGGGATCTAATTGCCGCAGGCTACTCTAACAAGGACCAGCAGGACAAATGGGCACGCGGCAGTGGAAATTCTGTGAAGATTTACAAGGCAAGTAATAATTTTGAGTATTCCCTCCTCTGTGTCCATTTCTTAAAAATCCTATACAACTTAAAATGTACCTATAATTCATGCACAGAACATCATCTCTGCAGACCACTTAACAAAGGCTGATGGCATTACCGGAGTGGCGGGATGAGAAGCATGGATGATTTTTAAGATAAGTAATAATTTTTGGTTCTTCAATACTCTTTGAACATTAATTTTTTACAAGTCCTGGAAAACTACTTAAAAAATGGACCTATAACTCATGTACAGAAAAATGGTCAGGCATATCTCATTCAATAACACAATACCAATGTATGAGTAAAAAATATGGTAACAAATTAGCTTTAGATATACATGATTAGAACATATTATAGACCTATAACAGATTTAGAGGCTTAAAAAAGGGTTACTTATACTACCTTGAGGAATAATCTTTAAAACTCTATTAATTTACCTTACTAAAAATGACAATGTCACTTTTTTTGATAATTCGGTCTTAAAACTTAAAAAATTAAAATTCCAAATCTTTATTTTCAATCATTACTCTGATTTATAAAAAAGACACGATTTACAATTAATTCTCAGCTACTTTTCCTAAATTATGAGCAAATAGATCGGCCACACTCAGCAAAAACATCTAAAAAACATCAGCTTCCTCCATAACCCCTCTAGCTGTCCTTTCCATCACCAAGAGTAGTGTGTTTTCTGCCACCTTAGGCAAAACAAAAAGGTTAATCCATTTGCTTATAATTTAGGAAATCTCATATTAATTTAATATTGACCTAATGTACTCCTCGAGGTTTTGAACTGTTATGTAATATGGGTATATGCTAAACCTATAATTTGTTCAAAAATTTTCAATACTCGCCACAAAGCAAGGAATGTGTCAAACTCACAAATAGGTAGAATTTACCTAAAATTTCCATCCGCTAGGATATTGTTGATATAATGGTCCCGCTGGTCTTTGAAAACTGTTTTGCATGACTTTTGAGCTGACCATACACAGGTTACAGCCAAGGCCAATCCCTGGCTTCACCAGTGATGATACTATGCTGCATAAATGCATTTGCCACTGACAAGTCATATCTGTCCTGATGGTACTGTTGGGATCTAAATGCCGCAGGCTACTCTAACAAGGACCAGCAGGACAAATGGGCATGCGGCACTGGAAATTACGTGAAGATTTACAAGGCAAGTAATAATTTTGAGTATTCCCTCCTCTGTGTCCATTTCTTAAAATTCCTATACAACTTAAAATGTACCTATAATTCATGCACAGAACATCATCTCTGCAGACCACATAACAAAGGCTGATGGCATTACCGGAGTGGTGGGAATAGAAGCATGGATGATTTATGAGATAAGTAATAATTTTTGGTTCTTCAAAACTCTTTGAATTTAAATTTTTTACAAGTCCTGGAAAACTACCTAAAAAATGGACCTATAACTTATATACAGAAAAATGGTCAGGCATATCTCATTCAATAACACAATACCAATGCATGAGTAAAAATATCGTAACAAATCAGCTTTAGATATACATGATTAGAACATATTATAGACCTATAACCGATTTAGAGGCTTAAAAAAGGGTTACTTATACTACCTTGAGGAATAATTTTTAAAACTCTATTAATTTACCTTACTAAAAATGACAATGTCACTTTTTTTGATAATTCGTTCTTAAAACTAAAAAAATTAAAATTCCAAATCTTTGTTTTCAATCATTACTCTGATTTATAAAAAAGACACGATTTACATTTAATTCTCAGCTACTTTTCCTAAATTATGAGCACATAGATCGGCCACACTCAGCAAAAACATCTAAAAAACATCAGCCTCCTCCATAACCCCTCTAGCTGTCCTTTCCATCACCAAAAGTAGTGTGTTTTCTGCCACCTTAGGCAAAACAAAAAGGTTAATCCATTTGCTTATAATTTAGGAAATCTCATATTAATTTAATATTCACCTAATGTACTCCTCGAGGTTTTGAACTGTTATGTAATATGGGTATATGTTAAACCTATAATTTGTTGAAAATTTTTCAATACTGGCCACAAAGCAGGGAAAGTGTCAAACTCACAAATAGGTAGAATTTACCTAAAATTTCCGTCCCCTAGCAGATTGTTGATATAATGGTCCCGCTGGTCTTTGAAAACTGTTTTGCATGACTTTTGAGCTGACCATACACAGGTTACAGCTACGGCCAATCCCTGGCTTCACCAGTGATGATACTATGCTGCATAAATGCATTGGCCATTGACAAGTCAAATCTGTCCCGATGGTACTGTTGGGATCTAATTTCCACAGGCTACTCTAACAAGGACCAGCAGGACAAATGGACTCGCGGCACTGGAAATTACGTGAAGATTTACAAGTCAAGCAATAATTTTGAGCATTCCCTCCTCTGTGTCCATTTCTTAAAAATCCTATACAACTTAAAATGTACCTATAATTCATGCACAGAACAACATCACTGCAGACCACTTAACAAAGGCTGATGGCATTACCGGAGTGGCGGGATTAGAAACATGGATGATTTATAAGATAAGTAATAATTTTTGGTTCTTCAATACTCTTTGAACATTAATTTTTTACAAGTCCTGGAAAACTACTTAAAAAATGGACCTATAACTTATGTACAGAAAATGGTCAGGCATATCTCATTCAATAACACAATACCAATGTATGAGTAAAAAATATGGTAACAAATCAGCTTTAGATATACATGATTAGAACATATTATAGACCTATAACAGAATTAGAGGCTTAAAAAACTGTTACTTATACTACCTTGAGTAATAATCTTTAAAACTCTATTAATTTACCTTATCAAAAATGACAATGTCACTTTTTTGATAATTCGGTCTTAAAACTTAAAAAATTAAAATTCTAAATCTTTATTTTCAATCATTACTCTACTTTATAAAAAAAAGACATGATTTACATTTAATTCTCAGCTACTTTTCCTAAATTATGAGCAAATAGATCAACCACACTCAGCAAAAACATCTAAAAAACATCAGGCTCTTCCATAACCCCTCTAGCTGTCCTTTCCATCACCAAGAGTAGTGTGTTTTCTGCCACCTTAGGCAAAACAAAAAGGTTAATCCATTTGCTTATAATTTAGGAAATCTCATATTAATTTAATATTCACCTAATGTACTCCTCGAGGTTTTGAACTGCTTTGTAATAAGGGTATATGTTAAACCTACAGTATAATTTGTTCAAAATTTTTAAATACTGGCCACAAAGCAGGGAATGTGTCAAACTCACAAATAGGTAGAATTTACCTAAAATTTCCGTCCGCTAGCAGATTGTCGATATAATGGTCCCGCTGGTCTTTGAAAACTGTTTTTCATCTCTTTTGAGCTGACCATACACAGGTTACAGCTACGGCCAATCCCTGGCTTCACCAGTGATCATACTATGCTGCATAAATGCATTGGCCATTGACAAGTCATATCTGTCCCGATGGTGCTGTTGGGATCTAATTGCCGCAGGCTACTCTAACAAGGACCAGCAGGACAAATGGGCACGCGGCACTGGAAATTACGTGAAGATTCACAAGTCAAGCAATAATTTTGAGTATTCCCTCCTCTGTGTCCATTTATTAAAAATCGTATACAACTTAAAATGTACCTATAATTCATGCACAGAACATCATCACTGCAGACCACTTAACAAACGCTGATGGCATTACCGGAGTGGCGGGATTAGAAGCATGGATGATTTCTAAGATAAGTAATAATTTTTGGTTCTTCAATACTATTTGAACATTAATTTTTTTATAAGTCCTGGAAAACTACTTATAAAATGGACCTATAACTTATGTACAGAAAAATGGTCAGGCATATCTCATTCAATAACACAATACCAATGTATGAGAAAAAATATGGTAAGAAATCAGTTTAGATATACATGATTAGAACATATTATAGATCTATAACAGATTTAGAGGCTTAAAAAATGGTTACTTATACTACCTTGAGGAATAATCGTTAAAACTCTATTAATTTACCTCATCAAAATGACAATGTCACTTTTTTTGATTATTTCGGTCTTAAAACTTAAAAAATTAAAATTCTAAATCTTTATTTTCAATCATTACTCTGCTTTATAAAAAAGACATGATTTACATTTAATTCTCAGCTACTTTTCCTAAATTATGAGCAAATAGATCGGCCGCACTCAGCAAAAACATCTAAAAAACATCAGCCTCCTCCATAACCCCTCTAGCTGTCCTTTCCATCACCAAGAGTAGTGTATTTTCTGCCACCTTAGGCAAAACAAAAAGGTTAATCCATTTACTTATAATTAAGGAAATCTCATATTAATTTAATATTCACCTAATGTACTCCTTGAGGTTTTGAACTGTTTTGTAATATGGATATATGTTAAACCTATAATTTGTTCAAAATTTTTCAGTACTGACCACAAAGCAGGGAATGTGTCAAACTCACAAATAGGTAGAATTTACCTAAAATTTCCGTCCGCTAGCAGATTGTTGATATAATGGTCCCGCTGGTCTTTGAAAACTGTTTTGCATGACTTTTGAGCTGACCATACACAGGTTACAGCTACGGCCAATCCCTGGCTTCACCAGTGATGATACTATGCTGCATAAATGCATTGGCAATTGACAAGTCATATCTGACCCAATGGTACTGTTTGGATCTCATTGCAGCAGGCTACTCTAACAAGGACCAGCAGGACAAATGGGCACGCGGCACTGGAAATTACGTGAAGATTTACAAGGCAAGTAATAATTTTGAGTATTCCCTCCTCTGTGTCCATTTCTTAAAAATCCTATACAACTTAAAATGTACCTATAATTCATGCACAGAACATCATCTCTGCAGACCACTTAACAAAGGCTGATGGCATTACTGGAGTGGCGGGATTAGAAGCATCGATGATTTATAAGATAAGTAATAATTTTTGGTTCTTCAATACTCTTTGAACATTAATTTTTTACAAGTCTTGGAAAACTACTTAAAAAATGGAACTATAACTTATGTACAGAAAAATGGTCAGGCATATCTCATTCAATAACACAATACCAATGTATGAGTAAAAAATATGGTAACAAATCAGCTTTAGATATACATGATTAGAACATATTATAGACCTATAACAGATTTAGAGTCTTAAAAAAGGGTTACTTATACTACCTTGAGGAATAATCTTTAAAACTCTAATAATGTACCTCATCAAAAATGACAATGTCACTTTTTTTGATAATTCGGTCTTAAAACTTAAAAAATTAAAATTCTAAATCTTTATTTTCAATCATTACTCTGCTTTATTAAAAAAGACATGATTTACATTTAATTCTCAGCTACTTTTCCTAAATTATGAGCAAATAGATCGGCCACACTCAGCAAAAACATCTAAAAAACATCAGCCTCCTCCATAACCCCTCTAGCTGTCCTTTCCATCACCAAGAGTAGTGTGTTTTCTACCACCTTAGGCAAAACAAAAGGGTTAATCCATTTGCTTATAATTTAGGAAATCTCATATTAATTTAATATTCACCTAATATACTCCTCGAGGTTTTGAACTGATTTTAATATGGGTATATGTTAAACCTATAATTTGTTCAAAATTTTTCAATACTGGACACAAAGCAGGGAATGTGTAAAACTCACAAATAGGTAGAATTTACCTAAAATTTCCGTCCGCTAGCAGATTGTTGATATAATGGTCCCGGTGGTCTTTGAAAACTGTTTTTCATCACTTTTGAGCTGATCACACACAGGTTACAGCTACGGCCAATCCCTGGCTTCACCAGTGATGATACTTTGCTGCATACATGCATTGGCCATTGACAAGTCATATCTGTCCCGATGGTACGGTTGGGATCTAATTGCCGCTGGCTACTCTAACAAGGACCAGCAGGACAAATGGGCACGCGGCACTGGAAATTACGTGAAGATTTACAAGGCAAGTAATAATTTTGAGTATTCCCTCCTCTGTGTCCATTTCTTAAAAATCCTATACAACTTAAAATGTACCTATATTTCATGCACAGAACATCATCACTGCAGACCACTTAACAAAGACTGATGGCATTACCGGAGTGGCAGGAGTAGAAGCATGGATGATTTATAAGATAAGTAATAATTTTTGGTTCTTCAATACTCTTTGAACATTAATTTTTTACAAGTCCTGGAAAACTACTTAAAAAATGGACCTATAACTTATGTACAGAAAAATGGTCAGGCATATCTCATTCAATAACACAATACCAATGTATGAGTAAAAAATAAGGTAACAAATCAGCTTTAGATATACATGATTAGAACATATTATAGACCTATAATAGATTTAGAGGCTTAAAAAAGGGTTACTTATATTACCTTGAGGAATAATCGTTAAAACTCTATTGAATTACTTCATCGAAAATGACAATGTCACTTTTTTTGATTATTTTGGTCTTAAAACTTAAAAAATTAAAATTCTAAATCTTTATTTTCAATCATTACTCTGCTTTATAAAAAAAGACTTGATTTACATTTAATTCACAGCTACTTTTCCTAAATTATGAGCAAATAGATCGGCCACACTCAGCAAAAACATCTAAAAAACATCAGTCTCCTCCATAACCCCTCTAGCTGTCCTTTCCATCACCAAGAATAGTGTGTTTTCTGCCACATTAGGCAAAACAAAAAGGTTAATCCATTTGCTTATAATTTAGGAAATCTCATATTAATTTAATATTCACCTAATGTACTCCTCGAGGTTTTGAACTGTTTTGTAATATGGGTATATGTTAAACCTATAATTTGTTCAAAATTTTTCAATACTGGCCACAAAGCAGGGAATGTGTCAAACTCACAAATAGATAGAATTTACCTAAAATTTCCGTCCGCTAGCAGATTGTTGATATAATGGTCCCGGTGGTCTTTTAAAACTGTTTTTCATCACTTTTGAGCTGACCACACACAGTTTACAGCTACGGCCAATCCCTGGCTTCACCAGTGATGATACTATGCTGCATAAATGCATTGGCCATTGACAAGTCATATCTGTCCCGATGGTACTGTTGGGATCTAATTGCCGCTGGCTACTCTAACAAGGACCAGCAGGACAAATGGGCATGTGGCACTGGAAATTACGTGAAGATTTACAAGGCAAGTAATAATTTTGAGTATTCCCTCCTCTGTGTCCATTTCTTAAAAATCCTATACAACTTAAAATGTACCTATAATTCATGCACAGAACATTATCACTGCAGACCACTTAACAAAGGTTGATGGCATTACCGAAGTGGCGGGATTAGAAGCATGGATGATTTATAAGATCAGTAATAATTTTTGGTTCTTCAATACTCTTTGAACATTAATTTTTTACAAGTCCTGGAAAACTAATTAAAAAATGGACCTATTACTTATGTACAGAAAAATGGTCAGGCATATCTAATTCAAAAACACAATACCAATGTATGAGTAAAAAATATGGTAACAAATCAGCTTTAGATATACATGATTAGAACATATTATACACCTATAACAGATTTAGAGGCTTAAAAAAGGGTTACTTATACTAATTTGAGGAATAATCGTTAAAACTCTATTAATTTACCTCATCAAAAATGACAATGTCACTTTTTTTGATAATTCGGTCTTAAAACTTAAAAAATTAAAATTCTAAATCTTTATTTTCAATCATTACTCTGCTTTATTAAAAAAAGACATGATTTACATTTAATTCTCAGCTACTTTTCCTAAATTATGAGCAAATAGATCGGCCACACTCAGCAAAAACGTCTAAAAAACATCAGCCTCCTCCATAACCCCTCTAGCTGTCTTTTCCATCACCAAGAGTAGTGTGTTTTCTGCCACCTTAGGCAAAACAAAAAGGTTAATCCATTTGCTTATAATTTAGGAAATCTCATATTAATTTAATATTCACCTAATGTACTCCTCTAGGATTTGAACTGTTTTGTAATATGGGTATATGTTAAACCTATAATTTGTTCAAAATTTTTCAATACTGGCCACAAAGCAGGGAATGTGTCAAACTCACAAATAGGTAGAATTCACCTAAAATTTCCGACCGCTAGCAGATTGTTGATATAATGGTCCCGCTGGTCTTTGAAAACTGTTTTGCATGACTTTTGAGCTGACCATACACAGGTTGCAGCTACGGCCAATCCCTGGCTTCACCAGTGATGATACTATGCTGCATACATGCATTGGCCATTGACAAGTCATATCTGTCCCGATGGTACGGTTGGGATCTAATTGCCGCATGCTACTCTAACAAGGACCAGCAGGACAAATGGGCACGCGGCACTGGAAATTACGTGAAGATTTACAAGGCAAGTAATAATTTTGAGTATTCCCTCCTCTGTGTCCATTTCTTAAAAATCCTATACAACTTAAAATGTACCTATAATTCATGCACAGAACATCATCACTGCAGACCACTTAACAAAGACTGATGGCATTACCGGAGTGGCAGGAGTAGAAGCATGGATAATTTATAAGATAAGTAATAATTTTTGGCTCTTCAATACTCTTTGAACATTCATTTTTTACAAGTCCTGGAAAACTACTTAAAAAATGGACCTATAACTTATGTGCAGAAAAATAGTCAGGCATATCTCATTCAATAACACAATACCAATGTATGAGTAAAAAATATGGTAACAAATCAGCTTTAGATATACATGATTAGAACATATTATAGACCTATAACAGATTTAGAGGCTTAAAAAAGGGTTACTTATACTACCTTGAGGAATAATCTTTAAAACTCTATTAATTTACTTTATCAAAAATGACAATGTCACTTTTTTTGATAATTCGGTCTTAAAACTTAAAAAATTTAAATTCTAAATCTTTATTTTCAATCATTACTCAGCTTTATAAAAAAGACATGATTTTCATTTAATTCTCAGCTACTTTTCCTAAATTATGAGCAAATAGATCGGCCACACTCAGCAAAAACATCTAAAAAACATCAGCCTCCTCCATAACCCCTCTAGCTGTCCTTTCCATCACCAAGAGTAGTGTGTTTTCTGCCACCTTAGGCAAAACAAAAAGGTACATCCATTTGCTTATAATTTAGGAAATCTCATATTAATTTCATATTCACCTAATGTACTCCTCGAGGTTTTGAACTGTTTTGTAATATGGGTATATGTTAAACCTATAATTTGTTCAAAATTTTTCAATACTGGCCGCAAAGCAGGGAATGTGTCAAACTCACAAATAGGTAGAATTTACCTAAAATTTCCGTCCGCTAGCAGATTGATGATATCATGGTCCCGCTGGTCTTTGAAAACTGTTTTGCATGACTTTTGAGCTGACCATACACAGGTTACAGCTACGGCCAATCCCTGGCTTCACCAGTGATGATACTATGCTGCATAAATGCATTGGCCATTGACAAGTCATATCTGTCCCGATGGTACTGTTGGGATCTAATTGCCGCAGGCTACTCTAACAAGGACCAGCAGAACAAATGGGCACGCGGCACTGGAAATTACGTGAAGATTTACAAGGCAATTAATAATTTTGAGTATTCCCTCCTCTGTGTCCATTTCTTAAAAATCCTATACAACTTAAAATGTACCTATAATTCATGCACAGAAAATCATCACTGCAGACCACTTAACAAAGTCTGATGGCATTACCGGAGTGGCGGGATTAGAAGCATGAATGATTTATAAGATAAGTAATAATTTTTGGTTCTTCAATACTCTTTGAACATTCATTTTTTACAAGTCCTGGAAAACTACTTAGAAAATGGACCTATAACTTATGTACAGAAAAATGGTCAGGCATATCTCATTCAATAACACAATACCAATGTATGAGTAAAAAATATGGTAACAAATCAGCTTTAGATATACATGATTAGAACATATTATAGACCTATAACAGATTTAGAGGCTTAAAACAGGGTTACTTTTACTACCTTGAGGAATAATCTTTAAAACTCTATTAATTTACCTCTTCAAAAATGACAATGTCACTTTTTTTGATAATTCGGTTTTAAAACTTAAAAAATTGAAATTCTAAATCTTTATTTTCAATCATTACTCTGGTTTATAAAAAAGACATGATTTACATTTAATTCTCAGCTACTTTTCCTAAATTATGAACAAATAGATTGGCCAGACTCAGCAAAAACATCTAAAAAACATCAGCCTCCTCCATAACCCCTCTAGCTGTCCTTTCCATCACCAAGAGTAGTGTGTTTTCTGCCACCTTAGGCAAAACAAAAAGGTTAATCCATTTGCTTATAATTTAGGAAATCTCATATTAATTTAATATTCACCTAATGTACTCCTCCAGGTTTTGAACTGTTTTGTAATATGGGTATATGTTAAACCTACAGTATAATTTGTTGAAAATTTTTCAATACTGGCCACAAAGCAGGGAATGTGTCAAACTCACAAATAGGTAGAATTTACCTAAAATTTCCGTCCGCTAGCAGATTGATGATATAATGGTCCCGCTGGTCTTTGAAAACTGTTTTGCATGACTTTTGAGCTGACCATACACAGGTTACAGCTACGGCCAATCCCTGGCTTCACCAGTGATGATACTATGCTGCATAAATGCATTGGCCATTGACAAGTCATATATGTCCCGATGGTACCGTTGGGATCTAATTGCCGCAGGCTACTCTAACAAGGACCAGCAGAACAAATGGGCACGCAGCACTGGAAATTACGTGAAGATTTACAAGGCAAGTAATAATTTTGAGTATTCCCTCCTCTGTGTCCATTTCTTAAAAATCCTATACAACTTAAAATGTACCTATAATTTATGCACAGAACATCATCACTGCAGACCACTTAACAAAGGCTGATGGCATTAACCTAGTGGCGGGATTAGAAGCATGGATGATTTATAAGATAAGTAATAATTTTTGGTTCTTCAATACTCTTTGAACATTTATTTTTTACAAGTCCTGGAAAACTACTTAAAAAATGGACCTATAACTTATATACAGAAAAATGGTCAGGCATATCTCATTCAATAACACAATACCAATGTATGAGTAAAAAATATGGTAACAAATCAGCTTTAGATATACATGATTAGAACATATTATAGACCTATAACAGATTTAGAGGTTTAAAAAAGGGTTACTTATACTACCTTGAGGAATAATCTTTAAAACTCTATTAATTTACCTCATCAAAAATGACAATGTCACTTTTTTTGATAATTCGGTCTTAAAACTTAAAAACTTAAAATTCTAAATCTTTATTTTCAATCATTACTCTGCTTTATAAAAAGACATGATTTTCATTTAATTCTCAGCTACTTTTCCTAAATTATGAGCAAATAGATCGGCCACACTCAGCAAAAACATCTAAAAAACATCAGCCTCCTCCATAACCCCTCTAGCTGTCCTTTCCATCACCAAGAATAGTGTGTTTTCTGCCACATTAGGCAAAACAAAAAGGTTAATCCATTTGCTTATAATTTAGGAAATCTCATATTAATTTAATATTCACCTAATGTACTCCTCGAGGTTTTGAACTGTTTTGTAATATGGGTATATGTTAAACCTATAATTTGTTCAAAATTTTTCAATACTGGCCACAAAGCAGGGAATGTGTCAAACTCTCAAATAGATAGAATTTACCTAAAATTTCCGTTCGCTAGCAGATTGTTGATATAATGGTCCCGCTGGTCTTTGAAAACTGTTTTGCATGACTTTTGAGCTGACCATACACAGGTTACAGCTACGGCCAATCCCTGGCTTCAACAGTGATGATACTATGCTGCATAAATGCATTGGCCATTGACAAGTCATATCTGTCCCGATGGTACTGTTGGGATCTAATTGCCGCAGGCTACTCTAACAAGGACCAGCAGGACAAATGGGCACGCGGCACTGGAAATTACGTGAAGATTTACAAGGCAAGTAATAATTTTAAGTATTCCCTCCTCTTTGTCCATTTCTTAAAAATCCTATACAACTTAAAATGTACCTATAATTCATGCACAGAACATCATCTCTGCAGACCACTCAACAAAGGCTGATGGCATTAATCTAGTGGCGGGATTAGAAGCATGGATGATTTATAAGATAAGTAATAATTTTTGGCTCTTCAATACTCTTTGAACATTCATTTTTTACAAGTCCTGGAAAACTACGTAAAAAATGGACCTATAACTTATGTACAGAAAAATGGTCAGGCATATCTCATTCAATAACACAATACCAATGTATGAGTAAAAAATATGGTAACAAATCAGCTTTAGATATACATGATTAGAACATATTATAGACCTATAACAGATTTAGAGGCTTAAAAAAGGGTTACTTATACTATCTTGCGGAATAATCTTTAAAACTCTATTAATTTACCTCATCAAAAATGACAATGTCACTTTTTTTGATAATTTGGTCTTAAAACTTAAAAAATTAAAATTCTAAATCTTTATTTTCAATCATTACTCTGCTTTATAAAAAAGACATGATTTACATTTAATTCTCAGCTACTTTTCCTAAATTATGAGCAAATAGATCGGCCACACTCAGCAAAAACATCTAAAAAACATCAGCCTCCTCCATAACCCCTCTAGCTGTCCTTTCCATCACCAAGAGTAGTGTCTTCTGCCATCTTAGGCAAATCAAAAAGGTTAATCCATTTGCTTATAATTTAGGAAATCTCATATTAATTTAATATTCACCTAATGTACTCCTCGAGGTTTTGAACTGTTTTGTAATATGGGTATATGTTAAACCTATAGTTTGTTCAAAATTTTTCAATACTGGCCACAAAGCAGGGAATGTGTCAAACTCACAAATAGGTAGAATTTACCTAAAATTTCAGTCCGCTAGCAGATTGATGATATAATGGTCCCGCTGGTCATTGAAAACTGTTTTGCATGACTTTTGAGCTGACCATACACAGGTTACAGCTACGGCCAATCCCTGGCTTCACCAGTGATGATACTATGCTGCATAAATGCATTGGCCATTGACAAGTCATATATGTCCCGATGGTACCGTTGGGATCTAATTGCCGCAGGCTACTCTAACAAGGACCAGCAGAACAAATGGGCACGCAGCACTGGAAATTACGTGAAGATTTACAAGGCAAGTAATAATTTTGAGTATTCCCTCCTCTGTGTCCATTTCTTAAAAATCCTATACAACTTAAAATGTACCTATAATTTATGCACAGAACATCATCACTGCAGACCACTTAACAAAGGCTGATGGCATTACCAGAGTGGCGGGATTAGAAGCATGGATGATTTATAAGATAAGTAATAATTTTTGGTTCTTCAATACTCTTTGCACATTAATTTTTTACAAGTCCTGGAAAACTACTTAGAAAATGGACCTATAACTTATGTACAGAAAAATGGTCAGGCATATCTCATTCAATAACACAATACCAATGTAAGAGTAAAAAATATGGTAACAAATCAGCTTTAGATATACATGATTAGAACATATTATAGACCTATAACAGATTTAGAGGCTTAAAAAAGGGTTAGTTATACTACCTTGAGGAATAATCTTTAAAACTCTATTAATTTACCTCATCAAAAATGACAATGTCACTTTTTTTGATAATTTGGTCTTAAAACTTAAAAAATTAAAATTCTAAATCTTTATTTTCAATCATTACTCTGCTTTATAAAAAAGACATGATTTTCATTTAATTCTCAGCTACTTTTCCTAAATTATGAGCAAATAGATCGGCCACAATCAGCAAAAACATCTAAAAAACATCAGCCTCCTCCATAACCCCTCTAGCTGTCCTTTCCATCACCAAGATTAGTGTGTTTTCTGCCACCTTAGGCAAAACAAAAAGGTTCATCCATTTGCTTATAATTTAGGAAATCTCATAGTAATTTAATATTCACCTAATGTACTCCTCGAGGTTTTGAACTGTTTTGTAATATGGGTATATGTTAAACCTATAGTTTGTTCAAAATTTTTCAATACTGGCCACAAAGCAGGGAATGTGTCAAACTCACAAATAGGTAGAATTTACCTAAAATTTCCGTCCGCTAGCAGATTGATGATATAATGGTCCCGCTGGTCTTTGAAAACTGTTTTGCATGACTTTTGAGCTGACCATACACAGGTTACAGCTACGGCCAATCCCTGGCTTCACCAGTGATGATACTATGCTGCATAAATGCATTGGCCATTGACAAGTCATATATGTCTTGATGGTACCGTTGGGATCTAATTGCCGCAGGCTACTCTAACAAGGACCAGCAGAACAAATGGGCACGCAGCACTGGAAATTACGTGAAGATTTACAAGGCAAGTAATAATTTTGAGTATTCCCTCCTCTGTGTCCATTTCTTAAAAATCCTATACAACTTAAAATGTACCTATAATTTATGCACAGAACATCATCACTGCAGACCACTTAACAAAGGCTGATGGCATTACCGGAGTAGCGGGATTAGAAGCATGGATGATTTATAAGATAAGTAATAATTTTTCTTTCTTCAATACTCTTTGAACATTCATTTTTTACAAGTCCTGGAAAACTACTTAGAAAATGGACCTATAACTTATGTACAGAAAAATGGTCAGGCATATCTCATTCAATAACACAATACCAATGTATGAGTAAAAAATATGGTAACAAATCAGCTTTAGATATACATGATTAGAACATATTATAGACCTATAAGAGATTTAGAGGCTTAAAACAGGGTTACTTATACTACCTTGAGGAATAATCTTTAAAACTCTTTTAATTTACCTCATCAAAAATGACAATGTCACTTTTTTTGATAATTCGGTCTTAAAACTTAAAAAATTAAAATTCTAAATCTTTATTTTCAATCATTACTCTGCTTTATAAAAAAGACATGATTTACATTTAATTCTCAGCTACTTTTCCTCAATTATGAGCAAATAGATCAGCCACACTCAGCAAAAACATCTAAAAAAACATCAGCCTCCTCCATAACCCCTCTAGCTGTGCTTTCCATCACCAAGAGTAGTGTGTTTTCTGCCACCTTAGGCAAAACAAAAAGGTTAATCCATTTGCTTATAATTTAGGAAATCTCATATTAATTTAATATTCACCTAATGTACTCCTCCAGGTTTTGAACTGTTTTGTAATATGGGTATATGTTAAACCCACAGTATAATTTGTTGAAAATTTTTCAATACTGGCCACAAAGCAGGGAATGTGTCAAACTCACAAATAGGTAGAATTTACCTAAAACTTCCGTCCGCTAGCAGATTGTTGATATAATGGTCCCGCTGGTCTTTGAAAACTGTTTTGCATGACTTTTGAGCTGACCATACACAGGTTACAGTTACGGCCAATCCCTGGCTTCACCAGTGATGATACTATGCTGCATAAATGCATTGGCCATTGACAAGTCATATCTGTCCCGATGGTACTGTTGGGATCTAATTGCCGCAGGCTACTCTAACAAGGACCAGCAGGACAAATGGGCACGCGGCACTGGAAATTACGTGAAGATTTACAAGGCAAGTAATAATTTTGAGTATTCCCTCCTCTGTGTCCATTTCTTAAAAATCCTATACAACTTAAAATGTACCTATAATTCATGCACAGAACATCATCTCTGCAGAACACTTAACAAAGGCTGATGGCATTACCGGAGTGGCGGGATTAGAAGCATGGATGATTTATAAGATAAGTAATAATTTTTGGTTCTTCAATACTCTTTGAACATTCATTTTTTACAAGTCCTGGAAAACTACTTAAAAAATGGACCTATAACTTATGTACAGAAAAATGGTCAGGCATATCTCATTCAATAACACAATACCAATGTATGAGTAAAAAATATGGTAACAAATCAGCTTTAGATATACATGATTAGAACATATTATCAACCTAGAACAGATTTAGAGGCTTAAAAAAGCGTTACTTATACTACCTTTAGGAATAATCTTTAAAACTCTATTAATTTACCTCATCAAAAATGACAGTCACTTTTTTTGATAATTTGGTCTTAAAACTTAAAAAATTAAAATTCTAAATCTTTATTTTCAATCATTACTCTGCTTTATAAAGAAGACATGATTTTCATTTAATTCTCAGCTACTTTTCCAAAATTATGAGCAAATGGATCGGCCACACTCAGCAAAAACATCTAAAAAACATCAGCCTCCTCCATAACCCCTCTAGCTGTCCTTTCCATCACCAAGAGTAGTGTGTTTTCTGCCACCTTAGGCAAAACAAAAAGGTTCATCCATTTGCTTATAATTTAGGAAATCTCATATTAATTTAATATTCACCTAATGTACTCCTCGAGGTTTTGAACTGTTTTGTAATATGGGTATATGTTAAACCTATAATTTGTTCAAAATTTTTCAATACTGGCCACAAAGCAGGGAATGTGTCAAACTCACAAATAGGTAGAATTTACCTAAAATTTCCGTCCGCTAGAAGATTGTTGATATAATGGTCCCGCTGGTCTTTGAAAACTGTTTTGCATGACTTTTGAGCTGACCATACACAAGGTTACAGCTACGGCCAATCCCTGGCTTCACCAGTGATGATACTATGCTGCATAAATGCATTGGCCATTGACAAGTCATATCTGTCCCGATGGTACTGTTGTGATCTAATTGCCGCAGGCTACTCTAACAAGGACCAGCAGGTCAAATGGGCACGCGGCACTGGAAATTACGTGAAGATTTACAAAGCAAGTAATAATTTTGAGTATTCCTTCCTCTGTGTCCATTTCTTAAAAATCCTATACAACTTAAAATGTACCTATAATTCATGCACAGAACATCATCACTGCAGACAACTTAACAAAGGCTGATGGCATTAACGGAGTGGAGAGATTAGAAGCATGGATGATTTATAAGATAAGTAATAATTTTTGGTTCTTCAATACTCTTTGAACATTAATTTTTTACCAGACCTGGAAAACTACTTCAAAAATTGACCTATAACTTATGTACAGAAAAATGGTCAGGAACATCTCATTCAATAACACAATACCAATGTATGAGTGAAAAATATGGTAACAAATCAGCTTTAGATATACATGATTAGAACATATTATAGACCTATAACTGATTTAGAGGCTTAAAAAAGGGTTACTTATACTACCTTGAGGAATAATCTTTAAAACTATTAATTTACCTCATCAAAAATGACAATGTCACTTTTTTTGATAATTCGGTCTTAAAACTTAAAAAATTAAAATTCTAAATCTTTATTTTCAATCATTACTCTGCTTTATAAAAAAATGCATGATTTACATTTAATTCTCAGCTACTTTTCCTAAATTATGAGCAAATAGGTCAGCCACACTCAGCAAAAACATCTAAAAAACAACAGCCTCCTCCATAACCCCTCTGGCTGTCCTTTCCATCACCAAGAGTAGTGTGTTTTCTGCCACCTTAGGCAAAACAAAAAGGTTCATCCATTTGCTTATAATTTAGGAAATCTCATATTAATTTAATATTAACCTAATGTACTCGTCGAGGTTTTGAACTGGTTTGTTATAAGGGTATATATTAAAGCTATAATTTGTTCAAAAATTTTCAATACTGGCCACAAAGCAGGGAATGAGTCAAACTCACAAATAGATAGAATTTACCTAAAATTTCCGTCCGCTAGCAGATTGTTGATATAAAGGTCCCGATGGTCTTTAAAAACTGTTTTGCATGACTTTTGAGCTGACCATACACAGGTTACAGCTACGCCAGTCCCTGGCTTCACCAGTGATGATACTATGCTGCATAAATGCATTGGCCATTGACAAGTCATATCTGTCACGATGGTACTGTTAGGATCTAATTGTCTATTGCCGCAGGCTACTCTAACAAGGACCAGCAGGACAAATGGGCACGCGGCACTGGAAATTACGTGAAGATTTACAAGGCAAGTAATATTTTTGAGTATTCCCTCCTCTGTGTCCATTTCTTAAAAATGCTATACAACTTAAAATGTACCTATAATACATGCACAGAACATCATCACTGCAGACCACTTAACAAAGGCTGATGGCATTTCCAGAGTGGCAGGATTAGAAGCATTGATGATTTATAAGATAAGTAATAATTTTTGGTTCTTCAATACTCTTTGAACATTAATTTTTTACAAGTTCTGGAAAACTAATTAAAAATGGACCTATAACTTATGTACAGAAAAATGGTCAGGCATATCTTATTCAATAACACAATACCAATGTATGAGTAAAAAATATGGTAACAAATCAGCTTTAGATATACATGATTAGAACATATTATAGACCTATAACAGATTTAGAGGCTTAAAAAAGGGTTACTTATACTAGCTTGAGGAATAATCTTTAAAACTCTATTAATTTACCTCATCAAAAATGACAATGTCACTTTTTTTGATAATTTGGTCTTAAAACTTAAAAAATCAATATTCTAAATCTTTATTTCCAATCATTACTCTGCTTTATTAAAAAAGACATGATTTACATTTAATTCTCAGCTACTTTTCCTAAATTATGAGCAAATACATCGGCCACACTTAGCAAAAACATCTAAAAAACATCAGCCTCCTCCATAACCCCTCTAGCTGTCCTTTCCATCACCAAGAGTAGTGTGTTTTCTGCCACCTTAGGCAAAACAAAAAGGTTAATCCATTTGCTTATAATTTAGGAAATCTCATATTAATTTAATATTCACCTAATGTACTCCTCGAGGTTTTGAACTGTTTTGTAATATGGGTATATGTTAAACCTATAGTTTGTTCAAAATTTTTCAATACTGGCCACAAAGCAGGGAATGTGTCAAACTCACAAATAGGTAGAATTTACCTATAATTTCCGTCCGCTAGCAGATTGTTGATATAATGGTCCCGCTGGTCTTTGAAAACTGTTTTGCATGACTTTTGAGCTGACCATACACAAATTACAGCTACGGCCAATCCCTGGCTTCACCAGTGATGATACTATGCTGCATAAATGCATTGGCCAATGACAAGTCATATCTGGCCCGATGGTACTCTTGGGATCTAATTGCCACAGGCTACTCTAACAAGGACAAACAGGACAAATGGGCACGCGGCACTGGAAATTACGTGAAGATTTACAAGGCAAGTAATAATTTTGAGTATTCCCTCCTCTGTGTCCATTTCTTAAAAATCCTATACAACTTAAAATGTACCTATAATTCATGCACAGAACATCATCACTGCAGACCACTTAACAAAGGCTGATGGCATTACCGGAGTGGCGGGATTAGAAGCATGGATGATTTATAAGATAAGTAATAATTTTTGGTTCTTCAATACTCTTTGAACATTAATTTTTTACCAGTCCTGGAAAACTACTTCAAAAATGGACCTATAACTTATGTACAGAAAAATGGTCAGGAAAATCTCATTCAGTAACACAATACCAATGTATGAGTGAAAAATATGGTAACAAATCAGCTTTAGATATACATGATTAGAACATATTATAAACCTATAACAGATTTAGATTCTTAAAAAGGGTTACTTATACTACCTTGAGGAATAATCTTTAAAACTCTATTAATTTACCTCATCAAAAATGACAATGTCACTTTTTTTGATAATTCGGTCTTAAAACTTAAAAAATTATAATTCCAAATCCTTATATTCAATCATTGCTCTGCTTTATAAAAAAGACATGATTTACATTTAATTCTCAGCTACTTTTCCTAAATTATGAGCAAATAGATCGGCCACACTCAGCAAAAACATCTAAAAAACATCAGCCTCCTCCATAACCCCTCTAGCTGTCCTTTCCATCACCAAGAGTAGTGTGTTTTCTGCCACCTTAGACTAAACAAAAAGGTTAATCCATTTGCTTATAATTTAGGAAATCTCATATTAATTTAATATTCACCTAATGTACTCCTCGAGGTTTTGAACTGTTTTGTAATATGGGTATATGTTAAATCTATAATTGTTAGAACCTTGCTCTTAGGTTTTTTCCTTTGCTGGTCACATGACCTTGTTGGCTTATTTAATCCTGCTCCGCCCTTCTGGCTTTGCTGGACCTCATTGTATAACTACTTTCTAGCTAGCCTGTGCTCTGTATCTAACTCTGTTAGTTTGCTTGGTCTACGGACCTCAGTGTTCTATATATTTTGTTTGTTTGTCTGTCTGCTACTATTTCTGTTAGGAGGTGTCCCATTTTCCTCCCAGTCCTTAGTACTTGTAGGGATTCCTTCCCCACATCTATAGGTCTCCGTACAGACTAGCTTAGGACTTTAGCAGGTCTGATCGCAGGATCAGGTTCCCTGTTACATCGTAGGGATTCAGCTGAGTTCTATCGTAGGGACAGATTTTCTCTCACTGTTAATGGTGTTCACCATGAGAAAGAGGAGAACATTTTACAAGAAGGTGTTGTGATAGCTGCTTTGGACTCTGTTTTGGAAGATGAGATTCTTAAAGCACAGGAGAATGCCCCATCTAACACTCCTCATGGGAGGTTGTTTGTGCCTGGGACCTTTAGGAGAGATTTGTTTGTTGAGTGTCACGAATCTCGGTTGGCAGGTCATCCCGGAATCTCTGAGACCAAGAGACTGGTGGGTCGCAGTTTTTGGTGGCCTGGATGGCAGAAGGAAGTCATTAAGTGGGTGCGTCAATGTACTATATGTGCTAGATCTAAGTCCTCACATACTCCTGTTGCGGGGTTGCTTTGTCCTTTGGAGGTTCCCAGTGCTCCTTGGACACATTTGGCTATGGACTTTATAACTGACCTTCCCCCCTCTGAGGGTTTTACTGTCATCTGGGTGGTCGTGGACCGTTTTAGCAAGATGTGTCACTTGGTTCCCTTCGTCAAACTGCCCTGCGCTAAAACTCTCGCTAAGGCCTTTGTCAAGGAAATTGTCAGACTTCATGGCGTTCCTACTGACATTGTTTCTGATAGGGGTTCTCAGTTCGTGGCTCGTTTTTGGCGTGCCTTTTGTGACAGGTTGGGAGTTCATTTGTCGTTCTCGTCCGGATATCATCCTGAATCTAATGGCCAGACAGAAAGGAAAAACCAGGATGTTGAGCAGTTCTTGCGTTGTTTTGTGGCAGACAATCAAGAGGGGTGGTCTGAGTTTCTGCCACTTGCTGAATTTGCTCTGAACAATCATACATCTTCTTCTGCTGGTTGTTCGCCTTTTTTTTGTTGTTCTGGGAGACATCCGTCGTTTGGGTCGTTCTCCAAGTTGGGATCTGCCGTGCCTGAGGAGGAGAATTTTTCCGGTGATTTGGAGAGACTTTGGACGGATGTGCGTGGTAATCTTCAGGAGGCCAACAGAAAATCTAAAGACTACTTTGATAGGAAACGACAGGAGGTTTTGTTCGCTGTTGGTGACATGGTTTGGTTGTCCTCTAGGAATCTGCGGTTGAGGATTCCTTCTAAGAAATTGGGTCCCAAGTTTGTAGGGCCCTTTAAGGAGCTTCAGGTTGTCAACCAATCTGCTGTTAGGTTGGAGGTTCCTACCTCCTGGAGAATTAATCCGGTATTTCATGTCTCTCTGTTAAAAAAAGCTGTTGTGTCGGATGGTGACGCCTCTGCCTCTGTTCCTCCGGTGGTGGAGGACGGGGAATATGAAATTTCTTGCATCCTTAACTCTAGATGGTATAGAGGTAGTTTGCAGTATCTGGTGGCCTGGAAAGGTTTCGGACCCGAGGATAACTCTTGGGTGAGGTCAGATGATGTTTCCGCGTCCAGACTTATCAGAGCGTTTCACAGGAGATTTCCTGATAAGCCTGGTCCTAGGGGATCCGGAGGATCCTCTTAGAAGGGGGGGTACTGTTAGAACCTTGCTCTTAGGTTTTTTCCTTTGCTGGTCGCATGACCTTGTTGGCCTATTTAATCCTGCTCCACCCTTCTGGCTTTGCTGGACCTCATTGTATAACTACTTTCTAGCTAGCCTGTGCTCTGTATCTAACTCTGTTAGTTTGCTTGGTCTACGGACCTCAGTGTTCTATATATTTTGTTTGTTTGTCTGTCTGCTACTATTTCAGTTAGGAGGTGTCCCATTTTCCTCCCAGTCCTTAGTACTTGTAGGGATTCCTTCCCCACATCTATAGGTCTCCGTACAGACTAGCTTAGGACTTTAGCAGGTCTGATCGCAGGATCAGGTTCCCTGTTACATCGTAGGGATTCAGCTGAGTTCTATCGTAGGGACAGATCTCCTCTCTTTCCTTAGCTCTGGTAGCAGAACATAACAATAATTTGTTCAAAATTTTTCAATACTGGCCACAAAGCAGGGAATGTGTCAAACTCACAAATAGGTAGAATTTACCTAAAATTTCCGTCCGCTAGCAGATTGTTGATATAATGGTCCCGCTGGTCTTTGAAAACTGTTTTGCATGACTTTTGCACTGACCATACACAGGTTACAGCTACGGCCAATCCCTGGCTTCACCAGTGATGATACGATGCTGCATAAATGCATTGGCCATTGACAAGTCATATCTGTCCCGATGGTACTGTTGGGATCTAATTGCCGCAGGCTACTCTGACAAGGACCAGCAGGACAAATGGGCACGCGGCACTGGAAATTACGTGAAGATTCACAAGGCAAGTAAAAATTTTGAGTATTCCCTCCTCTGTGTCCATTTCTTAAAAATCCTATACAACTTAAAATGGCATTACCGGAGTGGCGGAAGCATGGATGATTTATAAGATAAGTAATAATTTTTGGTTCTTCAATACTCTTTTAACATTAATTTTTTACAAGTCCTGGAAAACTACTTAAAAAATGGACCTATAACTTATGTACAGAAAAATGGTCAGGCATATCTAATTCAATAACACAATACCAATGTATGAGTAAAAAATATGGTAACAAATCAGCTTTAGATATACATGATTAGCATATATTATAGACCTATAACAGATTTAGAGGCTTAAAAAAGGGTTACTTATACTACCTTGAGGAATAATCTTTAAACTCTATTAATTTACCTCATCAAAAATGACAGTCACTTTTTTTGATAATTCGGCCTTAAAACTTAAAAAATTTAAATTCTAAATCTTTATTTTCTATCATTACTCTTCTTTAGAAAAAAGACATGATTTACATTAACTTCTCAGCTACTTTTCATAAATTATGAGCAAATAGATCGGCCACACTCAGCAAAAACATCTAAAAAACATCAGCCTCCTCCATAACCCCTCTAGCTGTCCTTTCCATCACCAAGAGTAGTGTGTTTTCTGCCACCTTAGGCAAAACAAAAAGGTTAAACCATTTGCTTAGAATTTAGGAAAGCTCATATTAATTTAATGTTCGCCTAATGTACTCCTCGAGGCTTTGAACTGGGTTGTAATATGGGTATATGTTAAACCTATAATTTGTTCAAAAATTTTCAATACTGGCCACAAAGCAGGGACTGTGTCAAACTCACATATAAGTAGAATTTACCTAAAACTTCCGGCCGCTAGCAGATTGTTGATATAATGGTCCCGCTGGTCTTTGAAAACTGTTTTGCATGACTTTTGAGCTGACCATACACAGGTTACAGCTACAGCCTATCCCTGGCTTCACCAGTGATGATACTATGCTGCATAAATGCATTGGCCATTGACAAGTCATATCTGTCCCGATGGTACTGTTGGGATCTAATTGCCGCAGGCTACTCTAACAAGGACCAGCAGGACAAATGGGCACGCGGCACTGGAAATTACATGAAGATTTACAAGGCAAGTAATAATTTTGAGTATTCTCTCCTCTGTGTCCATTTTGTTAAAAATCCTATACAACTTAAAATGTACCTATAATTCATGCACAGAACATCATCACTGTAGGCCACTTAAAAATGGTCAGGCATATCTCATTCAATAACACAATACCAATGTATGAGTAAAAAATATGGTAACAAATCAGCTTTAGATATACATGATTAGAACATATTATAGTCCTATAACAGATTTAGAAGCTTAAAAAGGGTTACGTATACTACATTGAGGAATAATTTTTAATACCCTATTATTTTACCACATCAAAAATGACAATGTCACTTTTGATAATTCGGTCTTAAAGCCTAAATAAATAAATTCATAAAATTATAAATCTTTATTTTTACTCATTACTCTGCTTTATAAAAATGAATTACATTTACTTCTCAGCTACTTTTCCTAAATTATGAGCAAATAGATCAGGCACACTCAGCAAAAACATCTAAAAAACATCAGCCTCCTCCATAACCCCTCTAGCTGTCCTTTCCATCACCAAGAGTAGTGTGTTTTCTGCCACCTTAGGCAAAGAAAAAAAAAGTTAATGTGTTTGCTCATAATTTAAGAAATCTCCTATTATTTGTATTCTTTGCCCTTAGGACTCCTTTAGCTTTTGAACTGAGTAGTATTATGGGTTTATATTAGACCTCTAATTTTTAAAGAGTTTGTCCAAAATTTTTCAAAACTGACTCATGCAGGAGGTTAGAGCAAGAGATCAGAGCTGTATCATTCCTTTACACACTGAGAAACCTAAGTTATGGTGGGGACGTGTTCTTCTTACCTGTGAGTGTTGCTGCTTGCTCTTAACACCCACTTGAAGTAATAAAGAAAAATGTTAACTCATTAGATGTCAAATACATTCATTGCTAATATCTCCTCAACGAAGAGTCAAAATTAAAAAATACTCTTTTAATCTGCTCTTTCTACCACTATTATATTGTGCAAAAAGGTCAACAAGAAAAGTTTAGTAAAAACCCTTTTTATCTCTGCTGTTTGATTATTCAATTTCTTCCCTCACTTATGCTCCGCTTCCACCCTCTACAAATTCCTCCTCTGGCTTACAATTCCCAACAAATCAAATCAAATTAAACTACTAACAATGATTTGCATGTCCATCCATATTTTGACTCCTCCATACATCTAACAACTATTTTCCTAATACCTTCCCACACATCATCTCCGGCCCTCACAAGACCTTATATTCTCCACCGCTCTCATATGTTCTTCACACCTCAAATATTTCGCTTGATTATTCAATGCCTTAGCACCTCTGATTGTCTCCCACTATGGAAAACTTTAGACATAACCTGAAAACTCATCTCTTCAGGAAAGTCTACAGCCTGCAATGTCCTGCTGCTACATCAGTACCAATCTAGCAGCTGCAGCCCCCCCAAAAGACTTTCTCTTTCCTCTTGACCCTGAATATTGTAAGCCCATGAGACCAGTGTCCTCTTCCCCTCTGTATCCATCTGTCATAATTAGTTTGCATATTGTAATTTATATCTGTATTTTGGATGTAAACCTTTTTCCCATGTACAGCACAATGGAATCAATGGTCCTTTAGAAATGAATAATAGTAATAATAATAAGAAATACCAGTTGCTGCTTATAAGAGTCTATGGAGCAGAGAAGAGGGAGGTGCTAGAGGCAGACATAGACGTTCTGCTGAAAGTTCTCCTGAAATGACAGTTACTCTTTAAAGGAACCTGTCACATTCTATATTCAGTGTGATCTGTGGATATGATGGTATAGAAGAGAAGCTGAGCAAAATTAGATATATATTTGTTGGAAAAAGATCAGTATAACTTGTATTTTGCTCATTGAAATCCCTGCTGTTTGTATGAATATGAATCCAGTGTTTGGTCCTACTTAGTAATTGACAGCTATCTCTGCATGCACAGTCATACAGGGAAGACTGTCAATCAATGAATATGACCACCAGCTGGACTTGCTGGGATTTCAATCAATTAAATACAAGTTTCACTGAAACTTTTCCCACAAAAATGTAAATCATTTTGTTCAACTCCTTCTGCTCTATATCATCCTGTCTGCAGATCAGGTACCATTTCCAAGATGACAGGTCCCCTTTAAGTCTATGTACTACCAAATGGAAATAAAGCAGGAAATCCTTTTTTCTGTGTGTTTAGTGTATGGAAGACATTAACTAGTTTTCTCCTAGAAGCTTAGCGTCAATTGCAAATCAAAGGGAAGGTACCGCAATTTTTATTTTACTATTATTGATTATTTAATCAATTATTTTTAATACAAAATTAAATTCACAGTTTTTAGTGTACTGGGGGCTGCCATTTGCTGGTAACGACACTTACATACCTCAAATATGGTAGCCCCTGTATATAGTAGTCTGTGGTCGCACCGCAGCTCCTGCATTGTGGCTGCCTGCAACAGTGACTTATGCTATAAAGTTAATTCATCGCACTCTCTAGAATGTGAAGATGTAAGATTTCATTTAAAAAATAGTAAAATCAATATATAGATATATACAGAACTACAAATTTTTTTTTTGGATAAAAATAAATTTGTCTCATAGTCACCCCAGTGGTCCTCCTACTGCTCCCAAGCATTACTAAAACTCTACTACTACCAAGCACAACTAAAACTTTATGTAAATCAGAAAAAAGTAAGGGTTCTTTGCTTTTGTTCTATGGTAACTCTCCTACAATATTTTTTGTACATGATTTGTAGTTCTGTATATGTGTTTATATTGATTTTTTTTTTTGTTTCACCATGTCCTCACTCTCTCCTCTCCTTCTCCCATGTCTTTTCCTTACTTCCTTACCCCCACCCCCCTTCTTCCCTTACCCCCTTCCCTATCCCATTCCCCCTCCCCCCCTGGCATATCTTCCTTGTAATGTTCTGGAATTTTATTGATGAATATATTGTTTAAATATATCATCATGTATTTTCATACCTGTTCTTCTCTTACAGTAGCGACTGAATTGAATAAGGCTAATAGGCCGAAACGTCTCTACTGTCACCATACTTCACTGGTTCGATTATTTTGTTTGTGCTTTAAAAATAAATGAAATCTTGCATCTTCACATTCTAGAGAGTGTGATGAATTAACTTTATAGTGTATCTAGGGCAAACCAAGCCCAGTACATCCGCACCTTGCCAATAGACAGAGTGCACGCCAATTAACCCCTTATCCAACTGTGACTTAGACATGCCCCCTGGGCTGTCCAGGTCACAGCTGTGGGAGGAGATAAGTGCCTTTTTATTAAAGCCCGCAGAGTAGCTGCAAGCTCCAGATTCCCCCTTGTCACCGTCCACACTGCTCGGTGAGTATGGTGACAGGAGCTGCCGGGAAGAGAAGGTGCAGAGGAGCGAAGGTCAGGGATGAGGTATCGGCAGTGGGGAACGGTGTGACCCTGCTCTGTCCACTTCTATGGGAGCAATGGTGTAATGTGTGTCCCTGCTCTGTCCACTTCTATGGGAGCAGTAGTGTAATGTGTGACCACACTCTGTCCTCTTCTATGGGAGCAATGGTGTAATGTGTGACCCTGCTCTGTCCTCTTCTATGGGAGCAATGGTGTAATGTGTGACCCTGCTCTGTCCAATTCTATGGGAGCAATGGTGTAATGTGTGACCCTGCTCTGTCCAATTCTATGGGAGCAATGGTGTAATGTGTGACCCTGCTCTGTCCACTTCTATGGGAGCAATGGTGTAATGTGTGACCATACTCTGTCCTCTTCTATGGGAGCAATGGTGTAATGTGTGACCACACTCTGTCCTCTTCTATGGGAGCAGTGGTGTAATGTGTGAGCCATGCTCTGTCCACTTCTATGGGAGCAGTGGTGTAATGTGTGACACCGCTCCATCCCCTTCTATGGGAGCAGTAGTGTAATGCGTGACCTCACTTTGTCCAATTCTATGGGAGCAATGGTGTAATGTGTGACCCTGCTCTGTCCACTTCTATGGGAGCAATGGTGTAATGTGTGACCCTGCTCTGTCCACTTCTATGGGAGGAATAGTGTAATGTGTGACCCCGCTCTGTCCATTTCTATGGGAGTAGTGGTGTAATGTGTGACCCCGCTCTGTCCTCTTCTATGGGAGCAATGGTGTAATGTGTGTCTCCGCTCATAAAAACAAATCAGTTTATTCTAAAAAGTTACTTAAAAGTATAGTTCCCCTGTAAGAAGGCTCACATGGATGTGGTAATTGCCTTTTTGATCGCTGTGTTCTTTGAACTCGGTAGTATTAGGCTGTGTGCACACGATGAGTTTTTGGTGAATTGTTGATGCAGCATATTTTTGCTGCCCCAAAATGCATCATTTTACTGTTCTAGGAAAGTGAATGGAATTATATTTTTTGCTTTTTAACTAAGTGTAAACTGACCTGCAGTGCGGGTTTCAAATCCGCAACATGTCAATTTATCTTGCGGGTACGCTGAGTTTTATGTGCAGATTTTCCCCCTTGACTTGCATTAGATGCAGAAAATCCACAAATAAAAACGCACATACATTTTTAGTGTGTTTCCATGGCTGAAACGCATCAAAACAGCATGTAATCTGCACATGACTGTATCAATAAAGTTTTGTCAAAGCCAAATAATAGAAAGCACCAAAAACAGAGCAGCTTTATTTAAAGCATGACACACCAAAAAGAGACAATAAACGCAGCGTCAAAAATGCGTAAAAATATCATGTAAACAAATCGCACTCAAAAACGCAATGGAAAAACCAAAGTAACCTAATTTAACAGGAGCAGAAATGGTGCAAAAAATCTGCAATATCAAAAACTTTCATAGTTGATATCCATTGTAGGCGAAATCTAGACCAGCTGGGAAAGTTATACATGATGGCGCATAGACAGCCTACAGATGGGCAAAATTAGTCTTGCCCACCTCACGCCAGCAGGGCTTTGGTTTATGACTAGTGTATAACATGTCGCTCTTCATAAATCCCCCAATGCTCTTATTTCTCTTCTGAGCCACTGACCTGTGTCATTATGGTTGATGTCCTGTCCTGGAAGGTAGAATTCCTAATCCTGTTCTGCACTTTTCAACAAACTTCCTCAGTCCGGATAGAAGAAATGGAGGCTGATAAGGTGAAGACCGGCAGCTGCTTATGATGATTGTGACACCTATGACATCTCATGATGGCATCTACTCCTGGTCTGAGTCGTGTTCTCCCTGAAGTCCTGTACATCCAATGTCCTCTGTGTGGAGCTGCTGCAGGAATGAGAGGAGAGACGTCAGTGCTGAGACTCATAAAGAAGTGGACCCCATTGTGATGTCATGCATAGAATTCAATCCCATTGTGATGTCATACATTGACATTCCATCCGAGGCCCAGTTTACTTTATGTGGCTCCAAAACGTAAAGGTCGGATTTATATATTATATGAAACTCATTCATCATTAAAAAAACATATTTCAGGTTTCTGAGGTTTGTAATGTGAGGTTCTGCCAAACTTGGGGCATAGGACTGTATAAAAACTGCAGCTACTGCAAAACCTCTTTTTAAAGAATAAATGGGACGTACATTGGTTGATGTAAAATAGACCCATTTTTATGTTTGTTTTCAATAATGAGGTTCTGCAGCAGCTGATGAGTGTACAATGATGAAGCGTATATTACAATATTCTACAGCAGGTGAGCTGTATATTATAATATTTTGCAGCAGGTGAGCTGTATATTATAAAATTCAGCAGCAGGTGAGCTGTATAATATAATATTCTGCAGCAGATGAGCTGTATATTATAATATTCTGAGGAAGATGAGCTGTATATTATAATATTCTGCAGTAGATGAGGTGTATATTACACAATTCTGCAGTAGATGAGCTGTATATTATAATATTCTGCAGCAGGTGAGCTGTATATTATAATATTCTGCAGCAGATGAGCTGTATATTAAAAAATTCAGCAACAGGTGAGCTGTATATTATAATATTCTGCAGTAGATCAGCTGTATATTAAAATATTCTGCAGTAGGTGAGCTGTATATTATAATATTCTGCAGCAGATGAGCTGTATATTATAATATTCTGCAGTAGATGAGGTGTATATTATAATATTCTGCTGCAGATGAGCTGTATATTATAATATTCTGCAGCAGATGAGGTGTATATTATAATATTCTGCAGCAGGTGAGCTGTATATTATAATATTCTGCAGCAGATGAGCTGTATATTATAATATTCTGCAGCAGGTGAACTGTACATTATAATATTCTGCAGCAGATGAGCTGTATATTGTAATATTCTGCAGCAGATGAGCTATATATTATAATATTCTGCAGCGAATGAGCTGCATATTATAATATTTTGCAGTAGATAAGATGTATATTATATTATTCTGCAGTAGATGAGCTGTATATTATAATATTCTGCAGCAGGTGAGCTGTATATTATAATATTCTGCAGTAGATGAGGTGTATATTATACTATTCTGCAGTAGATGAGCTGTATATTATAATATTCTGCAGTAGATAAGCTGTATATTATAATATTCTGCAGCAGATGAGCTGCATATTATAATATTCTGCAGTAGATGAGGTGTATATTATACTATTCTGCAGCAGATGAGCTGTATATTATAATATTCTGCAGTAGATGAGCTTTATATTATAATATTCTGCAGTAGATGAGCTGTATATTATAATATTCTGCAGCAGGTGAGAGCTGTATATTATAATATTTTGCAGTAGATAAGCTGTATGTTATAATATTCTGCAGTAGATGAGCTGTATATTATAATATTCTGCAGTAGATGAGCTGTATATTATAATATTCTGCAGCAGATGAGCTGTATATTATAATATTCTGTAGCAGGTGAGCTGTATATTATAATATTCTGCAGTAGATGAGCTGTATATTATAATATTCTGTAGCAGGTGAGCTGTATATTATAATATTCTGCAGCAGGTGAGCTGTATATTATAATATTCTGCAGTAGATGAGCTGTATATTATAATATTCTGCAGCAGGAGAGCTGTATATTATAATATTCTGCAGTAGATGAGCTGTATATTATAATATTCTGCCATAGATAAGATGTATAGTATACTATTCTGCAGTAGATGAGTTGTATATTATAATATTCTGCAGTAGATGAGCTGTATATTATAATATTCTGCAGCAGGTGAGCTGTATATTATAATATTCTGCAGCAGGTGAGCTGTATATTATCCTATTCTGCAGCAGGTGAACTGTATATTATAATATTCTGCAGTAGATGAGCTGTATATTATAATATTCTGCAGCAGGAGAGCTGTATATTATAATATTCTGCAGTAGATGAGCTGTATATTATAATATTCTGCCGTAGATAAGATGTATAGTATATTATTCTGCAGTAGATGAGTTGTATATTATAATATTCTGCAGTAGATGAGCTGTATATTATAATATTCTGCAGCAGGTGAGCTGTATATTATAATATTCTGCAGCAGGTGAGCTGTATATTATCCTATTCTGCTCGCCATTTTTAATATGACAGTTTCCCTTTAAGTCTATGTGCTATGAAATGGAAATAGAGCAGGAAATCTTTTCTCTGTGTGTTTAATGCATTGCAGACATGATATCGGCTAGTCTTCTCCTGGAAGCTTAGAGTCAATTGTAAATTAAAGATTACAAACCCTCCAGAGGGGAAAACTGGGGAACCAGTGCAGGATCCAGGTTATATAGTGACCAGAAATACTATTATTTCTCCTACACACAAAGCAGTTTATTCTAAAAAGTTACCTAAAAGTATAGTTCCCCTTTAAGAAAGCTCACGTTGATGTGGTCTTCGCCTTTTGGACCGCTGTGTTCTTTGAACTAAGAAGTATAAGTATTTTCCTGACCACTTGTTTTTAAATAAGTTTCCCACATAACTGATATCCATTGTAGGTGAAATCTAGACCAGCTGGGAAAGTTATACATGATGGCGCATAGACAGCCTACAGATGGGCCAAATTAGTCTTGCCCACCTCACGCCAGCAGGGCTTTGGTTTATGACTAGTGTATAACATGTCGCTCTTCATAAATCCCCCAATGCTCTTATTTCTCTTCTGAGACACTGACCTGTGTCATTATGGTTGATGTCCTGTCCTGGAAGGTAGAATTCCTAATCCTGTTCTGCACTTTTCAACAAACTTCCTCAGTCCGGATAGAAGAAATGGAGGCTGATAAGGTGAAGACCGGCAGCTGCTTATGATGATTGTGACACCTATGACATCTCATGATGGCATCTACTCCTGGTCTGAGTCGTGTTCTCCCTGAAGTCCTGTACATCCAATGTCCTCTGTGTGGAGCTGCTGCAGGAATGAGAGGAGAGACATCAGCGCTGAGACTCATAAAGAAGTGGACCCCATTGTGATGTCATGCATAGAATTCAATCCCATTGTGATGTCATACATTGACATTCCATCGACGCCCAGTTTGCTTTATGTGGCTCCAAAACGTAAAGGTCGGATTTATATATTATATGAAACTCATTCATCATTAAAAAAAACATATTTCAAGTATCTGAGGTTTCTAATGTGAGGTTCTGCCAAACTTGGGGCATAGGACTGTATAAAAACTGCAGCTACTGCAAAACCTCTTTTTAAAGATTGAACGGAACGTACATTGGTTGATGTAAAATAGACCCATTTTTATGTTTATTTTCTATAATGAGGTTCTGCAGCAGCTGATGAGTGTACAATGATGAAGTGTATATTATAATATTCTGCAGCAACTGAGCTGTATATTATAATATTCTGCAGTAGATGAACTGTATATTATAATATTCTGCAGCAGGTGAGCTGTATATTATAATATTCTGCAGCAGGTGAGCTGTATATTATAATATTGTGCAGTAGATGAGCTGTATATTATGATATTCTGCAGCAGGTGAGCTGTATATTATAATATTCTGCAACAGGTGAGCTGTATATTATAATATTCTGCAGCTGGTGAGCTGTATATTATAATATTCTGCAGTAGATGAGCTATACATTATAATATTCTGCAGCAGGTGAGCTGTATATTATAATATTCTGCAGCAGGTGAACTGTATATTATTATATTCTGCAGCAGGTGAGCTGTATATTACAATATTCTGTAGTAGATGAGCTGTATATTATAATATTCTGCAGTAGATGAGCTGTATATTGTAATATTCTGCAGTAGGTGAGCTGTATAATATAATATTCTGCAGCAGGTGAGCTGTATATTATAATATTCTGCAGAAGGTAAGCTGTATATTATAATATTCTGCAGCAGGTGAGCGGTATATTATAATATTCTGCAGCAGATGAGCTGTATATTGTAATATTCTGCAGTAGATGAGCTGTATATTATAATATTCTGCAGCAGATGAGCTGTATATTATAAAATTCTGGTGCAGGTGAGCTGTATATTATAATATTCTGCAGCAGGTGAGCTGTATATTATAGTATTCTGCAGCAGGTGAGCTGGCTATTATAATATTCTGCAGCACATGAGCTGTATATTATAATATTCTGCAGCAGGTGAGCTGTATATTATAATATTCTGCAGCAGGTGAGCTGTATATTATAATATTCTGCAGTAGATGAGCTGTATATTATAATATTCTGCAGCAGGTGAGCTGTATATTATAATATTCTGCAGAAGGTAAGCTGTATAATCTAGTATTCTGCAGCAGGTGAGCTGTATATTATAATATTCTGCAGTAGGTGAGATGTATATTATAATATTCTGCAGTAGACAAGCTGTATAATGTAATATTCTGCAGCATGTGAGCTGTATATTATAATATTCTGAAGTAGATGGGCTGTATATTATAATATTCTGCAGCAGATGAGCTGTATATTAAAATATTCTGAAGTAGATAAACTGTATATTATAATATTCTGCAGCAGGTGAGCTGTATATTATAATATTCTGCAGCAGATGAGCTGTATATTATAATATTCTGCAGAAGATAAGCTGTATATTATCATATTCTGCAGTAGATGAGCTGTATATTATAATATTCTGCAGCAGGTGAGCTGTATATTATAATATTCTGCAACAGGTAAGCTGTATATTATAATATTCTGCAGTAGATGACATGTATATTATCATATTCTGCAGTAGATGAGCTGTATATTATAATAATCTGCAGCAGGTGAGCTGTATATTATAATATTCTGCAGTAGATGAGCTGTATATTATCATATTCTGTAGTAGATGAGCTGTATATTATAATATTCTGCAGTAGATGAGCTGTATATTATAATATTCTGCAGTTGATGAGATGTATATTATAATATTCTGCAGTAGGTGAGCTTTATATTATAATATTCTGCAGTAGATGAGCTGAATATTATAATATTCTGCAGTAGATGAGGTGTATATTATAATATTCTGCAGCAGGTGAGCTGTATATTATAATATTCTGCAGTAGATGAGGTGTATATTATAATGTTCTGCACTAGATGAGCTGTATATTATAATATTCTGCAGCAGGTGAGCTGTTTATTATAATACTCTGCAGTAGATGAGCTGTATATTATAATATTCAGCAGTAGGTGAACTGTATATTGTAATATTCTTCAGTAGATGAGCTGTATATTATAATATTCTGCAGCAGGTAAGCGGTATATTATAATATTGTTCAGCAGGTGAGCTGTATATTATAATATTCTGCAGCAGGTGAGCTGTTTAATATAATATTATGCAGTAGATGAGCTGTATATTATAATATTCTGCAGCAGGTGAGCTGTATATTATAATACTCTGCAGTAGATGAGCTGTATATTATAATTATCTGCAGTAGATGAGCTGTATATTATAATATTCTGCAGTAGATGAGCAGTATATTATAATATTCTAAAGTAGATGAGCTGTATATTATAATATTCTGCAGCAGATAAGCTGTATATTATAATTATCTGCAGTAGATGAGCTGTATATTATAATATTCAGCAGTAGGTGAACTGTATATTATAATATTCTTCAGTAGATGAGCTGTATATTATAATATTCTGCAGCAGGTAAGCGGTATATTATAATATTGTTCAGCAGGTGAGCTGTATATTATAATATTCTGCAGCAGATGAGCTGTATATTATAATTATCTGCAGTAGATGGGCTGTATATTATAATATTCTGCAGTAGATGGGCTGTATATTATAATATTTTGCAGTAGATGAGCTGTATATTATAATATTCTGCAGCAGATGAGCTGTATATTATAATTATCTGTAGTAGATGGGCTGTATATTATAATATTCTGCAGTAGATAAGCTGTAAATTATAATATTCTGCAGGAGATCAGCTGTTAAGAATAATATTCTGCAGTAGATTAACTGTATATTATAATATTCTGCAGTAGATGAGCTGTATATTACATTATTCTGCAGTAGATGAGCTGTATATTATAATATTCTGCAGCAGGTGAGCTGTATATTATAGTATTCTGCAGGAGATCAGCTGTATATTATAATATTCTGCAGCAGGTGAGCTGTGTATTATAATATTCTGCAGCAGATGAGCTGTATATTAAAAAAATCAGCAGCAGGTGAGCTGTATATTATAATATTCTGCAGTAGATCAGCTGTATATTATAATAATTTGCAGTAGGTGAGCTGTATATTATAATATTCTGCAGTAGGTGAGCTGTGTATTATAATATTCTGCAGTAGGTGAGCTGTATATTATAATATTCTGCAGCAGGTGAGCTGTATATTATAATATTCTGCAGTAGATGAGCTGTATATTATAATATTCTGCAGCAGGTGAGCTGTATATTATAATATTCTACAGTAGATGAGCTGTATTTTATAATATTCTGCAGTAGATAAGATGTATATTATAATATTCTGTAGCAGGTGAGCTGTATATTATAATATTCTGCAGCAGATGAGCTGTATATTAAAAAAATCAGCAGCAGGTGAGCTGTATATTATAATATTCTGCAGTAGATCAGCCGTATATTATAATATTCTGCAGTACGTTAGCTGTATATTATGATATTCTGCAGCAGGCGAGCTGTATATTATAATATTCTGCAGTAGATGAGCTGTATATTATAATATTCTGCAGTAGATCAGCCGTATATTATAATATTCTGCAGTAGGTGAGCTCTATATTAAAATATTCTGCAGCAGATGAGCTGTATATTATAATATTCTGCAGTAGGTGAGCTGTATATTATAATAATCTGCAGCAGGTGAGCTGTATATTATAATATTCTGCAGTAGATGAGCTGTATATTATAATATTCTGCAGCAGGTGAGCTGTATATTATAATATTCTGCAGTAGATAAGCTGTATATTATAATATTCTGCAGTAGATGAGCTGTATATTATAATATTCTGCAGTAGATGAGCTGTATATTATAATATTCTGCAGAAAATGAGCTGTATATTATAATATTCTGCAGTAGATGAGCTGTATATTATAATATTCTGAAGCAGGTGAGCTGTATATTATAATATTCTGCAGTAGATGAGCTGTATATTATAATATTCTGCAGCAGGTGAGCTGTATATTATAATATTCTGCAGTAGATGAGCTGTATATTATAAAGTTCTGCAGCAGGAGAGCTGTATAGTATATTATTCTGCTGTAGATGAGCTATATATTATAATATTCTGCAGCAGGTGAGCTGTATATTATAATATTCTGCAGTAGGTGAGCTGTATATTATACTATTCTGCAGCAGGTGAACTGTATATTATAATATTCTGCAGTAGATCAGCTGTATATTATAATATTCTGCAGCAGGTGAGCTGTATATTATAATATTCTGCAGCAGGTGCGCAGTATATTATAATATTTTGCAGTAGATGAGCTGTATATTATAATCTTCTACAGCAGGTGAGCTGTATATTATAATATTCTGAAGCAGGTTTGCTGTATATTATAATATTCTGCAGTAGATGAGCTGTATATCATAATATTCTGTAGCAGGTGAGCTGTATATTATAATATTCTGCAGTAGATGAGCTGTATATTATA
Organism: Phyllobates terribilis; assembly: GCF_046119375.1. Taxonomy (NCBI): domain Eukaryota; kingdom Metazoa; phylum Chordata; class Amphibia; order Anura; family Dendrobatidae; genus Phyllobates; species Phyllobates terribilis. The sequence goes on along the minus strand of NW_027362761.1, from coordinate 210,373,858 downwards.
ATATTCTGCAGTAGATGAGCTATATATTATAAAATTCTGCAGTAGATGAGCTGTATATTATACTATTCTGCAGCAGGTGAGCTGTATGTTATAATATTCTGCTGTAGATGAGCTGTATATTATAATATTCTGCAGTAGATGAGCTGTATATTATAATATTCTGTAGCAGATAAGATGTATATTATAATATTCTGTAGCAGGTGAGCTGTATATTATAATATTCTGCAGCAGATGAGCTGTATTTTAAAAAAATCAGCAGCAGGTGAGCTGTATATTATAATATTCTGCAGTAGATCAGCCGTATATTATAATATTCTGCAGTAGGTGAGCTCTATATTAAAATATTCTGCAGCAGATGAGCTGTATATTATAATATTCTGCAGTAGGTGAGCTGTATATTATAATAATCTGCAGCAGGTGAGCTGTATATTATAATATTCTGCAGTAGATGAGCTGTATATTATAATATTCTGCAGCAGGTGAGCTGTATATTATAATATTCTGCAGTAGATAAGCTGTATATTATAATATTCTGCAGTAGATGAGCTGTATATTATAATATTCTGCAGTAGATGAGCTGTATATTATAATATTCTGCAGAAAATGAGCTGTATATTATAATATTCTGCAGTAGATGAGCTGTATATTATAATATTCTGAAGCAGGTGAGCTGTATATTATAATATTCTGCAGTAGATGAGCTGTATATTATAATATTCTGGAGCAGGTGAGCTGTATATTATAATATTCTGCAGTAGATGAGCTGTATATTATAAAGTTCTGCAGCAGGAGAGCTGTATAGTATATTATTCTGCTGTAGATGAGCTGTATATTATAATATTCTGCAGCAGGTGAGCTGTATATTATAATATTCTGCAGTAGGTGAGCTGTATATTATACTATTCTGCAGCAGGTGAACTGTATATTATAATATTCTGCAGTAGATGAGCTGTATATTATAATATTCTGCAGCAGGTGAGCTGTATATTATAATATTCTGCAGCAGGTGAGCAGTATATTATAATATTTTGCAGTAGATGAGCTGTATATTATAATCTTCTACAGCAGGTGAGCTGTATATTATAATATTCTGAAGCAGGTTTGCTGTATATTATAATATTCTGCAGTAGATGAGCTGTATATTATAATATTCTGCAGTAGATGAGCTGTATATCATAATATTCTGTAGCAGGTGAGCTGTATATTATAATATTCTGCAGTAGATGAGCTGTATATTATAATAATCTGCAGTAGATGAGCTATATATTATAATATTCTGCAGTAGATGAGCTGTATATTATACTATTCTGCAGCAGGTGAGCTGTATGTTATAATATTCTGCTGTAGATGAGCTGTATATTATAATATTCTGCAGTAGATGAGCTGTATATTATAATATTCTGAAGCAGGTTTGCTGTATATTATAATATTCTGCAGTAGATGAGCTGTATATTATAATATTCTGCAGCAGATGAGCTGTATATTATAATATTGTGCAGCAGGTGAGCTGTATATTATAATATTCTGCAGTAGATGAGCTGTATATTATAATATTCTGTAGCAGGTGAGCTGTATATTATAATATTCTGCAGTTGATGATCTGTATATTATAATATTCTGCAGTAGATGAGTTGTATATTATAATATTCTGCCGTAGATAAGATGTATAGTATATTATTCTGCAGTAGATGAGTTGTATATTATAATATTCTGCAGTAGATGAGCTGTATATTATAATATTCTGCAGCAGGTGAGCTGTATATTATAATATTCTGCAGCAGGTGAGCTGTATATTATCCTATTCTGCTCGCCATTTTTAATATGACAGTTTCCCTTTAAGTCTATGTGCTATGAAATGGAAATAGAGCAGGAAATCTTTTCTCTGTGTGTTTAATGCATTGCAGACATGATATCGGCTAGTCTTCTCCTGGAAGCTTAGAGTCAATTGTAAATTAAAGATTACAGACCCTCCAGAGGGGAAAACTGGGGAACCAGTGCAGGATCCAGGTTATATAGTGACCAGAAATACTATTATTTCTCCTACACACAAAGCAGTTTATTCTAAAAAGTTACCTAAAAGTATAGTTCCCCTTTAAGAAAGCTCACGTTGATGTGGTCTTCGCCTTTTGGACCGCTGTGTTCTTTGAACTAAGAAGTATAAGTATTTTCCTGACCACTTGTTTTTAAATAAGTTTCCCACATAACTGATATCCATTGTAGGTGAAATCTAGACCAGCTGGGAAAGTTATTCATGATGGCGCATAGACAGCCTACAGATGGGCCAAATTAGTCTTGCCCACCTCACGCCAGCAGGGCTTTGGTTTATGACTAGTGTATAACATGTCGCTCTTCATAAATCCCCCAATGCTCTTATTTCTCTTCTGAGCCACTGACCTGTGTCATTATGGTTGATGTCCTGTCCTGGAAGGTAGAATTCCTAATCCTGTTCTGCACTTTTCAACAAACTTCCTCAGTCCGGATAGAAGAAATGGAGGCTGATAAGGTGAAGACCGGCAGCTGCTTATGATGATTGTGACACCTATGACATCTCATGATGGCATCTACTCCTGGTCTGAGTCGTGTTCTTCATGAAGTCGTGTACATCAAATGTCCTCTGTGTGGAGCTGCTGCAGGAATGAGAGGAGAGACGTCAGTGCTGAGACTCATAAAGAAGTGGACCCCATTGTGATGTCATGCATAGAATTCAATCCCATTGTGATGTCATACATTGACATTCCATCCGAGGCCCAGTTTACTTTATGTGGCTCCAAAACGTAAAGGTCGGATTTATATATTATATGAAACTCATTCATCATTAAAAAAAACATATTTTAGGTATCTGAGGTTTGTAATGTGAGGTTCTGCCAAACTTGGGGCATAGGACTGTATAAAAACTGCAGCTACTGCAAAGCCTCTTTTTAAAGAATAAATGGGACGTACATTGGTTGATGTAAAATAGACCCATTTTTATGTTTGTTTTCAATAATGAGGTTCTGCAGCAGCTGATGAGTGTACAATGATGAAGTGTATATTACAATATTCTACAGCAGGTGAGCTGTATATTATAATATTTTGCAGCAGGTGAGCTGTATATTATAATATTCTGAGGAAGATGAGCTGTATATTATAATATTCTGCAGTAGATGAGGTGTATATTACACAATTCTGCAGTAGATGAGCTGTATATTATAATATTCTGCAGCAGGTGAGCTGTATATTATAATATTCTGCAGCAGATGAGCTGTATATTAAAAAATTTAGCAACGGGTGAGCTGTATATTATAATATTCTGCAGTAGATCAGCTGTATATTAAAATATTCTGCAGTAGGTGAGCTGTATATTATAATATTCTGCAGCAGATGAGCTGTATATTATAATATTCTGCAGTAGATGAACTGTATATTATAATATTCTGCAGCAGGTGAGCTGTATATTATAATATTCTGCAGTAGATGAGCTGTATATTATAATATTCTGCAGCAGGTGAGCTGTATATTATAATATTCTGCAGCAGAAGAGCTGTATATTATAATATTCTGCAGCAGATGAGCTGTATATTATAATATTCTGCAGCAGGTGAACTGTACATTATAATATTCTGCAGCAGATGAGCTGTATATTGTAATATTCTGCAGCAGATGAGCTATATATTATAATATTCTGCAGCGAATGAGCTGCATATTATAATATTTTGCAGTAGATAAGATGTATATTATATTATTCTGCAGTAGATGAGCTGTATATTATAATATTCTGCAGCAGGTGAGCTGTATATTATAATATTCTGCAGTAGATAAGCTGTATATTATAATATTCTGCAGCAGATGAGCTGTATATTATAATATTCTGCAGTAGATGAGGTGTATATTATACTATTCTGCAGCAGATGAGCTGTATATTATAATATTATGCAGTAGATGAGCTTTATATTATAATATTCTGCAGTAGATGAGCTGTATATTATAATATTCTGCAGCAGGTGAGAGCTGTATATTATAATATTTTGCAGTAGATAAGCTGTATATTATACTATTCTACAGTAGATGAGCTGTATGTTATAATATTCTGCAGTAGATGAGCTGTATATTATAATATTCTGCAGTAGATGAGCTGTATATTATAATATTCTGCAGCAGATGAGCTGTATATTATAATATTCTGTAGCAGGTGAGCTGTATATTACAATATTCTGCAGTAGATGAGCTGTATATTATAATATTCTGTAGCAGGTGAGCTGTATATTATAATATTCTGCAGCAGGTGAGCTGTATATTATAATATTCTGCAGTAGATGAGCTGTATATTATAATATTCTGCAGCAGGAGAGCTGTATATTATAATATTCTGCAGTAGATGAGCTGTATATTATAATATTCTGCCGTAGATAAGATGTATAGTATACTATTCTGCAGTAGATGAGTTGTATATTATAATATTCTGCAGTAGATCAGCTGTATATTAAAATATTCTGCAGTAGGTGAGCTGTATATTATAATATTCTGCAGCAGATGAGCTGTATATTATAATATTCTGCAGTAGATGAACTGTATATTATAATATTCTGCAGCAGGTGAGCTGTATATTATAATATTCTGCAGTAGATGAGCTGTATATTATAATATTCTGCAGCAGGTGAGCTGTATATTATAATATTCTGCAGCAGAAGAGCTGTATATTATAATATTCTGCAGCAGATGAGCTGTATATTATAATATTCTGCAGCAGGTGAACTGTACATTATAATATTCTGCAGCAGATGAGCTGTATATTGTAATATTCTGCAGCAGATGAGCTATATATTATAATATTCTGCAGCGAATGAGCTGCATATTATAATATTTTGCAGTAGATAAGATGTATATTATATTATTCTGCAGTAGATGAGCTGTATATTATAATATTCTGCAGCAGGTGAGCTGTATATTATAATATTCTGCAGTAGATGAGGTGTATATTATACTATTCTGCAGTAGATGAGCTGTATATTATAATATTCTGCAGTAGATAAGCTGTATATTATAATATTCTGCAGCAGATGAGCTGTATATTATAATATTCTGCAGTAGATGAGGTGTATATTATACTATTCTGCCGCAGATGAGCTGTATATTATAATATTCTGCAGTAGATGAGCTTTATATTATAATATTCTGCAGTAGATGAGCTGTATATTATAATATTCTGCAGCAGGTGAGAGCTGTATATTATAATATTTTGCAGTAGATAAGCTGTATATTATACTATTCTGCAGTAGATGAGCTGTATGTTATAATATTCTGCAGTAGATGAGCTGTATATTATAATATTCTGCAGTAGATGAGCTGTATATTATAATATTCTGTAGCAGGTGAGCTGTATATTATAATATTCTGCAGTAGATGAGCTGTATATTATAATATTCTGTAGCAGGTGAGCTGTATATTATAATATTCTGCAGCAGGTGAGCTGTATATTATAATATTCTGCAGTAGATGAGCTGTATATTATAATATTCTGTAGCAGGTGAGCTGTATATTATAATATTCTGCAGCAGGTGAGCTGTATATTATAATATTCTGCAGCAGATGAGCTGTATATTATAATATTCTGTAGCAGGTGAGCTGTATATTATAATATTCTGCAGTAGATGAGCTGTATATTATAATATTCTGTAGCAGGTGAGCTGTATATTATAATATTCTGCAGCAGGTGAGCTGTATATTATAATATTCTGCAGTAGATGAGCTGTATATTATAATATTCTGCAGCAGGAGAGCTGTATATTATAATATTCTGCAGTAGATGAGCTGTATATTATAATATTCTGCCGTAGATAAGATGTATAGTATACTATTCTGCAGTAGATGAGTTGTATATTATAATATTCTGCAGTAGATGAGCTGTATATTATAATATTCTGCAGCAGGTGAGCTGTATATTATAATATTCTGCAGCAGGTGAGCTGTATATTATCCTATTCTGCAGCAGGTGAACTATATATTATAATATTCTGCAGGAGATCAGCTGTTAAGTATAATATTCTGCAGTAGATAAGCTGTATATTATAATATTCTGCAGGAGATGAGGTGTATATTACACTATTCTGCAGTAGATGAGCTGTATATTATAATATTCTGCAGCAGGTGAGCTGTATATTATAATATTCTGCAGCAGGTGAGCTGTATATTATAATATTCTGCAGTAGATGAGCTGTATATTATAATATTCTGCAGTAAATGAGCTGTATATTATAATATTCTGCAGCAGGTGAGCTGTACATTATAATATTCAGCAGCAGATGAGCTGTATATTAAAAAAATCAGCAGCAGGTGAGCTGTATATTATAATATTCAGCAGCAGGTGAGCTGTATATTATAATATTTTGCAGGAGATGAGGTGTATATTACACTATTCTGCAGTAGATGAGGTGTATATTATAATATTCTGTAGCAGGTGAGCTGTATATTATAATATTCTGAAGCAGGTTTGCTGCATATTATAATATTCTGCAGTAGATGAGCTGTATATTATAATATTCTGCAGTAGATGAGCTGTATATTATAATATTCTGTAGCAGGTGAGCTGTATATTATAATATTCTGCAGTAGATGAGCTGTATATTATAATATTCTGCAGGAGATCAGCTGTATATTATAATATTCTACAGCAGGTGAGCAGTATATTATAATATTCTGCAGCAGATGAGCTGTATATTATAATATTCTGCAGGAGATCAGCTGTTAAGTATAATATTCTGCAGTAGATAAGCTGTATATTATAATATTCTGCAGGAGATGAGGTGTATATTTCACTATTCTGCAGTAGATGAGCTGTATATTATAATATTCTGCAGCAGGTGAGCTGTATATTATAATATTCTGCAGCAGATGAGCTGTATATTAAAAAAATCAGCAGCAGGTGAGCTGTATATTATAATATTCAGCAGCAGGTGAGCTGTATATTATAATATTTTGCAGTAGGTGAGCTGTATATTATAATATTCTGCAGTAGGTGAGCTGTATATTATAATATCCTGCAGTAGGTGAGCTGTATATTATAATATTCTGCAGCAGGTGAGCTGTATATTATAATATTCTGCAGTAGATGAGCTGTATATTATAATATTCTGCAGCAGGTGAGCTGTATATTATAATATTCTGCAGTAGATGAGCTGTATATTATAATATTCTGCAGTAGATAAGCTGTATATTATAATATTCTGTAGCAGGTGAGCTGTATATTATAATATTCTGCAGCAGATGAGCTGTATATTAAAAAAATCAGCAGCAGGTGAGCTGTATATTATAATATTCTGCAGTAGATCAGCCGTATATTATAATATTCTGCAGTAGGTGAGCTATATATTAAAATATTCTGCAGCAGATGAGCTGTATATTATAATATTCTGCAGTAGGTGAGCTGTATATTATAATATTCTGCAGCAGGTGAGCTGTATATTATAATATTCTGCAGTAGATGAGCGGTATATTATAATATTCTGCAGCAGGTGAGCTGTATATTATAATATTCTGCAGTAGATGAGCTGTATATTATAATATTCTGCAGTAGATAAGCTGTATATTATAATATTCTGCAGTAGATGAGCTGTATATTATAATATTCTGCAGTAGATGAGCTGTATAATGTAATATTCTGCAGTAAATGAGCTGTATATTATAATATTCTGCAGTAGATGAGCTGTATATTATAATATTCTGCAGTAGATGAGCTGTATATTATAATATTCTGCAGCAGGTGAGCTGTATATTATAATATTCTGCAGTAGATGAGCTGTATATTATAATATTCTGCAGTAGATAAGCTGTATATTATAATATTCTGCAGCAGGTGAGCTGTATATTATAATATTCTGCAGAAGATAAGCTGTATATTATAATATTCTGCAGCAGGTGAGCTGTATATTATAATATTCTGCAGCAGGTGAGCTGTATATTATAATATTCTGCAGTAGATGAGCTGTATATTATAATATTTTGCAGTAGATGAGCTGTATATTATAATATTCTGCAACAGGTGAGCTGTATATTATAATATTCTGCAGTAGATGAGCTGTATATTATAATATTCTGCAGCAGGTGAGCTGTGTATTATAATATTCTGCAGCAGGTGAGCTGTATATTATAATATTCTGCAGCAGGTGAGCTGTATATTATAATATTTTGCAGTAGATGAGCTGTATATTATAATCTTCTACAGCAGGTCTGCTGTATATTATAATATTCTGAAGCAGGTTTGCTGTATATTATAATATTCTGCAGTAGATGAGCTGTATATTATAATATTCTGCAGTAGATGAGCTGTATATTATAATATTCTGCAGTAGATGAGCTGTATATTATAATATTCTGCAGTAGTTGAGCTATATATTATAATATTCTGCAGTAGATGAGTTGCATATTATAATATTCTGCAGTAGATGAGCTGTATATTATACTGTTCTGCAGCAGGTGAGCTGTATATTATAATATTCTGCAGTAGATGAGCTGTATATTATAATATTCTGCAGCAGGTGAGCTGTATATTATAATATTCTGCAGCAGATGAGCTGTATATTATCCTATTCTGCAGCAGGTGAGCTGTATATTATAATATTCTGCAGCAGGTGAGCTGTATATTATCCTATTCTGCAGCAGATGAGCTGTATATTATAATATTCTGCAGCAGATGAGCTGTATATTATAATATTCTGCAGTAAGTGAGCTGTATATTATAATATTCTGCAGTAGATGAGGTGTATATTATAATATTCTGTAGCAGGTGAGCTATATATTATAATATTCTGCAGTAGATGAGCTGTATATTGTAATATTCTGCAGTAGATGAGCTGTATATTATAATATTCTGCAGCAGATGAGCTGTATATTATAATATTCTGCAGTAAGTGAGCTGTATATTATAATATTCTGCAGTAGATGAGCTGTATATTATAATTTTCTGCAGCAGGTGAGCTGTATATTATAATATTCTGCAGTAGATGAACTGTATATTATAATATTCTGCAGCAGGTAGCTGTATATTATAATATTCTGCAGCAGGTGAGCTGTATATTATAATATTCTGCAGCAGGTGAGCTGTATATTATGATATTCTGCAGCAGGTGAGCTGTATATTATAATATTCTGCAGTAGGTGAGCTATATATTATAATATTCTGCAGCAGATTAGCTGTATATTATAATATTCTGCAGTAGATGAGCTATATATTATAATATGCTGCAGTAGGTGAGCTGTATATTATAATATTCTGCAGTAGGTGAGCTGTATATTATAATATTCTGCAGCAGGTGAGCTATATATTATAATATTCTGCAGCAGATTAGCTGTATATTATAATATTCTGCAGTAGATGAGCTATATATTATAATATGCTGCAGTAGGTGAGCTGTATATTATAATATTCTGCAGCAGATGAGCTGTATGTTATAATATTCTGCAGTAGATGAGCTGTATATTATAATATTCTGCAGCAGATGAGCTTTATATTATAATATTCTGCAGCAGGTGCGCTGTATATTATAATATTCTGCAGCAGATGAGCTGTATATTATCCTATTCTGCAGCAGATGAGCTGTATATTATAATATTCTGCAGCAGATGAGCTGTATATTATAATATTCTGCAGTAAGTGAGCTGTATATTATAATATTCTGCAGTAGATGAGGTGTATATTATAATATTCTGTAGCAGGTGAGCTATATATTATAATATTCTGCAGTAGATGAGCTGTATATTGTAATATTCTGCAGTAGATGAGCTGTATATTATAATATTCTGCAGCAGATGAGCTGTATATTATAATATTCTGCAGCAGATGAGCTGTATATTATCCTATTCTGCAGCAGGTGAGCTGTATATTATAATATTCTGCAGCAGGTGAGCTGTATATTATCCTATTCTGCAGCAGATGAGCTGTATATTATAATATTCTGCAGCAGATGAGCTGTATATTATAATATTCTGCAGTAAGTGAGCTGTATATTATAATATTCTGCAGTAGATGAGGTGTATATTATAATATTCTGTAGCAGGTGAGCTATATATTATAACATTCTGCAGTAGATGAGCTGTATACTGTAATATTCTGCAGTAGATGAGCTGTATATTATAATATTCTGCAGCAGATGAGCTGTATATTATAATATTCTGCAGTAAGTGAGCTGTATATTATAATATTCTGCAGTAGATGAGCTGTATATTATAATTTTCTGCAGCAGGTGAGCTGTATATTATAATATTCTGCAGTAGATGAACTGTATATTATAATATTCTGCAGCAGGTGAGCTGTATATTATAATATTCTGCAGCAGGTGAGCTGTATATTATAATATTCTGCAGCAGGTGAGCTGTATATTATGATATTCTGCAGCAGGTGAGCTGTATATTATAATATTCTGCAGTAGGTGAGCTGTATATTATGATATTCTGCAGCAGGTGAGCTGTATATTATAATATTCTGCAACAGGTGAGCTGTATATTATAATATTCTGCAGTAGATGAGCTTTATATTATAATATTCTGCAGCAGGTGAGCTGTATATTATAATATTCTGCAACAGGTGAGCTGTATATTATAATATTCTGCAGCAGGTGAGCTGTATATTATAATATTCTGCAGCAGATGAGCTTTATATTATAATAGTCTGCAGCAGATGAGCTGTATATTATAATATTCTGCAGCAGATGAGCTGTATATTGCAATATTCTGCAGCAGATTAGCTATATATTATAATATACTGCCGCAGATGAGCTGTATATTATAATATTCTGTAGTAGATGAGCTGGATATCATAATTTCTTGCAGCAGGTGAGCTGTATATTATATTATTCTGCAGTAGATGAGCTGTATATTATAATATTCTGCTGCAGATGAGCTGTATATTATAATATTCTGCAGCAGATGAGCTGTATATTATAATATTCTGCAGCAGGTGAGCTGTATATTATAATATTCTGCAGTAGGTCAGCTGTATATTATAATATTCTGCAGCAGGTGAGCTGTATATTATAATATTCTGCAGTAGGTGAGCTGTATATTATAATATTCTGCAGTAGGTGAGCTGTATATTATAATCTGCAGCAGGTGAGCTGTATATTATAATATTCTGCAGCAGGTGAGCTGTATATTATAATATTCTGCAGCAGGTGAGCTGTATGTTATAATATTCTGCTGTAGATGAGCTGTATATTATAATATTCTGCAGTAGATGAGCTCTATATTACAATATTCTGCAGTTGGTCAGCTGTATATTATAATATTCTGCAGCAGGTGAGCTGTATATTATATTCTGCAGCAAATGAGCTGTATATTATAATATTCTGCAGTAGATGAGCTATATTTTATAATATTCTGCAGCAGTTGTGCTGTATATTATAATATTCTGCAGAAGGTGAGCTGTATATTATAATATTCTGCAGTAGGTGAGCTGTATATTATAATATTCTGCAGCAGGTGAGCTATATATTATAATATTCTGCAGCAGATTAGCTGTATATTATAATATTCTGCAGTAGATGAGCTATATATTATAATATGCTGCAGTAGGTGAGCTGTATATTATAATATTCTGCAGCAGATGAGCTGTATGTTATAATATTCTGCAGTAGATGAGCTGTATATTATAATATTCTGCAGCAGATGAGCTTTATATTATAATATTCTGCAGCAGATGAGCTGTATATTATAATATTCTGCAGCAGGTGAACTGTATATTATAATATTCTGCAGTAGATGAGCTGTATATTATATTATTCTGCAGTAGATGAGGTGTATATTATAATATTCTGCAGCAGATGAGCTGTATATTATATTATTCTGCAGCAGGTGAGCTGTATATATAATGTTCTGCAGCACATGAGCTGTATATTGCAATATTCTGCAGCAGATTAGCTATATATTATAATATACTGCCGCAGATGAGCTGCATATTATAATATTCTGTAGTAGATGAGCTGGATATCATAATTTCTTGCAGCAGGTGAGCTGTATATTATATTCTTCTGCAGTAGATGAGCTGTATATTATAATATTCTGCAGCAGATGAGCTTTATATTATAATATTCTGCAGCATATGAGCTGTAAATTATAATATTCTGCAGCAGGTGAGCGGTATATTATAATATTCTGCAGTAGGCGAGCTTTATATTGTAATATTCTGCAGCAGATTAGCTGTATATTATAATATTCTGCAGTAGGTGAGCTGTATATTATGATATTCTGCAGCAGGTGAGCTGTATATTATAATATTCTGCAACAGGTGAGCTGTATATTATAATATTCTGCAGTAGATGAGCTTTATATTATAATATTCTGCAGCAGGTGAGCTGTATATTATAATATTCTGCAACAGGTGAGCTGTATATTATAATATTCTGCAGCAGGTGAGCTGTATATTATAATATTCTGCAGCAGATGAGCTTTATATTATAATAGTCTGCAGCAGATGAGCTGTATATTATAATATTCTGCAGCAGATGAGCTGTATATTGCAATATTCTGCAGCAGATTAGCTATATATTATAATATACTGCCGCAGATGAGCTGTATATTATAATATTCTGTAGTAGATGAGCTGGATATCATAATTTCTTGCAGCAGGTGAGCTGTATATTATATTATTCTGCAGTAGATGAGCTGTATATTATAATATTCTGCTGCAGATGAGCTGTATATTATAATATTCTGCAGCAGATGAGCTGTATATTATAATATTCTGCAGCAGGTGAGCTGTATATTATAATATTCTGCAGTAGGTCAGCTGTATATTATAATATTCTGCAGCAGGTGAGCTGTATATTATAATATTCTGCAGTAGGTGAGCTGTATATTATAATATTCTGCAGTAGGTGAGCTGCATATTATAATCTGCAGCAGGTGAGCTGTATATTATAATATTCTGCAGCAGGTGAGCTGTATATTATAATATTCTGCAGCAGGTGAGCTGTATGTTATAATATTCTGCTGTAGATGAGCTGTATATTATAATATTCTGCAGTAGATGAGCTCTATATTACAATATTCTGCAGTTGGTCAGCTGTATATTATAATATTCTGCAGCAGGTGAGCTGTATATTATATTCTGCAGCAGATGAGCTGTATATTATAATATTCTGCAGCAAATGAGCTGTATATTTTAATATTCTGTAGTAGATGAGCTATATTTTATAATATTCTGCAGCAGTTGAGCTGTATATTATAATATTCTGCAGAAGGTGAGCTGTATATTATAATATTCTGCAGTAGGTGAGCTGTATATTATAATATTCTGCAGCAGGTGAGCTATATATTATAATATTCTGCAGCAGATTAGCTGTATATTATAATATTCTGCAGTAGATGAGCTATATATTATAATATGCTGCAGTAGGTGAGCTGTATATTATAATATTCTGCAGCAGATGAGCTGTATGTTGTAATATTCTGCAGTAGATGAGCTGTATATTATAATATTCTGCAGCAGATGAGCTTTATATTATAATATTCTGCAGCAGATGAGCTGTATATTATAATATTCTGCAGCAGGTGAACTGTATATTATAATATTCTGCAGCAGATGAGCTGTATATTGTAATATTCTGCAGTAGATGAGCTGTATATTATATTATTCTGCAGTAGATGAGGTGTATATTATAATATTCTGCAGCAGATGAGCTGTATATTATATTATTCTGCAGCAGGTGAGCTGTATATATAATATTCTGCAGCACATGAGCTGTATATTGCAATATTCTGCAGCAGATTAGCTATATATTATAATATACTGCCGCAGATGAGCTGCATATTATAATATTCTGTAGTAGATGAGCTGGATATCATAATTTCTTGCAGCAGGTGAGCTGTATATTATATTCTTCTGCAGTAGATGAGCTGTATATTATAATATTCTGCAGCAGATGAGCTTTATATTATAATATTCTGCAGCATATGAGCTGTAAATTATAATATTCTGCAGCAGGTGAGCGGTATATTATAATATTCTGCAGTAGGCGAGCTTTATATTGTAATATTCTGCAGCAGATTAGCTGTATATTATAATATTCTGCAGTAGATGAGCTATATATTATAATATGCTGCAGTAGGTAAGCTGTATATTATAATATTCTGCAGCAGATGAGCTGTATGTTATAATATTCTGCAGTAGATGAGCTGTATATTATAATATTCTGCAGCAGGTGAGCGGTATATTATAATATTCTGCAGTAGGTGAGCTTTATATTGTAATATTCTGCAGTAGATGAGCTGTATATTATAATATTCTGCAGCAGATGAGCTGTATATTATAATATTCTGCAGTAAGTGAGCTGTATATTATAATATTCTGCAGTAGATGAGCTGTATATTATAATTTTCTGCAGCAGGTGAGCTGTATATTATAATATTCTGCAGTAGATGAACTGTATATTATAATATTCTGCAGCAGGTGAGCTGTATATTATAATATTCTGCAGCAGGTGAGCTGTATATTATAATATTCTGCAGCAGGTGAGCTGTATATTATGATATTCTGCAGCAGGTGAGCTGTATATTATAATATTCTGCAGTAGGTGAGCTGTATATTATGATATTCTGCAGCAGGTGAGCTGTATATTATAATATTCTGCAACAGGTGAGCTGTATATTATAATATTCTGCAGTAGATGAGCTTTATATTATAATATTCTGCAGCAGGTGAGCTGTATATTATAATATTCTGCAACAGGTGAGCTGTATATTATAATATTCTGCAGCAGGTGAGCTGTATATTATAATATTCTGCAGCAGATGAGCTTTATATTATAATATTCTGCAGCAGGTAAGCTGTATATTATAATATTCTGCAGCAGATGAGCTGTATATTATAATATTCTGCAGCAGATGAGCTATATATTATAATATTCTGCAGTAGATGAGCTGTATATTATAATATTCTGCAGCGGGCGAACTGTGTATTGTAATATTCTGGAGTAGATGAGCTGTATATTATAATATTCTGCAGCAGGTGAGCTGTATATTATAATATTATGCAGTAGATGAGCTGTATAGTATAATATTCTGCAGCAGGTGAGCTGTATATTATAATATTCTGCAGCAGGTGAGCTGTATATTATAATATTCTGCAGCAGATGAGTAGTATATCATAAAATTCTGCAGCAGGTGAGCTGTATATTATAATATTCTGCTGCAGGTGAACTGTATATTATAATATTCTGCAGCTGGTGAGCTGTATATTATAATATTCTGCAGTAGATGAGCTGGATATTATAATATTCTGCAGCAGGTGAGCTGTATATTATAATATTCTGCTGCCGGTGAACTGTATATTATAATATTCTGCAGCAGGTGAGCTGTATATTATAATATTCTGCAGCAGATAAGTTGCATATTATAATATTCTGCAGTAGGTGAGCTGCATATTATAATATTCTGCAGCAGGTGAGCTGTATATTATATTATTGTGCAGCAGGTGAGCTTTATATTATAATATTCTACAGCGGGTGAGCTGTATATTATAATATTCTGTAGCAGGTGAGGTGTATATTATAATATTTTGCAGTACATGAGCTGTATATTATAATATTCTGAAGCAGGTGAGCTGTATATTATAATTTTCTGCAGCAGGTGAGCGGTATATTATATTATTCTGCAGCAGGTGAGCTTTTTATTATAATATTCAACGGCTGGTGAGCCGTATATTATAATACTCTGCAGTAGGTGAGCAGTTTATTATAATATTCTGCTGCAGGTGGACTGTATATTATAATATTCTGCAGCTGGTGAGCTGTATATTATAATTTTCTGCAGCAGGTGAGCTGTATATTATAATATTTTGCAGTAGGTGAGCTTTTTATTATAATATTCTGCAGTAGGTAAGCTGTATATTATAATATTCTGTAGTAGATGAGCTGTATATTATAATATTCTGCAGCAGGTGAGCTGTATATTATAATATTCTGCAGTAAATGAGGTGTATATTATAATATTCTGCAGCAGATGAGCTGTATATTATAATATTCTGCAGTAGATGAGCTGTATATTATAATATTCTACAGCAGGTGAGCTGTATATTGTAATATTCTACAGCAGGCGAGCTGTATATTATAATATTTTGCAGTAGGTGAGCTTTTTATTATAATATTCTGCAGCAGGTGAGCTGTATATTATAATATTGTGCAGTAGATGACCTGTGTATTATAATATTCTGTAGCAGGTGAGCTGTATATTATAATATTCTGCAGTAGATGAGCTGTATATTATAATATTCTGTAGCAGGTGAGCTGTATATTATAATATTCTGCAGTAGATGAGCTGTATATTATAATATTCTGCAGTAGATGAGCTGTATATTATAATATTCTGCAGTACGTGAGCTGTATATTATAATATTCTGCAGCAGGTGAACTGTATATTATAATATTCTGCAGTAGGTGACCTGTATATTATAATCTTCTACACCAGGTGAGCTGTATATTATAATATTCTGCAGCAGGTGAGCTGTATATTATAATATTCTGCAGTAGATGAGCTGTATATTATAATATTCTGCAGTACGTGAGCTGTATATTATAATATTCTGCAGCAGGTGAACTGTATATTATAATATTCTGCAGTAGGTGACCTGTATATTATAATCTTCTACAGCAGGTGAGCTGTATATTATAATATTCTGCAGCAGGTGAGCTGTATATTATAATATTCTGCAGTAGATGAGCTGTATATTATAATATTCTGCAGCAGGTGAACTGTATATTTTAATATTCTGCAGCAGGTGAGCTGTATATTTTAATATTCTGTAGCAGGTGAGCAGTATATTATAATATTCTGCAGTAGATCAACTGTATATTATAATATTCTGCAGTAGGTGAGCTGTATAATATAGTATTCTGCAGCAGGTGAACTGTATATTATAATATTCTGCAGCAGGTGAGTTGTATATTATAATATTCTGCAGCAGGTGAACTTCATATTATAATATTCTGCAGGAGATGAGCTGTATATTGTAATATTCTGCAGTAGATGAGCTGTATATTATAATATTCTGCAGTAGGTGAGCTGCATATTATAATATTTTGCAGTAGATGAGCTGTATATTATAATATTCTGCAGTATGTGAGCTGTATATTATAATATCCTGCAGCAGGTGAGCTGTATATTATAATATTCTGCAGTAGGTGAGCTGTGTATTATAATATTCTGCTGTAGATGAGCTGTATATTATAATCTTCTACAGCAGTCGAGCTGTATATTTATAATATTCTGCAGCAGGTGAGCTGTATATTATAATATTCTGCAGTAGGTGAGCTGTATATTATAATATTCTGCAGCAGGTGAACTGTATATTTTAATATTCTGCAGCAGGTGAGCTGTATATTTTAATATTCTGTAGCAGGTGAGCAGTATATTATAATATTCTGCAGTAGATCAACTGTATATTATAATATTCTGCAGTAGGTGAGCTGTATAATATAGTATTCTGCAGCAGGTGAACTGTATATTATAATATTCTGCAGCAGGTGAGTTGTATATTATAATATTCTGCAGCAGGTGAACTTCATATTATAATATTCTGCAGGAGATAAGCTGTATATTGTAATATTCTGCAGTAGATGAGCTGTATATTATAATATTCTACAGTAGGTGAGCTGCATATTATAATATTTTGCAGTAGATGAGCTGTATATTATAATATTCTGCAGTATGTGAGTTGTATATTATAATATTCTGCAGCAGGTGAGCTGTATATTATAATATTCTGCAGTAGGTGAGCTGTGTATTATAATATTCTGCAGCAGATGAGCTTTATATTATAATATTCTGCAGTAGGTGAGCTGTATATTATAATATTCTGCAGCAGGTGAACTGTATATTATAATATTCTGTAGCAGATTAGCTGTATTTTGTAATATTCTGCAGCAGATGAGCTGCATATTATAAAATTCTGCAGTAGGTGAGCTGTATATTATAAAATTCTGCAGCAGGTGAACTGTATATTATAATATTCTGTAGCAGATGAGCTGGATATCATAATTTCTTGCAGTAGGTGAGCTGCTTATTACAATATTTTGCAGTAGATGAGATGTATATTATATTATTCTGCAGTAGATGAGCTGTATATTATAATATTCTGCAGCAGGTGAGCTGTATATTATAATATTCTACAGCAGGTGGGCTGTATATTATAATATTCTGCAGTAGATGAGCTGGATATCATAATTTCTTGCAGCAGGTGAGCTGCATATTATAATATTTTGCGGTAGATGAGCTGTATATTATACTATTCTGCAGCAGGTGAGCCGTATATTATAATATTCTGCAGTAGGTGAGCTGTATATTATAATCTTCTACAGCAGGTGAGCTGTATATTATAATATTCTGCAGTAGATGAGCTGTATATTATAATATTCTGCAGCAGGTGAGCCGTATATTATATTATTCTGCAGTAGGTGAGCTATATATTATAATCTTCTACAGCAGGTGAGCTGTATATTATAATATTCTGCAGTAGATGAGCTGTATATTATAATATGCTGCAGTAGGTGAGCTGTATATTATAATATTCTGCAGCAGGTGAGGTGTATATTGTAATATTCTGCAGCAGGTGAGCTGTATATTATAATATTCTGCAGTAGATGAGCTGTATATTATAATATTCTGCAGTAGATGAGCTGTATATTATAATATTCTGCAGCAGGTGAGCTGTATATTATAATATTCTGCAGTAGGTGAGCTGTATATTATAATATTCTGCAGTAGATGACCTGTATATTATAATCTTCTACAGCAGGTGAGCTGTATATTATAATATTCTGCAGCAGGTGAACAGTATATTTTAATATTCTGCAGCAGGTGAGCTGTATATTATAATATTCTGCAGCAGGTGAGCTGTATATTATAATATTCTACAGCAGATGAGCTGTATATTGTAATATTCTGCAGCAGGTGAGCTGTATATTATAATATTCTGCAGTAGATGAGCTGTATATTATAATATTCTGCAGTAGGTGAGCTGTATATTATAATATTCTGCAGTATGTGAGCTGTATATTATAATATTCTGCACCGGTGAGCTGTATATTATAATATTCTGCAATAGATGAGCTGTATCTTATAATATTCTGCAGTAGGTGAGCTGTATATTATAATATTCTGCAGTAGGTGAACAGTATATTGTAATATTCTGCAGCAGGTGAGCTGTATATTATAATATTCTGCAGTAGGTGAGCTGTATATTATAATATTCTGCAGTAGATGACCTGTATATTATAATCTTCTACAGCAGGTGAGCTGTATATTATAATATTCTGCAGCAGGTGAACAGTATATTTTAATATTCTGCAGCAGGTGAGCTGTATATTATAATCTTCTACAGCAGGTGAGCTGTATATTATAATATTCTGCAGCAGGTGAACAGTATATTGTAATATTCTGCAGCAGGTGAGCTGTATATTATAATATTGTGCAGTAGATGAGCTGTATATTATAATATTCTGCAGTAGATGAGCTGTATATTATAATATTCTGCAGTAGGTGAGCTGTTTATTATAATATTCTGCAGTATGTGAGCTGTATATTATAATATTCTGCACCGGTGAGCTGTATATTATAATATTCTGCAATAGATGAGCTGTATCTTATAATATTCTGCAGTAGGTGAGCTGTATATTATAATATTCTGCAGTAGGTGAGCTGTATATTATAATATTCTGCAGCAGATTAGCTGTATATTATAATATTCTGCAGTAGGTGAGCTGTATATTATAATATTCTGCAGCAGGTGAACTGTATTTTGAAATATTCTGCAGCAGATGAGCTGTATTTTGAAATATTCTGCAGCAGATGAGCTGTATATTATAATATTCTGCAGTAGATGAGCTGTATAATTATAATATTCTGCAATAGATGAGCTGGATATCATAATTTCTTGCAGCAGGTGAGCTGCATATTATAATATTTTGCAGTAGATGAGATGTATATTATATTATTCTGCAGCAGGTGAGCTGTATATTATAATATTCTGCAGCAGGTGAGCTGTATATTATAATATTCTGCAGTAGGTGAGCTGTGTATTATAATATCCTTCGGCAGGTGAGCTGTATATTATAATATTCTACAGCAGGTAAGCTGTATATTATAATATTCTACAGCAGGTGAGCTGTATATTATAATATTCTGCAGCAGGTGAGCTGTATATTATAATATTCTGCAGTAGGTGAGCTGTATATTATAATATTCTGCAGTAGATGAGCTATATATTATAATATTCTGCAGTAGGTGAGCTGTATATTATAATATTCTGCAGTAGATGAGCTGTATATTATAATATTCTGCAGTAGGTGAGCTATGTATTATAATATTCTGCAGTAGGTCAGCTGTATATTATAATATTCTGCAGTAGCTGAGCTGTATATTATAATATTCTACAGCAGGTGAGCTGTATATTATAATATTCTGCAGCAGATGAGTTGTATATTATAATATTCTGCAGTAGGTGAGCTGTATGTTATAATATTTTGCAGTAGGTGAGCTATATATTATAATATTATGTAGCAGGTGAACTGTTTATTATAATTGTCTGCAGTAGATGAGCTGTATATTATAATATTCTGCAGTAGATGAGGTGTATATTATAATATTCTGCAGTAGATGAGCTGTATATTATAATATTCTGCAGTAGGTGAGCTTTATGTTATAAAATTCTGCAGTAGATGAGCTGTATATAATATAATATTCTGCAGCAGGTGAGATGTATATTATAATATTCTGCAGCAGGTGAGCTGTATATTATAATATTTTGCAGTAGGTTAGCCGTATATTATAATATTCTGCAGCAGGTGAGCTGTTTATTATAATATTCTGCAGCAGGTGAGCTGTATATTATAATATTCTGCAGTAGATGAGCTGTATATTATAATATTCTGCAGTAGATGAGCTGTATATTATAATATTCTACAGCAGATAAGCTGTATATTATAATATTCTGCAGCAGGTGAGCTGTATATTATAATATTCTGCAGTAGATGAGCTGTATATTATAATATTCTGCAGTAGATGAGCAGTATATTATAATATTCTACAGCAGATGAGCTGTATATTATAATATTCTGCAGTAAATGAGCTGTATATTATAATATTCTGCAGCAGATAAGCTGTATATTATAATATTCTGCAGCAGGTGAGATGTATATTATAATATTCTGCAGCAGGTGAGCTGTATATTATAATATTTTGCAGTAGGTTAGCCGTATATTATAATATTCTGCAGCAGGTGAGCTGTTTATTATAATATTCTGCAGCAGGTGAGCTGTATATTATAATATTCTGCAGTAGATGAGCTGTATATTATAATATTCTGCAGTAGATGAGCTGTATATTATAATATTCTACAGCAGATAAGCTGTATATTATAATATTCTGCAGCAGGTGAGCTGTATATTATAATATTCTGCAGTAGATGAGCTGTATATTATAATATTCTGCAGTAGATGAGCAGTATATTATAATATTCTACAGCAGATGAGCTGTATATTATAATATTCTGCAGTAAATGAGCTGTATATTATAATATTCTGCAGCAGATAAGCTGTATATTATAATATTCTGCAGCAGGTGAGCTGTATATTATAATATTCTGCAGTAGATGAGCTGTATATTATAATATTCTGCAGTAGATGAGCTGTATATTATAATATTCTACAGCAGATGAGCTGTATATTATAATATTCAGCAGTAGATGAGCAGTATATTATGATTAGAGATGAGCGGTGTTCGACTAGAACTGTTCGCCAATCTCAAATTCGAGCTGTTTTGGGCGGTGTTCGAGTTGTTCGACGAACCCGAACGATTTGCAAAAAATTCGGCTGTTCGAGGTTATGTTCGATAACTGTTCGTGCACCAAAAGCGTGTCCTGCATGTCTGGCGCTATTTAGAGCACCAATCATGCAGGGATTGTCTGCCACTCACTGTAATGCCACAGCCATGGTGGTTGTGGCATTACAGTGATTGCCCAAATCGATGGGAACAGTGCCAACAGTGAAACATGAAAAGCCGGCAATTCATCAGCGCATACACCGGTACCCGACAATTTAGAACCGAAAGAATAGAGCTTCACACATAGATTAGATAGATATAAATATGTCAGCCACATATATACGAAGTACAGTGACAGTGTTGCTTACTGTACTTGTCATTTAGCGTAAAGGATTTATCAAAAAAAATAATAGTGTTTTCATGCACTGTCTCTTTAAAAAAGACGGCCGGCAATTCAGCAGCGGTACCCGACAATTTATAACAGACAGAATAGAGCTTCACACATAGATTAGATAGATAGAAACATGTCAGCCACATATATACGAAGTACAGTGACAGTGTTGCTTACTGTACTTGTCATTTAGTATTAAAATAAAGGATTTATTATTAAAAAAATTGGCGTGGGGTTCCCCTTAATTTTAGTCTCTAGCGGAGGTTAAGCAGACGGCTGGGGCAGATGTTTGAAGCCTGGGAAGGGGGTAATACCCACGGAGCTTCCCAGGCTACTAATATCAGCCCCCAGCTGAATACATAGCCTTTACTAGCTATTAAAATGGGGGACACCCCAAAAAAAATGACGTGGGGTCCCCCCTAATTTAATAGCTAGCAAAGGCTAGGCAGACAGCTGGGGGCTGATATTAATAGCCCAGGAAGGGAGCCATGAATATTGGCCCCCTCCCAGGCTAGAAACACCAGCCGTCAGCCGCCCCAGAAATGGCGCATTCATAGGATGCGCCAATTCTGGCACTTAGCCTCGCTCTTCCACGCTGCCCTGGTGCGGTGGCAGGGGGTAATAGGGTTGGGATTGATGTCAGCTTATAATGCCAGATGACATCAAGCCCAGGTTAGTAATGGAGAGGCGTCTATAAGACACCCCCATTACTAACCCCATAGTCAAAGTTAAAAAAAACACAAACACCCAGAATAAAGTCCTTTAATTGAAATAAAGACACAATCCTTTATTGTTCTAAATTAAACCATACTTACTGTCACGCCCATTCCAGCTGAAGCCAACGATCTCCTGCAATAAAAGAAAAATAATAAAGCAACCTCATCCTTACCTTTCCATGGTTCCCACGACAGCTTCAGCTCTGCTACATCGAGATGACAGGCTGGACCGCAGCAGAACGCTGCCATCCAGCCTCTCATCCCGCAGACACTGAGAAGCGCAGGCTTGCTTGCGCTGCTCAGCGTCTCTCTGTGACGACATCCAGATGAGCCGAGTTCATGTCCAATGAACTCGGCTCACCTCATGCACGTCACTGACAGCGTGGGAAAATTCTCACGCTGAAGCGGTGAGTGCAGGAGAATTCTCCCACGCTGTCAGTGACGTGCATAAGGTGAGCTCATGTCCAATGAACTCAGCTCACCTCCTGCACTTCACTGACAGCGTGGGAGAATTCTCCTGCACTCAGCGCTTCAGCGTGAGAATTCTCCCACGCTGAAGCGCTGAGTGCAGGAGAATTTTCCCACGCTGTCAGTGACGTGCATGAGGTGAGCCGAGTTCATTGGACATTAACTCGGCTCATCTGGATGCCCTCACAGAGAGACACTGTGGAGCGCAAGCAAGCCTGCGCTTCTCAGTGTCTGCGGGATGAGAGGCTGGATGGCAGCGTTCTGCTGCGGTCCAGCCTGTCATCTCGATGTAGCAGAGCTGAAGCTGTCATGGGAACCATGGAAAGGTAAGGATGAGGTTGCTTTATTATTTTTCTTTTATTTCAGGAGATCGTTGGCTTCAGCTGGAATGGGCGTGATGGTAAGTATGGTTTAATTTAGAACAATAAAGAATTGTGTGTTTATTTCAATTAAAGGACTTTTTTCTGGGTGTTGTGTTTTTTTTAAATACTTTACTAGAAATTCATGGTGGTCATGTCTAATATTGGCGTGACCCCATGAATTTCGGGCTTAGGGCCAGCTGATAATGCCAAGCTGGCCCTAACCCCTTTATTACCCAGTGAGCCACCGCATCAGGGCCCTGGATGAGTTGGGTACAGCGCCAGAAGATGGCGCTTCTATGAACGCGCCATTTTCCGGGGTGGCTGTGGACTGCAATTTGCAGCGGGGGTGGCCCAGAAAGCTTGGGCCTCCCTGCGCTGCGGATTCCAGCCCCCAGCTGCCTAGTTGTACCTGGCTGGACACAAAAACAGGGCGAAGCCCCACGTCAATTTTCTTTAAATTATTTCATGAAATAATTAAGAAAAAAAGGGCTTCCCTATATTGTTGTGTCCGGCCAGGTACAAATAGGCAGCTGGTGGTTGGGGGCAGCCCGTTCCTGCCTGCTGTACCTGGCTGGACACAAATATAGTGCGAAGCCCCACGTCAATTTTTTTTAAATTATTTCATGAATTTCCTGAAATAATTTAAAAAAATTGAAGTGGGGCTTCGCACTATATTTGTGTCCAGCCAGGTACAGCAGGCAGGAACGGGCTGCCCCCATCCACCAGTTGCCTATTTGTACCTGGCCGGACACAACAATATAGGGAAGCCCTTTTTTTCTTAATTATTTCATGAATTTCATGAAATATTTAAAAAAAATTGAAGTGGGGCTTCGCACTATATTTGTGTCCAGCCAGGTACAGCAGGCAGGAACGGGCTGCCCCCAACCACCAGCTGCCTATTTGTACCTGGCCGGACACAACAATATAGGGAAGGCCTTTTTTTCTTAATTATTTCATGAATTTCATGAAATAATTAAAAAAAAAGTACGTGGGGCTTCGCCCTATTTTTGTGTCCAGCCAGGTACAACTAGGCAGCTGGGGGCTGGAATCTGCAGCGCAGGGAGGCCCAAGCTTTCTGGGCCCCCCCCCCGCTACAAATTGCAGTCCGCAGCCACCCCGGAAAATGGCGCGTTCATAGAAGCGCCATCTTCTGGCGCTGTACCCAACTCATCCAGGGCCCTGGTGCGGTGGCTCACTGGGTAATAAAGGGGTTAGGGCCAGCTTGGTATTATCAGCTGGCCCCAAGCCCAAAATTCATGGGGTCACGCCAGTATTAGACATGACCGCCATGAATTTCTAGTAAAGTATTTAAAAAAAACACAACACCCAGAATAAAGTCCTTTAATTGAAATAAAGACACAATTCTTTATTGTTCTAAATTAAACCATACTTACCATCACACCCATTCCAGCTGAAGCCAACGATCTCCTGCAATAAAAGAAAAATAATAAACCAACCTCATCCTTACCTTTCCATGGTTCCCACGACAGCTTCAGCTCTGCTACATCGAGATGACTGGCTGGACCGCAGCAGAACGCTGCCATCCAGTCTGTCATCCCGCAGACACTGAGAAGCGCAGGCATGCTTGCGCTCCTCACTGTCTCGCTGTGACGGCATCCAGATGAGCCGAGGTCATGTCCAATGAACTCAGCTCACCTCATGCACGTCACTGACAGCGTGGGAAAATTCTCACGCTGAAGTGCTGAGTGCAGGAGAATACTCCCACGCTGTCAGTGATGTGCATGAGGTGAGCTCATGTCCAATGAACTCAGCTCACCTCCTGTACGTCACTGACAGCGTGGGAAAATTCTCCTGCAATCAGCGCTTCAGCGTGAGAATTTTCCCACGCTGTCAGTGACGTGCATGAGGTGAGCCGAGTTCATTGGACATGAACTCGGCTCATCTGGATGTCGTCACAGAGAGACGCTGAGCAGCGCAAGCAAGCCTGCGCTTCTCAGTGTCTGCGGGATGACAGGCTGGATGGCAGCGTTCTGCTGCGGTCCAGCCTGTCATCTCGATGTAGCAGAGCTGAAGCTGTC
The DNA here is from genome assembly GCF_046119375.1 of Phyllobates terribilis. Classification (NCBI taxonomy): domain Eukaryota; kingdom Metazoa; phylum Chordata; class Amphibia; order Anura; family Dendrobatidae; genus Phyllobates; species Phyllobates terribilis. The sequence goes on along the minus strand of NW_027362761.1, from coordinate 210,348,102 downwards.
GTGGGAACCATGGAAAGGTAAGGATGAGGTTGCTTTATTATTTTTCTTTTATTGCAGGAGATCGTTGGCTTCAGCTGGAATGGGCGTGATGGTAAGTATGGTTTAATTTAGAACAATAAAGGATTGTGTCTTTATTTCAATTAAAGGACTTTATTCTGGGTGTTTGTGTTTTTTTTAACTTTGACTATGGGGTTAGTAATGGGGGTGTCTTATAGACGCCTCTCCATTACTAACCTGGGCTTGATGTCAGCTGGCATTATAAGCTGACATCAACCCCAACCCTATTACCCCCTGCCACCGCACCAGGGCAGCGTGGAAGAGCGAGGCTAAGTGCCAGAATTGGCGCATCCCATGAATGCGCCATTTCTGGGGCGGCTGACGGCTGGTGTTTCTAGCCTGGGAGGGGGCCAATATTCATGGCTCCCTTCCTGGGCTATTAATATCAGCCCCCAGCTGTCTGCCTAGCCTTTGCTAGCTATTAAATTAGGGGGGACCCCACGTCATTTTTTTGGGGGGGTCCCCCATTTTAATAGCTAGTAAAGGCTATGTATTCAGCTGGGGGCTGATATTAGTAGCCTGGGAAGCTCCGTGGGTATTACCCCCTTCCCAGGCTTCAAACATCTGCCCCAGCCGTCTGCTTAACCTCCGCTAGAGCCTAAAATTAAGGGGAACACCACGCCAATTTTTTTAATAATAAATCCTTTATTTTAATACTAAATGACAAGTACAGTAACCAACACTATCACTGTACTTCATATATATGTGACTGACATGTTTCTATCTATCTAATCTATGTGTGATGCTCTATCTTTCTGTTCTAAATTGTCGGGTACCGCTGCTGAATTGCCGGCCGGCTTTTTTAAAGAGACAGTGCATGAAAACACTATTATTTTTTTAAATAAATCCTTTACACTAAATGACAAGTACAGTAAGCAACACTATCACTGTACTTATTATATATGTGACTGACATGTTTCTATCTATCTAATCTATGTGTGAAGCTCTATTCTTTCTGTTCTAAATTGTCGGGTACAGATGCTGAATTGCCGGCCGGCTTTTTTAAAGAGACGGTGCATGAAAACACTAATATTTTTTTTAATAAATCCTTTACACTAAATGACAAGTGCAGTAACCAACACTGTCACTGTGCTTCTTATATGTGTGACTGACATGTTTCTATCTATCTAATCTATGTGTGATGCTCTATTCCTTCTTGTCTAAATTGTCGGGTACCGGTGTATGCCGCTGCTGAATTTGCCGGCCGGATTTTTTAAAGAGAGTGTCTTCTGAGCAGTTTGTCAGCTTTTGGACACCTTTGCAGGTGTTTTCTATGTGTTTCTATGTGTTTTTGTTTGCCTGCCATTGGTTTTAACGGTGTTCGACGGTGTTCTAAGGTGTTCGACGAACAGTTCGACGAACAGTTCCTCGAACATCCCGGTGTTCGACGAACCGAACCGAACCCGAACACTACGGGGGTGGCTCAACACTAATTATGATATTCTGCAGCAGGTGAGCTGTATATTATCATATTCTGCTGTAGATGGGATGTATATACATGTGCATCTCACTAAATTAGAATATCATCAAAAAGTTACTTTATTTTAGTTTTTCAAAAAAATACAATACAAAAAGTGAAACTCATAAATTATATAGAGTCATTACAAACAGGGTGATCTATTTCAAGTGTTTATTTCTATTAATGTTTCTGATTATGGCTTACAGCCATTGGTAAATGTCCGGCAAATGATTTCATTTCTACTACAGTATTTTCACAACTTTGGCTAGAATAGTTTTGCTTTCTAATGAGCGTGGGGGACATATTTGATGAGGGGAGGGGGTGGGGAGAGTTTATAGGAGCGACATGCTGGTAATCAAATTTTTCCTCCCCCTAACTTAATGTGTGCATTTTGTGGCTAACCAATCAGGGTGCAGGAACCATCCACAATGTCCAGACACAAGGGCTTGTGCAATTGGATGCTGAAACATGTCCCTCTATATATAAAGAGCAGACATGTTGTTTTAGCTCCATTTTGTCAGTATAATAGTTCAGAGAGGCTGCTCCTGACGCTGCTCCTGGATACTGAGAGATTTTAGCTAGTTAGCTAGGTGGTTGCTTCTACATCAGATAGTTTAGATAGTTAGGGTCCTGTGTGGCTGGAAAATTGACCTTCGAGTAGATTTTTTTTGTGCTATTAGTGAGGTCCAGACAGAGACAGCAGGGCACATTTCAGCATAGAACTCTGTTTTGCACTGCTTATATTGTGCTCCATGCACGAGTACACCTTTGAAAATCTATTTTTTTTTTTTTACTAACGTGATACAGCACGCCACATCTCAGCATGTAATTTTCTGGCGGTGAAATTCAGCTTTACGCAGAGCTCGTTCAGAGTAAAAAAAATACAATTTCTTCTATTAGTAACATAATACAGCAGGCCAGATCTCAGTTTGAATTTTCTTGGAGCATATATTCTATTTTATACAGGCCTCATCCACAGTAAAAAAAAAAAATTTCTTCTGTTACGTGATACAACAGGCGAGATCTCAGTTTGAAATTGTTTGGAGCATATATTCTATACAGGCCTCTTCCACAGTAAAAAAATAATTTCTTGTGTTAGTAACTAGTGATGAGTAAAGATGAGTAAATATTTCAATGTTCGGTATGGATTACGATGGCCAATTTTGCAATATTTGCCGATTTATTCGTCGAATATTCACCGAACATAGCCGAACGCCATTGGATTCAATGGGGGGCAAAACCAAACGCATACACAACACCTTCAAATGGGCCCAAAAGCTGCCAAAACAGATCAAATTAGGGGCAGACACCAGGAAAGTGGCATCAATTGACCCACAGTACAAATTTTATAATGATACTGCAGCAATCAGCCATGGGCTATGCATGCGGTATCAGGGTCTGGGCCAGCATTTACAGCTTTGAATTGAACTTCAAATTAAGACGAGGTGGGTGAGAGATCGGTGTAGGTCTGTTTTGCTTGGAGCCCTGATACCACATGCAATAGCTCAACCTGCTTTTATGCTCAGCCACAGATGCTCAGATGGCAGAAAAATCAGTTTCATCGATTAGTATTGGTACAAAAATTTAAGGATAGTAACACGGGTAGTTGACTGAAAGTGAGTTGAGGCCTGCCGGTCTGGGAAGCCTACTGCTACAGGCAACACACATGAAGGAGACCCAACCAGGAGTCTTCAAATTTAGAAAAATTGGGGGCAGACACCACCAAAGTGCCATCAATTTCTCAATAGTAGAAATAGTATAATGGGGATCAACACCTCTTCCACTACAGCCAACCCAGCAGATGGAGACCCAATCAGGAGTGTTCACATTTCCCTAAATTAGGGGCTGGCACAACTTAAGTGGCATCAATTTTAATACAGTAGAACTAGTAAAATGGGGACTGACACCTCTTCCACTACAGCCAACCCAGCAGATAGAGACCCAACCAGGAGTGTTCACATTTCCAAAAATTAGGGGCTGACACCACCAAAGTGGCATCAATTTCAGTAGACTAGAACTAGTATAATAGGGACTGACACCTCTTCCACTACAGCCAACTCAGCAGATGGAGACCCAATCAGGAGTCTTCAAATTTAAAAAAATTAGGGGCAGACAGCATGAAAGTGGCATCAATTTCATCAGACTAGAAATAGTATAATGGGGACCGACACCTCTTCCACTACAGCCAACCCAACAGATGGCGACGCAACCAGGAATGTTCACATGTCCCTAAATTAGAAGCTGACACCACCAAAGCTGCATCAATTTCAGTAGAGTAGAACTAGTATAATGGGGACTGACACCTCTTCCACTAAGGCCAACGCAGCAGATGGAGACCCAATTAGGAGTCTTCAAATATAGAAAAATTGGGGGCAGACACCACCAAAGTGCCATCAATTTCACCAGAGTAGCAATAGTATAGTAGGGATCAACACCTCTTCCACTACATCCAACCCAGCACATGGAGACACAATCAGGAGTCTTCAAATTTAAAAAAAAATTGTGTTAACAACAGCAGCAGCAGCAACAGCAGGCACAGAAGCCACACTAAAGATATCACAGACTGCAATTAAGCAAGATCAATGCAGTAGACTGAAAACTACAACATCGCCTAATCTGTACAATCTGCGATTGGGGTGCAAAAGTCCTTGGAGATCCATGACTTGTTCATCTTGATGACAGTTAGGCGGTCTACACTTTCAGGGAACAGCCGGCTGCGCTTATCCCTCAAGACACCACCAGAAGTGCTGAAGACACATTCTGAGAGAACGCTGGCTGCCGGGTATGATAAAACCTCCAAGGCATGACTGGCGAGCTCAGGCCACTCATCCATTTTTGAAGACCAAAATGTCAAAGGATCCAAACCCTCTCTGATGGTATTGATATTGCATTCTAGATACTCCTGCGCCATCCTCTCCTGTCATTCAGACTTATACTCTGTTGTGCTGGTGCACAAGCTGGTCTAAAAAATGTTTGAAAGGACTCACCAAAATTCCTTCTGCCACTTACACTGCTGCTGCTTCTAATATTATCGCGTTGATGAATTGACGTGCCAGAGGTTGGAAGTGTAGAGCTGCGATGCACACTGAGCTTTACTGCTGTCTGCGAAAAACCTCTCTTAAGGTTGTGTAAAAGTGTTTCGATACTCCAGCATTCTTGGGTCCCTTTCCAGGGCGGGAAGCATCTGGCAGAATTTACTCTTAAACATGGATCTGAGTGTCAACCCAGTAGTCAGCACTATTTCGAATCATAACTATACTGGGATCATGTTGCAGATGGTGCAGCAAGAAGGCACTCATATGTCGAGCTCTTACATGAGGTTCAAGCCCATGCTGTGTTGGTGGCTGGGTAACTGTGATGCTTGTTTTCTCCATCCCCTCATGCCAACCACGAACAACAGAGAGGGAATGATTATCCTCTTCATCTCCTGACAGTTGCTCGCCCATCACCTCTTCCTCCTCTATTTGTCCCTTGGCTCTTGGACCTTCACTAACAGTGTGACTGGTATCACCACCCCCCTTGATCGCAGTAATCCACCCTCTCTTGGCACCCACCTGTGTGATGACAGTCTGGAACTTTGAGACATTCTTATCCCTTCTCTTTCTCTGGGACCACCACCTCCTCCCGCAGGCTATTCAAAGTCTGCTCCAGCATGTAGATGACTGGAATAGTGATGCTGATGATGACATAGTCAGAGCGAACCATCTTAGTAGCTATTTCAAAACTATGCAGAAGGGTGCAGAGGTCCTTAATCTGTGCCGACTCCGTAAATGTCATATGCCCCATGTCCGTACTGCGTTGGCCCAGGCTATGTGACATGACATATTGCATCAGGGCTCGTTGCTGCTGCCACAGTCGCTGCAACATGTGCAGAGTGGAATTTCTCCGTGTCGGCACAACGCATATGAACCTGTTAACTGGCATGGACAAAGACCTCTGTATCCATGCAAGTCGATGACCTGATGGGTGCGAACTGCGGAAGTGAGCACCATGCTTCCGTGCTTTCTGCAGCAGCTCATCCAGGCCAGGATAGTGGTGGCGAAATCACTGTACCACCAGGTTGAGGACATAAGCCATGCAAGCCATATGTGTGAGCTTGCGTTGGCGTAGGGCCACCACCAGGTTCGCACCCTTATCAGACTTGGCCTTACCTGGCTCCAGTTTCAGTGGAGACAGCCATTGCTCAAACTCAGCCTGGAGAGCTGTCCACAACTCTTCAGCTGTATAACTGCGATCTCCAAGGCATACTAATTTTAACATTGCCTGATTGCGGTCAACCCTTGCTGCGCAGTATGGAAGTGGTGTGGATTCGCTCTGCACTGTTGGAACGTATGTCTCATTAAGGTAGAGGTTGAGTGCATAGGTGGAGGCCCTAGAGGAGGTGGAGGAGGCAGAAGCAGTGGAGTAAATGTGAAATACAGAGGTTTGACTTGTGGAGCAGCCCTTTCCCCGCCTACCCCCACAGCCACCAGAGTCACTCAGTGCCCAGTCAGCGAGATGTAACACCCTTGGCCATGATTACTCATCCAGGTGTCTGTGATGAAATGCACCCTGACAGACACAGACTTAGTCGGAAACCTACGTGACAATATTTGGCACAGTAACAGAGGAGGAGGAAGAAGCAGCAGATGTGGTTGATGGGACGGCTGATAGGTGTTGAGGTCTGCTGGTCTGCATTTTATCGCAGTGAGATTGCCAGAGTAACGTATGTTGATTGCGCACGTGAAGGTTCATGCATGTAGTAGTCAAATTATTGCACTTTTCCCCTGTACTGAGATTTTTCTTGCAAAATTGGCAAATAACGTGAGTTAGCTCATCCTTTGCGGTGTCAAAAAAGGCCCAGGCTAGACAACTCTGGCCACCCCTGCAAGCTGCAGACCTGCGACCACTATTGGCCACTGCCACAGTTGTGGCTAAGGATGCAGAGCTTGTCATGGTTGCATCACTCCATGTCTGCGCCGTAGGGTGAAATGTAACTTCCTCATCTTCCTCCTCCTCCTTCACCTCCTCAGATGAGCTACTTAGCTGAGTGCCTCTGGGTTCACACCAAGTGGGATCTACAACCTCATCATCATCCAATGTGTTATCCCTAGTGATGGGCGAGCACTAAAATGCTAGGGTGCTCGATGCTCGGGTCGAGCACATTGGAATACTTGGGTGCTCGACCCGAGCAATGAGCCCAATGTAAGTCTATGGGAAACTCGAGCATTTTTCAGGCGGCTCCCCCCGGCGGTCTGCAGAGGGCCTAAAAATTGCCCAAATCAATGGGAATAGTGCTCAAATGACATGGGAACAGCATGAGGAAGACCCCTGGAAACATTTCTGACTCCCAGGTCACTGCTGTCAACAATATTGTCAGGGGTATTACGTCACTTTTACAGACTCACAATAAAACATACAAAAACTAAACCAAAATGGATTTTCCTGGGAAATATGTTAAGTAACATCCTTTCCAGGGTAATGACTTGTATATAAGGCAAAATATACAAAAACAAAAATGCTCCTCCACACCTTGGGCTATGTTCACACGTGGCGTTTTTGATGCGTTTTGCACTTTTGCATTGCTTTCAACCAAGACAAATACATTCAATGCAATGTCATTTTAACATTTTACCACCTTATCTGGCCATCTGGTGTGTGACACATCATCAGACACATGCATACAGTGCTGAAAAGACATGAGAACAGCATGGGGAAGACCCCTGGATACATCTCTGACACCCAGGTCACTGCCTAAAAGTGTGCCCATCATAAGTGATCCTTGGTGCCTGCGAAGATGCATCCCGCCAAGCACCTGTCATTGCAGACTTGCAACAATCACCGTCCATGTCCTTGTCCCAGTGCAGTGTTCAGCTGTCCCTACCCTATTCCTTGGAATGCAAGCGCAAGTATGCAGCCACCCACCCACAGGCTGGAATACTATACTGCCAAATTTTTGACAGCTGCTTGCACTTGAAATGTGGCCTTTTAGGCTCGTGGAGGCGGAAGCTGTCTACAACATCATGAAAGCGGTGGCCAGGTGTCCATACTCGGTCCCCAGCCGCCACTATTTGTCCCGGTGTCGTCTCCGCCTTCCACAAGCATGGGTCCTACAAAATTACCCGTGCCCTCCCCAGTTTACTTACTGGGAAGGACCGCCTAACCACAAACACGTGGACAAGTGAATGTGGCCAGAGACGGTACGGAGCCAGTCCACAGCTTGTCGGTGAGTTGTATTTCACCACAGCCATATTTTTTAGCTTGGTGAAAGGACTTGGGAAACCGTATCTACTCCAGCTGTCATTTCTCCCAGGAAGTCCTCTAAAGCTGCTTGCACTTAAAATGTGGCCTTTTAGGCTCATGGAGGCGGAAGGTGTCCACAACCTCATGAAAGCGGCGGCCGGGTATCCATACTTGGTCCCCAGCCGCCACTATTTGTCCCGGTGTCGTCTTCGCCTTCTACAAGCACGGGTCATACAACATTACTAGTGTTGAGCCACCCCCGTAGTGTTCGGGTTCGGTTCGGTTCGTCGAACACCGGGATGTTCGAGGAACTGTTCGTCGAACTGTTCGTCGAACACCTTAGAACACCGTCGAACACCGTTAAAACCAATGGCAGGCAAACAAAAACACATAGAAACACATAGAAAACACCTGCAAAGGTGTCCAAAAGCTGACAAACTGCTCAGAAGACACTCTCTTTAAAAAAGCCGGCCGGCAAATTCAGCAGCGGCATACACCGGTACCCGACAATTTAGACAAGAAGGAATAGAGCATCACACATAGATTAGATAGATAGAAACATGTCAGTCACACATATAAGAAGCACAGTGACAGTGTTGGTTACTGCACTTGTCATTTAGTGTAAAGGATTTATTAAAAAAAATATTAGTGTTTTCATGCACCGTCTCTTTAAAAAAGCCGGCCGGCAATTCAGCATCTGTACCCGACAATTTAGAACAGAAAGAATAGAGCTTCACACATAGATTAGATAGATAGAAACATGTCAGTCACATATATAATAAGTACAGTGATAGTGTTGCTTACTGTACTTGTCATTTAGTGTAAAGGATTTATTTAAAAAAATAATAGTGTTTTCATGCACTGTCTCTTTAAAAAAGCCGGCCGGCAATTCAGCAGCGGTACCCGACAATTTAGAACAGAAAGATAGAGCATCACACATAGATTAGATAGATAGAAACATGTCAGTCACATATATATGAAGTACAGTGATAGTGTTGGTTACTGTACTTGTCATTTAGTGTTAAAATAAAGGATTTATTATTAAAAAAATTGGCGTGGGGTTCCCCTTAATTTTAGGCTCTAGAGGAGGTTAAGCAGACGGCTGGGGCAGATGTTTGAAGCCTGGGAAGGGGGTAATACCCACGGAGCTTCCCAGGCTACTAATATCAGCCCCCAGCTGAATACATAGCCTTTACTAGCTATTAAAATGGGGGACCCCCCAAAAAAAATGACGTGGGGTCCCCCCTAATTTAATAGCTAGCAAAGGCTAGGCAGACAGCTGGGGGCTGATATTAATAGCCCAGGAAGGGAGCCATGAATATTGGCCCCCTCCCAGGCTAGAAACACCAGCCGTCAGCCGCCCCAGAAATGGCGCATTCATAGGATGCGCCAATTCTGGCACTTAGCCTCGCTCTTCCACGCTGCCCTGGTGCGGTGGCAGGGGGTAATAGGGTTGGGGTTGATGTCAGCTTATAATGCCAGCTGACATCAAGCCCAGGTTAGTAATGGAGAGGCGTCTATAAGACACCCCCATTACTAACCCCATAGTCAAAGTTAAAAAAAACACAAACACCCAGAATAAAGTCCTTTAATTGAAATAAAGACACAATCCTTTATTGTTCTAAATTAAACCATACTTACCATCACGCCCATTCCAGCTGAAGCCAACGATCTCCTGCAATAAAAGAAAAATAATAAAGCAACCTCATCCTTACCTTTCCATGGTTCCCACGACAGCTTCAGCTCTGCTACATCGAGATGACAGGCTGGACCGCAGCAGAACGCTGCCATCCAGCCTGTCATCCCGCAGACACTGAGAAGCGCAGGCTTGCTTGCGCTGCTCAGCATCTCTCTGTGACGACATCCAGATGAGCCGAGTTCATGTCCAATGAACTCGGCTCACCTCATGCACGTCACTGACAGCGTGGGAAAATTCTCACGCTGAAGCGCTGATTGCAGGAGAATTCTCCCACGCTGTCAGTGACGTGCAGGATGTGAGCTGAGTTCATTGGACATGAGCTCACCTCATGCACATCACTGACAGCGTGGGAGAATTCTCCTGCACTCAGCACTTCAGCGTGAGAATTTTCCCACGCTGTCAGTGACGTGCATGAGGTGAGCCGAGTTCATTGGACATGACCTCGGCTCATCTGGATGCCGTCACAGCGAGACAGTGAGGAGCGCAAGCATGCCTGCGCTTCTCAGTGTCTGCGGGATGACAGACTGGATGGCAGCGTTCTGCTGCGGTCCAGCCAGTCATCTCGATGTAGCAGAGCTGAAGCTGTCGTGGGAACCATGGAAAGGTAAGGATGAGGTTGGTTTATTATTTTTCTTTTATTGCAGGAGATCGTTGGCTTCAGCTGGAATGGGTGTGATGGTAAGTATGGTTTAATTTAGAACAATAAAGAATTGTGTCTTTATTTCAATTAAAGGACTTTATTCTGGGTGTTGTGTTTTTTTTAAATACTTTACTAGAAATTCATGGTGGTCATGTCTAATACTGGCGTGACCCCATGAATTTTGGGCTTGGGGCCAGCTGATAATACCAAGCTGGCCCTAACCCCTTTATTACCCAGTGAGCCACCGCACCAGGGCCCTGGATGAGTTGGGTACAGCGCCAGAAGATGGCGCTTCTATGAACGCGCCATTTTCCGGGGTGGCTGCGGACTGCAATTTGTAGCGGGGGGGGGCCCAGAAAGCTTGGGCCTCCCTGCGCTGCAGATTCCAGCCCCCAGCTGCCTAGTTGTACCTGGCTGGACACAAAAATAGGGCGAAGCCCCACGTACTTTTTTTTTAATTATTTCATGAAATTCATGAAATAATTAAGAAAAAAAGGCCTTCCCTATATTGTTGTGTCCGGCCAGGTACAAATAGGCAGCTGGTGGTTGGGGGCAGCCCGTTCCTGCCTGCTGTACCTGGCTGGACACAAATATAGTGCGAAGCCCCACTTCAATTTTTTTTAATTATTTCATGAAATTCATGAAATAATTAAGAAAAAAAGGGCTTCCCTATATTGTTGTGTCCGGCCAGGTACAAATAGGCAGCTGGTGGATGGGGGCAGCCCGTTCCTGCCTGCTGTACCTGGCTGGACACAAATATAGTGCGAAGCCCCACTTCAATTTTTTTAAATTATTTCAGGAAATTCATGAAATAATTTAAAAAAAATTGACGTGGGGCTTCGCACTATATTTGTGTCCAGCCAGGTACAGCAGGCAGGAACGGGCTGCCCCCAACCACCAGCTGCCTATTTGTACCTGGCCGGACACAACAATATAGGGAAGCCCTTTTTTTCTTAATTATTTCATGAAATAATTTAAAGAAAATTGACGTGGGGCTTCGCCCTGTTTTTGTGTCCAGCCAGGTACAACTAGGCAGCTGGGGGCTGGAATCCGCAGCGCAGGGAGGCCCAAGCTTTCTGGGCCACCCCCGCTGCAAATTGCAGTCCGCAGCCACCCCGGAAAATGGCGCGTTCATAGAAGCGCCATCTTCTGGCGCTGTACCCAACTCATCCAGGGCCCTGATGCGGTGGCTCACTGGGTAATAAAGGGGTTAGGGCCAGCTTGGCATTATCAGCTGGCCCTAAGCCCGAAATTCATGGGGTCACGCCAATATTAGACATGACCACCATGAATTTCTAGTAAAGTATTTAAAAAAAACACAACACCCAGAAAAAAGTCCTTTAATTGAAATAAACACACAATTCTTTATTGTTCTAAATTAAACCATACTTACCATCACGCCCATTCCAGCTGAAGCCAACGATCTCCTGAAATAAAAGAAAAATAATAAAGCAACATCATCCTTACCTTTCCATGGTTCCCATGACAGCTTCAGCTCTGCTACATCGAGATGAAAGGCTGGACCGCAGCAGAACGCTGCCATCCAGCCTGTCATCCCGCAGACACTGAGAAGCGCAGGCTTGCTTGCGCTCCACAGTGTCTCTCTGTGAGGGCATCCAGATGAGCCGAGTTAATGTCCAATGAACTCGGCTCACCTCATGCACGTCACTGACAGCGTGGGAAAATTCTCCTGCACTCAGCGCTTCAGCGTGGGAGAATTCTCACACTGAAGCGCTGAGTGCAGGAGAATTCTCCCACGCTGTCAGTGACGTGCAGGAGGTGAGCTGAGTTCATTGGACATGAGCTCACCTTATGCACGTCACTGACAGCGTGGGAAAATTCTCCTGCACTCAGCGCTTCAGCGGGAGAATTCTCACGCTGAAGCGCTGAGTGCAGGAGAATTCTCCCACGCTGTCAGTGACGTGCATAAGGTGAGCTCATGTCCAATGAACTCAGCTCACCTCCTGCACGTCACTGACAGCGTGGGAGAATTCTCCTGCACTCACCGCTTCAGCTTGAGAATTTTCCCACGCTGTCAGTGACGTGCATGAGGTGAGCCGAGTTCATTGGACATGAACTCGGCTCATCTGGATGTCGTCACAGAGAGACGCTGAGCAGCGCAAGCAAGCCTGCGCTTCTCAGTGTCTGCGGGATGAGAGGCTGGATGGCAGCGTTCTGCTGCGGTCCAGCCTGTCATCTCGATGTAGCAGAGCTGAAGCTGTCGTGGGAACCATGGAAAAGTAAGGATGAGGTTGCTTTATTATTTTTCTTTTATTGCAGGAGATCGTTGGCTTCAGCTGGAATGGGCGTGACGGTAAGTATGGTTTAATTTAGAACAATAAAGGATTGTGTCTTTATTTCAATTAAAGGACTTTATTCTGGGTGTTTGTGTTTTTTTTAACTTTGACTATGGGGTTAGTAATGGGGGTGTCTTATAGACGCCTCTCCATTACTAACCTGGGCTTGATGTCAGCTGGCATTATAAGCTGACATCAACCCCAACCCTATTACCCCCTGCCACCGCACCAGGGCAGCGTGGAAGAGCGAGGCTAAGTGCCAGAATTGGCGCATCCTATGAATGCAACAATTCTGGGGCGGTTGACGGCTGGTGTTTCTAGCCTGGGAGGGGGCCAATATTCATGGCTCCCTTCCTGGGCTATTAATATCAGCCCCCAGCTGTCTGCCTAGCCTTTGCTAGCTATTAAATTAGGGGGGACCCCACGTCATTTCTTTTGGGGGGTCCCCCATTTTAATAGCCAGTAAAGGCTATGTATTCAGCTGGGGGCTGATATTAGTAGCCTGGGAAGCTCCGTGGGTATTACCCCCTTCCCAGGCTTCAAACATCTGCCCCAGCCGTCTGCTTAACCTCCGCTAGAGCCTAAAATTAAGGGGAACCCCACGCCAATTTTTTTAATAATAAATCCTTTATTTTAATACTAAATGACAAGTACAGTAACCAACACTATCACTGTACTTCATATATATGTGACTGACATGTTTCTATCTATCTAATCTATGTGTGAAGCTCTATTCTGTCTGTTATAAATTGTCGGGTACCGCTGCTGAATTGCCGGCCGGCTTTTTTAAAGAGACGGTGCATGAAAACACTATTATTTTTTTTGATAAATCCTTTACGCTAAATGACAAGTACAGTAAGCAACACTGTCACTGTACTTCGTATATATGTGGCTGACATGTTTCTATCTATCTAATCTATGTATGATGCTCTATTCTGTCTGTTATAAATTGTCGGGTACCGCTGCTGAATTGCCGGCCGGCTTTTTTAAAGAGACAGTGCATGAAAACACTATTATTTTTTTTGATAAATCCTTTACGCTAAATGACAAGTACAGTAAGCAGCACTTTCACTGCACTTCGTATATATGTGGCTGACATGTTTATATCTATCTAATCTATGTGTGAAGCTCTATTCTTTCGGTTCTAAATTGTCGGGTACAGGTGTATGCCGCTGCTGAATTGCCGGCTTTTCATGTTTCACTGTTGGCACTGTTCCCATCGATTTGGGCAATCACTGTAATGCCACAACCACCATGGCTGTGGCATTACAGTGAGTGGCAGACAATCCCTGCATGATTGGTGCTCTAAATAGCGCCAGACATGCAGGACACGCTTTTGGTGCACGAACAGTTATCGAACATAACCTCGAACAGCCGAATTTTTTGCAAATCGTTCGGGTTCGTCGAACAACTCGAACACCGCCCAAAACAGCTCGAATTTGAGATTGGCGAACAGTTCAAGTCGAACACCGCTCATCTCTAAACATTACCCGTGCCCTACCCACTGCACTTACTGGGAAGGAAGGCCTAACCACAAACACGTGGACAGGTGAATGTGGCCAGGGATGGTACAGAGCCAGTCCACATTAAAAATGCAGCCATAGAGTGTCCGGGAACCTTCCCACACGCTTTTCTTAGCCAGGGCTGCTTTTCAGCAGGGTTGGATGGGCCCACTTGAGAATCCTTGGGTGGGCCCTGGCCTCTCCATCAGGAGAGTTCAGGATAGGAGCAAACTTTGCAGCTGCTATGGGGCTCATGAGCGGGGGAGAAAGGTGGGCCCTCAGAATCAAATCCTCTGGTGGGCCCAATGTTTTTCAGTCTGACACTGCTTCTCAGTGAAAGCTGTATTTCACCACAGCCATATTCTTTAGCTCGGTGAAAGGACTGACATAGAATGAAACCGTATCTACTCTGGGTGTCATTTCTCCCAGGAAGTCCTCTAATGCAGCTTGTTGTAGAAGCAATGGCAGCCCGTCCAAAATCAGCTCGCACTTGTCGTTGGTGCTTCGACACACAAACATCTTTCTTTGCGCATTTAATTTCATGACTACAGAGTTGGGCAATGGCCTGATCTGCAATGCGGTTTGAGAAATAACATGCATAAGCACGTCCAATCCACATTAAAAAAGCAGCCACAGAGTGTCCGGAACCTTCCCACACACTTTTCTTAGCCAGGGCTGCTACTCGGCAGGGTTGGACGGGCCCACCAGAGAACCGGAGACTCCACCGGCGGGCTCTGGCTTCTCTTTCAGGAGAGTACATAGTGCCGAGGTGAGGCCATGATGATGATAGAAGTCACCATCTGCTTAGTTTTCTGTTACTTGGAATGCAACCGCAAGTATTCAGCCAGCCACCCACCCACCCACAGGCCGCAATACTAAACTGCCAGATTTCTGGGCAGCTGCTTGCACTTGAAATGTGGCCTTTTAGGCTTGTGGAGGTGGAAGCTGTCCACAACCTCATGGAGGCAGTGGCCGGGTGTCCATACTCAGTCCCCAGCCGCCACTATTTCTCTCGGTAACCTTCCCACACACTTTTCTTAGCAAGGGCTGCTTTTCAGCAGGGTTCAACGGTCCCACCAGAGAATTCTCTGGTGTGCCCTGGCTTCTACATCAGGAGAGTTCATGATAGCGCTAACTTTGCTGCTGCTATGGGGCTCTTAAGCGTGGGAGAACGGTGAGCCCTCAGAATCAAATCCTCTGGTGGGCCCAATGTTTTTTAATCTGAAACAGCTTTTCAGTGGGAGTTGTATTTCACCACAGCCATATTCTTCAGCTTGGTGAAAGGACTGGCATAGAGGGAAACCGTATCTACTCCGGCTGTCATTTCTCCGTCACCAGGTTCCGCCCATTGTCACACACGACCATACCTGGCTGTATGTTCAGTGGTAAGAGCCACAGATCAAGCTGCTGTGTTACATCTTTCAACAACTCTGCAGCGCTGGGCTGTTTGTCACCTAAGCATTAAGCATGTTATCTTCAGCACAGCCTGTTGCCGCTTGGCCAAGGCAGTGCTGCAGTGCTTTCAGCTTGTGACTGATGTGGTCATTTCGGAGATGGAGGAGGAGGTGCAGGAGCTGAACAATGTGATTACATTGAGGTTACATTGGTGACTGTTTTTTATACTAAAGAAAGATCCAACTGGTTTTTGCTTTTTTACGTTATTTTTAAGACAAATGCATTCACCTGGAAATGTCATTTTAACATTTTACTACCTTATCTGGCCATGTGGTGTGTGACACATCATCAGACACATCCTGTTTCATTTATGATGGAGGGACTCTGAAAGTCACAAAGCCTATTTTTATAGGGCCATCAGGCGGCACTTACTATTGTTAGAGAGCCATCAGTCAGCTATGCTTTGTTGTTCCCATTATTAATGAGTGGGTCTCCTATATTGTTATTGCATATGCATTGACTGCAAGGACTGCCAAAAGTTCGGACGCAACCCAATACCCCTTTGAAGAGACATAGAGGAGGGTCTCAGTAAAAAAAATGTTCCCATTAAAAAGAAGCAGGACTCCTATAGTGGTAATGCCCATGCTGTGACTGAAAGGGCTGCCAAAATTTAGGAAAAACCCCACTAACAATTTAAAGACACATAGAGCAGGGCCACAGTAATGACAAATTCCCATTAGAAAGGAGATGGTCTCCCATACTGTTTGCCTATGCAGTGAAGCAACGGCTTCCAAAAATTTGGAGGAACTCCAATGCTCCTTGCAAGATGCGTAGAGGTCGGATAGCCTCCTAAAACAATGTTCCCCTTATTAGGAAGTGGGTCTCCCATAGGGTTTGCCTATGCAGTGAATGCATAAGCCGCCAAAAATTTGGAGGCACCCCAATTCCCCTTGGAAGAGACGTAGAGGTCGGAGAGCCTCTTAAAAACAATGTTCTCATTATTAGGAAGTGGGTCTCCCATAGTGTTTGCCTATGCATATAAAGAAAAAAGTGTTTTTTCAGCTCACCATTAGATGAATTCCTATGGCTTTGGGTGTGGACTCCAGGATGGTGCTCGGATAAAGCGACTGTGGTAATCAACAAAAAACAGGGATCCAGCAACAGACATCCAAATGAGAATCTGAATGTGTGTTAAAACTTCATGTTTATTAGAATTCCTTTAAAACCATGCTGTTAAAATTGTAGATCCATGGGATTACGCGTTTCGAACAAAAATGTCCTTAGTCATAACCATGTATTGTGATCAGTACAAAAACAGGGTTAAATTTAAAAAAAGGAGAGGAAAGGGATGTAGATGAGACAATTATGCTAATAAACCAAACAAATGTCATAGGTGCAAAAAGTATTAATGCAATAATAATACGTGATATCCATTTTCTTATTCAATCCAGAAGGAACTCTGCAATTAAACTTAAAAATATACTGCACTTCTCTAAAATGCAATACTTTATCTCTATCCCCGCCTCGATCACTGGTGAGGACCTCCTCCAATGCATGAACACGAAAAAAGTCCAAACAACCTCCATGGACAGACAGAAAATGGTAAGAGGCTCCTGATAAAGCTCTTGTTGTAACATTTGCAGCATCATACATATGTTCTGCAATTCTGGTCCTAAGAGGTCGTGTGGTGCAACCAATATATTGAAGATTGCACTGTGTGCACGTAATGACATAAATCACATAGGCTGTACTGCAATTAATAAATGTGCAGTTCCTATGTGTGTATGGAGCAGTTGTGGCTTTAATTTCCTTAGAATTATCCATGTATGGACATAAACCGCATTGTCGTTTGACACATTTATATGAGCCAGACACAGATAACCAGTTACGTTTTGCTTTAGTTTTTTGCCTTACTGTGTGATCAGAAGGTGATATCATGTTGCCAATAGTAATTCCTCTCCGGGATACAAAATTAACTCCTTTTTCTAGCAGTTTTTTCAAGGTGTCATCAGCATATAACACCGGAAGGTATTTCTTAATCACATTAGTCACTTGATGAAAATTACTGCTATATGTAGTTGAAAAAGTTAGATTAGGCAGATTTTCTCGTGCATTTTTTTCTGCTGTAAGTATTCTGCTCTGCTTTTACTATCAGCCTTAATTTTTGCTCTTTCGAGCACATTAGTTGAATAGCCACGGTTTTTAAATCTACGGTCAATAATGGTACACTCCTTCAAAAAATCCTGTTGGTACAACATCTTTTGGCTCGAATATATTCCCCTGTTGGAACATTATTCACAACATGCCTGGGATGGCAGCTGTTAGCATGCAATATAGAATTCCCAGCAGTAGGTTTGCGAAATAGGGAGCAATCAATTTTACCAGTTATAATTGACCCTTTTAAGTTGATATCCAAATATGGAATCGACTCCTTTTCATGTTGGAAGGTGAAAGAAATATTAAACGGATTAAGGTTGATATATTGAACGAAATCATAAACTGACTCATCGGGACCGGACCATATTATTAAACCATCATCTATATATCTCATGTAACAATATAGAGAAGATTGAAATGGATTCAGTTCTGAATAGATATAGTTGTCCTCCCACCAATTCATAAAAATAACAGCAATAGAGGGGGAAAATTTCGCTCCCATAGAACAACCTTGCTGTTGTAGAAAAAACCTGTCTGAAAATTTTAAGTAATTATTTTTCAGCAAAAACCAAGTAGCATCTAATATAAAATCTTACAAACTCATGCTATATTTAGAATACCTACCCATATAAATGAATATCGCATAAAGGGCTAAAGTGTGTGGAATCATAGAATATAGTGCGTTTACGTCACATGTAAGCCAGCTATTATTGATTGTCCATTCCAAACCATTCATGATATTTAACACATGCTTGGAATCCTGGACAAAACTGGGAGAGCATCGCGTCAAAGGTTGAAGTCTCTCATCAATCCATTCACATAAATGTTCAGACAAAGAGTCAATGCCCGAAACTTTGTCTGATGCTGATCTTGCTATTTCATCGCTTCATGATGCTCACTTCAGGAAAAGAATACCTAATCCTACTTTTTATCCAGTATAAAGTAGGAGTAATTGCATGGATGATTTTCAAGTATTAGTGGAGGCTGAGCTAAAAAACTTGAATGCTTCAAATAAAATCAAAAAGGAGAATCTTAACAAGAGAGAGAAAAGTGCTTTAAAGTCTCTACAATCAAATGATCGTGCCATTATAAAAGATTCGGATAAAGGCGGATCTGTGGTAATCATGGACACTAAATTGTATGAAATGCAAATCTGTGAAATGTTGAACGACTCAGCTACATATAAACCGCTAAGATCCGATCCAACTAATACAGTACAGATTCAATTAAGTACTATCTTGCATGAAGGAGAACATCTGGGAATTTTGGATCAAAAACAAGTTTAATTTTTCTGCCCTCTTAAACCAAGAGTACCTCTTTTTCATGCACTACTTAACCGGTTCAGGACTGCTCACCATACATAAACGTCGGCGCTGCCTGGACTCTGTGCAGCGCCGACGTTTAAAAACGGTGGGTGGTCCCGCAGCGCTCAGGACCCCCAGGGTCCAGCAAGCGCTGCGATTCCGGTGCAGAGCGATAGCTCTGACAGGGGACATCAATGGGTCCTGATTGGATCAGGTCCCAATGATGTTATCCCTTTGCTATCTTCTATATGCCACGATCTATAGTGATCGCGGCATATAGAAGATAGTGAGAGGAGAGGGGGTCATCAACTTACCTCTCCGACGGCCCCCTGATAGCTTCCAGGACCTTCCGTTGTTATGGCAGCTGGAGGTCACATGACCGCCTCCAGATCTGTCATATATGGTGTCCTGCTGAGCTCAGCCCTGCAGCTGAGTCCAACACGAGACACTGACTGTGAAACAGTCAGAAAAGATGTCATGCAATGTAATATATGTCTATTACATTGCATGATATCAGTGATAAGAAAAATAAAAATTAATGTCCCATACAGGGACTAAGTAAAAATGTAAAAAAAAGTCAAAAAAATGTTTTCAAACTGTTAAAAAAAAATCACAAAATAAATAAAAATAAATAAAATATTAAACCAATAAATCCGTATATTTATGCAAAAACATAAAAAGTACACATATTTGGTATCGCCGCGTCCGAAACAACCCGATCTATAAAATTGTCACACTAATTAACTCCTTCTGTGCACACCGTAATAAAAATAAAGAAAAAACGCAGCAAAAAACTATGCTTTTTCATCATATCGTCAAACAAAAAGTGGAAAAAAATGCGATCAAAAAGCAAAATGGAAATAAAAATGGTACCACTGAAAACGTCATCTTGTTCCGCAAAAAAAAAGCCGCCAGCCAGCTCTATCAGCCGAAAAATAAAAAAGTTATAGCGCTCAGAATAAAGCGATGCAAAAAAAATATTTTTCTATAAAATTGTTTTATTGTGTAAAAGCGCCAAAACATAAAAAAAATATAGTAAGTGTAGTATCGCTGTAAATGTACTGACCCGAAGAATCATGCTGCCTTATCACTTTTACCACACGCAGAACGACATAAAAAAAAACTCAAAAAAACAATTCCTGAATTGTTGGTTTTTGTTAATTTTACCTCCCAAAAAACGGAATAGAAAGCGATCAAAAAATGTCACGTACCCAAAAATGGTACCAATAAAAATGTCAACTCGTCCTGCAAAAAACAAGCCACCACATGACTCTGTCGGCCGAAATATGGAAAAATTCTAGCTCTCAAAATATGGCGATGCAAAAACTAGATTTTGCAAAAAAAGCGTCTTTCAGTGTGTGACAGTTGTCAGTCATAAAAACCCGATATAAATCTGGTATTTCTGTAATCACACCGACCCAAACAATAAAGTAATCTCATCACTTATACCACACGAGGAACGGCGTAAAAAATAAATAAAACCAATTCTTCACCTGCTACTGATTTGTTTATTATGTCTCCCAAAGATCGCAGTAAGGCTCTGCTCACATTTATCCTGCGCTCTGAGCTCAGCACTTACACCAGAGTTTCCGTGTAAATCTCTGAAATACGTGATTCAGACGGAACCCATGACGGAAGATTCCCTGTAATGAGGCAGATATAGGCCACTGTGGACGCCATCTGGCCTGTGATCCCACAGTGTGTTTTTCTAGGCGTGCATAAAAGTGCGGTTGGCCACAGTTTTGTGCACTTGTGAAAAAAAGGACACCGCTAAACAGAGGCCAGATGGAGTCCAGAGTAACTCTGCTGCCTCATTACAGTGAATGGATCCCGCAGGGGTTTCATCTGAATTACATCACTTGGAAATTTAGATGGAAACCCCGATGTAAGTGCTCAGCCTAGAGGGCCGGATAAATGTTACGTAAAATGTTTCCAATAAAAGCTTCAACTCAGTCCTCAACAAAAGCTAGTCCCCTCCAAGTTACTGGTAGCAGAAAGGCTCTGGAAAAGTGAAATGGCCCTTGCCCCCCAAAAGAAATTCAGAAAATTTTGTGCTCCCAAATCCAAATGCCTATTCTACAATAATTTGTTCTCCAATTGTCAAATAGCGCTCCGTCCCTCCCAGATCTCGCCGTATGGCTAAGCGGTACGATACAGCCACATATGGGGTATTGCCACTTTTAGAAGAAATTGTGTGACACATTTCGGCACCATTTTTACCCATTGCCCTGTGTGAAAATGTAAAATCTGAGGGTAAAACATTTTTTTGTGGTAAAAATATAATTATGCTTTTTTCACTGCCCAATGGTATAAATTTAAAAATTAAAAAATACTCACTACTTCCCTAGATGAATTCCTTGTTAGGTGTAGTTTACAAAACGGGGTCACTTGTGGGGGTTTCTACTGTTTCGGCATGTCAGCCACTCTTCAATTGTGACATGGTGTCTACAACCTATCCCAGCCAACATAGCGCTCCTTTCTCTTCCGAACCCTGCCGTACACCAAAGCAGTGGTTTTCCCCCACATATGGGGCATCGGCGTACTCAGGAGAAATTGCACAACAAATTTCATGGTGCAATTTCTCCTGTTATCCTTATGATAATGCAAAATTAGGGAATGAAAAACATTTTTTGTGGGAAAAATGTGAAAATTTTATTTTTACGGCTCAATATTATAAACTTCTGTGAAGCACCTGGGGGTGCAAGGTGCTCAAAACACATCTAGATAAGCTCCGTAAGGGGTCTGGTTTCCAAAATGGTGGCACTTGTGGGGGGTTTCCACTGTTTAGGCACATTAGGGGCTCCACAAATGCGACATGGCGTCCACTAATTATTCAAACAAATTTTACATTCAAAAAGTCAAATGACGCTCCTTCCCTTTCAAACCCTGCCGTGCGCCCAAACAGTGGTTTGCCTCCACATATGGGGTATCGGCGTGTTCAGGAGAAATTGCAAAACAAATTTCATGGTGCAATTTATCCTATTACCCTTATGATAATGCAAAATTAAGGGATGAAAAACGTTTTTGTGGGAAAAATGTGAAAATTTTATTTTTACAGCTCAATATTATAAACTTCTGTGAAGCACCTTGCGGTTCAAGGTGCTCACCACACATCTAGTTAAGTTCCCTAAGGGGTCTAGTTTCCAAAATGGTGTCACTTGTGGGGGGTTTCCACTGTTTAGGCACATCAGGGGCTCTCCAAACGCATCATGGCGTCTGCTAATTATTCAAACAAATTTTACATTCAAAAAGTCTAATGGCGCTCCTTCCCTTCCGAACCCTGCAGTGCGCCCAAACAGTGGTTTTCCCCCACATAAGGGGTATCAGCGTGCTCATGAGAAATTTCACTACAAATTGTGTATTCCATTTTTTCCTGTTACCCTTGTAAAAATAAAAAAATTGGGTCTAAAATAACATTTTTGTGAAAAAAAGTTAAATGTTCATTGTTTTCTTCCACATTCCAAAAATTCCTGTGAAACACCTGAAGGGTTAATAAACTTCTTGAATGTGGTTTTGAGCACCTTGAGGGGTTCAGTTTTTAGAATAGTGTCACTTTTTGGTATTTTCTGTCATAAAGGCCCCTCAAAGTCATTTCAAATAAGATGTGGTACCTAAAAAAATGTTTTTGTAAATTTTGTTGGAAAAATGAGAAATCGCTGGTCAACTTTTAACCCTTATAGCTTCCTAACAAAAAAAAATTTTGGTTCCAAAATTGTGCTGATGTAAAGTAGACATGTGGGAAATGTTACTTATTAACTATTTTGTGTGACATATCTCTCTGATTTAAGGGCATGAAAATTCAAAGTTTAAAAATTGCAAAATTTTCAAAATTTTTGCCAAATTTCCAATTTTTTCACAAATAAACGCAAGTGATATCGAAGAAATTTTACCACTATTATGAAGTACAGTATGTCACGAAAAAACAGTCTAAGAATTAGGGGAATCCGTTGAAGCGTTCCAGAGTAATTACTTCATAAAGTGACAGTGGTCAGAATTGAAAAAATTGGCCCGGTCACGAAGGCAAAAACAGGTTCTAGCGCGAAGTGGTTAAAGGGACATTTTCACCTCCAATGCGACCGATTGTTTCGGGCATTCACTTTTTGTCTGAACATCTATGTGAATGGATTGATGAGAGACTTCAACCTTTGACGCGATGCTCTCCCAGTTTTGTCCAGGATTCCAAGCATGTATTAAATATCATGAATGGTTTGGAATGGACAATCAATAATAGCTGGTTTACATGTGACGTAAATG
Source organism: Phyllobates terribilis (assembly GCF_046119375.1). Lineage (NCBI taxonomy): Eukaryota > Metazoa > Chordata > Amphibia > Anura > Dendrobatidae > Phyllobates > Phyllobates terribilis. The sequence goes on along the minus strand of NW_027362761.1, from coordinate 210,325,116 downwards.
CACTATATTCTATGATTCCACACACTTTAGCCCTTTATGCGATACGCATTTATATGGGGAGGTATTCTAAATATAGCACGAGTTTGTAAGATTTTATATTAGATGCTACTTGGTTTTTGCTGAAAAATAATTACTTAAAATTTTCAGACAGGTTTTTTCTACAACAGCAAGGTTGTTCTATGGGAGCGAAATTTTCCCCCTCTATTGCTGTTATTTTTATGAATTGGTGGGAGGACAACTATATCTATTCAGAACTGAATCCATTTCAATCTTCTCTATATTGTTACATGAGATATATAGATGATGGTTTAATAATATGGTCCGGTCCCGATGAGTCAGTTTATGATTTCGTTCAATATATTAACAATAATCCGGTTAATATTTCTTTCACCTTCCAACATGAAAAGGAGTCGATTCCATATTTGGATATCAACTTAAATGGGTTAATTATAACTGGTAAAATTGATTGCTCCCTATTTCGCAAACCTACTGCTGGGAATTCTATATTGCATGCTACCAGCTGCCATCCCAGGCATGTTGTGAATAATGTTCCAACAGGGGAATATATTCGAGCCAAAAGATGTTGTACTAACAGAGAGGATTTTTTGAAGGAGTGTACCATTATTGACCGTAGATTTAAAAACTGTGGCTATTCAACTAATGTGCTCGAAAGGGCAAAAATTAAGGCTGATAGCAAAAGCAGAGAAGAATACTTACAGCAGAAAAAACTGCACGAGAAAATCTGCCTAATCTAACTTTTTCAACTACATATAGCAGTAATTTTCATCAAGTGACTGATGTGATTAAGAAATACCTTCCGGTGTTATATGCTGATGACACCTTGAAAAAACTGCTAGAAAAAGGAGTTAATTTTGTATCCCGGAGAGGAATTACTATTGGTAACATGATATCACCTTCTGATCACACAGTAAGGCAAAAAACTAAAGCAAAACGTAACTGGTTATCTGTGTCTGGCTCATATAAATGCGGCAAATGACAGTGCGGCTTATGTCCACACATGGATAATTCTAAGGAAATTAAAGCCACAGCTGCTCCATACACACATAGGAACTGCACATTTATTAATTGCAGTACAGCCTATGTGATTTATGTTATTACGTGCATACAGTGCAATCTTCAATATGTTGGTTGCACCACACGACCTCTTAGGACCAGAATTGCAGAACATATGTATGATGCTGCAAATGTTACAACAAGAGCTTTATCAGGAGCCTCTTACCATTTTCTGTCTGTCCATGGAGGTTGTTTGGACTTTTTTCGTGTTCATGCATTGGAGGAGGTCCTCACCAGTGATCGAGGCGGGGATCGAGATAAAGTATTGCATTTTAGAGAAGTGCAATATATTTTCAAGTTTAATTGCAGAGTTCCTTCTGGATTGAATAAGAAAACGAATATCACATATTATTATTGAATTAATGCTTTTTGCACCTATGACATTTGTTTGGTTTATTAGCATAATTGTCTCATCTACATGTTTAATTGCTCACCTTATTCCCTTTCCTCTTCTTTTTTTTATTTTTTATTTAACACTGCTTTTGTACTGATCACAAGACATGGTTATGACTAAGGACATTTTTGTTCGAAACGCGTAATCCCCTGGATCTACAATTTTAACAGCATGGTTTTAAAGGAATTCAAATAAACATGAAGTTTTAACACACATTCAGATTCTCATTTGGATGTCTGTTGCTGGATCCCTGTTTTTTGTTGATTACCACAGTCGCTTTATTCGAGCACCATCCTGGAGTCCACACCCAAAGCCATAGGAATTCATCTAATGGTGAGCTGAAAAAACACTTTTTTTCTTTATATTGATATATATTGGAATTGGCTGCTTCCTGGTTTTGTCTATTTGCTCTTCTCCTCCTCCTTCTCCTCATCCTTATCCTCCACCTCCATATCACCACCATATCTACCATATCAACATATCTACGTCTTTTGCAAGGAGCATTGGGGTGCCTCCAATTTTTTGGCAGCCGTTGCATTCACTGCATAGGCTAACAGTATGGGAGACCCACTTCCTAATAATGGGAACATTGTTTTTAGGAGGCTCTTTGACCTCTTACGTCTCTTGCAAGGGGCATTGGAGTGCCTCCAAATTTTTGGCAGCCATTGCATTTACTGAATAGAAAAACAGTATGGGAGACCCACTCCTTTCTAATGGGAACATGTCGTTACTGAGGCCCACCTCTATGTGTCTTTAAATTGTTATTGGGAGTTTTTCCCAAATTTTGGCAGCCATTGTACTCACTGTATACCCTATAACTGGAGAGCACAATAGCTCTTTTCTAGGAACATGTCGTTACTGAGGCCCACCTCTATGTGTCTTTAAATTGTTATTGGGGTTTTTCCTAAATTTTGGCAGCCGTTGTACTCACTGCATACCCTATAACTGGATAGCAGAACCGCTCCTTTCTAGGAACATTTCGTTACTGAGGCACACCTCTATGTGTCTTTAAATTGTTATTGGGGTTTTTCCCATATTTTGGCAGCCGTTGTACTCACTGCATACCCTATAACTGTATAGGAGACACCCTCCTTTCTAATGGGAACATGTCATTATTGTGGCCCACCTCTATGTGTCTTTAAGTTGCTATTGGGGTTTTTCCTAAATTTTGGCAGTCGTTGTCCTCACTGCATACCCTATAACTGTATAGCAGACCCGCTCCTTTCTAATGAGAACATGTCATACTCGTTACTGAGGCACACCTCTATGTGTCTTTAAATTGTTATTGGGCTTTTTCCTAAATTTTGGCAGCTGTTGTACTCACTGCATACCCTATAACTGGATAGCAGAACCGCTCCTTTCTAGGAACATGTCGTTACTGAGGCCCACCTCTATGTGTCTTTAAATTGGTATTGGGGTTTTACCCAAATTTTGGCAGCTCTTGCAGTCACTGCATTAGCATTACCACTATAGGAGACCCGATACTTTATAATGGGAACATTTTTTTTACTGAGGTCCTCCTCTGTGTCTCTTCAAAGGGGTATTGGGGTGCGTCCAAATTTTTGGCAGCCCTTGCAGTTACTGCATACGCAATAACAGTATAAGAGACCCAGTCGTTAATAATGGGAACAACAAAGCATAGCCGGCTGATGGCTCTCTAACAATAGCAAGGGCCGACTGCTGGCCCTTTAAGAATAGTAAGGGACGCCTGATGGCCCTATAAAAATAGGCTTTGTGACTTTCAGAGTCTCTCCTTCATAAAAGAAACAGGATGTGTCTGATCATGTCTCGCACACCACATGGCCAGATATGGTAGTAAAATGTTAAAATAACATTTACCGGTGAATATATTTTTCACCTTTGAAAGCAATGCAAAAGTGCAAAAATGCATCAAAAACGCTATGTGTGAATGTAGCCCAAGGTGTGGAGGAGCATTTTTGTTTTTGGTTATTTATTTGGCCTGATATACAAGTCATTACCCTGGAAAGGATGTTCCTTAACATTTTTCCCAGGAAAATCCATTTTGGTTTAGTTTTTGTATGTTTTATTGTGAGTCCATACTCACAATATGGACAACATTGTTGACAGCAGTGACGTGGGATTCAGAGATGCTTCCAGGGGTCTTCCCCATGCTTTTCCCATGTCATTTGAGCACTGTTCCCATTGATTTGGGCAATTTTAAGGCCCTCTGCAGACCGCCGGGGGGGGGGCCGCCGTAAAAATGCTCGAGTTTCCCATAGACTTACATTGGGCTCGTTGCTCGGATCGAGCACTCGAGTGTTCCAATTTGCTCGACCCGAGCAACGAGTACCCAAGCATTTTAGTGCTCGCTCATCACTAGCGCAATCACTACAAAAAGACACATGTTCAATCACATCCCGATGCTACCCTGGCCACCAAAAACGTCAAGAAAGGAGGTCCGCAGTTGCCTTACCACCTGGATGACCAGCAAGCACAGAGTTGTGATGTTTCCTAATTAATTTGCGGTGAAGGTTAGATGGTACACATAACCTTCCTGAAGGGCAGGAGACAGGGGAGTCCCCCTGAGCCTCTAACACCTCACCCTCCAGTTCAGGCTACAAAGCCCACTTCTGTAAAATCGGGGCAGGGTTCTCATGGTCACTACCACCAGGGAAGCTCCAGGACAAAACATCAGCTTTGACGTTTTTGACCCCTGAACAGAAAGTGACAACAAAATTGAACTTATTAAAAAACAGGGACCATCTAGCTTGCCTAGGGTTGAGATATTTAGCCGATTGAAGATATGATACTTATGGTCTGTGATAGCAGTAATAGGATGGACAGCCCCCTCCAACCAATTTTGCCATTCTTCAAACTCAAATTTAATCGCTAAAAGCTCCCTATTACCCACGTCATAATTTCTCTCAGCTGAAGATAATTTCTTAGAAAAGAAAGCGCATGGACGCCATTTACCAGGGGACAGATCCTGAGATAACACAGCCCCAACCCCCACCTCTGACGCCTCAACTTCCACAATAAAGGATTGGGAAACATCGAGTTGACTGAGTACTGGTGCAGTGGTAAAACAGCTCTTTAGGGAGGAAAAAGCTGCAGGGCGGCATCCGATCATATGGAAAAATCAGACCCCTTCCTTGTCATGTCAGTGAGGGGGTTTCACAATAATAATTGTAGAATAATTTTGGATACATTTCCGGTAAAAAATAGTAAAACCTAGAAAACCCCGTAGAGCCTTCAGGTTCTCAGGAAGGTTCCAATCAAGAACAGCATGGATCTTCTCCGGATCCATCCGAAAACCCTAAGAAGAAAATAGGTACCCCAAAAACTGCACCTCCTGGCCGGCGAAAAACATTTTTCTAGTTTGGCAAATAGTTTGTTATCCCTTAATATCTGAAGCACCTGTTTAACATGCCCCCGATGTGTCTCAAAATCAGGTGAGTAAACGAAAATATCATCCAGATAGACCACCACAAAACTGCCCACCAAATGATGGAAAATATCATTAATGAAATGCTAGAACACTGCAGGTGCATTGGTCAGACCAAAAGGCATGACCAGACTCTCGAAATGACCCTCAGGGTTATTGTACGCCGTTTTCCATTCTTCCCATTCTCTGATTCTAACCAGGTTGTTGGCCCCCTGAAATCTAACTTAGAGAACACCTTAGCTCCCACAACCTGGCTGAACAGATCTGGAATCAGAGGAAGAGGGTATGGATCTCGTATGGTAATTTGATTTAATTCCCGGAAATCTAAACAGGGATGTAGACCGACATCTTTTTTCTTCACAAAGAAGAACCCTGCTGCCACAGGCGAAGATGAGGATCTAATATGTCCCTTCTCCAGACTTTCCGCAATGAAATCCTTAATGGCTTGTCTCTCAGGGCCAGAAAGATTATAGTCTGGACTTGGGTAGTTTAGCTCCGGGGGTCAGGTTAATAGGACAGTCATATGCACGTTGAGGAGGCAAATCCTGACACCCCCTCTCAGAAAAAACATCCTCAAAACCCAGACAAACATGCAGGTAAGGTTTCTGTAGAGACTGTAGAAAGGGAAATATTTAAACAGTTCTCATGGCAGTAATCTCCCCACTAAATGATTTTTCTGGCTTGCCAATCCACCAACAGATTATGTTTCACCAACCAGGGTAGACCCAATACAATTGGGGTGGGAAGACCGTCCAGGACATAGCAAGGAATTATCTCACAATGAACCAATCCCACCCTCATTCTTACATTATGTACAATCTGAGTCAGAGCTTACTGTGCAAGTGGCATCTTCGAAGGCGAAGATGGGAATGGGCTTAGCTAAAGTACAGCAAGCAAGACCATGAGTTCTCACAAACTCAGCATCAACCAGGCTGACTCCAGCTCCACTCACAACAAACACAGAAATTCTCTCGGTTTTGCTCTCTAGCACCACCTCTGCTGTCAGTACAAACCGGGAAATGCAGGTTGACAATAAATGCACCCCTTGCTTATCCAACTCCAGACTACCAAGGGTTAAATGAATTTCCTTTTGTTTAGGCATCAAAGGACAGGTCCCAATAAAATGTTCCTTTTTTCCACAAAAAAACACACGCCCTTTTTTTTTGCGAATCTCCGGGGAAATGAAACAATGCAGAGGTACCCCCTAACTGCATGGCTTCCTCCACCTGCCCCAGTACTGGTTCACCGCCAGACCACTCACCTGGCAAAGAGGCATTACCCCGAAAAGAAGGCTCCGGAAAAGGTGGTCTTACCCACCTATCCCGCGTCTATCAACAGGTATAGCCAACGACATAGCAGCCTACAAGGACTCAGGGGTTTCATACACTGCCAAAGCATCTTTCAACCTTTCAGTAAGGCCCTGACAAAATTGGCTTCTGAGAGCCGGGTCATTCCATTTTGTATCAGTTGCCCATCTGCTATACGTCTCCCCTGGCTGATTCCCCTGCTGAAGGCGACGCAGCCTGGACTCAGCCAAGGAGATTCGGTCAGGGTCATCATAGATGAGGACTAGAGCCCCGAAAAAACCCTCCACAGACTGGAGACAAACTGAATCCTGCGGCAAAGAGAAAGCCCAGGATTGAGAATCTTCTTTCAGCAATGAGATCACAATTCCTACTCGTTCCTCATCTACGGAGGAGTAAGGACGACGTTTAAAATACAGTTTGCAAGCTTCCTTGAACACAAACTTGTCCCTACCTCCTGAGAACCTGTCCAGGAGGGCAACCTTGGGTTCTAGTTGGGCCGGCCTACCTGCAGAGACCCCAACATTAGGGACCTGCAGCCGCTGTTGCTGCTGCTGAACCTCATGGCGGAGGTCAATCACCTTCAGAGACAGACTGCGCAGCTGCTCTACCAGCTTAGCAATGGGATCCATGAACCAAAGGAGAAAAGAAAAAAAAACAGGCCCGAGAAAAAAAGCACACAAATAAAACCACTTGTTTTTTTTTTTTGCTAAATATGCACGGCTGGTGACAATGTCATGCACAGTGTGGGAGAACTAAGTGCAACACGAAGCGAAGAGGGGAAGGAAGCCCAAACACTAGGGAAAGGGGGAATGGAGACCTCTAGACAGATCTAATAACACCCTGCCTACCCTACCGTCTCTATATTGATTCCACACCAATCACCGAGCAGGAAACCTAAGCCCTGTATATCCCTAGAGCTAGACCCTAGATAGGGAGAGGGAGGGATGAGCACTTGGCAGGCCCCACTACAAACAAGACAAGACAACCAACAAGGTAGACAAACAAAGGGGATAACTTAGCTTGAGCAGACACCAGAGGAGAAACGCCAACATTCCTCCAAGGGCACCAGAGAAGAAGCTTAGCTGACTGCTAGTTCTCAAAGCCAGAGCCAAGGAACATAGAAATATCACTGGCGACTCCCTGAAGCAGACTGAGAGTTTTTAAATACCCAGACCAGGGTGTGTCAATCAGAGCAGAAGGGAGATGGCCGCTGGGCCCTAAAAGCAGACGGATTAAGAAGGCGTCTGCAATGCCAGGTGCAGTGACCTTCTACAAACAGATTCAGAGCGACTGTCTGTTGCATCTGACAAACCCGTGACACCACCTCATCAATCTCATCTGCTGCTTCTTTCTCCTTCTCTGTTCCCGTGTCAAGTATTGTCATGCAGGTCTCTGACCGCAGAACCTCCGGTTCTTTACCCTCTCCAGTCAGGCTGAGTGAGAACCTGTTAGCTGTAATGGAAGCGGACAGGCCTGTTGTGTTTGTTTCACCGAGCACACCACATGTTTCTCAATCCACCGTAACATCTGCACCTGCACCTCACTCATGGTCCACCAGTTTGTCCAGTTCACCTTTCTCCGCCCTCTCTCAGCACTGCAGCCAGCCCTCGGTCCCGCAGTTGTGGTCACGTAAAAGATTGTTTCATCCTACACATGAGAAAGCTAAGAGGTTGAACTCCACCATCTCCAGTCTGTTGGCCACGGAAATGCTGCCTTTCCACCTGGTAGATATAGATGGTTTCTGAAAGCTGATGGCCATAGCAGTTCCCCAGTACCAGTTGCCCAGTCACCATTACTTCTCTAAGAAAGCTGTGCCTGCGCTATACCGGCATGTCGCAGACAACATCACCCATTCCTTGACTAAATCTATGTCAGGGTGCATTTCACCACAGACACCTGGACGAGTAAGCATGGCTAAGGGAGTTACATCTCGTTGACTGGGCACTGGGTGACTCTGGTGGCTGTGGGGGCAGGCGGAGAAGAGGCTGCTCCACAAATCTAGGAATCCCCAAGGCTTGCAAACAAAGCTCTGTATTTCACATTTCCTCCACTGCTTCTGTGTACTCCACCTTCTCTAGGGCCTCCACCTGCACATTCAACCTCTGCCTTAACAAGACAATAGTGCAGAGCAAATCCACACCACCTCTGTACTGCGCAGCCAGGGCCTTGGAGATCGCAGTCATACAGCTGAAGAGTTGTGGACAGCTCTCCAGGCTGAGTTTGAGCAATGTCTGTGTCCGCTCAACCTGGAGCCAGGTAAGGCCATGAGAGAAAATGGTGCAAACCTGTTGGCGGCCCTACGCCGAGGCAACTTCACACACGTGCCTTGCATGGCTCACGTCCTCAACCTGGTGGTACAGCGATTTCTCTGCCACTATCCCGGCCTGGATGAGCTGCTTCAGAAAGCACAAAAGCTGTGTGCTCACTTCCACTGTTCGCACCCCTCCTGTCATCGACTTGCGTCGATACAGAGGTCTTTGTCCATGGCAGTTAACAGGTTTATATGCGATGTGCCGACGTAGTGGAATTCCACTCTGCACATGTTGCAGCAACTGTGGCAGCAGCAACGAGCCCTGACACAGTATGTCATATCATATAGCCTGGGCCAACGCAGTACGGAGGTGGGGCATATCACGTTTACGGAATTGGCACAGATTAAGGACATCTGCACCCTTCTGAACAGTTTTGAAATGGCTACTAAAATGGTTAGCGCTGACGATGCTGTCATCAGCATCACTATTCCGGTCATCTACATGCTGTTGATCGTGGTTGGTGGGAGGGGACGGAGGAAACAAGCATCAGTGTTACCCAGCCATCAATACAGCTTGGCTTTGGAACTCCTGGAAAAGCCCAACATATGAGTGCTTTCTTGATGCACTATCTGCAACATGATCCCTGTATAGTTATGATTCAAAATAACAATGACTACTGGGTTGCCACGTTATAAGAGTAAATTTTGCCAGATGCTTCCCACCCTAGAAAGGGACCCGCTAATGCTGGAATATCGAAACAAGCTTTTAAGCAACCTTAAGAGAGGTTTTCCCCAATATATCATTGAGGCACACAGTGTGCATCGCGGCAGTAGACTTTCAATCTCCGGCACGTCAATTCATCAATGCCAAAACATTAGCAACAGCAGCAGCGTAAGTGGCAGAAGTAATTTCTGTGAGTCCTTTCACACATTTTTTACACCAGCTCGGGAACCAGCACAACAGAGTACAAGTCTGACATGTGGTGAACGACTGGAGAGGACGGTGCAGGAGTATCTAGAGCTCAATATGAATACCATATGCCCTTGTGGCCTTATCTATATTGGACTTACCACGAGACAACTGCGTGTGCGAATACAAGAACATGTGAGGGAAATTAAGGCAGCAAGAATGCTAAATGCGGATGGTACCTATAAAACGGAATTTGCTAAGTTGAAGACTCTACCAGCTCACTTTCGCGATCATCATCCAATAGGAAATATCGATATACAAATTAAAGGTATTGATACTGTTCATCTGGGTATACGTGGGGGTCACCTTATGAAGAAACTAACACAAAAAGAATGTCGCTGGATAACAACACTTAGAACTATGAAGCCACATGTCCTTAATGATCAATGGGGATTCTCTAGTTATTTATGATATACTGTATGCTATAGACCAGTGATGGCGAACCTTTTAGAGACTGAGTGCCCAAACTGCAATCCAAAACCCACTTATTTATTTCCAAGTGCCAACACGGCAATTTAACCTAAATATTGAGGCTTTAGTTTAGAAAAAACAACTGATACAAAGAGCAGGTGAGCAGTATAGAGCAGCCACAGGAAGGAGCAGGGGTCTGAGACTGCAGAAATAAATAATGTGCTCACCCCCATCTTGGTATATGTCCCCATCCTTGTATATATGCTGGCCTCCCCCCATCCTTGTATATATGCTGCCCTCCCCCATCCTTGTATATATGCTGCCCGCCCCCCATCCTTGTATATATGCTGCACTCCCCTTATCCTTGTATATATGCTGCCCTCCCCTTATTCTTGTATATATGCTGCCCTCCCCTCATCCTTGTATATATGTTGCCCTCCCCCCATCCTTTTATATATGCTGCCCTCCCCCATCCTTGTATATAAGCTGCCCCCATCCTTGTATCCTTGTATATATGCTGCCCCCCATCCTTGTATATATGCTGCCCCCCCATCCTTGTATATATGCTCCCTACCCGCATCCTTGTATATATGCTGCCCTCCCCTTATCCTTGTATATATGCTGCCCTGCCCCCATCCTTGTATATATGCTGCCCTCCCCTCATTCTTGTATATGTGCTGCCCTCCCCTCATTCTTGTATATATGCCCCCCAATCCATGTATATATGCTCCCTCCACCAGTCCAAGTATATATGCTCCCTCCCCCAGTCCATGTATATATTCTCCCCCCCAGTACATGTATATATTCTCTCTCCCCCAGTCCATGTTTATATGCTCCCCCCAGTCCATTTATATATACTCCCTCCCCCAGTCCATGTATTATATATGCTCCCTCTCCCAGTCCATGTATATATTCTCCCTCCCCTAGTCTATGTATATATGCTCCCTCCCCCAGTCCATGTATATATGCTCCCTCCCCCAGTCCATGGATATATGCTCCCTCCCCCAGTCCATGTATATATGCTCTCTCCCCCCAGTCCATGTATATATTCTCTCTTCCAGTCCATGTACTGTATATATTCTCCCTCCCCCAGTCCATATATACATGGACTGGGGGAGGGAGCATATATACATGGACTGGGGGAGGGAGCATATATACATGCTCCCTCCCCCAGTCCATGTATATATTCTCTCTTCCAGTCCATGTATATATGCTCCCTCCCCCAGTTCATGTATATATGCTCCCTCCCCCAGTCCATGTACATATGCTTCCCCAGTCCATGTATATATACTCCCCCCTTAGTCCATGTATATATACTCCTCCCTTAGTCCATGCATATATGCTCCCCCCCCACAGTCCATGTATATATGCTCCCCCCTTAGTCCATGCATATATGCTCCCTCCCCCAGTCCATGTACATATGCCCCCCAGTCCATGTATATATGCTCCCCCCAGCCTGCTAGCGCCCCTGTTCGTTGCATATTAAAAAAAAACATAATAAACACTCCTACTCACCTTCCTTCCTCTCCCGCGCTACGTCCTCTCCTGTAGCCGGCAGCTGACTCCAGCGTCCTAGCGACGGGGCGCATGATGTCACTGCCATGCGCCCAGTCACTTGTCCGCTGACATCAGCTGCTAGCTGCTGGCCTCTGGTTGGCCAGCAGTGTGTATTGCGGCGCACGGGCCTGGCAAGTTTGTGCGCTGCAATACACTTCAGCTAGATGTGCGTCCGAATGCTCATCTAGCTGAAGTAGCAGTGCTGGTGTCGGCACTTGGCGGGCTCAAACTTAGCACTCGCCAGGCCCGATCCAATAGCGCAAGTGTTGCGACGATGGTGCGTGTGTCCACCAGGAGGGCTCTGCTTGCCCCCTCTGGCACGCGTGCCATAGGTTCGCCAGCACTGTTATAGACCCTCGGTTGCTGCTTCTTTGCATTTGTGTCTTTTTATACACTTATTTATGGGCTTAGATGTGTAAAAATATATATATGGTACACTACTTGACGCAATAATTATTAGATTTATGTTGTTCCTGTCTTTATTGGTTTGATGTGAATCTAATTATTTTCTCTTTATAATAGGGGTAATCTTGTTGCATGACATGTTTATATGTGCTGGGTTTGGGATCTAAAGCTGTTTTTTATTTTCTAGTCCACTGATGATCATATATTGTTGTGGCAAAGGTTTTATGTATGGATCTCATATTTCTGGTCGTGGCCTCGGAATAACTAACGTTTTGGTGGAGAACGGCTATTTTCTTGGCTTCATACAAATCCTATCTGATGATCTTCAAACATTGCGGGATAATATTGTTGTATTTTGATATTTATTTATAGAGTCATAAGTAGAGATGAGCGGTGTTCGACTAGAACTGTTCGCCAATCTCAAATTCGAGCTGTTTTGGGCGGTGTTCGAGTTGTTCGACGAACCCGAACGATTTGCAAAAAATTCGGCTGTTCGAGGTTATGTTCGATAACTGTTCGTGCACCAAAAGCGTGTCCTGCATGTCTGGTGCTATTTAGAGCACCAATCATGCAGGGATTGTCTGCCACTCACTGTAATGCCACAGCCATGGTGGTTGTGGCATTACAGTGATTGCCCAAATCGATGGGAACAGTGCTCACAGTGAAACATGAAAAGCCGGCAATTCAGCAGCGGCATACACCGGTACCCGACAATTTAGAACAGAAAGAATAGAGAATCACACATAGATTAGATAGATAGAAACATGTCAGTCACACATATAAGAAGCACAGTGACAGTGTTGCTTACTGTACTTGTCATTTAGTGTAAAGGATTTATCAAAAAAAATAATAGTGTTTTCATGCACCGTCTCTTTAAAAAAGCCGGCTGGCAATTCAGCATCTGTACCCGACAATTTAGAATAGAAGGAATAGAGAATCACACATAGATTAGATAGATAGAAACATGTCAGCCACATATATACGAAGTACAGTGACAGTGTTGCTTACTGTACTTGTCATTTAGTGTAAAGGATTTATTAAAAAATATAATAGTGTTTTCGTGCACCGTCTCTTTAAAAAAGCCGGCCGGCAATTCAGCAGCGGTACCCGACAATTTATAACAGACAGAATAGAGCTTCACACATAGATTAGATAGATAGAAACATGTCAGTCACATATATATGAAGTACTGTGACAGTGTTGCTTACTGTACTTGTCATTTACTGCAAAGGATTTATTAAAAAAAATAATAGTGTTTTCATGCACCGTCTCTTTAAAAAAGCCGGCCGGCAATTCAGCATCTGTACCCGACAATTTATAACAGACAGAATAGAGCTTCACACATAGATTAGATAGATAGAAACATGTCAGTCACATATATAATAAGTACAGTGACAGTGTTGGTTACTGTACTTGTCATTTAGTATTAAAATAAAGGATTTATTATTAAAAAAAATTGGCGTGGGGTTCCCCCGTAATTTTAGTCTCTAGCGGAGGTTAAGCAGACAGCTGGGGCAGATGTTTGAAGCCTGGGAAGGGGGTAATACCCACGGAGCTTCCCAGACTACTAATATCAGCCCCCAGCTGAATACCTAGCCTTTACTAGCTATTAAAATGGGGGACCCCCCAAAAAAATGATGTGGGGTCCCCCCTAATTTAATAGCTAGCAAAGGCTAGGCAGCCAGCTGGGGGCTGATATTAATAGCCCAGGAAGGGAACCATGAATATTGGCCCCCTCCCAGGCTAGAAACACCAGCCGTCAGCAGCCCCAGAAATGGCGCATCCATAGGATGCGCCAATTCTGGCACTTAGCCTCGCTCTTCCACGCTGCCCTGGTGCGGTGGCAGGGGGTAATAGGGTTGGGGTTGATGTCAGCTTATAATGCCAGCTGACATCAAGCCCAGGTTAGTAATGGAGAGGCGTCTATAAGACACCCCCATTACTAACCCCATAGTCAAAGTTAAAAGAAAACACAAACACCCAGAATAAAGTCCTTTAATTGAAATAAAGACACATTCCTTTATTGTTCTAAATTAAACCATACTTACCGTCACGCCCATTCCAGCTGAAGCCAACGATCTCCTGCAATAAAAGAAAAATAATAAAGCAACCTCATCCTTACCTTTCCATGGTTCCCACGACAGCTTCAGCTCTGCTACATCGAGATAACAGGCTGCACCGCAGCAGAACGCTGCCATCCAGCCTGTCATCCCGCAGACACTGAGAAGCGCAGGCATGCTTGCGCTCTGCAGTGTCTGGCTGTGACGGCATAAAGATGAGACGAGTTCATGTCCAATGAACTCGGCGCACCTCATGCACGTCACTGACAGCGTGGGAGAATTCTCCTGCACTCAGCACTTCAGCGTGAGAATTCTCCCACGCTGTCAGTGACGTGCATGAGGTCAGCTGAGTTCATTGGACATGAATGAGCTCACCTCATGCACGTCACTGACAGCGTGGGAGAATTCTCACGCTGTAGCGCTGAGTGCAGGAGAATTTTCCCACTCTGTCAGTGACGTGCATGAGGTGAGCTGAGATCATTGGACATGAATGAGCTCACCTCATGCACGTCACTGACAGCGTGGGAAAATTCTCCTGCACTCAGCGCTTCAGCGTGAGAATTTTCCCACGCTGTCAGTGACGTGCATGAGGTGAGCTCATTCATGTCCAATGAACTCAGCTGACCTCATGTACGTCACTGACAGCGTGGGAGAATTTTCACGCTGAAGTGCTGAGTGCAGGAGAATTCTCCCACGCTGTCAGTGACGTGCATGAGGTGCGCCGAGTTCATTGGACATGAGCTTGTCTCATCTTTATGCCGTCACAGCGAGACACTGAGGAGCGCAAGCATGCCTGCGCTTCTGAGTGTCCACGGGATGACAGGCTGGATGGCAGCGTTCTGCTGCGGTCCAGCCTGTCATCTCGATGTAGCAGAGCTGAAGCTGTCGTGGGAACCATGGAAAGGTAAGGATGAGGTTGCTTTATTATTTTACTTTTATTGCAGAAGACATTGGCTTCAGCTGGAATGGGCGTGACGGTAAGTATGGTTTAATTTAGAACAATAAAGAATTGTGTGTTTATTTCAATTAAAGGACTTTATTCTGGGTGTTGTGTTTTTTTAAATACTTTACTAGAAATTCATGGTGGTCATGTCTAATATTGGCATGACCCCATGAATTTCGGGCTTAGGGCCAGCTGATAATGCCAAGCTGGCCTTAACCCCTTTATTACCCAGTGAGCCACCGCACCAGGGCCCTGGATGAGTTGGGTACAGCGCCAGAAGATGGCGCTTCTATGAACGCGCCATTTTCCGGGGCGGCTGCGGACTGCAATATGCAGCGGGTGGGGTCCAGAAAGCTTGGGCCTCCCTGCGCTGCAGATTCCAGCCCCCAGCTGCCTAGTTGTACCTGGCTGGGCACAAAAATAGGGCGAAGCCCCACGCATTTTTTTTTTAAATTATTTCATGAAATTCATGGAATAATTAAGAAAAAAAGGGCTTCCCTATATTGTTGTGTCCAACCAGGTACAAATAGGCAGCTGGTGGTTGGGGGCAGCCCGTCCCTGCCTGCTGTACCTGGCTGGACACAAATATAGTGCGAAGCCCCACGTCAATATTTTTTTAATTATTTCATGAAATAATTTTTTTAAAAAAGGGCTTCCCTATATTGTTGTGTCTGGCCAGGTACAAATAGGCAGCTGGTGGTTGGGGGCAGCCCGTTCCTGCCTGCTGTACCTGACTGGACACAAATATAGGGCGAAGCCCCACGTCAATTTTTTTTAAATTATTTCAGGAAATTCATGAAATAATGAAAAAAAAATTGATGTGGGGCTTCGCCCTATATTTGTGTCCAGTGAGGTACAGCAGGCAGGAACGGGCTGCTCCCAACCACCAGCTGCCTATTTGTACCTAGCCGGACACAACAATATAGGGAAGCCCTTTTTTTCTTAATTATTCCATGAATTTCATGAATTTAAAAAAAAAATACGTGGAGCTTCGCCCTATTTTTGTGTCCAGCCAGGTACAACTAGGCAGCTGGGGGCTGGAATCTGCAGCGCAGGGAGGCCCAAGCTTTCTGGGCCCCACCCGCTGCAAATTGCAGTCCGCAGCCGCCCCGGAAAATGGCGCGTTCATAGAAGCGCCATCTTCTGGCGCTGTACCCAACTCATCCAGGGCCCTGGTGCGGTGGCTCACTGGGTAATAAAGGGGTTAAGGCCAGCTTGGCATTATCAGCTGGCCCTAAGCCCGAAATTCATGGGGTCACGCCAATATTAGACATGACCACCATGAATTTCTAGTAAAGTATTTAAAAAAAACACAAACACCCAGAAAAAAGTCCTTTAATTGAAATAAACACACAATTCTTTATTGTTCTAAATTAAACCATACTTACCGCCACGCCCATTCCAGCTGAAGCCAATGATCTCCTGCAATAAAAGTAAAATAATAAAGCAACATCATCCTTACCTTTCCATGGCTCCCACGACAGCTTCAGCTCTGCTACATCGAGATGACAGGCTGGACCGCAGCAGAACGCTGCCATTCAGCCTGTCATCCCGCAGACACTGAGAAGCGCAGGCATGCTTGCGCTACTCAGTGTCTGGCTGTGACGGCATCCAGATGAGCCGAGGTCATGTCCAATGAACTCGGCTCACCTCATGCACGTCACTGACAGCGTGGGAAAATTCTCACGCTGAAGCGCTGAGTGCAGGAGAATTTTCCCACGCTGTCAGTGACGTACATGAGGTGAGCCGAGTTCATTGTCGGCTCATCTGGATGCCGTCACAGTCAGACACTGAGGAGCGCAAGCATGCCTGCGCTTCTCAGTGTGTGCGGCATGGCAAGCTGGATGGCAGCGTTCTGCTGCGGTCCAGCCTGTCATCTCGATGTAGCAGAGCTGGAGCTGTCCTGGGAACCATGGAAAGGTAAGGATGAGGTTGCTTTATTATTTTTCTTTTATTGCAGGAGATCGTTGGCTTCAGCTGGAATGGGCGTGATGGTAAGTATGGTTTAATTTAGAACAATAAAGAATTGTGTCTTTATTTCAATTAAAGGACTTTATTCTGGGTGTTTGTGTTTTTTTTTAACTTTGACTATGGGGTTAGTAATGGGGGTGTCTTATAGACGCCTCTCCATTACTAACCTGGGCTTGATGTCAGCTGGCATTATAAGCTGACATCAACCCCAACCCTATTACCCCCTGCCACCGCACCAGGGCAGCGTGGAAGAGCGAGGCTAAGTGCCAGAATTGGCGCATCCTATGGATGCGCCATTTCTGGGGCGGCTGAGGGCTGGTGTTTCTAGCCTGGGAGGGGGCCAATATTCATGGCTCCCTTCCTGGGCTATTAATATCAGCCCCCAGCTGTCTGCCTAGCCTTTGCTAGCTATTAAATTAGGGGGGACCCCACGTCATTTTTTTGGGGGGGTCCTCCATTTTAATAGCTAGTAAAGGCTAGGTATTCAGCTGGGGGCTGATATTAGTAGCCTGGGAAGCTCCGTGGGTATTACCCCCTTCCCAGGCTTCAAACATCTGCCCCAGCTGTCTGCTTAACCTCCGCTAGAGACTAAAATTACGGGGAACCCCACGCCAATTTTTTTTAAAAATAAATCCTTTATTTTAATACTAAATGACAAGTACAGTAACCAACACTGTCACTGTACTTATTATATATGTGACTGACATGTTTCTATCTATCTAATCTATGTGTGAAGCTCTATTCTGTCTGTTATAAATTGTCGGGTACAGATGCTGAATTGCCGGCCGGCTTTTTTAAAGAGACGGTGCATGAAAACACTATTATTTTTTTTAATAAATCCTTTGCAGTAAATGACAAGTACAGTAAGCAACACTGTCACAGTACTTCATATATATGTGACTGACATATTTCTATCTATCTAATCTATGTGTGAAGCTCTATTTTGGCTGTTAGAAATTGTCGGGTACCGCTGCTGAATTGCCGGCCGGCTTTTTTAAAGAGACGGTGCACGAAAACACTATTATATTTTTTAATAAATCCTTTACACTAAATGACAAGTACAGTAAGCAACACTGTCACTGTACTTTGTATATATGTGGCTGACATGTTTCTATCTATCTAATCTATGTGTGATTCTCTATTCCTTCTATTCTAAATTGTCGGGTACCGCTGCTGAATTGCCGGCCGGCTTTTTTAAAGAGACGGTGCACGAAAACACTATTATATTTTTTAATAAATCCTTTACACTAAATGACAAGTACAGTAACCAACACTGTCACTGTACTTCATATATATGTGACTGACATCTTTCTATCTATCTAATCTATGTGTGATTCTCTATTCCTTCTATTCTAAATTGTCGGGTACAGATGCTGAATTGCCGGCCGGCTTTTTTAAAGAGACGGTGCATGAAAACACTATTATTTTTTAAAATAAATTCTTTGCAGTAAATGACAAGTACAGTAACCAACACTGTCACTGTACTTATTATATATGTGACTGACATGTTTCTATCTATCTAATCTATGTGTGAAGCTCTATTCTGTCTGTTATAAATTGTCGGGTACAGATGCTGAATTGCCGGGCGGCTTTTTTAAAGAGACGGTGCATGAAAACACTATTATTTTTTTTAATAAATCCTTTGCAGTAAATGACAAGTACAGTAAGCAACACTGTCACAGTACTTCATATATATGTGACTGACATATTTCTATCTATCTAATCTATGTGTGAAGCTCTATTCTGTCTGTTATAAATTGTCGAGTACCGCTGCTGAATTGCCGGCCGGCTTTTTTAAAGAGACGGTGCACGAAAACACTATTATATTTTTTAATAAATCCTTTACACTAAATGACAAGTACAGTAAGCAACACTGTCACTGTGCTTCATATATATGTGACTGACATGTTTCTATCTATCTAATCTATGTGTGATGCTCTATTCCTTCATGTCTAAATTGTCGGGTACCGGTGTATGCCGCTGCTGAATTGCCGGCCGGCTTTTTTAAAGAAAACGTCTTCTGAGCAGTTTGTCAGCTTTTGGACACCTTTGAAGGTGTTTTCTATGTGTTCCTATGTGTTTTTGTTTGCCTGCCATTGGTTTTAACGGTGTTCGACGGTGTTCTAAGGTGTTCGACGAACAGTTCGACGAACAGTTCCTCGAACATCCCGGTGTTCGACGAACCGAACCGAACCCGAACACTACGGGGGTGGCTCAACACTAGTCATAAGTTTTGTTATCTATGATTGAGGGATTTAAATTGTTATATTAATACTATCTCATCAGATATGATTGTTTTATATAATTCCAATATTGGTGAATTTATTGTATAATTAGCGATTTGTAGTTTGGCCAGATTTAATATGCTAAAGTTTAGGTCACTTATGCACATTTATGCGCTTATTCTTTGTATCTCTGCTCTGTCCTTGTTTCTATTCCTTATTGATATGGTACCTAGTCTGATATGCTAAGGTCTAGCCTATTCATGCATATATGTATGCTTACTCTTATAATTCTGTTTTGCCCTTACTTTTACCCATTATAAATATGGTGCCGGGATGTGTGCGCATGTCCTCCTTGCTTCCGTGCTCGCGCTTCCTGGCGCGCGCTGGACGGTGACGTCACGGGCGGTGCGACCACGCCTCCTTGTGACGACGCAGTTGAGCGCGTGGTGGAGGCACGGCCATGGCGGCGGGATGCAACCATGCGCCCAGTAGTGAGCGTCCAGTGGAGATCAAACTACTAATTAACCCAGGGTATATATGTCACGCTTTATCCCCTACTTATTGTCACTCCCGGAGGAAGCGTATTTGTGAAACGCGCGTTGGAGTGCATCCATCTTGTGCGTGTGGTTGCGGTATGAATACAGGTATGCCAACAAATGCTTTGCTCCATGTAGCATTACATGAGGGGTTCATTATGTCACTTTAGGTTTGGATTCTCTGTGCACTGCACTTTACATACTTACCTCTGAAGACTTTGTATTTATATAATCAATGTTGATATCCCCTATGATGACTAATTGTGAAATTATGTATATTATATCTGATTTATCTATGGAAAGTAGTGCTCCTCTTCATACTACAAACTGTTGATTAATTGATTTTGGCACTATACCACTTTAATATCTGATAGCACTGTGTCACTTTAAAGTTCTGATCATATTGACCCGCAGTTTGCTTTACGAACTTTTTTCTGAAATTAATCATATGACTTAATATTTATTAACATCTCCTGTATCTCTGTATGCACCATCTCGCTTTTTAATTTGTTGTGTCTTTAGTCTTGTCCAATTTTTATGGTGTTTTGAATTCCTGATTAATCAATAAAGTTTAAATTGTTTACTAATGAAACTGTGGTTGATATGATTGAATTCTGAGCGTTTTTTATATTAAATGAATACCAACATGGAGGATTTGGACCCTTTTACATTTTGGTCATCAAAGATGAATGGCCTGAGCTCGCCTGTCATGCCTTGGAGGTTTTATCATGCCCGGCAGCCAGCGTTCTTTCAGAACGTGTCTTCAGCGCTGCTGGTGGTGTCCTGATGGACAAGGTCAGCCGGCTGTCCCCTTAAAGTGTAGACCCCCTAACTTTCATCAAGATGAACAAGTCATGGATCTCCAAGGACTTTTTCACCCCAATCGCAGACTGTACAGACTAGGTGATGTTGAAGTTTTTAGTGTGCTGCATTAATCTTGCGTAATTGCAGTCTGTGATATGCCTTTGAGCCTGCTCTTGCTGCTACTGCTGCAGGTGTTAACACAAATTTTTGGAAATGTGAACACTTCTGATAGTGTCTCCAGCTGCTGGGTTGGCTGTAGTGGAAGAGGTGTCGGTCCCCATTATACTACTTATACTCTAGTGAAATTGATGCCACTTTGGTGTTTTTAAGCCCTAATTTTTTAAAATGTGAACAACACTCCTGATTGAGTCTCCATCTACTGGCTTGGCTGTAGTGGAAGGGGTGCCATTCCTAATTCTACTATTTCTACTGTACTGAAATTGATGCCACTTTTCTGGTGTCTGCCACAAATTTTTGGAAATGTGAAGAATCCTGATTGGGTCTCCATTTACTGGTTTGGCTGTAGTGGAAGAGGCTCTGGTCTCCATTTTACTACTTCTATTCTGGTGACATTGATGCCACTTTGGTGGTGTTAGGCCATAATTTAGGGAAATGTGAACACTCCTGATTGGGTCTCCATCTACTGGGTTGGCTGTAGTGGAAGAGGTGTTGTTCCTAATTCTACTATTTGTACTGTACTGAAATTGATGCCACTTCGCTGGTGTCTGACATAAATTTTTGGTAATGTGGAGAATCCTGATTGGGTCTCCATCTACTGGGTTGGCTGTAGTGGAAGAGGTTCTGGTCCATTATACTACTTCTATGCTGGTGAAATTGATGCCATTTTAATTGTGTTAGGCTGTAATTTATGGAAATGTGAACTCTCCTGATTGTGTCTGCATCTTCTGGATTGGCTGTAGTGGAAGAGTTGTTGGTCTTCATTATACTAGTTCTACTCTAGTGAAATTAATTCTTTGGTGCAGATATTGTTGTCACAGGGGTACACATGATATAATCAAAATTAGGTTTACTACTTTAATTACTAACGTGGTATATAAAGCCAGCTACATTTCATCTTTTAATTCTTTTGTGCTGATATTGTTCTCCATACAGGGGTACACATTAGTGATGAGCAAGCACTAAATGTGCTCAACTTAGTGGTTCAGCGGTTTCTCAAAACCTACCCAGATCTGTCAGAGCTGCTTATGAAAGTATGCCGTATGTATGCCCATTTCAGAAAGTCAGCTACAGCTTCCGCCACCCTGCCAGTGCTTCAGCAGCATTTGCAGCTTCCAGCTCACCGACTTGTGTGCAATGTGACCACACGTTGGAAATCAGCGTTGCAGATGTTGAGGATTAAGGATTTGTGAGCAGCAGAGGGCAGTTGTTGAGTACAAGCTTCAACACACGCGTTGAAATTCAGGTCAGCATCCGCACATAACAGCTGATGAGTGGGCATGGATGTCTGACATCTGTGCCATCCTCCAAAACTTTGAGGACTCCACCAAGATGGTGAGTGGCGATGACGCCATAATTAGCATCACTTCTCTGTGTACTGAAACGCTCGCTGATCACAATTAAAGAGGAGGCATTGCAGGCGAAGCAAGGAACTATAAAGGGTGATGCTACACAGCCCAGCCTTATCTCATCTCAACACGGATTGGGTTATAATGAGGAGGAGGAGAACATGGACAGTTGTCCTCTTGGTGAGGACAGGGAAGTCTTGACTGTCTTGGAAGTCTTGATACTCCTCTTTCAGTCTGTGGGAAAGCTGTATGAGTTTTGCTTAATGATGAGCTTCAGTAGCCTAGACTGTAGCCCAATAACATTGGGCACACAAGAGGATTTGATTCTGAGGGTCCACCTTTCTCCTCCGCTCAAGAGTCCCGTAGTAGCTGCAAGGTTTGCGCTATGAACTCTCCGGAAGGAGAAGCCAGGACCCACCAGAGGATTCTTCGATTCTCTGGTGGGCCCGTCCCACCCTGCCGAGAAGCATCCCTGGCTAAGAAAAGTCTGTGTGAAGGTTCCCGGATACTGTATGGCTGCTTTTTTACTGAGGAAGAAAGCAGAGAACGCAGGGGAAGCCCCATCAAACACGGAGAGAACATACAAACTACTTGCAGATATTGTCCTTGGTAGGATTTGAACCCAGGACCCCAGCGCTGCAAGGCTGCAGTGCTTACCACTGAGCCACCATTCTGCTCTCTCTATTCTCCCTCTGATATCTAACATGGTGGAGAAACTTGCACTTACTGCCACTCAGTGTCTTTAGCTCCTTTGTGAGAAACTAATGTTTGGGCAGCCACTCAGTCTACCAAATACAATTCCTGAGAAGGAAATTGTGGATGGCTTCGCTTCTGGTACTGGTTGCACTACTAATGCTATGGCGTGCCATAATTCACTGGAAATATTCCAGGCTGGTTGGAGACAAGCTCACTCCCACAGAAAAGTACCGGCAACAAGTTAAGGAGATGGTGGCCTCTATCATCATAAAGGAGTTAGCTCGTTGTCTGGGAGATCGACCACCGCTGCTGTCTACCTTGTGAACATTGTGTTGAAGCTTGCAAGGTGTCATGGGTTTACTGTGACAGAGGGAAGCCAGAAGACCCCAGCGTATGATTCCTCCCACTCCTGCACTCATTAGAAGCCTTTCGCCTTCATATTAATCGGTGCAGGTTTCTCTTAGCAGTGCAGGGGTTAATCTGCTCAGTTGTGAGCTCCTGGAAGCTTACCTTCATTTAAGCTCTCAGCAGATTTGTCCCGTGCATTTCCCCTACTGTGTAACTCTGTACCCCAACACATCAGACTGTCACCTGCCGTGGAAACCTTGAAAAGAAAACTGAAAACCCACTTCTTCTGACAAGCGTACAATCTGCAGTAACCCTCGCTCCAGAATACCGCTGCACGACCAGCTGTACCCTAACCTACTGTATCCTCACCCATCCCATGGAAATTGTTTGTGCGCCCTCATGGACAGGGTCCTCTATCCACTTGTACTAGTTGGTGACCCCTTTTCACATGTAAAGCGCCACGGAATGAATGTCGCTGTAATAATAATAATAATTAGAGTACTTGTACTCTGGGTCAATTGATGGCACTTTCCTGGTGTTTACCCCTAATTTGATGTGTTTTGACACTTTTGGACCCGTTTGAAGGTGTTGTGTATGCGTTTGTTTTTGCCCCCCATTGAATCCAATGGCGTTCGGTAATGTTCGGCGAATATTCAATGAATAAATCGGCGAATATATCAAATTCGACGATCGTAATCCAATCTGAATATTGAAACATTCGCTCATCTCTAACTAGGACACGATTTTCATGTAAAGTGCCAGGGCATTATGGCATTATGGAGCAGCAGCTCATCCACGGCTACCACCCTCGGTCACTTTACACTCTCAGATTTTTATATTTGCTTGATAGGAGAAGCTCCGAAGGTAAAAGCAGAACAATGATCTGATCTGATCTGATGGAAATCAGTTCATTCTTTTGCATACAAGAAAAATCACTGAAGTCGGAATGAACCCTGAGGAGAAGGCAGGAACATAGAAGAGTGGATCTAGTTTAAAACAACCGTACCTGGGAGAAATGCATTTTCTCTTGTTGTACATCTACTCATTTTCCAACCGAATTGGAAAATTTGACATAAACACTGCCTCCACTTACACCTTGCATCATCCAGGGATGAGTGTTGATTACTTTTGGACAGATTCTTAGGCTATGTACCCACAATGAGTTTTTGGTGAGTTTTTGATGTTGCAGATTTTCTGCACCCATTAAGTTACATAGGTTACTTGCATTTTTTTCGAAAATACGCAGCGTAAAAAAAATCACCAAAAACTTATTGTCGGAACATAACCTTACTATTGAGACAGATTAAACCTATGATAAAAAACTACATAACAAAAATCTATTCCATACAGGTGATTTCTACGTCATGTACATGGGATTCATATAAACCCCCATCTAGTCATAAACTTTAGGCCATGTAAACAGTGATGCTAAATATGTCAGCCAGGTTAATACATGTAAATAGGTGTGACGTTTTGGAGCGTGATTTGTTGTTACCTGTCACATAGCTATGAGAATTATTCGTTGTTCGTAACATACTTTTCAAGAGGTGGCGCTGTTGTTGTTTTGGTGAAGCCATTGCTATTAAGGGGTTATGACAGTGTTTCCCAAACCCCATCCTCACGGCCCCCCACAGGTCATGTTTTCAGGATCTCCTTAGTATTACACAGATGATTGAAGTATTATCAAGGCATCAGGAATTCTCTCACCTGTGCAATACTAAGGAGATCCTGAAAACATGACCTGTGGGGGGCCGTGAGGATGGGGTTTGGGAAACATTGGGTTATGACAAGGGATTTCTGCAGTTGTTTTTTTGGGCAAAAGTAGTTGTCAGTATTATAGAGGTGCTATGGCTATCACTTGTATGGCATTGTGTGCCTACTGGGGGGGTGCAAGGTACTATTTTTCATTTATGGGTGCACGGAGGAGGTTTGCTCTTCCCCTGCAGGTTGTATGTTGCAGTTTATTACTTTAAACATTATGCCAGTTAAAAAATATTTCCATTTTGTATGAAAGTAAATGGCACTTTGTAACTCCAGTTTTGAGATCGTATATAGTTATATAAAGGTTTATTCTTAGCACTGTGCAGCACGAATCCCCTCCTTAACCCCTTCGCTCCTGGGCAATTTTCAGTTTTTTCGCTCTCGTTTTTTGCTCTCCTTTTTCCTCGAACAATAACTCTTTTATTTTTCTGTCCACATAGACATATGAAGGCTTGTTTTTAGTGGGACAAGTTGTACTTTTGAATGACACCATTCATTTTATCATTTCATGCAACGGAAAGCCAATAAAAAATTTCAAGTGTGTTGAAATTTCAAAAATAGTGCAAGGTCACAATTTTTGGGGGAGTTTTTTATTTACCATGTTCACTATATTGTAAAACTGACCTGGCCATATAATTATCCATGTCAGTATGAGTACACAGATACTAAACATATAGAACACACAAATATGAAAAAATAGAGTATATTAACCTCAAGTTAAATGAAAAAATGTAGAGGCCTATCAGGCTGAAAATAAATTGTTTATTATGAAGATCAAAATTTATAGATAGGCGACAAATACATAGTAATCATAAAAAATAGTAGCAAGTCAATTGATGAGGAACAAAAAATGTGACAACACAATAGGCACATAAATGTTGTAAGTACATGGGAAGCAGACAAAAAGGTTTTTTTTTACAGATAAATGCCATAGATGGCTGACAACAGGTAGGAAAGGCAGATCTGCTTATGTGATCTCAAATAGTACAGACAATGATACTCCATAATGGCCACTAGATGGCACCCGAATGCAAATGAAACCAAATGCATATAAAGTATAGGGTCCAGTGACACAATATAGTAGAATATAAATAATGTGTAAGGTCAAGTGACAACAAAAGCAACAACATTATGTAAAAAGTCCAAGTCCAAGTGTCCGTGGTTAGGTGGACTTTCCCAGTAACTGCGTTGTTGAGGGAATGGCTAATGTTGTGGGACACATGCTTGTGTAATGCGGGGATGACACACCGGGAGAAATAGTGGCGGCTGGGGACCGAGTACCAAGGGAAATGCTTGAATTTGGAGCACACTTATATGTGATATGTGTGACGGAAAACCACAGTTTTAAATAGCTGGCCTGTAGGTTACTATTTTTCACAGCGACCTGGTGTCAATAACTTCACTGACACACTGCAACAAAATTTAAATGGAGGCCAATATTTTCCACGGAAAGTATTCAAACCCCTTTAAATTTTTCACTCTTTGTTTCATTGCAGCCATTTGGTAAATTCTAAAATGTTCATTTTTTTCTCATTAAAGTACACTCTGCACCCCATCTTGACTGAAAAAAAAACAGAAATGTATAAATTTTTGCAAATTTATTAAAAAAAAAGACTGAAATATCACATGGTCATAAGTATTCAGACCCTATGCTCAGTATTGAGTAGAAGCTCCCTTTTGAGCTAATACAGCCATCTTGGGAATGATGCAACAAGTTTTCACACCTGGATTTGGGGATCCTCTGCCATTCTTCCTTGCAGATCCTCTCCAGTTCCATCAGGTTGGATGGTGAATGTTGGTGGCCAGCCATTTTCAGGTCTCTCCAGAGATGCTCAATTGGGTTTAGGTCAGGGCTCTGGCTGGGCCAGTCAAGAATGGTCACAGAGTTGTTCTGAAGCCACTCCTTTGTTATTTTAGCTGTGTGCTTAGGGTCATTGCCTTGTTGGAAGGTGAACCTTCGGCCAAGTCTGAGGTTCAGAGGACTCTGGAAGAGGTTTTCATCCAGGATATCTCTGTACTTGGCCGCATTCATGTTTCCTTCAATTGCAACCAGTCGTCCTGTCCCTGAAGCTGAAAAACAAACACATAGCATGATGCTGCCACCACCATGTTTCACTGCTGGGATTGTATTGGGCAGGTGATGAGCAGTGCCTGGTTTTCTCCACACATACTGCTTAGAATTATCACCAAAAAGTTCTATCTTCGTCTCATCAGACCAGAGAATCTTATTTCTCATAGTCTAGGAGTCCTTCATGTGTTTTTATGAGCAAACTCTATGCAGGTTTTCATATATCTTGCACTGAGGAAAGGCTTCCGTCGGGCCATTCTGCCATAAAGGCCCGACAGTTGGAGGGCTGCAGTGATAGTTGACTTTGTGGAACTTTCTCCCATCTCCCTATTGCATCTCTGGAGCTCAGCCACAGTGATCTTGGGGTTCTTCTTTACTTCTCTCACCAAGACTCTTCTCCCACGATTGCTCAGTTTGGCTGGACGGTCAGGTCTAGGAAGACTTCTGGTGGTCCCAAACTTCTTCCATTTAAGGATTATGGAGGCCACTGTGCTTTTAGGAACCTTGAGTAATGCAGAAATTCTTTTGTAACCTTGGCCAGATCTGTGCCTTGCCACAATTCTGTCTCTGAGCTGCTTGGGCAGTTCCTTTGAGCTCATGATTCTCATTTGGTCTGACATGCACTGTGAGCTGTGAGGTCTTATGTAGACAGGTGTGTGCCTATCCATATCAAGTCTTATCAGTTTAATTAAACACAGCTGGACTCCAATGATGGAGTAGAACCATCTCAAGGAGGATCACAAGGAAATGGACAGCATGTGACTTAAATATGAGTGTCTGAGCAAAGGGTCTGAATACTTATGACTAGAGATGAGCGTTGTTCTACTCGAACTGTTCGCCAATCTCAAATTCGAGCTGTTTTGGGCGGTGTTCGAGCCGGTCGGCGAACACGAACAATTTGAGAAAAATTCGGCTGTTCGAGGTTATGTTCGATAACTGTTCGTGCACCAAAATCATAACTGGATTTTTTCTCAGTAATGATGAAAATTAATGTTAATACGCAGTTTAAGTGTACAGCGGGGCGGGGGGAGGGGCAGGGGATGGATCTCTGCAGGAACAATGAAGATCTCCATTTTTTTTTCTCTTTCCCGCATTTGCAGTGGGGAGGTGCAATCTGTCAGCCTATCAGCAGCGCACACACGGAGCGAAGTGCTTTTTTTCACACAAGCAAGGGCATGTGTGATTGGCAGTGTATGTCACATGTCCTTGCCCTATAAGACCAAGCCATTTTCCCCGTCGCCACCATTTTCTCACTGCTGCAGCTGCGTGTTAGACGGCACCGCTGTTGCTGTGTGCGCTATACCTTGTTAATTTCAAGCCAATTTTCGCACAAATATACAGATAGCTTGGGAGTAGGGAATAGTTGTGATTGCAGTCCTTTTAAGGACTAGGTTACAGCATTTCCTACGACTTTTATCAGGCAGGTCTGTGCTCTTAAATAGATAGATTGTGGGAGTAAAGACTAATTGTAATTGGAGTCCTTTTCAGGACTAGGTTACATCAGTTCCTATCAGTTTTTGCCAGGCAGGTCTGTGCCAGTGCTGTGCAAGTTTTTTTCACAGCATTTGGCTGAATCTAGCAAAGCTAATCCATTTTGGCCTATTGCAGAGTGTGTTAGTCAGTGGAGTAGCCTATCTGTGTTGCAAGATATACCACCTGTGTATAGAATACCAATTTTTTTACTGCACCTAGTGAAGTAAAATCTTTTGGGCATAGCATCATTCTATTAGTCCATCTATACTGACCTCCATCAGGTTGCAAACTGAATATAATTTTTTTCTGCATCTAGCTCTGAAAAAATATTTGGACTTCTAGCAGTGTGTGGGACTTGGTCTATTAGTCCATCTATACTGACCTCCATCAGGTTGCAAATTAAAAATAATTTTTTTCTTCATTTAGCTCTGAAAAAATATTTGGGCTTCTAGCAGTGTGTG
Source organism: Phyllobates terribilis (assembly GCF_046119375.1). Lineage (NCBI taxonomy): Eukaryota > Metazoa > Chordata > Amphibia > Anura > Dendrobatidae > Phyllobates > Phyllobates terribilis. The sequence continues at coordinate 210,296,469 of NW_027362761.1, read as the reverse complement.
GGACTTGTTCTATTAGTCCTTCTATACTGACCTCCAGCAGGTTGCAAATTGAATATAATTTTTTTCTGCATCTAGCTCTGAAAAAATATTTGGGCTTCTAGCGGTGTGTGGGACTTGGTCTATTAGTCCATCTATACTGACCTCCATCAGGTTGCAAATTAAAAATAATTTTTTTCTTCATTTATCTCTGAAAAAATATTTGGGCTTCTAGCAGCATATGGGACTTGTTCTATTAGTCCATCTATACTGACCTCCATCAGGTTGCAAATTAAAAATAATTTTTTTCTGCATCTAGCTCTGAAAAAATATTTGGGCTTCTAGCAGTGTGTGGGACTTGGTCTATTAGTCCATCTATACTGACCTCCATCAGGTTGCAAATTAAAAATAATTTTTTTCTGCATCTAGCTCTGAAAAAATATTTGGGCTTCTAGCAGTGTGTGGGACTTGGTCTATTAGTCCATCTATACTGACCTCCATCAGGTTGCAAATTGAATAAAAAAATTTTCTGCATCTAGCTCTGAAAAAATATTTGGGCTTCTAGCGGTGTGTGGGACTTGGTCTATTAGTCCATCTATACTGACCTCCATCAGGTTGCAAATTAAAAATAATTTTTTTCTGCATCTAGCTCTGAAAAAAAATTTGGGCTTCTAGCAGTGTGTGGGACTTGGTCTATTAGTCCATCTATACTGACCTCCATCAGGTTGCAAATTAAAAATAATTTTTTTCTGCATCTAGCTCTGAAAAAATATTTGGGCTTCTAGCAGTGTGTGGGACTTGGTCTATTAGTCCATCTATACTGACCTCCATCAGGTTGCAAATTAAAAATAATTTTTTTCTTCATTTAGCTCTGAAAAAATATTTGGGCTTCTAGCAGTGTTTGGGACTTGTTCTATTAGTCCTTCTATACTGACCTCCAGCAGGTTGCAAATTGAATATAATTTTTTTCTGCATCTAGCTCTGAAAAAATATTTGGGCTTCTAGCGGTGTGTGGGACTTGGTCTATTAGTCCATCTATACTGACCTCCATCAGGTTGCAAATTAAAAATAATTTTTTTCTGCATCTAACTGTTAGAACCTTGCTGTTAGGTTTTTTTTCCTTTGCTGGTCACATGACCTTGTTGGCCTATTTAATCCTGCTCCGCCCTTCTGGCTTTGCTGGACTTCATTGTATATCTACTTTCTAGCTAGCCTGTGCTCTGTATCTAACTCTGTTAGTTTGCTTGGTCTACGGACCTCTAGGTTCTATCTATTTTGTTTGTTCGTCTGTCTGCTACTATTTCTGTTAGGAGGTGTCCCATATTCCTCCCAGTCCTTAGTACTTGTAGGGATTCCCTCCCCAAATCTATAGGTCTCCGTACAGACTAGATTAGGACTTTAGCAGGTCTGATCGCAGGATCAGGTTCCCTGTTACATCGTAGGGATTCAGCTGAGTCTTATAGTAGGGACAGATCTCCTCTCTTTCCTTAGCTTTGGTAGCAGAACATAACAGTAAGTCCAGCCTGTAAATTCTCTAAGGAAAGATTTTTTTTTGTTCCATCATGGTGTCGGTTCAGGATTTGGCTAAACACCTGCAGGGACTCTCTCTGGAAGTGGCCGAGCTCCGTCAGCACGTGAGTAACTGTCCTGGAGCATATTTCTTGGAGCCTAAGGTATGTTTGCCGGATTTATTTTTTGGTGAACATCGAGAATTTTTTTCTTTTAAAAATGCTTGCTTATTGTATTTTCGTTTGAGACCCAAGTCCTCTGGGGATGAATCCCAGCGCGTAGGGTTCATAATGTCACTTTTGCGCAAAGAGCCTCAGGAGTGGGCCTTTTCTTTGCAACCTAGTGATACATGCTTCAGATCAGTGGATAGTTTTTTTTCTGCTTTAGGACTATTATATGATGATCCTGACCGTGTGGCATCAGCTGAGACTGAGTTGAGACGTTTAAAACAAGGATCAGGTAATATGGAAAAATATTGTACACATTTTCGTCGTTGGTCCACTCAAACAGGGTGGAACGATTCTGCTCTGAAAAGTCTATTTCTTGCTGGGCTCAGTGAAAAGGTTAAAGACCTGCTAATTGCTTATCCTACACCTGAGGATTTGCAACAGGCTATGCAATTAGCTATACGGGTGGACAGAAGACTGCGTGCTAGGGTTAATGAGAGCAAATCCTCTGCTATGTCAGTTTCTGGTTATGATAATGTGTGTACTAACAGTGGTGAACCGATGGAGATTGGATCGGTGGCACCTCGCTCTCAAGAAAAACACCGTCGTTTTTCAGAAGGCTTGTGTTTCTATTGCGGGAAATCTGGTCATTTGATTAAAGGCTGTGAGCTTCGTATGAAGAAAGAAAAAAAAATGGTCAGTCACGCCGTATTGCCTGTTTAAATTCCAAGGGTATATTTTTAGCTGCTTCCACGATTGCTCAGGAAAAATTAATGGAATTTCGGGTGTTTGTTGATTGCGGGTCTACACTGAATGTTATTGATGGGGGATTCGTGGAAAAACTCAATTTAAAACCTGAACCTTTATCATCCCCCATTGCTGTGGTTTCTGTGGATGGCTCCCCTTTGAAGAATATTACTCTCAAGGTCAGTGAATTTCCTCTCACTATTAATAGTGTTCACCATGAGAAATTGGATTTGGTAGTGTTGAATAACTTGCCTTCTCCAGTAATATTGGGTTTGCCCTGGTTAAAATTTCACAATCCTGTACTGGATTGGTCTACCAGTGAAATTAAATCCTGGAGCCATAAATGTTATGACAAGTGTTGTAACGGGCGTATTGCAGCTTTGGATAGGGGAGAATTGCCTGTTCCTATTCAGGATTTTTGGAGAGTTTTTTCTGAGAAAGAATCGCAGGTTTTGCCTCCCCATAGAGACTATGATTGTTCTATTGAATTTGTCCCTGGAGCGACTCTTCCTAAAAGTCGTTTATTTAACCTTACTATTCCTGAGAGGAAGGCTTTGGAGGAATACATACAGACAAGTTTGGCCGCCGGTCACATTAGGCCCTCTAAGTCTCCTGTGGCGGTTGGATTTTTTTTTGTAAAAAAAAAGGACGGCGGTTTACGTCCTTGTCTGGATTTTCGTGAGATTAACAAAATTACGGTACGCAATCCTTACCCACTGCCATTGATTCCTGATCTGTTTAACCAGTTATTGGGGGCCAAGTGGTTCTCTAAAATTGACCTTAAGGGGGCATACAATCTGTTGCGCATGAAGGAGGGTGATGAATGGAAGACTGCTTTTAACACTCCTGTGGGTCATTTTGAGAATCTGGTTATGCCTTTTGGTCTTACTAATGCTCCTGCATTTTTTCAGAATCTGATTAATGACATCCTTAGACCTTTGATCGGTAAAAATGTGGTTGTGTATTTGGATGACATTTTGATTTATTCGCCAGATCTGGAGTCTCATTGGCGGAGCGTGCGTGAGGTATTACAGTTATTAATGGACAATTCGCTTTTTGCTAAGCTGGAGAAATGTGAGTTCGCTGTACAGAGAATTAGTTTTTTGGGCTACATTATCTCCAGCAAAGGTTGTGAGATGGATCCGGTTAAGGTTCAGGCTGTGCAGGAATGGCCTAGGCCTATTGGTTTGAAATCAATACAGAGGTTTTTGGGTTTCGCCAATTACTATAGAAAATTCATAAAAAATTTTTCTAGTATTGTCAAACCTCTGACTGATCTCACCAGGAAAGGTGCTGATGCGGTTCAGTGGTCTTCTGAGGCCATTGAAGCTTTTGTGTATCTCAAGGAGAGGTTCACCTCTGCTCCCATCCTTATGCAGCCTGATGTTACTAGGCCGTTTTTGGTTGAGGTTGATGCTTCCTCTGTGGGGGTTGGCGCAGTATTGTCTCAGGATAACGGGGATGGATTACATCCCTGTGCATTTTTTTCAAAAAATTTTTCGGAGACTGAATTGAATTACGATATTGGTAATCGGGAATTATTGGCTATTAAACTCGCATTTGAACACTGGCGCCACTTCTTGGAAGGTGCGGAATTTCCCGTTCAGGTTCTTACGGATCATAAAAATCTGATATATCTTGACGCTGCCAAGCGCCTGAATGCCCGTCAGGCTAGGTGGGCACTGTTTTTCTCGCGGTTTAATTTCTCCGTTACTTACATCCCTGGTACTAAGAATGTTAAGGCGGATGCCTTGTCTCGCAGTTTTTCTCCCATAGTCGGTGCTGAGAAAGAGGAAAACATTTTACAAGAAGGTGTTGTGATAGCTGCTTTAGACTCCGTTTTGGAAGATGAGATTCTTAAAGCTCAGGAGAATGCCCCATCTAACACTCCTCATGGGAGGTTGTTTGTGCCTGAGACCTTTAGGAGAGATTTGTTTGTTGAGTGTCACGAATCTCGGTTGGCAGGTCATCCCGGAATCTCTGAGACCAAGAGACTGGTGGGTCGCAGTTTTTGGTGGCCTGGATGGCAGAAGGAAGTCATTAAGTGGGTGCGCCAATGTACTATATGTGCTAGATCTAAGTCCTCACATACTCCTGCTGCGGGGTTGCTTTGTCCTTTGGAGGTCCCCAGTGCTCCTTGGACACATTTGGCTATGGACTTTATAACTGACCTTCCCCCCTCTGAGGGTTTTACTGTCATCTGGGTGGTCGTGGACCGTTTTAGCAAGATGTGTCACTTGGTTCCCTTCGTCAAACTGCCCTGCGCTAAAACTCTCGCTAAGGCCTTTGTCAAGGAAATTGTCAGACTTCATGGCGTTCCTACTGACATTGTTTCTGATAGGGGTCCTCAGTTCGTGGCTCGTTTTTGGCGTGCCTTTTGTGACAGGTTGGGAATTCATTTGTCGTTTTCGTCCGGATATCATCCTGAATCTAATGGCCAGACAGAAAGGAAAAACCAGGATGTTGAGCATTTCTTGCGTTGTTTTGTGGCAGACAATCAAGAGGGGTGGTCTGAGTTTCTGCCACTTGCCAAATTTGCTCTGAACAATCATACATCTTCTTCTGCTGGTTGTTCGCCTTTTCTTTGTTGTTCTGGGAGACATCCGTCGTTTGGGTCATTCTCCAAGTTGGGATCTGCCGTGCCTGAGGAGGAGAATTTTTCCGGTGATTTGGAAAGAGTTTGGACGGATGTGCGTGGTAATCTTCAGGAGGCCAACAGAAAATCTAAAGACTACTTTGATAGGAAACGACAGGAGGTTTTGTTCGCTGTTGGTGACATGGTTTGGTTGTCCTCTAGGAATCTGCGGTTGAGGATTCCTTCTAAGAAATTGGGTCCCAAGTTTGTAGGGCCCTTTAAGGTGCTTCAGGTTGTCAACCAATCTGCTGTTAGGTTGGAGGTTCCTACCTCCTGGAGAATTAATCCGGTCTTTCATGTCTCTCTGTTAAAAAAAGCTGTTGTGTCGGATGGTGACGCCTCTGCCTCTGTTCCTCCGGTGGTGGAGGACGGGGAATATGAAATTTCTCGCATCCTTGACTCTAGACGGTATAGAGGTAGTTTGCAGTATCTTGTGGCCTGGAAAGGTTTCGGACCCGAGGATAACTCTTGGGTGAGGTCAGATGATGTTTCCGCGTCCAGACTTATCAGAGCGTTTCACAGGAGATTTCCTGATAAGCCTGGTCCTAGGGGATCCGGAGGATCCTCTTAGAAGGGGGGGTACTGTTAGAACCTTGCTGTTAGGTTTTTTTTCCTTTGCTGGTCACATGACCTTGTTGGCCTATTTAATCCTGCTCCGCCCTTCTGGCTTTGCTGGACTTCATTGTATATCTACTTTCTAGCTAGCCTGTGCTCTGTATCTAACTCTGTTAGTTTGCTTGGTCTACGGACCTCTAGGTTCTATCTATTTTGTTTGTTCGTCTGTCTGCTACTATTTCTGTTAGGAGGTGTCCCATATTCCTCCCAGTCCTTAGTACTTGTAGGGATTCCCTCCCCAAATCTATAGGTCTCCGTACAGACTAGATTAGGACTTTAGCAGGTCTGATCGCAGGATCAGGTTCCCTGTTACATCGTAGGGATTCAGCTGAGTCTTATAGTAGGGACAGATCTCCTCTCTTTCCTTAGCTTTGGTAGCAGAACATAACACTAACCCAGCCAATAGTTTTGGCCTAATACCACAGTTTGGCCACTCAGCTCTGCTCGGTTACCATCCATTGTTTTTTTGTGCAAACAACTCCAGAGTTGTGAATTAGTTAACCACCAAAATGAGTGGAAAAAGGCCTGCTGCTGGTGGAAAGGGGAATAGGCGTGTTGGGAAGGGGAAAAAAGGTTGTGTCCGTGGGGTAGGTGCAGAAGAAAGACCATCTTCCAGCCAAACTAAAATGTCTACTTCTTTTAGCGGACAATGTGATAAGATCCCTTTCTTACGGCCACGCCAATCGCTACAAATTCCAGATGAGGCACAAAAACAGCAGGTGCTTCAACGGATATCAAGTGCTCCTTTAAGTGGGCTCTCCTCCACATCAACTTCAACATCACAAATACTCCAGTCCTCAAAGGTGTCACCCAAATCGCACTTGCTTCCTCACAGCTCCCAAATCTCCAGCTGCCCGTCTGAGTATGAGGTAGAACAGATGGTTGAGTCTGCAGAGCTGTTTACTCATACTATAGCCTGGGAATCAGAGGTCGACTCCAGCGCTTCTGTGAATCCAGACGAGGAAATGATCTGCACTGATGCCCAGAATCTTTATGAGTCGGATCCAGGACCAGACGCAGAAGGTTCTGACCATAATGTAGACCCTCATTCCCAAACTGTAACTCCTGTTGGTGGAGACAATGAGGAAGACGATGATAAGACTCAAATACCTGATTGGAGCGACAACTTTAGTTTTTTGTCAGGGCAGGAACAGGTTGGCTCTGAGGACGACGGGTGTGATAACGCACAGGGTGATGATGATGAGGTTGGAGATCCCACTTACTGTCAACCCACAGTCAGCCAAGAGATGAGGTCAGCAGAGGAGGTGGAGGAAGATGCTAGTGACGACGAGGTCAGGTTGCGCCTTCCTGGACAGAGACGTAGTACTGGAAGCACGTCAACAACTGCATCCTCAAACACAACTCTGCCTCTCACCACAAGTCGTGGTGGCTCTTCAGGTCGCATGGGTGCTAAGCCTTGCATAGCCTGGGCATTTTTTCAGATCGATAAAGATGACCCAACTCGTGTTATCTGTAACATTTGTCAGCAAAAGCTAAGTAGAGGCCAAAAAATACATAGTTTGAGTACTTCATGCATGAACCGGCACATGGACATGAAGCATAAGTTGCAGTGGGAAGCTCAGTGTGCTACAATGCGGTCTAGCCGGCCGGGCCAATCACCGTCTGCCATATCTTGTGCATCCGCGGCCTCTTCATCCTCTGTGACTGGGGGGACAGCAGTCACACCTGTTTTGGGGCGCAGACCTGCCACCTCTTTACCCGCAACAGCCAGCGTGATTGGCAGGTCATCATTTTCTTTGGAGGTGGTAACACCAGCTGGTCTTGAGCGCTGTCCGACATCGATAGCACCACCTTTGGATCAAGGCAACCTAACATGTCCGCCTGCATCTTCCTCACAGACCGGCAGTTTGCCGGGGACACCCTTATCAACCCCGTCTAAGCACAATAGCCAGCCCTCGGTCCCTCAGATGTGGACAAGTAAAAGACCATTTCCTCCTAGCCATGAGAAAGCTAAGAGGTTGAATTTCACCATCTGCAAGCTCTTGGCTACAGAAATGCTGCCTTTCCGCCTGGTGGACACAGAGGATTTTCGAGACCTTATGTCCGTCGCAGTGCCCCAGTACCAGATGCCCAGTCGGCACTACTTCTCAAAGAAAGGTGTGCCTGCGCTCCACCAGCATGTCGCACACAACATCACAGCTTCTTTGAGAAACTCTGTGTGTGACAGGGTGCATTTCACCACAGACACTTGGACGAGTAGGCATGGACAGGGGCGTTACATGTCGTTGACTGGGCACTGGGTAACTATGGTGACAGCAGGACAAGGGGCTGCTGTCCAAGTCTTGCCGTCCCCACGAGTTGTGCGTCAATCCTCTTTATGTCATTTTTCCTCCACTGCTTCTGCCTCCTCAACCTCCTCTCGGTCTTCCACCTGCACCCAAAGCCTGTCTGGTCATGCCACAAGCTTTCTAACTGCGCAGAAGGGATCCTGCACACCTCCTTACTATGCTGGCAGTAGGGCTCAACGTCATCAGGCGGTTTTTACATTGAAATGTCTGGGAAATGTGAGTCACACAGCTGAGGAGTTGTGGTCAGCTCTGGAGAACCAATTTCATGAATGGTTGTCTCCACTGGACCTGAAACCAGGGAAGGCCGTGTGCGACAATGCTGCAAACCTGGGTGCGGCCCTTCGCCGGGGCAATGTCACACACGTGCCTTGTATGGCTCACGTGTTGAACCTGGTTGTCCAGCAATTTTTAGCCCACTATCCCAGACTAGATGGCCTTCTGCAGAGGGCACGGTCGCTGTGTGCTCACTTCCGCCGTTCGCATCCCGCAGCTCAGCGACTTACATCTCTACAGAAGTCGTTGGGCCTGCCACTTCACCGGCTAAAATGCGATGTGCCTACCCGGTGGAATTCAACTCTGCACATGTTGCAGCGACTGTGGCAGCACCGACAAGCCCTGGTGCAATACGTTCTGACGTATAGCCTGGGCCAACAAGATTCAGAGGTGGGGCAAATCACGCTGGAGGAGTGGTCTCAGATCAGGGACCTATGCACCCTTCTGCACAGTTTTGAAATGGCGACGAAGATGTTTAGTGCTGACGATGCCATTATCAGCATGACTATTCCGGTGATTTACATGCTGGAGCACATGTTAAACAGAATTCGGAGTCAGGTGGTGGCACAAGAGGAGGTGGAGGAAGTAGAGGAGGAGGAGTTGTATGCGGAAGGGCTAACATCTGCAAGGTCCAGACGGTCGGCAGCACCAGGGCGGCAGGCATGTGAGGGTGGGGGAGATGATTTTACCAGGGCGCATGGTAGCAGCCAAACTAGTGAGGAAGGTGCAGGAGCCCAGGAAGAAGTGGAGGACGAACTGATGGAAGACTCATCAGATGAGGGAGACCTTGATCACATTTCTGTTGTGCGAGGTTGGGGGGAGAGGACAGAGGAAGGAAGCATGATTGTTACCTCGCCACCAACACAACAGGGACTTGGTGCTCCTGGATGCGCAACACACATGAGTGCCTTCTTGCTGCACTACCTGCATCATGACCCTCGAATTGTGAGAATTAGAAATAATCCTGACTACTGGGTTGCCACACTGTTAGATCCCCGGTACAAAAGTAAATTTGCAGAAATTATTCCTGCCATAGAAAGGGATGCACGCATGCAGGAGTATCAGCAGAGACTGTTGCAGAATCTTACATGTGCTTTTCCACAAAATACCAGTGGTGCACGTAGTGAATCTCACAGTTCCAACTTGCCAACCGTGGGACCGTCAAGTGTTCAGCACTCAAACCGTAACAGAACCACAGTATCTGCTGGTAACATCAATTTTGCGGAATCATTTCACCACTTTTTTAGCCCATCCTTTGCAAGGCCACAGGAGACAAGAAGTCTGACACATAGTCAACGCCTAGAGACGATGGTACAGGAGTATCTCCAAGTAAACATTGAAGCCACGACTGTGTCACTGGACCCTTGCTCTTTTTGGGCTTCCAATCTGGATAAATGGCCGGAGCTAGCCACTTACGCCTTGGAGATCTTGTCATGCCCCGCAGCCAGCGTTCTGTCTGAACGTGTGTTCAGCGCTGCTGGTGGTGTGCTGACAGATAAGCGCACGCGGCTCTCCACTGATAATGTAGACAGACTCACGTTCATAAAGATGAACAAATCATGGATCCGAAACGACTTTTCTACCCCTGTGTCATCCTGGGGAGAGTAAAAGCTTGATGATTGGTTAAAATCACCCTACCAACCGTTTTAAGCTTTCAAATTACTAATCATGTTTATCTGTATCTTGACTGGAAAATAATTTGGGCTTTGTAGCAGTGTGCAGCACTGATCCTATTAGGCCATCTATAATAAGCTTCACCAGATTTAAAATTAAAAATAATTTTTAGCTGCATCTAGCCCGGAAAATAATTTTGGGGCTCCGAGATGCGCAAGACACATAAGTGCCTTCTTGCTGCACTACCTGCAGCATGACCCTCATATTGTCAGAATTCGAAGTAATCATGACTACTGGGTTGCCACACTCTTAGATCCCCCAAACTTTTCGATCAACCTTTTCATTTTAATAAAGACCAAAAAAATGGTCATTTTTGAAAATATAAGCATTAGCAGGTTGTTAGAAACTGAAATCAAACAGTTTTCAACTCAAAACTTTATTCTAGGTGATGTTACATTTTCACATAGGACCCCTTGTTCGAAAGGAGCTTCTGAACTCTCTCGTCCATTGAATTTGTCAGGTTTTGGATGGTTTCTGCTTCAATTGTTTTGCATGAGGACAGAATACCCTCCCAGAGCTGCTGCTTAGATGTGAACTGCCTCCCGCCATCATAGACACTCCTTTTAATGATGCTCCAAAGGTTCTGAATGGGGTAGAGGTCAGGGGAGCATGGGGGTCACACCATAAGTTTGTCCCCTTTTATGCCCATATCAGCCAGAGATGCAGATGTTTTATGTGCAGCATGAGATGGTGCATTATCATGCAGAAAAATGATCTTGCTGTGAAATACACGGTTCTTCTTCTTGAACCATGGCAGGAAGTGCTGTTTGAGAAAATCCACATACATTATGGAGTTCATCTTTAGCACCTTCAGGGATCCTAAAGGGGCCGACAATCTCTCTCCCCATGATTCCAGCCCAAAACATTACTCCACCTCCTCCTTGTTGGCGCTGTAGCCGTGTTTGCGTGGGGTGTCCATCAACCAGCCATCCTCCACTCCATTCATCTGGACCATCGAGCGCTGCACGGCACTCATCCGTGAACAAAACAGTTTTGAAATCAGTCTTCATGTAATGTTTGGCCCACTGGAGCCGTTTCTGCTTGTGTGAAGTGGATAGAGGAGGTCGACAGGATGGCGTATGCACAGCTGCAAACCTCTGAAGGACCCTGCATCTTGTTGTTCGGGGGACGTTGGAGGCACAAGCAGCTTCAAAAACTTGTCTGCTGCTATGACAAGGCTTTTTTGCCGCTGCTCTTTCAACCTGACGTAATTGCCTGTAGGAAAGAGTCCTCAATTTGCCCTTATCAGCACGCACACGTGTGTACTGTGAATCAGCTACATACTTCTTGATTGCCAAGACACTTCATCCTGATCATCGCACAATGTTGATTGTAGTCATGCCTTGACCTAAACACTCCACAATTTGTTGCTTCTCAGCAGCCGACACATCCTTTTTCTTTCCCATTTTGGCAGAAAATGTAGGCTGCTTAATAATGTGAGAGAGCCTTCTTAAGTAGTCTTGCCTTTCATTGGACACACCTGCCAAACTAATTAGCACAGGTGTCTGCAATTGCTTACAGTGATATAAAGAGCCCTGACACACATCACCATCAATGAGTTTAACTGACAAACAAACAAATTCTTCCCTTATCACTCCTAAACACTTTTTGCATAATAATTTGGAACGCGGTGTACATGTGCTTTTCCACAAAACACCAGTGGTTCACGTAGTGAATCTTACAGTTCTAACTTGCCAACCGTGGTCTGTATGGAATTGTTCAATAAAGGGCCCAAAATTAAGATAACATAGATGGGAGAGGTCTCTATGAATAGGAATTCCTAAGTATTTGATACTCTGTGAGGGCCAGGCAAAGGGAAAGTTGGACTGGATGGGAGGGAGACATCGAGGGCCTCAGACTTCGCTGCATTGATTTTAAAATTTTACCATGTAACAAAGTGATCTATTTCAGCCATAACAGCAGGGATGGATATATGTGATTGAGTGATATATACTAGGACATCATCAGCAAATAGAGAGCACTTGTACTCGGTGCCTCCCACCTCAATCCACCTAATATTGGGGTTATGGCGAATTGATGAGAGCAGGTGCTCCGTCACTAGGATGTATAAGAGAGGGGACAGAAGACATCCCTGCCTTGTCCCATTGGTGATTGTGAAAGGTGATGAAAATGTTCTGACGCACCCCCTGGGCCTTGGGACACCCGGAGCCGGACCCTTTTTGGTGGATGCTGGTGGTTGTAGTCTTCGTGGCGGCGATCCGGTTCCGTGGCTCAGGGCGGTCAAACCAGTGGCGGAACTATTTATGTGGTTTTGATGTTTAAATGTCCGACTACGCCACCCGTGGATTGCGGTCAGAGTGAACCGCCGCTACAGGGCAGACCGCTAAGGCTGGTGTTGTGGGTGCAGCAGAGCGTAGCATAACTCCCCACGGGAGGAGTATAGCCTCAGGGCAGTGTATGCGGAGGATGGGGGTGATGGTGCAGGGCAGCAGCAGTAACGACACGGAGTCAGTGATGCAGTTCAGGGCCTTTACTCACAGTTCTTATTATCCAGACCACGTCTGCAGGTAACGGCTGCCCACGTCGTACTGTGCTCACCAGGTGAGGGGCTCAGACAACTCCCAGATAACTTTGGAGCGCTTCACAGGACCCCCTTTGTGTGTCCTTTGTCTGGCCTTTCTTACCAACACTTCTGTCCGGCTGCCTCGGGCCTCCTCTTGGTAAACTTGGCGCCAGTTTCCCTGACCTTATGTGGTGCCTTCCTAGCGGGTGGAGCAAGGGGCTGCGCCACATAAAATGTCAGAGCCTCCGGTTTCTAGCTGAGGGTCGTTTCCTGCCTCCACTAGTTCGGGGACCGGTCTCCCCCTTTGGCCTGACCCCTCCACGCAGGTGGATTCGGGCGTGCGGTGGCGACTCGCCCGTCCGCACCCCTGGGATCCCTTCATTCCTCGTTCCTGGAGCCTTCTCCGCTCCTCTTCCTTCCTTCTCCCTCTTGCAGGCCTGGGCCTCTGTTACTAGGCCCGCCTCCGGAGCAGAGCTCATGCAGAGTCCCTGCTCCCTGCCACTTCTGCTCAGACTTCTCTGCACTGAACTAAGATGGTGAACTAAGATGGTGCCCACCTTTTATACTCCCTTCTCAATGCACCCAGGAACTGCTTCCTCCCTGCTCCTGCACTGCAGGGTTCCCCTTCCTCAGTCTTCCCTCCCCCCACTCCAGCCAGGGACAGGGACTGTCGTGCCCATCTCAGGGGCATATTGGTCGCCCTGCCCCACGGCAATGTGGTGTAATGCATGCAGGTGTCGGGTCCTGATCCACACTCCATCCTTATCTGAGAGTGAGATATCACACCTCTGGGTGAGATGCAATACGTCTGTAGCAACCGAGCCCTCGGTGCTACAGTTCCATTTATCTTCAGCCTAGGTGACGTATTGTGATACAGGGCCGTGATTTTGGCTCTAAAAGGGTCCCCTAGACCCCTACCCCAAGCTTTTTAAGAGAATCATATATGGCGTGCCAGGAGACTCTATGGAATGCTTTCTCAGCATCCAACGAGAGTATCTACTTACAAATTTTTAACTGCATCTAGCCCAGGAAATACTTTGTGCCTAGTAGCAGTGTCTGCTAGTCAGCGGATTATCCCGGCTGTTAAGCAAGCTACACCACCTGTAGTTTGGACACTTAATTTTTTCAAAGGAAATGCTTCGGGACCACGGGATACTTAGTGAAGAGCATCAGGAGGCACCCCAAGGCATAGGGGCTGGGACTGGCACTAGGATGCCTTGCGGTGGACAGCCGAGCTCGATCCTTATAAAAGCTTTTTAACTGCAGCAGCTTTAGTGGACGCTACTGGAGCTGGAATTACGCGGCTGCTGGCATGAGACTTGCCCTCCAATAGATCCTTGTAAATGGATTTAAAGTGTATTCATTCAAATTAGAGGGACAATTTAAATTAAAAAGCTTAGAGCTGCCTCCACCACAGGGGGGCTCTCTCGACCCACCAGCGGACAGGCACCAGTATTGGGAGAGGGGGGCTGGCCGTCAGGGTTCACCGCGGCTCTGGCACAAACCCGGCGACACGGAGGTGGCACGGGCAGGAGCGGACTGGCCGTCTCGGCTTCTCACTTTTTGGATTTTAGAAGGGCATGACATGCCTATATCTGTGTCTCCCCCTCCTTTTACTCCTCCACCTCTTTTCTTTTCGCATGACTATATGTACTTGTCACTTTTCCATGTGTTAGTTGTGTCTTCTGAGCAGTTTGTCAGCTTTTGGACACCTTTGAAGGTGTTTTCTATGTGTTTCTATGTGTTTTTGTTTGCCTGCCATTGGTTTTAACGGTGTTCGAAGGTGTTCGACGAACAGTTCGACGAACACACGGGTGTTCGACGAACCGAACCGAACTCGAACACTACGGGGGTGGCTCAACACTACTGCAGAGATGATGTTCTGTGCATGAATTATAGGTACATTTTAAGTTGTATAGGATTTTTAAGAAATGGACACAGAGGAGGGAATACTCAAAATTATTACTTGCCTTGTAAATCTTCACGTAATTTCCAGTGCCGCGTGCCCATTTGTCCTACTGGTCCTTGTTAGAGTAGCCTGCGGCAATTAGATCCCAACAGTACTATCGGGACAGATATGACTTGTCAATGGCCAATGCATTTATGCAGCATAGTATCATCACTGGTGAAGCCAGGGATTGGCCGTAGCTGTAACCTTTGTATGGTCAGCTCAAAAGTCATGCAAAACTGTTTTCAAAGACCAGCGGGACCATTATATCAACAATCTGCTAGCGGACGGAAATTTTAGGCAAATTCTACCTATTTGTGAGTTTGACACATTCCCTGCTTTGTGGCCAGTATTGAAAAATTTTGAACAAATGATAGGTTTAACATATACCCATATTACAAAACAGTTCAAAACCTCGAGGAGTACATTAGGTGAATATTAAATTAATATGAGATTTCCTAAATTATAAGCAAATGGATTAACCTTTTTGTTTTGCCTAAGGTGGCAGAAAACACACTACTCTTGGTGATGGAAAGGACATCTAGAGGGGTTATGGAGGAGGCTGATGTTTTTTAGATGTTTTTGCTGAGTGTGGCCCATCTATTTGCTCATAATTTAGGAAAAGTAGCTGAGAATTAAATGAAAATCATGTCTTTTTTATAAAGCAGAGTAATGATTGAAAATAAATATTTAGAATTTTATTTTTTTAAGTTTTAAGACCGAATTATCAGAAAAAGTGACATTGTCATTTTTGATGAGGTAAATTAATGGAGTTTTAAAGATTATTCCTCAAGGTAGTATAAGTAACCCTTTTTTAAGCCTCTAAATCTGTTATAGGTCTATAATATGTTCTAATCATGTATATCTAAAGCTGATTTGTTACCATATTTTTTACTTATACATTGGTATTGTGCTATTGAATTAGATATGCCTGACCATTTTTCTGTACATAAGTTATAGGTCCATTTTTTAAGTAGCTTTCCAGGACTTGTAAAAAATTAATGTTCAAAGAGTATTGAAGAACTAAAAATTATTGCTTATCTTATAAATAGTGTTGAGCATTCCGATACTGTAATATCGGGTATCAGCCGATATTCGCGGTATCGGAGTTCCGATACTGAGTTCCGATATTTTTACAATATCGAATACCGGAATCGGAAGTTCCCATAATGCCTGCCCTCTGCAGTGTCTCTGAAGGATGACAAGCTGGATGGCAGTGCTCAGCTGCGATCCAGCCTGCATCAGAATGCCATCCCAGCGTGAGAGAATTCTCCTGATTGTTTAAAAGCCGGTGGGCGGTAAAAAGCCGCCGGCTTTTAAACAGTCACACAGCCCCATACTGCTTCCCCGCAGCCTCCCACCCTGATCCTCCGCTCCCCTCGCCACCTCCCATCTCGATCGTAAGTTAGTTCCGGGCGGGGAGCACAGCACCAAGGAGCGGGGAGCGAAGGACCCGGGCGGGGAAGCCGGCAGTGAAAAGACTTCACCGCCGGCTTTCCCGTTCTGTGCTGCGCTCTCCCGCCGGTTATTTCAAATGAACAGCTGAGGTATCAGGTGATGCTGATCAGCTGTTCATTTGAAGTCACCGCGGTGCCCTCAGAGGGTTCATGTGAGTTCATGCTTGACTGCATTGCATGAACTCACATGAACTTTCCCACGGCCGCACAGGTCAGCCTCACCTCCCAGACCATCAGACCGGTCATGATTGGTGTGTGCGCGGTGTCTGTGCGACGTCTGCGGGTGTGTGCGTGCAGGCAGACATAGGCCGATGTGAAACTACTACTCCCATCGGCCTATGTCTGTCCCCCGTCCACTCGTGCCAGCAGGATCAGCTTGATGGGAGCAGTAGTTCCCATCAGCCTGATCCTGCTATTTAAACTGCCCCATGTGTTATTTTTGCCCCTATACGTGTTTTTTTAGGCCCCCATATTTTTTTTTTGTTTTTGGTCCCCAATAAATTTTAAATACATTTCATTGGTGGCCAGTGTTTACCTAAAATAAATTAGTTTATACATTACCTGTCCCCACCGTTCGCCACCTAAAATAAAGTAAAAAATAAAAAACTACACCTATACTCACCTAGACACCTAATTCCCTGAAGCCATCGATCTCCTGTAATAAAATATAAAATAATAAACCACAACCTTATCCTTACCCCTCCGTAGTAGTCCACGAGTGTCCCACGAAGATCTCCAGTTTAGAGCAGCCACATAGAATGTGACCGCTCTGAACCGCTGCAGCCGCTAGAATGACAGGGCCGTAAAGCAGCCCCGTCATTGCATAAGCGGGTTCGCCGGAGTTGAGGCAGCGCTGCTCCGGTCAGCTCCATTACGGCCCTGCTGTACCGTGAGAAATTCCCACGGTACAGCAGTGCCGTAAAGGAGGTCTCCGGAGCTGCGCTGACTGAATGCACTCCGGTGACCTCAGTCAGTGCTCACACTGCCGGGAGCGGACGTGTTCCCGGCAGCGTGAGCTTACAGCAGCCATGCACAGCTTTCACCATCTCCAGATGTGACAGCTGTGCATGGGAGATCAGCGCAGGAGCGTGGACAGGTAACTATTTTTTTTAGTAAACTAAGAATTAAATAAAATGGTGTGTTTTATTTCAAATAAATTATTTTTTTCTGGGTGTTTGTGTTTTTTCTTTTTAACACTTTGTAGGTTACTAATGGGGGTGTCTTATAGACGCCCATCATTACTAACCTGGGCTTCATGGCAGCTGGCGCTGACATGAACCCCAACCCTATTACCCCCAGCCACCGCACCAGGGCAGCGTGGAAGAGCGAGGCTAAGTGCCAGAATTGGGGCATCCTATGGATGCGCCATTTCTGGGGTGGCTGACGGCTGGTGTTTCTAGCCTGGGAGGGGGCCAATATTCATGGCACCCTTCCTGGGCTATTAATATCAGTCCCCAGCTGTCTGCCTAGCCTTTGCTAGCTATTAAAATAGGGGGGACCCCACGTCATTTTTTTGGGGGGTCTCCCATTTTAATAGCTAGTAAAGGCTAGGTATTCAGCTGGGGGCTGATATTAGTAGCCTGGGAAGCTCCGTGGGTATTACCCCCTTCCCAGGCTTCAAAGATCTGCCCCAGCTGTCTGCTTAACCTCCGCTAGAGACTAAAATTATGGGGGATCCCACGCCAATTTTTTTTTAATAAATCCTTTATTTTAACACTAAATGACACTTGAGGGGTTAATAAAGATGCAGTCCCTAAATTATTATTTATTTTTTAATTAATTTTTCCCAAAAATTTTGACGTGGACTTTGCCATATTTTTGTATGCCAGCCAGGTACAGCATCCAGGAACGGGCTGCCCCCAACTCCCAGCTGCCTATTTGTACCTGGCTGGACACAACAATATAGGGAAGCCCTTTTTTTATTATTATTTCATGAATTTCATGAAATAAGTTTAAAAAAAATAATACGTGGGGCTTCTCCCTATTTTTGTGTCCAGCCAGGTACAACTAAGCAGCTGGGGGCTGGAATCCACAGCGCAGGGTGGCCCAAGCTTTGTGGGCCCCCCCTGCTGCGAACTGCAGTCCACAGCCACCCCAGAAAATGTTGCGTTCATACAAGAGCCATCTTCTGGTGCTGTATCCAGCTCATCCAGGGCCCTGGTGCGGTGGATCACTGGGTAATAAAGGGGTTAGGGCCAACTTTGTATTATCCGCTGGCCCTAAGCCCGAAATTCATGGGGTCACGCCAATATTAGATATGACAGCCATGAATTTCCAGTAAAGTATTTAAAAATAACACAACACCCAGAATAAAGTTCTTTAATTGAAATAAACACACAATTCTTTATTGTTCTAAATTAAACTCTGTAGTGTCGGTGTCCCTGCCTCCTGCTAGGCAGGGACGCTGTTCCCCTCACCTCTCCACTCCGTGCCCGGCGTCCTCCTCCCGCTCTGCTGGCAGCGTGCGCTGCTTCCCGGCCACTGTGCTTAGGGCGCGCGCGCGCTCCCCCTCTCTTAAAGAGGCCGTGCGCGCCATCCTAAGGAGTCCGGAGGACCTCACCATATATAAGGCACCTCCTCCAAAATAGAGGTGCCCGAGCAATGTTGTTGCAAAGCCTTCACTCTGCTTCAGCCCTCAGGTCCCGTTACCAGTTACCTGCCAGTCACCTGCCAGATTCCTGCTTGATACCTGCCTGATATCCGTTTACCTGCTAGCAAGCCTGTGGTCCGACGGTCTGCCTTCCGACACCTGTCAGTCTGTCTATGGACCAGCCTGCCCGCTCACCTGGGAGCACTCATCTGCTACCTGCCTGCTAGCCTACCTGGAGGCTCCGCTGTCACTTGCCATGACCACCTGCCTGTCCAGAGACTCTAGCCTGCTCACCTGGGAGCGCTCACCTGCTACCTGCCTGCTAGCCTACCTGGAGGCTCCGCTGTCACTTGCCGTGACCACCTGCCTGTCCAGAGACTCTTGCCTGCTCGCCTGGGAGCGCTCACCTGCTACCTGTCTGCTAGCCTACCTGGAGGCTCTGCTGTCACTTGCCGTGACCACCTGCCTGTCCAGAGACTCTTGCCTGCTCACCTGGGAGCACTCACCTGCTACCTGCCTGCTAGCCTACCTGGAGGCTCCGCCGTCACTTGCCGTGACCACCTGCCTGTCCAGAGACTCTTGCCTGCTCACCTGGGAGCGCTCACCTGCTACCTGCCTGCTAGCCTACCTGGAGGCTCCACCGTCACTTGCCGTGACCACCTGCCTGTCCAGAGACTCTCGCCCGCTCACCTGGGAGCGCTCACCAGCCACCTGCCTGCTGTCCTTCTACCCAGAGACTGTCCCTGTCACTTGCCGTGAGTACCTGCCCTTCTACCCAGAGACTGTCCCTGTCACTTGCCGCGACTACCTGCCCTTCTACCCAGAGACTGTCCCTGTCACTTGCCGTGACTACCTGCCCGTCTTCCCTGGGAGCCACCCACTTCCTTACAAGGACCGCCCCCTTGTATAGTTGCTCAGAGGTTCCGCCTCCCAGACCCGTTACAAACTCTACTTACCGTCATGCCCATTCCAGCTGAAGCCAACGATCTCCTGCAATAAAAGTAAAATAATAAAGCAACATCATCCTTACCTTTCCATGGTTCCCAGGACAGCTTCAGCTCTGCTACATTCACATGACAGGCTGGATCGCAGCATGCTTGCGCTCCTCAGTGTCAGGCTGTGACGGCATCCCGATGAGCCGACAATGAACTCAGCTCACCTCATGCACGTCACTGACAGCGTGGGAGAATTCTCCTGCGCATGTGGTGAGCGTGAGAGACTCGGCTCATCTGGATGCCATCACAGCCTGACACTGAGGAGCGCAAGCATGCCTGCACTTCTCAGTGTCTGCGGGATGACAGGCTGGATGGCAGCTTTCTGCTGCGATCCAGCCTGTCATCTCAATGTAGCAGAGCGGGAGCTGTCCTGGGAACCATCGAAAGGTAAGGATGATGTTGGTTTATTATTTTTCTTTTATTGCAGGAGATCGTTGGCTTCAGCTGGAATGGGCGTGATGGTAAGTATGGTTTAATTTAGAACAATAAAGAATTGTGTCTTTATTTCAATTAAAGGACTTTATTCTGGGTGTTGTGGTTTTTTTAAATACTTTACTAGAAATTCATGGCGGACATGTCTAATATTGGCGTGACCCCATGAAATTCGGGCTTAGGGCCAGCTGATAATACCAAGCTGGCCCTAACCCCTTTATTACCCAGTGAGCCACCGCACCAGGGCCCTGGATGAGTTGGGTACAGCGCCAGAAGATGGCACTTCTATGAACGCGCCATTTTCAGGGGTGGCTGCGGACTGCAATTTGCCGCGGGGGGGGGCCCAGAAAGCTTGGGCCTCCCTGCGCTGCAGATTCCAGCCCCCAGCTGCCTAGTTGTACCTGGCTGGACACAAAAATAGGGCGAAGCCCCACGTATTTTTTTTTTATTTATTTCATGAAATTCATGAAATAATTAAGAAAAAAAGGGCTTCCCTATATTGTTGTGTCCAACCAGGTACAAATAGGCTGCTGGTGGTTGGGGGCAGCCCGTTCCTGCCTGCTGTACCTGGCTGGACACAAATATAGTGCGAAGCCCCACGTCAATTTTTTTAAAATTATTTCAGGAAATTCATGAAATAATTAAAAAAAAATTGATGTGGGGCTTCGCCCTATATTTGTGTCCAGCCACGTACAGCAGGCAGGAACGGGCTGCCCCCAACCACCAGCTGCCTATTTGTACCTGGCCGGACACAACAATATAGGGAAGCCCTTTTTTTCTTAATTATTTCATGAATTTCATGAAATAATTTAAAAAAAAAATACGTGGGGCTTCGCCCTATTTTTGTGTCCAGCCAGGTACAACTAGGCAGCTGGGGGCTGGAATCTGCAGCGCAGGGAGGCCCAAGCTTTCTGGGCCCCACCTGCTGCAAATTGCAGTCCGCAGCCACCCCGGAAAATGGCGCGTTCATAGAAGCGCCATCTTCTGGCGCTGTACCCAACTCATCCAGGGCCCTGGTGCGGTGGCACACTGGGTAATAAAGGGGTTAGGGCCAGCTTGGCATTATCAGCTGGCCCTAAGCCCGAAATTCATGGGGTCACGCCAATATTACACATGAACACCATGAATTTCTATTAAAGTATTTAAAAAGAAACACAACACCCAGAATAAAGTCCTTTAATTGAAATAAAGACACAATTCTTTATTGTTCTAAATTAAACCATACTTACCATCACGCCCATTCCAGCTGAAGCCAACGATCTCCTACAATAAAAGAAAAATAATAAAGCAACATCATCCTTACCTTTCGATGGTTCCCAGGACAGCTCCAGCTCTGCTACATCGAGATGACAGGCTGGACCGCAGCAGAACACTGCCATCCAGCCTGTCATCCCGCAGACACTGAGAAGCGCAGGCTTGCTTGCTCCCCTCAGTGTCAGGCTGTGACGGCATCCAGATGAGCCGAGTCTCTCACACTCACCGCATGCGCAGGAGAATTCTCCCACGCTGTCAGTGACGTGCATGAGGTGAGCTGAGTTCATTGTCGGCTCATCTGGATGCCGTCACAGCCTGACACTGAGGAGCGTAAGCATGCCTGCGCTTCTCAGTGTCTGCGGGATGACAGGCTGGATGGCAGCGTTCTGCTGCGGTCCAGCCTGTCATCTCGATGTAGCAGAGCTGGAGCTGTCCTGGGAACCATTGAAAGGTAAGGATGATGTTGCTTTATTATTTTTCTTTTATTGCAGGAGATCGCTGGCTTCAGCTGAAATGGGCGTGATGGTAAGTATGGTTTA
The DNA here is from genome assembly GCF_046119375.1 of Phyllobates terribilis. Classification (NCBI taxonomy): domain Eukaryota; kingdom Metazoa; phylum Chordata; class Amphibia; order Anura; family Dendrobatidae; genus Phyllobates; species Phyllobates terribilis. The sequence continues at coordinate 210,274,825 of NW_027362761.1, read as the reverse complement.
ATTTAGAACAATAAAGAATTGTGTCTTTATTTCAATTAAAGGACTTTATTCTGGGTGTTTATGTATTTTTTTAACTTTGACTATGGAGTTAGTAATGGGGGTGTTTTATAGACGCCTCTCCATTACTAACCTGGGCTTGATGTCAGCTGGCATTATAAGCTGACATCAACCCCAACCCTATTACCCCACTGCCACCGCTACAGGGCAGTGGGAAGAGCGAGGCTAAGTGCCAGAATTGGCACATCCTATGGATGCGCCATTTCTGGGGCGGCTGACGGCTGGTGTTTCTAGCCTGGGAGGGGGCCAATATTTATGGCACCCTTCCTGGGCTATTAATATCAGCCCCCAGCTGTCTGCCTGGCCTTTGCTAGCTATTAAAATAGGGGGACCCCACGTCATTTTTTGGGGGGGGGTCTCCCATTTTAATAGCTAGTAAAGGCTAGGTATTCAGCTGGGGGCTGATATTAGTAGCCTGGGAAGCTCCGTGGGTATTACCCTCTTCCCAGGCTTCAAACATGTGCCCCAGCTGTCTGCTTAACCTCCGCTAGAGACTAAAATTACGGGGAACCCCACGCCAATTTTTTTTTTAATAAATCCTTTATTTTAACACTAAATGACAAGTACAATAACCAACAATATCACTGTACTTATTATATTTGTGACTGACATGTTTCTATCTATCTAATCTATGTGTGATGCTCTATTATTTCTGTTGTAAATTGTCGGGTACCGGTGTATGCCACTGATGAATTGCTGGCCGGCTTTTTTAAAGAGACGGTGCATGAAAACACTAATATTTTTTTTAAATAAATCCTGTACACTAAATGACAAGTACAGTAAGCAACACTGTCAATGTACTTCATATATATATGACTGACATGTTTCTATCTATCTAATCTATGTGTGAAGCTCTATCTTTATGTTATAAATTGTCGGGTACCACTGCTGAATTGCCGGCCGGCTTTTTTAAAGAGACGGTGCATGAAAACACTAATATTTTTTTAAATAAATACTTTACACTAAATGACAAGAACAGTAAGCAACACTGTCACTGTACTTCATATATATATGACTGACGTGTTTCTATCTATCTAATCTATGTGTGAAGCTCTATTCTTTCTGTTCTAAATTGTCGGGTACCGGTGTATGCCGCTGCTGAATTGCCGGCTTTTCATGTTTCACTGTGAGCACTGTTCCCATCGATTTGGGCAACCACCTCCCCCAATACATTCTACATTATTGTTAGTTGTTTTCCTTCATGTAGAATTAAACTACAAGGAAAGAAAGGGTTTATTTTCATTCTGATATTTGTGTCCCATTGACTTGGATTGGTTTCCGGTATCGGAATCGGCGATATCCGATACTTTTTGGGTATCGGCCCGATCCAATCCGATCCGATATTTCCTGATATCGGAAGGTATCGCTCAACACTACTTATAAATCATCCATGCTTCTAATCCCGCCACTCCGGTAATGCCATCAGCCTTTGTTAAGTGGTCTGCAGTGATGATGTTCTGTGCATGAATTATAGGTACATTTTAAGTTGTATAAAAATTTTAAGTAATGGACACATAGGAGGGAGTACTCAAAATTATTACTTGCCTTGTAAATCTTCATGTAATTTCCAGTGCCATGTGCCCATTTGTCCTGCTGATCCTTGTTAGAGTTAGAGATGAGCGTTGTTCTACTCGAACTGTTCGCCAATCTCAAATTCGAGCTGTTTTGGGCGGTGTTCGAGCCGTTCGGCGAACACGAACGATTTGAGAAAAATTTGGCTGTTCGAGGTTATGTTCGATAACTGTTCGTGCACCAAAATCATAACTGGATTTTTTCTCAGTAATGATGAAAATTAATGTTAATACGCAGTTTGAGTGTACAGCGGGGTGGGGGGAGGGGCAGGGGATGGATCTCTGCAGGAATAATGAAGATCTCCATTTTTTTTTCTCTTTCCCGCATTTACAGTGGGGAGGTGCAATCTGTCAGCCTATCAGCAGCGCACACACGGAGCGAAGTGCTTTTTTCACACAAGCAAGGGCATGTGTCATTGGCAGTGTATGTCACATGTCCTTGCCCTATAAGACCAAGCCATTTTCCCCGTCGCCACCATTTTCTCACTGCTGCAGCTGCGTGTTAGACGGCACCGCTGTTGCTGTGTGCGCTATACCTTGTTAATTTCAAGCCAATTTTCGCACAAATCTACAGATAGCTTGGGAGTAGGGAATAGTTGTGATTGCAGTCCTTTTAAGGACTAGGTTACAGCATTTCCTACGACTTTTATCAGGCAGGTCTGTGCTCTTAAATAGATAGATTGTGGGAGTAAAGACTAATTGTAATTGCAGTCCTTTTCAGGACTAGGTTACATCAGTTCCTATCAGTTTTTGCCAGGCAGGTCTGTGCCAGTGCTGTGCAAGTTTTTTTCACAGCATTTGGCTGAATCTAGCAAAGCTAATCCTTTTTGGCCTATTGCAGAGTGTGTTAGTCAGTGGAGTAGCCTATCTGTGTTGCAAGATATACCACCTGTGTATGGAATACCAATTTTTTTACTGCACCTAGTGAAGTAAAATCTTTTGGGCATAGCATCATTCTATTAGTCCATCTATACTGACCTCCATCAGGTTGCAAATTGAATATAATTTTTTTCTGCATCTAGCTCTGAAAAAATATTTGGCCTTCTAGCAGTGTGTGGAACTTTCTCTATTAGTCCATCTATACTGACCTCCATCAGGTTGCAAATTAAAAACAATTTTTTGTCTGCATCTAGCTCTGAAAAAATATTTGGCCTTCTAGCAGTGTGTGGGACTTTCTCTATTAGTCCATCTATACTGACCTCCATCAGGTTGCAAATTCAAAATAATTTTTTGTCTGCATCTAGCTCTGAAAAAATATTTGGCCTTCTAGCAGTGTGTGGGACTTTCTCTATTAGTCCATCTATACTGACCTCCATCAGGCTGCAAATTAAAAATAATTTTTATCTGCATCTACCTCTGAAAAAATATTTGGCCTTCTAGCTGTGTGTGGGACTTGTTCTATTAGTCCATCTATACTGACCTCCATCAGGTTGCAAACTGAATATAATTTTTTTCTGCATCTAGCTCTGAAAAAATATTTGGCCTTTTAGCAGTGTGTGGGACTTTCTCTATTAGTCCATCTATACTGACCTCCATCAGGTTGCAAATTAAAAATAATTTATATCTGCATCTAGCTCTGAAAAAATATTTGGCCTTCTAGCAGTGTGTGGGACTTTCTCTATTAGTCCATCTATACTTACCTCCATCAGGTTGCAAATTCAAAATAATTTTTTGTCTGCATCTAGCTCTGAAAAAATATTTGGCCTTCTAGCAGTGTGTGGGACTTTCCCTATTAATCCATCTATACTGACCTCCATCAGGCTGCAAATTAAAAATAATTTTTATCTGCATCTAACTCTGAAAAAATATTTGGCCTTCTAGCAGTGTGTGGGACTTTCTCTATTAGTCCATCTATACTGACCTCCATCAGGTTGCAAACTGAATATATTTTTTTTCTGCATCTACCTCTGAAAAAATATTTGGGCTTCTAGCTGTGTGTAGGACTTGTTCTATTAGTCCATCTATACTGACCTCCATCAGGTTGCAAACTGAATACAATTTTTTTCTGCATCTACCTCTGAAAAAATATTTGGGCTTCTAGCTGTGTGTGGGACTTGTTCTATTAGTCCATCTATACTGACCTCCATCAGGTTGCAAATTGAATATATTTTTTTTCTGCATCTAACCCAGCCAATAGTTTTGGCCTAATACCACAGTTTGGCCACTCAGCTCTGCTCGGTTCCCATCCATTGTTTTTTTGTGCAAACAACTCCAGAGTTGTGAATTAGTTAACCACCAAAATGAGTGGAAAAAGGCCTGCTGCTGGTGGAAAGGGGAATAGGCGTGTTGGGAAGGGGAAAAAAGGTTGTGTCCGTGGGGTAGGTGTTAAAGCAACAGTAACATCTGCAGAAGAAAGACCATCTTCCAGCCAAACTAAAATGTCTACTTCTTTTAGCGGACAATGTGATAAGATCCCTTTCTTACGGCCACGCCAATCGCTACAAATTCCAGATGAGGCACAAAAACAGCAGGTGCTTCAACGGATATCAAGTGCTCCTTTAAGTGGGCTCTCCTCCACATCAACTTCAACATCACAAATACTCCAGTCCTCAAAGGTGTCACCCCAATCGCACTTGCTTCCTCACAGCTCCCAAATCTCCAGCTGCCCGTCTGAGTATGAGGTAGAACAGATGGTTGAGTCTGCAGAGCTGTTTACTCATACTATAGCCTGGGAATCAGAGGTCGACTCCAGCGCTTCTGTGAATCCAGACAAGGAAATGATCTGCACTGATGCCCAGAATCTTTATGAGTCGGATCCAGGACCAGACGCAGAAGGTTCTGACCATAATGTAGACCCTCATTCCCAAACTGTAACTCCTGTTGGTGGAGACAATGAGGAAGATGATGATGAGACTCAAATACCTGATTGGAGCGACAACTTTAGTTTTTTGTCAGGGCAGGAACAGGTTGGCTCTGAGGACGACGGGTGTGATAACGCACAGGGTGATGATGATGAGGTTGGAGATCCCACTTACTGTCAACCCACAGTCAGCCAAGAGATGAGGTCAGCAGAGGAGGTGGAGGAAGATGCTAGTGACGACGAGGTCAGGTTGCGCCTTTCTGGACAGAGACATAGTACTGGAAGCACGTCAACAACTGCATCCTCAAACACAACTCTGCCTCTCACCACAAGTCGTGGTGGCTCTTCAGGTCGCATGGGTGCTAAGCCTTGCATAGCCTGGGCATTTTTTCAGATCGATAAAGATGACCCAACTCGTGTTATCTGTAACATTTGTCAGCAAAAGCTAAGTAGAGGCCAAAAAATACATAGTTTGAGTACTTCATGCATGAACCGGCACATGGACATGAAGCATAAGTTGCAGTGGGAAGCTCAGTGTGCTACAATGCGGCCTAGCCGGCCGGGCCAACCACCGTCTGCCATATCTTGTGCCATATCTTCATCCTCTGTGACTGGGGGGACAGCAGTCACACCTGTTTTAGGGCGCAGACCTGCCACCTCTTTACCCGCAACAGCCAGCGTGATTGGCAGGTCATCATTTTCTTTGGAGGTGGTAACACCAGCTGATGTTGAGCGCTGTCCGACATCGATAGCACCACCTTTGGATCAAGGCAACCTAACATGTCCGCCTGCATCTTCCTCACAGACCGGCAGTTTGCCGGGGACACCCTTATCAACCCCGTCTAAGCACAATAGCCAGCCCTCGGTCCCTCAGATGTGGAAAAGTAAAAGACCATTTCCTCCTAGCCATGAGAAAGCTAAGAGGTTGAATTTCACCATCTGCAAGCTCTTGGCTACAGAAATGCTGCCTTTCCGCCTGGTGGACACAGAGGATTTTCGAGACCTTATGTCCGTCGCAGTGCCCCAGTACCAGATGCCCAGTCGGCACTACAGTACAGACCAAAAGTTTGGACACACCTTCTCATTTAAATTTTTTTCTGTATTTTCATGACTATGAAAATTGTATATTCACACTGAAGGCATCAAAACTATGAATTAACACATGTGGAATTATATAGTTGACAAAAAAGTGTGAAACAACTGAAAATATGTCTTATATTCTAGGTTCTTCAAAGTAGCCACCTTTTGCTTTGATGACTGCTTTTCACACTCTTGGCATTCTCTTGATGAGCTTCAAGAGGCAGTCACCTGAAATGGTCTTCCAACAATCTTGAAGGAGTTCCCAGAGATGCTTAGCACTTGTTGGCTCTTTTGTCTTCACTCTGCGGTCCAGCTCGCCCCAAACCATCTCGATTGGGTTCAGGTCTGGTGACTGTGGAGGCCAGGTCATCTGGCGTAGCACCTCATCACTCTCCTCCTTGGTCAAATAGCCCTTACACAGCCTGGAGGTGTGTTTGGGGTCATTGTCCTGTTGAAAAATAAAAAGTGGTCCAACTAAACGCAAACCGGATGGAATAGCATGCCATTGCAAGATGCTGGGGTAGCCATGCTGGTTCAGTATGCCTTCAATTTTGAATAAATCCCCAACAGTGTCACCAGCAAAGCACCCCCACACCATCACACCTCCTCCTCCATGCTTCACGGTGGGAACCAGGCATGTAGAGTCCATCCGTTCACCTTTTCTGCGTCGCACAAAGACACGGTGGTTGGAACCAAAGATCTCAAATTTGGACTCATCAGACCAAAGCACAGATTTCCACTGGTCTAATGTCCATTCCGTGTGTTCTTTAGCCCAAACAAGTCTCTTCTGCTTGTTGCCTGTCCTTAGCAGTGGTTTCCTAGCAGCTATTTTACCATGAAGGCCTGCTGCACAAAGTCTCCTCTTAACAGTTGTTGAAGAGATGTGTCTGCTGCTAGAACTCTGTGTGGCATTGACCTGGTCTCTAATCTGAGCTGCTGTTAACCTGCGATTTCTGAGGCTGGTGACTCGGATAAACTTATCCTCAGAAGCAGAGGTGACTCTTGGTCTTCCTTTCCTGGGGCGGTCCTCATGTGAACCAGTTTCTTTGTAGCGTTTGATGGTTTTTGCAACTGCACTTGGGGACACTTTCAAAGTTTTCCCAATTTTTCGTTCTGACTGACCTTCATTTCTTAAAGTAATGATGGCCACTCCTTTTTCTTTACTTAGCTGCTTTTTTCTTGCCATAATACAAATTCTAACAGTCTATTCAGTAGGACTATCAGCTGTGTATCCACCAGACTTCTGCACAGCACAACTGATGGTCCCAACCCCATTTATAAGACAAGAAATCCCACTTATTAAACCTGACAGGGCACACCTGTGAAGTGAAAACCATTTCCGGTGACTACCTCTTGAAGCTCATCAAGAGAATGCCAAGAGTGCGCAAAGCAGTCATCAAAGCAAAAGGTGGCTACTTTGAAGAACCTAGAATATAAGACATATTTTCAGTTGTTTCACACTTTTTTGTTAAGTATATAATTTCACATGTGTTAATTCATAGTTTTGATGCCTTCAGTGTGAATGTACAATTTTCATAGTCATGAAAATATAGAAAAATCTTTAAATGAGAAGGTGTGTCCAAACTTTTGGTCTGTACTGTACTTCTTAAAGAAAGGTGTGCCTGCGCTCCACCAGCATGTCGCACACAGCATCACCGCTTCTTTGAGAAACTCTGTGTGTGACAGGGTGCATTTCACCACAGACACTTGGACGAGTAGGCATGGACAGGGGCGTTACATGTCGCTGACTGGGCACTGGGTAACTATGGTGACAGCAGGACAAGGGGCTGCTGTCCAAGTCTTGCCGTCCCCACGAGTTGTGCGTCAATCCTCTTTATGTCAAAGTTCCTCCACTGCTTCTGCCTCCTCAACCTTCTCTCGGTCTTCCACCTGCACACAAAGCCTGTCTGGTCATGCCACAAGCTTTCTAACTGCGCAGAAGGGATCCTGCACACCTCCTTACTATGATGGCAGTAGGGCTCAACGTCATCAGGCGGTTTTTACTTTGAAATGTCTGGGAAATGTGAGTCACACAGCTGAGGAGTTGTGGTCAGCTCTGGAGAACCAATTTCATGAATGGTTGTCTCCACTGGACCTGAAACCAGGGAAGGCCGTGTGCGACAATGCTGCAAACCTGGGTGTGGCCCTTCGCTGGGGCAATGTCACACACGTGCCTTGTATGGCTCACGTGTTGAACCTGGTTGTCCAGCAATTTTTAGCCCACTATCCCAGACTAGATGGCCTTCTGCAGAGGGCACGGTCGCTGTGTGCTCACTTCCGCCGTTCGTATCCCGCAGCTCAGCGACTTACATCTCTACAGAAGTCGTTGGGCCTGCCACTTCACCGGCTAAAATGCGATGTGCCTACCCAGTGGAATTCAACTCTGCACATGTTGCAGCGACTGTGGCAGCACCGACAAGCCCTGGTGCAATACGTTCTGATGTATAGCCTGGGCCAACGAGATCCAGAGGTGGGGCAAATCACGCTGGAGGAGTGTTCTCAGATCAGGGACCTATGCACCCTTCTGCACAGTTTTGAAATGGCGACGAAGATGTTTAGTGCTGACGATGCCATTATCAGCATGACTATTCCGGTGATTTACATGCTGGAGCACATGTTAAACAGAATTCGGAGTCAGGTGGTGGCACAAGAGGAGGTGGAGGAAGTAGAGGAGGAGGAGTTGTATGCGGAAGGGGTAACATCTGCAAGGTCCAGATGGTCGGCAGCACCAAGGCGGCAGGCATGTGAGGGTGGGGGAGATGGTTTTACCAGGGCGCATGGTAGCAGCCAAACTAGTGAGGAAGGTGCAGGAGCCCAGGAAGAAGTGGAGGACGAACTGATGGAAGACTCATCAGATGAGGGAGACCTTGATCACATTTCTGTTGTGCGAGGTTGGGGGGAGAGGACAGAGGAAGGAAGCATGATTGTTACCTCGCCACCAACACAACAGGGACTTGGTGCTCCTGGATGCGCAACACACATGAGTGCCTTCTTGCTGCACTACCTGCAACATGACCCTCGAATTGTGAGAATTAGAAATAATCCTGACTACTGGGTTGCCACACTGTTAGATCCCCGGTACAAAAGTAAATTTGCAGAAATTATTCCTGCCATAGAAAGGGATGCACGCATGCAGGAGTATCAGCAGAGACTGTTGCAGAATCTTACATGTGCTTTTCCACAAAACACCAGTGGTGCACGTAGTGAATCTCACAGTTTCAACTTGCCAACCGTGGGACCGTCAAGTGTTCAGCACTCAAACCGTAACAGAACCACAGTATCTGCTGGTAACATCAATTTTGCAGAATCATTTCACCACTTTTTTAGCCCATCCTTTGCAAGGCCACAGGAGACAAGAAGTCTGACACATAGTCAACGCCTAGAGAAGATGGTACAGGAGTATCTCCAAGTAAACATTGAAGCCATGACTGTGTCACTGGACCCTTGCTCTTTTTGGGCTTCCAATCTGGATAAATGGCCGGAGCTAGCCACTTACGCCTTGGAGATCTTGTCATGCCCCGCAGCCAGCGTTCTGTCTGAACGTGTGTTCAGCGCTGATGGTGGTGTGCTGACAGATACGCGCACGCGGCTCTCCACTGATAATGTAGACAGACTCACGTTCATAAAGATGAACAAATCATGGATCCGAAACGACTTTTCTACCCCTGTGTCATCCTGGGGAGAGTAAAAGCTTGATGATTGGTTAAAATCACCCTACCAACCGTTTTAAGCTTTCAAATTACTAATCATGTTTATCTGTATCTTGGCTGGAAAATAATTTGGGCTTTGTAGCAGTGTGCTGCACTGATTCTATTAGGCCATCTATAATAAGCTCCACCAGATTTAAAATTACTAATCATGTTTATCTGTATCTTGACTGGAAAATAATTTGGGCTTTGTAGCAGTGTGCAGCACTGATCCTATTAGGCCATCTATACTAAGCTCCACCAGATTTAAAATTAATAATAATTTTTAGCTGCATCTAGCCCGGAAAATAATTTTGGGGCTCCGAGATGCGCAAGACACATAAGTGCCTTCTTGCTGCACTACCTGCAACATGACCCTCATATTGTCAGAATTCGAAGTAATCATGACTAGAGATGAGCGTTGTTCTACTCGAACTGTTCGCCAATCTCAAATTCGAGCTGTTTTGGGCGGTGTTCGAGCCGGTCGGCGAACACGAACAATTTGAGAAAAATTCGGCTGTTCGAGGTTATGTTCGATAACTGTTCGTGCACCAAAATCATAACTGGATTTTTTCTCAGTAATGATGAAAATTAATGTTAATACGCAGTTTGAGTGTACAGCGGGGCGGGGGGAGGGGCAGGGGATGGATCTCTGCAGGAACAATGAAGATCTCCATTTTTTTTTCTCTTTCCCGCATTTGCAGTGGGGAGGTGCAATCTGTCAGCCTATCAGCAGCGCACACACGGAGCGAAGTGCTTTTTTTCACACAAGCAAGGGCATGTGTGATTGGCAGTGTATGTCACATGTCCTTGCCCTATAAGACCAAGCCATTTTCCCCGTCGCCACCATTTTCTCACTGCTGTAGCTGCGTGTTAGACGGCACCGCTGTTGCTGTGTGCGCTATACCTTGTTAATTTCAAGCCAATTTTCGCACAAATATAGAGATAGCTTGGGAGTAGGGAATAGTTGTGATTGCAGTCCTTTTAAGGACTAGGTTACAGCATTTCCTACGACTTTTATCAGGCAGGTCTGTGCTCTTAAATAGATAGATTGTGGGAGTAAAGACTAATTGTAATTGGAGTCCTTTTCAGGACTAGGTTACATCAGTTCCTATCAGTTTTTGCCAGGCAGGTCTGTGCCAGTGCTGTGCAAGTTTTTTTCACAGCATTTGGCTGAATCTAGCAAAGCTAATCCTTTTTGGCCTATTGCAGAGTGTGTTAGTCAGTGGAGTAGCCTATCTGTGTTGCAAGATATACCACCTGTGTATGGAATACCAATTTTTTTACTGCACCTAGTGAAGTAAAATCTTTTGGGCATAGCATCATTCTATTAGTCCATCTATACTGACCTCCATCAGGTTGCAAACTGAATATAATTTTTTTCTGCATCTAGCTCTGAAAAAATATTTGGGCTTCTAGCAGTGTGTGGGACTTGGTCTATTAGTCCATCTATACTGACCTCCATCAGGTTGCAAATTAAAAATAATTTTTTTCTGCATCTAGCTCTGAAAAAATATTTGGGCTTCTAGCAGTGTGTGGGACTTGGTCTATTAGTCCATCTATACTGACCTCCATCAGGTTGCAAATTAAAAATAATTTTTTTCTGCATCTAGCTCTGAAAAAATATTTGGGCTTCTAGCAGTGTGTGGGACTTAGTCTATTAGTCCATCTATACTGACCTCCATCAGGTTGCAAATTAAAAATAATTTTTTTCTTCATTTATCTCTGAAAAAATATTTGGGCTTCTAGCAGCGTGTGGGACTTGTTCTATTAGTCCATCTATACTGACCTCCATCAGGTTGCAAATTAAAAATAATTTTTTTCTGCATCTAGCTCTGAAAAAATATTTGGGCTTCTAGCAGTGTGTGGGACTTGGTCTATTAGTCCATCTATACTGACCTCCATCAGGTTGCAAATTAAAAATAATTTTTTTCTGCATCTAGCTCTGAAAAAATATTTGGGCTTCTAGCAGTGTGTGGGACTTGGTCTATTAGTCCATCTATACTGACCTCCATCAGGTTGCAAATTGAATAAAAAAATTTTCTGCATCTAGCTCTGAAAAAATATTTGGGCTTCTAGCAGTGTGTGGGACTTGGTCTATTAGTCCATCTATACTGACCTCCATCAGGTTGCAAATTGAATAAAAAAATTTTCTGCATCTAGCTCTGAAAAAATATTTGGGCTTCTAGCGGTGTGTGGGACTTGGTCTATTAGTCCATCTATACTGACCTCCATCAGGTTGCAAATTAAAAATAATTTTTTTCTGCATCTAGCTCTGAAAAAATATTTGGGCTTCTAGCAGTGTGTGGGACTTGGTCTATTAGTCCATCTATACTGACCTCCATCAGGTTGCAAATTAAAAATATTTTTTTTCTGCATCTAGCTCTGAAAAAATATTTGGGCTTCTAGCAGTGTGTGGGACTTGGTCTATTAGTCCATCTATACTGACCTCCATCAGGTTGCAAATTAAAAATAATTTTTTTCTTCATTTATCTCTGAAAAAATATTTGGGCTTCTAGCAGCGTGTGGGACTTGTTCTATTAGTCCATCTATACTGACCTCCATCAGGTTGCAAATTAAAAATAATTTTTTTCTGCATCGAGCTCTGAAAAAATATTTGGGCTTCTAGCAGTGTGTGGGACTTGGTCTATTAGTCCATCTATACTGACCTCCATCAGGTTGCAAATTAAAAATAATTTTTTTCTGCATCTAGCTCTGAAAAAATATTTGGGCTTCTAGCAGTGTGTGGGACTTGGTCTATTAGTCCATCTATACTGACCTCCATCAGGTTGCAAATTGAATAAAAAAATTTTCTGCATCTAGCTCTGAAAAAATATTTGGGCTTCTAGCGGTGTGTGGGACTTGGTCTATTAGTCCATCTATACTGACCTCCATCAGGTTGCAAATTAAAAATAATTTTTTTCTGCATCTAGCTCTGAAAAAATATTTGGGCTTCTAGCAGTGTGTGGGACTTGGTCTATTAGTCCATCTATACTGACCTCCATCAGGTTGCAAATTAAAAATAATTTTTTTCTGCATCTAGCTCTGAAAAAATATTTGGGCTTCTAGCAGTGTGTGGGACTTGGTCTATTAGTCCATCTATACTGACCTCCATCAGGTTGCAAATTAAAAATAATTTTTTTCTGCATCTAGCCCAGCCAATAGTTTTGGCCTAATACCACAGTTTGGCCACTCAGCTCTGCTCGGTTACCATCCATTGTTTTTTTGTGCAAACAACTCCAGAGTTGTGAATTAGTTAACCACCAAAATGAGTGGAAAAAGGCCTGCTGCTGGTGGAAAGGGGAATATGCGTGTTGGGAAGGGGAAAAAAGGTTGTGTCCGTGGGGTAGGTGCAGAAGAAAGAACATCTTCCAGCCAAACTAAAATGTCTACTTCTTTTAGCGGACAATGTGATAAGATCCCTTTCTTACGGCCACGCCAATCGCTACAAATTCCAGATGAGGCACAAAAACAGCAGGTGCTTCAACGGATATCAAGTGCTCCTTTAAGTGGGCTCTCCTCCACATCAACTTCAACATCACAAATACTCCAGTCCTCAAAGGTGTCACCCAAATCGCACTTGCTTCCTCACAGCTCCCAAATCTCCAGCTGCCCGTCTGAGTATGAGGTAGAACAGATGGTTGAGTCTGCAGAGCTGTTTACTCATACTATAGCCTGGGAATCAGAGGTCGACTCCAGCGCTTCTGTGAATCCAGACGAGGAAATGATCTGCACTGATGCCCAGAATCTTTATGAGTCGGATCCAGGACCAGACGCAGAAGGTTCTGACCATAATGTAGACCCTCATTCCCAAACTGTAACTCCTGTTGGTGGAGACAATGAGGAAGACGATGATAAGACTCAAATACCTGATTGGAGCGACAACTTTAGTTTTTTGTCAGGGCAGGAACAGGTTGGCTCTGAGGACGACGGGTGTGATAACGCACAGGGTGATGATGATGAGGTCGGAGATCCCACTTACTGTCAACCCACAGTCAGCCAAGAGATGAGGTCAGCAGAGGAGGTGGAGGAAGATGCTAGTGACGACGAGGTCAGGTTGCGCCTTCCTGGACAGAGACGTAGTACTGGAAGCACGTCAACAACTGCATCCTCAAACACAACTCTGCCTCTCACCACAAGTCGTGGTGGCTCTTCAGGTCGCATGGGTGCTAAGCCTTGCACAGCCTGGGCATTTTTTCAGATCGATAAAGATGACCCAACTCGTGTTATCTGTAACATTTGTCAGCAAAAGCTAAGTAGAGGCCAAAAAATACATAGTTTGAGTACTTCATGCATGAACCGGCACATGGACATGAAGCATAAGTTGCAGTGGGAAGCTCAGTGTGCTACAATGCGGCCTAGCTGGCAGGGCCAACCACCGTCTGCCATATCTTGTGCATCCGCGGCCTCTTCATCCTCTGTGACTGGGGGGACAGCAGTCACACCTGTTTTGGGGCGCAGACCTGCCACCTCTTTACCCGCAACAGCCAGCGTGATTGGCAGGTCATCATTTTCTTTGGAGGTGGTAACACCAGCTGGTGTTGAGCGCTGTCCGACATCGATAGCACCACCTTTGGATCAAGGCAACCTAACATGTCCGCCTGCATCTTCCTCACAGACCGGCAGTTTGCCGGGGACACCCTTATCAACCCCGTCTAAGCACAATAGCCAGCCCTCGGTCCCTCAGATGTGGACAAGTAAAAGACCATTTAGTCCTAGCCATGAGAAAGCTAAGAGGTTGAATTTCACCATCTGCAAGCTCTTGGCTACAGAAATGCTGCCTTACCGCCTGGTGGACACAGAGGATTTTCGAGACCTTATGTCCGTCGCAGTGCCCCAGTACCAGATGCCCAGTCGGCACTACTTCTCAAAGAAAGGTGTGCCTGCGCTCCACCAGCATGTCGCACACAACATCACCGCTTCTTTGATAAACTCTGTGTGTGACAGGGTGCATTTCACCACAGACACTTGGACGAGTAGGCATGGACAGGGGCGTTACATGTCGCTGACTGGGCACTGGGTAACTATGGTGACAGCAGGACAAGGGGCTGCTGTCCAAGTCTTGCTGTCCCCACGAGTTGTGCGTCAATCCTCTTTATGTCAAAGTTCCTCCACTGCTTCTGCCTCCTCAACCTCCTCTCGGTCTTCCACCTGCACCCAAAGCCTGTCTGGTCATGCCACAAGCTTTCTAACTGCGCAGAAGGGATCCTGCACACCTCCTTACTATGCTGGCAGTAGGGCTCAACGTCATCAGGCGGTTTTTACATTGAAATGTCTGGGAAATGTGAGTCACACAGCTGAGGAGTTGTGGTCAGCTCTGGAGAACCAATTTCATGAATGGTTGTCTCCACTGGACCTGAAACCAGGGAAGGCCGTGTGCGACAATGCTGCAAACCTGGGTGCGGCCCTTCGCCGGGGCAATGTCACACACGTGCCTTGTATGGCTCACGTGTTGAACCTGGTTGTCCAGCAATTTTTAGCCCACTATCCCAGACTAGATGGCCTTCTGCAGAGGGCACGGTCGCTGTGTGCTCACTTCCGCCGTTCGCATCCCGCAGCTCAGCGACTTACATCTCTACAGAAGTCGTTGGGCCTGCCACTTCACCGGCTAAAATGCGATGTGCCTACCCGGTGGAATTCAACTCTGCACATGTTGCAGCGACTGTGGCAGCACCGACAAGCCCTGGTGCAATACGTTCTGACGTATAGCCTGGGCCAACGAGATTCAGAGGTGGGGCAAATCACGCTGGAGGAGTGGTCTCAGATCAGGAACCTATGCACCCTTCTGCACAGTTTTGAAATGGCGACGAAGATGTTTAGTGCTGACGATGCCATTATCAGCATGACTATTCCGGTGATTTACATGCTGGAGCACATGTTAAACAGAATTCGGAGTCAGGTGGTGGCACAAGAGGAGGTGGAGGAAGTAGAGGAGGAGGAGTTGTATGCGGAAGGGCTAACATCTGCAAGGTCCAGACAGTCGGCAGCACCAAGGCGGCAGGCATGTGAGGGTGGGGGAGATGGTTTTACCAGGGCGCATGGTAGCAGCCAAACTAGTGAGGAAGGTGAAGGAGCCCAGGAAGAAGTGGAGGACGAACTGATGGAAGACTCATCAGATGAGGGAGACCTTGATCACATTTCTGTTGTGCGAGGTTGGGGGGAGAGGACAGAGGAAGGAAGCATGATTGTTACCTCGCCACCAACACAACAGGGACTTGGTGCTCCTGGATGCGCAACACACATGAGTGCCTTCTTGCTGCACTACCTGCAACATGACCCTCGAATTGTGAGAATTAGAAATAATCCTGACTACTGGGTTGCCACACTGTTAGATCCCCGGTACAAAAGTAAATTTGCAGAAATTATTCCTGCCATAGAAAGGGATGCACGCATGCAGGAGTATCAGCAGAGACTGTTGCAGAATCTTACATGTGCTTTTCCACAAAATACCAGTGGTGCACGTAGTGAATCTCACAGTTCCAACTTGCCAACCGTGGGACCGTCAAGTGTTCAGCACTCAAACCGTAACAGAACCACAGTATCTGCTGGTAACATCAATTTTGCGGAATCATTTCACCACTTTTTTAGCCCATCCTTTGCAAGGCCACAGGAGACAAGAAGTCTGACACATAGTCAACGCCTAGAGACGATGGTACAGGAGTATCTCCAAGTAAACATTGAAGCCACGACTGTGTCACTGGACCCTTGCTCTTTTTGGGCTTCCAATCTGGATAAATGGCCGGAGCTAGCCACTTACGCCTTGGAGATCTTGTCATGCCCCGCAGCCAGCGTTCTGTCTGAACGTGTGTTCAGCGCTGCTGGTGGTGTGCTGACAGATAAGCGCACGCGGCTCTCCACTGATAATGTAGACAGACTCACGTTCATAAAGATGAACAAATCATGGATCCGAAACGACTTTTCTACCCCTGTGTCATCCTGGGGAGAGTAAAAGCTTGATGATTGGTTAAAATCACCCTACCAACCGTTTTAAGCTTTCAAATTACTAATCATGTTTATCTGTATCTTGACTGGAAAATAATTTGGGCTTTGTAGCAGTGTGCAGCACTGATCCTATTAGGCCATCTATAATAAGCTTCACCAGATTTAAAATTAAAAATAATTTTTAGCTGCATCTAGCCCGGAAAATAATTTTGGGGCTCCGAGATGCGCAAGACACATAAGTGCCTTCTTGCTGCACTACCTGCAGCATGACCCTCATATTGTCAGAATTCGAAGTAATCATGACTACTGGGTTGCCACACTCTTAGATCCCCCAAACTTTTCGATCAACCTTTTCATTTTAATAAAGACCAAAAAAATGGTCATTTTTGAAATTATAAGCATTAGCAGGTTGTTAGAAACTGAAATCAAACAGTTTTCAACTCAAAACTTTATTCTAGGTGATGTTACATTTTCACATAGGACCCCTTGTTCGAAAGGAGCTTCTGAACTCTCTCGTCCATTGAATTTGTCAGGTTTTGGATGGTTTCTGCTTCAATTGTTTTGCATGAGGACAGAATACCCTCCCAGAGCTGTTGCTTAGATGTGAACTGCCTCCCGCCATCATAGACACTCCTTTTAATGATGCTCCAAAGGTTCTGAATGGGGTAGAGGTCAGGGGAGCATGGGGGTCACACCATAAGTTTGTCCCCTTTTATGCCCATATCAGCCAGAGATGCAGATGTTTTATGTGCAGCATGAGATGGTGCATTATCATGCAGAAAAATGATCTTGCTGTGAAATACACGGTTCTTCTTCTTGAACCATGGCAGGAAGTGCTGTTTGAGAAAATCCACATACATTATGGAGTTCATCTTTAGCGCCTTCAGGGATCCTAAAGGGGCCGACAATCTCTCTCCCCATGATTCCAGCCCAAAACATTACTCCACCTCCTCCTTGTTGGCGCTGTAGCCGTGTTTGCGTGGGGTGTCCATCAACCAGCCATCCT
Organism: Phyllobates terribilis; assembly: GCF_046119375.1. Classification (NCBI taxonomy): domain Eukaryota; kingdom Metazoa; phylum Chordata; class Amphibia; order Anura; family Dendrobatidae; genus Phyllobates; species Phyllobates terribilis. The sequence continues at coordinate 210,257,683 of NW_027362761.1, read as the reverse complement.
CCACTCCATTCATCTGGACCATCGAGCGCTGCACGGCACTCATCCGTGAACAAAACAGTTTTGAAATCAGTCTTCATGTAATGTTTGGCCCACTGGAGCCGTTTCTGCTTGTGTGAAGTGGATAGAGGAGGTCGACAGGATGGCATATGCACAGCTGCAAACCTCTGAAGGACCCTGCATCTTGTTGTTCGGGGGACGATGGAGGCACAAGCAGCTTCAAAAACTTGTCTGCTGCTATGACAAGGCTTTTTGCCGCTGCTGTTTCAACCTGACGTAATTGCCTGTAGGAAAGAGTCCTCAATTTGCCCTTATCAGCACGCACACGTGTGTACTGTGAATCAGCTACATACTTCTTGATTGCCAAGACACTTCATCCTGATCATCGCACAATGTTGATTGTAGTCATGCCTTGACCTAAACACTCCACAATTTGTTGCTTCTCAGCAGCCGACACATCCTTTTTCTTTCCCATTTTGGCAGAAAATGTAGGCTGCTTAATAATGTGAGAGAGCCTTCTTAAGTAGTCTTGCCTTTCATTGGACACACCTGCCAAACTAATTAGCACAGGTGTCTGCAATTGCTTACAGTGATATAAAGAGCCCTGACACACATCACCATCAATGAGTTTAATTGACAAACAAACAAATTCTTCCCTTATCACTCCTAAACACTTTTTGCATAATAATTTGGAACGCGGTGTACATGTGCTTTTCCACAAAACACCAGTGGTTCACGTAGTGAATCTTACAGTTCTAACTTGCCAACCGTGGTCTGTATGGAATTGTTCAATAAAGGGCCCAAAATTAAGATAACATAGATGGGAGAGGTCTCTATGAATAGGAATTCCTAAGTATTTGATACCCTGTGAGGGCCAGGCAAAGGGAAAGTTGGACTGGATGGAATCCTATATGGATTTAGGGAGGGAGACATCGAGGGCCTCAGACTTCGCTGCATTGATTTTAAAATTTTACCATGTAACAAAGTGATCTATTTCAGCCATAACAGCAGGGATGGATATATGTGATTGAGTGATATATACTAGGACATCATCAGCAAATAGAGAGCACTTGTACTCGGTGCCTCCCACCTCAATCCACCTAATATTGGGGTTATGGCGAATTGATGAGAGCAGGTGCTCCGTCACTAGGATGTATAAGAGAGGGGACAGAGGACATCCCTGCCTTGTCCCATTGGTGATTGTGAAAGGTGATGAAAATGTTCTGACGCACCCCCTGGGCCTTGGGACACCCGGAGCCGGACAGTTTTTGGTGGATGCTGGTGGTTGTAGTCTTCGTGGCGGCGATCCGGTTCCGTGGCTCAGGGCGGTCAAACCAGTGGCGGAACTATTTATGTGGTTTTGATGTTTAAATGTCCGACTACGCCACCCGTGGATTGCGGTCAGAGTGAACCGCCGCTACAGGGCAGACCGCTAAGGCTGGTGTTGTGGGTGCAGCAGAGCGTAGCATAACTCCCCACGGGAGGAGTATAGCCTCAGGGCAGTGTATGCGGAGGATGGGGGTGATGGTGCAGGGCAGCAGCAGTAACGACACGGAGTCAGTGATGCAGTTCAGGGCCTTTACTCACAGTTCTTATTATCCAGACCACGTCTGCAGGTAACGGCTGCCCACGTCGTACTGTGCTCACCAGGTGAGGGGCTCAGACAACTCCCAGATAACTTTGGAGCGCTTCACAGGACCCCCTTTGTGTGTCCTTTGTCTGGCCTTTCTTACCAACACTTCTGTCCGGCTGCCTCGGGCCTCCTCTTGGTAAACTTGGCGCCAGTTTCCCTGACCCTATGTGGTGCCTTCCTAGCGGGTGGAGCAAGGGGCTGCGCCACATAAAATGTCAGAGCCTCCGGTTTCTAGCTGAGGGTCGTTTCCTGCCTCCACTAGTTCGGGGACCGGTCTCCCCCTTTGGCCTGACCCCTCCACGCAGGTGGATTCGGGCGTGCGGTGGCGACTCGCCCGTCCGCACCCCTGGGATCCCTTCATTCCTCGTTCCTGGAGCCTTCTCCGCTTCTCTTCCTTCCTTCTCCCTCTTGCAGGCCTGGGCCTCTGTTACTAGGCCCGCCTCCGGAGCAGAGCTCATGCAGAGCCCCTGCTCCCTGCCACTTCTGCTCAGACTTCTCTGCACTGAACTAAGATGGTGCCCACCTTTTATACTCCCTTCTCAATGCACCCAGGAACTGCTTCCTCCCTGCTCCTGCACTGCAGGGTTCCCCTTCCTCAGTGTTCCCTCCCCCCACTCCAGCCAGGGACAGGGACTGTCGTGCCCATCTCAGGGGCATATTGGTCGCCCTGCCCCACGGCAATGTGGTGTAATGCATGCAGGTGTCGGGTCCTGATCCACACTCCATCCTTATCTGAGAGTGAGATATCACACCTCTGGGTGAGGTGCAATACGTCTGTAGCAACCGAGCCCTCGGTGCTACAGTTCCATTTATCTTCAGCCTAGGTGACGTATTGTGATACAGGGCCGTGATTTTGGCTATAAAAGGGTCCCCTAGACCCCTACCCCAAGCTTTTTAAGAGAATCATATATGGCGTGCCAGGAGACTCTATGGAATGCTTTCTCAGCATCCAACGAGAGTATCTACTTACAAATTTTTAACTGCATCTAGCCCAGGAAATACTTTGTGCCTAGTAGCAGTGTCTGCTAGTCAGCGGATTATCCCGGCTGTTAAGCAAGCTACACCACCTGTAGTTTGGACACTTAATTTTTTCAAAGGAAATGCTTCGGGACCACGGGATACTTAGTGAAGAGCATCAGGAGGCACCCCAAGGCATAGGGGCTGGGACTGGCACTAGGATGCCTTGCGGTGGACAGCCGAGCTCGATCCTTATAAAAGCTTTTTAACTGCAGCAGCTTTAGTGGATGCTACTGGAGCTGGAATTACGCGGCTGCTGGCATGAGACTTGCCCTCCAATAGATCCTTGTAAATGGATTTAAAGTGTATTCATTCAAATTAGAGGGACAATTTAAATTAAAAAGCTTAGAGCTGCCTCCACCACAGGGGGGCTCTCTCGACCCACCAGCGGACAGGCACCAGTATTGGGAGAGGGGGGCTGGCCGTCAGGGTTCACCGCGGCTCTGGCACAAACCCGGCGACACGGAGGTGGCACGGGCAGGAGCGGACTGGCCGTCTCGGCTTCTCACTTTTTGGATTTTAGAAGGGCATGACATGCCTATATCTGTGTCTCCCCCTCCTTTTACTCCTCCACCTCTTTTCTTTTCGCATGACTATATGTACTTGTCACTTTTCCATGTGTTAGTTGTGTCTTCTGAGCAGTTTGTCAGCTTTTGGACACCTTTGAAGGTGTTTTCTATGTGTTTCTATGTGTTTTTGTTTGCCTGCCATTGGTTTTAACGGTGTTCGAAGGTGTTCGACGAACCGAACCGAACTCGAACACTACGGGGGTGGCTCAACACTAATCATGACTAGTGGGTTGCCACACTCTTAGATCCCCCAAACTTTTCGGTCAACCTTTTCATTTTAATAAAGACCAATAAAATGGTCATTTTTGAAATTATAAGCATTAGCAGGTTATTAGAAACTGAAATCAAACAGTTTTCAACTCAAAACTTTATTCTAGGTGATGTTACATTTTCACATAGGACCCCTTGTTCGAAAGGAGCTTCTGAACTCTCTCGTCCATTGAATTTGTCAGGTTTTGGATGGTTTCTGCTTCAATTGTTTTGCATGAGGACAGAATACCCTCCCAGAGCTGTTGCTTAGATGTGAACTGCCTCCCGCCATCATAGACAATCCTTTTGATGATGCTCCAGAGGTTCTGAATGGGGTAGAGGTCAGGGGAGCATGGGGGTCACACCATAAGTTTGTCCCCTTTTATGCCCATATCAGCCAGAGATGCAGATGTTTTATGTGCAGCATGAGATGGTGCATTATCATGCAAAAAAATGATCTTGCTGTGAAATACACGGTTCTTCTTCTTGAACCATGGCAGGAAGTGCTGTTTGAGAAAATCCACATACATTATGGAGTTCATCTTTAGCGCCTTCAGGGATCCTAAAGGGGCCGACAATCTCTCTCCCCATGATTCCAGCCCAAAACATTACTCCACCTCCTCCTTGTTGGCGCTGTAGCCATGTTTGCGTGGGGTGTCCATCAACCAGCCATCCTCCACTCCATCCATCTGAACCATCGAGCGCTGCAAGGCACTCATCCGTGAACAAAACAGTTTTGAAATCAGTCTTCATGTAATGTTTGGCCCACTGGAGCCGTTTCTGCTTGTGTGAAGTGGATAGAGGAGGTCGACAGGATGGCGTATGCACAGCTGCAAACCTCTGAAGGACCCTGCATCTTGTTGTTCGGGGGACGTTGGAGGCACCAGCAGCTTCAAAAACTTGTCTGCTGCTATGACAAGGCTTTTTTGCCGCTGCTCTTTTAACCTGACGTAATTGCCTGTAGGAAAGAGTCCTCAATTTGCCCTTATCAGCACGCACACGTGTGTACTGTGAGTCAGCTACATACTTCTTGATTGCCAAGACACTTCATCCTGATCATCGCACAATGTTGATTGTAGTCATGCCTTGACCTAAACACTCCACAATTTGTTGCTTCTCAGCAGCCGACACATCCTTTTTCTTTCCCATTTTGGCAGAAAATGTAGGCTGCTTAATAATGTGAGACAGCCTTCTTAAGTAGTCTTGCCTTTCATTGGACACACCTGCCAAACTAATTAGCACAGGTGTCTGCAATTGCTTACAGTGATATAAAGAGCCCTGACACACATCACCATCAATGAGTTTAACTGACAAACAAACAAATTCACTCCTAAACACTTTTTGCATAATAATTTGGAACACAGTGTACATGTGCTTTTCCACAAAACACCAGTGGTTCACGTAGTGAATCTTACAGTTCTAACTTGCCAACCGTGGTCTGTATGGAGTTGTTCAATAAAGGTCCCAAAATTAAGATAACATAGATGGGAGAGGTCTCTATGAATAGGAATTCCTAAGTATTTGATACCCTGTGAGGGCCAGGCAAAGGGAAAGTTGGACTGGATGGAATCCTATATGGATTTGGGAGGGAGACATCGAGGGCCTCAGACTTCGCTGCATTGATTTTAAAATTTGACCATGTAACAAAGTGATCTATTTCAGCCATAACAGCATGGATGGATATATGTGATTGAGTGATATATACTAGGACATCATCAGCAAATAGAGAGCACTTGTACTCGGTGCCTCCCACCTCAATCCACCTAATATTGGGGTTATGGCGAATTGATGAGAGCAGGTGCTCCGTCACTAGGATGTATAAGAGAGGGGACAGAGGACATCCCTGCCTTGTCCCATTGGTGATTGTGAAAGGTGATGAAAATGTTCTGACGCACCCCCTGGGCCTTGGGACACCCGGAGCCGGACCCTTTTTGGTGGATGCTGGTGGTTGTAGTCTTCGTGGCGGCGACCCGGTTCCGTGGCTCAGGGTGGTCAAACCAGTGGCGGAACTATTTATGTGGTTTTGATGTTTAAATGTCCGACTACGCCACCCGTGGATTGCGGTCAGAGTGAACCGCCGCTGCAGGGCAGACCGCTGAGGCTGGTGTTGTGGGTGCAGCAGAGCGTAGCATAACTCCCCACGGGAGGAGTATAGCCTCAGGGCAGTGTATGCGGAGGATGGGGGTGATGGTGCAGGGCAGCAGCAGTAATGACACGGAGTCAGTGATGCAGTCCAGGGCCTTTACTCACAGTTCTTATTATCCAGACCACGTCTGCAGGTAACGGCTGCCCACGTCGTACTGTGCTCACCAGGTGAGGGGCTCAGACAACTCCCAGATAACTTTGGAGCGCTTCACAGTACCCCCTTTGTGTGTCCTTTGTCTGGCCTTTCTTACCAACGCTTCTGTCCGGCTGCCTCGGGCCTCCTCTTGGTAAACTTGGCACCAGTTTCCCTGACCCTATGTGGTGCCTTCCTAGCGGGTGTAGCAAGGGGCTGCGCCACATAAAATGTCACAGCCTCCGGTTTCTAGCTGAGGGTCGTTTCCCGCCTCCACTAGTTTCAGGGACCGGTCTCCCCCTTTGGCCTGACCCCTCTACGCAGGTGGATTCGGGCGTGCGGTGGCGACTCGCCCATCCGCAACCCTGGGATCCCTTCGTTCCTCGTTCCTGGAGCCTTCTCCGCTCCTCTTCCTTCCTTCTCCCTCTTCCAGGCCTGGGCCTGTGTTACTAGGCCCGCCTCCGGAGCAGAGCTCATGCACAGCCCCTGCTCCCTGTCACTTCTGCTCAGACTTCTCTGCACTGAACTAATAGTACATAGTACATAGTACATAGTACATAGTTAGTAAAGCCGAATAAAGACTTGCATCCATCAAGTTCAACCTGTTAGTTCTGTAATTGCTAAGGTTGATCCAGAGGAGGGCAAAACCCCAAATGATTTGGCCAATCTTCACCTGAGGAAAAATTCCCTCCCGACTCTGAAACCAGCAGACAGAATAAATCCCTGTATCAACCTACTATTTTATTTTATTTTTAAGTATATGCTGAAATCTGCCTGGTATCTAGAAATGCATCCAGTCCCCGCTTGAACTGGTGTAGTGAATCCGACATTACCGTCTCCTCACTCAGTGAATTCCATATTCTCACTGCTCTTACCGTAAAGAACCCCTTCCTATGCTGGTGCTGAAACCTTTTCTCTTCCAGTCTTAGTGAATGCCCTCTTGTTACCGTAATATCCCTCCTTTTGAACAAATCCCGGCCAAGGTCTCTATACTGTCCCCTAACATATTGTACACATTTATTATGTCCCCCCTCAACCTTCTCTTTTCCAGGCTGAATAGTCCTAGTTTTGCCAACCTCTCTGGGTATTGCAGTCCCTCCATTCCCTTTATTAATTTTGTTGCCCTCCTTTGTACCTTTTCAAGCTCATTTATATCCTTTCTATATATTGGGGCCCATAACTGAGCACAGTATTCCAAGTGTGGTCTGACCAGTGCTTTGTACAGTGGAAGAACAATGTTCTCCTCCTTTGCAGCTATACCTCTTCTGATACATCCCATTACCCTGTTTGCCCTTACAGCAGCGGCCTGACTTTGGGCACTCCAATTTAGTTTGCTATCAATCAAGATGCCCAAGTCCTTCTCCATCTCTGAATTCCCCAATGATTTCCCATTCAGTGAGTACTGGTGACTTCCATTTTTCCTTCCCATATGTATGACCTTACATTTCTCCTCGTTAAACCTCATTTGCCATTTAATGCTCCACCTACCCAGCTTATCCAAATCCCTCTGTAGGTCTGCACTGTCCTCTTTTGTATTAATTGTTTTACATAACTTTGTGTCATCTGCAAATATTGATATTTTACTATTTATCCCGTTGACTATGTCGTTAATAAAGATATTAAATAACATTGGGCCTAGTACAGACCCCTGTGGTACCCCACTAGTGACGCTTACCCAATCTGAGTATATTCCATTTATAACCACCCTCTGCCTTCTATCCTTTAGCCAGTTAGCTACCCACTTGCAGACATTTTCCCCCAGCCCCATCATTCTCATTTTGTATACCAACCTATTATGTGGCACGCTATCGAACGCTTTTGAGAAGTCGAGATACACGACATCCACTGGTTCCCCCTGATCTACTCGAGAGCTAACCTCCTCGTAGAAGTCAATCAGGTTTGTTTGGCAGGAGCGATTCCTCATGAATCCATGTTGGTTCGGGGTTAATAGATTATTAGCATCAAGATGCTCCGTAATTGCCTCATTAATAAAGCCTTCAAAAATTTTGCCCACAACGGACGTCAGACTCACCGGCGTCACTTTTCGCTCCCTTTTTGAATATTGGCACTACATTCGCCTGTCGCCAATCAAGTGGCACAGACCCAGTCTCAACAGAGTCCTTAAATATAAGATATAACGGTCTGTCTATCACATTACTTAGTTCCCTTAGTACCCGTGGGTGTATGCCATCAGGTCCTGGTGATTTGTTTATTTTAATGTTACTGAGGCGTTTCTGTACCCCAGCTTGGGTTAGATTTGTCATACTTAGTGGAGGATTAAGTTTGTCACTTCTCATTTCGCCTGTTAGTTCTTTTTCCTTTGTGAAAGTTGACAAAAAAAATTTATTTAATAGATTAGCTTTATCCTCATCTTTCTCTATGATTTTGCCTTCATCACTTTTTATCGGTCCAATATTATCCGATTTAATCCTTTTACTATTTATATACGTAAAGAACAGTTTGGGATTTGATCTACTTTCCCTAGCAATACGTCTCTCTGTTTTCTCCTTTGCTATTTTTATTTGTTTTTTGCAGGTTCTCGTTTTTTCCTTGTAACACATTAGTGCCTCCTTGCTGTTTTCCTGTTTTAATCTCTTGAATGCCTCTTTTTTGCTATTTAACGCCCCTTTTACGTTCTTATTCAACCATATTGGTTTCCTCTTATTTCTGGCCCTTTTATTCCCATACGGTATATACCTCTCGCACTGAGTATTCAGAATTCTTTTGAAGGTTTCCCATTTACTATTCGTATTCCTTTGATTAAGAACTTTGTCCCAGTCTATAAGTTGAAGGTTTTCTTTCAGCTGATCAAACTTCGCCCTCCTAAAGTTTAATGTTTTAGTTGTTCCCTTATTGATAACCCTACTGAAGGGCATTTTGAAATTGATAATATTATGATCGCTATTACCTAGGTGCCCCCCTATCTGTACCTCAGTTATTCTATCAGGCCTATTAGTCAATATTAAGTCCAACACGGCCTTCCCTCTCGTTGGTTCCTGCACTAGTTGGGAGAGATAATTATCCTTGATATTTGTCAAGAACCTTTTTCCTTTCTGCGATCTACAGGTTTCTGTTTCCCAGTCAATATCCGGGTAGTTGAAGTCCCCCATTACAATCACCTCATTATGTTTTGCTACTTTGTCTATTTGTCCTAATAGCAGTTTCTCATTCTCCTCTGTTATATTGGGTGGCTTATAGCAGACCCCCAGTAATATTTTATTATTATTTTTTGCCCCCTCTATCTCTACCCACATGGACTCGACCCCCTCTTCTCCCTCTCCTATATCTTCCCTTAGTCTGGGCTTTAGACGTGACCTTACATATAAGCAGACTCCTCCGCCCTTCCCCTGTTTCCGGTCCCTTCTAAATAAACTATAATCTAATAAATTTACCGCCCAGTCGTAGCTATCGTCTAGCCAAGTCTCTGTTATACCTACGATGTCATACCTCTCCTCCGATATAAGCGCCTGCAGCTCATCCGCCTTATTGGTCAGGCTTCTTGCGTTGGTCAGCATGCAAGATAAAACTTTGGGGTTATTTAGCATCCTATTCTTCTCTAACGATCTAACTGTACTATCCCCACCCCCCTCTCCACCCTCATTATATTCACTTCTCCCCTTCCCCCTTGCTTGCCTCACATCCCACCTATTTCCTTGGTTCCCCCCCCCGTCTCTAGTTTAAAAACTCCTCCAACCTATTAGTCATCTTCTTCCCCAGCACCGCTGCACCCTCCCCATTGAGGTGCAGCCCGTCCCTACGGTAGAGCCTGTAGCCGACAGCAAAGTCGTCCCAGTTCTCCATGAACCCAAACCCTTCTGCCTTGCACCAACTCTTTAGCCACTTATTCACCTCCCTAACCTCCCGTTGGCGCTCCTGTGTGGCTCGCGGGATTGGTAGTATTTCTGAGAAAACTACCTTGGAGGTCCTTGCCCTAAGCTTCCTACCTAGATCCCTGAAATCATTTTTAAGGACCCTCCATCTACCACTCACTTTGTCATTGGTGCCAATGTGGACCATGACCGCTGGGTCTTCGCCAGCCCCACCCAGTAACCTGTCAACCCGATCCGCGATGTGCCGGACTCGAGCGCCAGGGAGGCAGCACACCGTTCGGCGATCCCGGTCTTTGTGACAGATTGCCCTGTCTGTCCCCCTAATAATAGAGTCACCCACTACCAGGACCTGTCTAGCCTGCCCTACACTTCCCCCCTCCCCCTCATTACTGGAGCATACACTCCCCCGGCGGTCAGAGGATCTGTCGTGCTCCAATAATGCCGGTTCTGAACCAGCCTTCCTATACTTCTTCCCTCTATCCCTTCTAACTGTTACCCAGCTCCCTGCCTGTTCAGCCTGCGCTTCCCCACTAAGCTCCACCCCCAGTGTTGACCCATTGAGTGTCTGCTCGGTGAGCAGCAAACTCCGTTCCATGTTGTCGATGCTCCTCAGTACCGCTATCTGAGCACTTAGATCCAGGATTTGGGCTTCCAAGTGCACGATATGCTCACATCTCTCGCAGCAGTATGGATCCCTGAGCGGTAGCTCAGGGAATGCATACATTGCGCAAGATGTACACTGCACGGCTCCGGCCAACATGGACGTCATTCTAAATATGGGGATACAGTCAGTATATATGTACAAGTACAAAACACAATTATTTATATATAGGTGTATGGACGGGGATCAATTAGGGATGTGCAAGTGTATCGATTAGATATCGGCGCGGGATCAGTTAAGTATGGACGGGGGATCAATTAAGTATCAATTAAGTATGGACGGGGAATCAGCTGAGTGGGTCAGGTGGATTAATTAAGTATGGACGGTGTGTCAATTAACTATGGACTGGGATCAATAAGTATGAACTGGGGAAATAATTAATTGTGGACTAGGGAATCAATCAATTAATTATGGACAGGGGGTTTAATTAAATAGGATGGGGGGTAAAGCAAATAAATAGGTATGGACGGTGGGTCAATTAACTAAGGACTGGGGATCAATAAGTATCAATAATATCAATAAATATGGACTGGGGAAATAATTAATTGTGGTCTGGGGAATCAATCAATTAATGATGGACAGGGGTTAATTAAATATGGTGGGGGATAAGGCAAATAGATAGGGACTGGGGATGAGTAAAAGTGCCCACCTTTTATACTCCCTTATCAATGCACCCAGGAACTGCTTCCTCCCTGCTCCTGCACTACAGGGTTCCCCTTCCTCAGTGTTCCCTCCCCCAACTCCAGCCAGGGTCAGTGACTGTCGTGCCCATATCAGGGGCATATTGGTCGCCCTGCCCCACGGCAATGTGGTGTAATGCATGCAGGTGTCGGGGTCCTGATCCACACTCCATCCTTACCTGAGAGTGAGATATCACACCTCTGGGTGAGGTGCAATACCTCTGTAGCAACCGAGCCCTCAGGGTGCTACAGTTCCATTTATCTTCAGCCTAGGTGACGTATTGTGATACAGGGCCGTGATTTTGGCTATAAAAGGGTCCCCTAGACCCCTACCCCAAGCTTTTTAAGAGAATCATATATGGCGTGCCAGGAGACTCTATGGAATGCTTTCTCAGCATCCAACGAGAGTATCTAATTACAAATTTTTAACTGCATCTAGCCCAGGAAATACTTTGTGCCTAGTAGCAGTGTCTGCTAGTCAGCGGATTATCCCGGCTGTTAAGCAAGCTACACCATCTGTAGTTTGGACACTTAATTTTTTCAAAGGAAATGCTTCGGGACCACGGGATACTCAGTGAAGAGCATGAGGAGGCACCCCAAGGCATAGGGGCTGGGACTGGCAGTAGGATGCCTTGCGGTGGACAGCCGAGCTCGATCCTTATAAAAGCTTTTTAACTGCAGCAGCTTTAGTGGACGCTACTGGAGCTGGAATTACGCGGCTGCTGGCATGAGACTTGCCCTCCAATAGATCCTTGTAAATGGATTTAAAGTGTATTCATTCAAATTAGAGAGACAATTTAAATTAAAAAGCTTAGAGCTGCCTCCACCACAGGGGGGCTCACTCAACCCACCAGCGGACAGGCACCAGTATTGGGAGAGGGGGGCTGGCCGTCAGGGTTCACCGCGGCTCTGGCACAAACCCGGCGACACGGAGGTGGCACGGGCAGGAGCGGACTGAACGTGTCGGCTTCTCACTTTTTGGATTTTAGAAGGGCATGACATGCCTATATCTGTGTCTCCCCCTCCTTTTACTCCTCCACCTCTTTTCTTTTCGCATGACTATATGTACTTGTCACTTTTCCATGTGTTAGTTGTGTCTTCTGAGCAGTTTGTCAGCTTTTGGACACCTTTGAAGGTGTTTTCTATGTGTTTCTATATGTTTTTGTTTGCCTGCCATTGGTTTTAACGGTGTTCGAAGGTGTTCGACGAACAGTTCGACGAACAGTTCGGCGAACACACGGGTGTTCGACGAACCGAACCGAACTCGAACACTATGGGGGTGGCTCAACACTACTCTCAACACTGCTTTGGTCGTTCACATCTATTTCAACGCATTGTCCAAAAACATCACTTACGATGCAGTCAGTGCACAACATGTCTTCTGGTATTTCAATAATGTCTTCTCCAAGGTTATATTCATTGCTAAGTTCACCATTACCAAGTTTAAGAAGCCAGTTTCTGTACTCTGGGTCAGAAGATCGCATGTTGTTAATTAGTTGGAGTTTATTAAACTCTTTCCAAAGGTCTGACATTTTTAAGATTGACTCAATAATATTTGTTCTTGTTCCATTTGGTACAACTGGAAGGCATTGCCTAAAATCTCCGCCAAGTACAAAAACTTTACCTCCAAAAGGAATTTCATTTTTTTCAGCAATATTTGTAGTCATAACTTCACGCAGAAGTCTGTCAATTAAGCTCAAAGCATATTTGGGTGCCATGGTGCACTCATCAAGTATCAAAAGATTTGCACTGTTCAACTGTTTTCCTGCAAATGTGTCTTGCTTGATTCTGGAAACGGAGATTTCATTGACTGGAACTGGTATCCCAAAGAGTGAATGCATAGTGCGACCTCCTCTTAAAAGGTTTGTGGCAATACCTGTTGTAGCCGATGGCAATACGACTTTTCCCAACCCTCTAACGTGATGCATTAAAACTTCATAGAGGTATGTTTTACCGCTGCCTCCAGGACTGTCAATAAAGAAACATTTTGGCATTGGATCGGCTTGGTTTTCTACAGCGCTCACAATAGTGTCATATGCAATCCATTGTTCTTGATTTAAGGAGTTTTTCTTCTCTGTTGCCAACAATAATTCATAAGCTTCGTCATACTCTTGAATTTGTGCAACTTGACTTGCAGGCTGTGGCAAATTAAAGTCTGAAAACGTTTTTCCATGCAGTAGTAGGACATTTTGGACATCTTGCATGGCATAAGATTCGCAATTTTGACAATTTCCACTTTTGTTGTGAAGACGTAAGCAGTAATCTTCAATTATATGTTCTTTGAAATTTGTCCAAAGTTGAGCCGGATTTGTAGGCGGTCCAAAGACACAAATGTAGGCAAACAATTCGCGAAGTTTCTTAGGCATATGTAGGGTAACTGCATCTTCTAAAGTAAGTGTCCACATAGTATCATCCAATAGAAGTCCTAAAGCCAAAGCTGCAGCTTTAAATGTATCATGCAATACTCCATTAACTGTTTTCAAATCTTCGTAACTTCTAGCTCCTTTGACATGCAGTAGTAACAGCCGAAGGCAATATCTTTCTTGATCCTTGACACTAACAGTATACATGCGTCCAATTATTCTGATAAGTCTTCATTGTCTTGGCTTCCAAGTTTTATTCCAAACGTAATGCTCTGGAATCTCTCGATACAAATACTGCCTTGCGTTTTCGTCACATTGGTTCAGCAAAAACCATTCCATTAATGTTGATGTTGTGCTTAAATTTTTTGAGACATCTTCGACTTGAGCATTTTCAAAGAAATAAAGCTGCTGTTGATTTGGTAAATGAATAGCTAAACGTATAATTGTTATGTTCTGCTACCAAAGCTAAGGAAAGAGAGGAGATCTGTCCCTACTATAAGACTCAGCTGAATCCCTACGATGTAACAGGGAACCTGATCCTGCGATCAGACCTGCTAAAGTCCTAATCTAGTCTGTACGGAGACCTATAGATGTGAGGAGGGAATCCCTACAAGTACTAAGGACTGGGAGGAATATGGGACACCTCCTAACAGAAATAGTAGCAGACAGACGAACAAACAAAATAGATAGAACATAGAGGTCCGTAGACCAAGCAAACTAACAGAGCTAGATACAGAGCACAGGCTAGCTAGAAAGTAGATATACAACGAAGTCCAGCAAAGCCAGAAGGGCGGAGCAGGATTAAATAGGCCAACAAGGTCATGTGACCAGCAAAGGAAAAAAAACCTAACAGCAAGGTTCTAACAGTACCCTTCCTTCTAAGAGGATCCTCCGGATCCCCTAGGACCAGGCTTATCAGGAAATCTCCTGTGAAACGCTCTGATAAGTCTGGACGCGGAAACATCATCTGACCTCACCCAAGAGTTATCCTCGGGTCCGAAACCTTTCCAGGCCACAAGATACTGCAAACTACCTCTATACCGTCTAGAGTCAAGGATGCGAGAAATTTCATATTCCCCGTCCTCCACCACCGGAGGAACAGAGGCAGAGGCGTCACCATCCGACACAACAGCTTTTTTTAACAGAGAGACATGAAAGACCGGATTAATTCTCCAGGAGGTAGGAACCTCCAACCTAACAGCAGATTGGTTGACAACCTGAAGCACCTTAAAGGGTCAAACAAACTTGGGACCCAATTTCTTAGAAGGAATCCTCAACCGCAGATTCCTAGAGGACAACCAAACCATGTCACCAACAGCGAACAAAACCTCCTGTCGTTTCCTATCAAAGTAGTCTTTAGATTTTCTGTTGGCCTCCTGAAGATTACCACGCACATCCGTCCAAACTCTTTCCAAATCACCGGAAAAATTCTCCTCCTCAGGCACGGCAGATCCCAACTTGGAGAACGACCCAAACGACGGATGTCTCCCAGAACAACAAAAAAAAGGCGAACAACCAGCAGAAGAAGATGTATGATTGTTCAGAGCAAATTCGGCAAGTGGCAGAAACTCAGACCACCCCTCTTGATTGTCTGCCACAAAACAACGCAAGAACTGCTCAACATCCTGGTTTTTCCTTTCTGTCTGGCCATTAGATTCAGGATGATATCCGGACGAAAACGACAAATGAATTCCCAACCTGTCACAAAAGGCACGCCAAAAACGAGCCACGAACTGAGGACCCCTATCAGAAACAATGTCAGTAGGAACGCCATGAAGTCTGACAATTTCCTTGACAAAGGCCTTAGCGAGAGTTTTAGCGCAGGGCAGTTTGACGAAGGGAACCAAGTGACACATCTTGCTAAAACGGTCCACGACCACCCAGATGACAGTAAAACCCTCAGAGGAGGGAAGGTCAGTTATAAAGTCCATAGCCAAATGTGTCCAAGGAGCACTGGGGACCTCCAAAGGACAAAGCAACCCCGCAGCAGGAGTATGTGAGGACTTAGATCTAGCACATATAGTACATTGGCGCACCCACTTAATGACTTCCTTCTGCCATCCAGGCCACCAAAAACTGCGACCCACCAGTCTCTTGGTCTCAGAGATTCCGGGATGACCTGCCAACCGAGATTCGTGACACTCAACAAACAAATCTCTCCTAAAGGTCCCAGGCACAAACAACCTCCCATGAGGAGTGTTAGATGGGGCATTCTCCTGTGCTTTAAGAATCTCATCTTCCAAAACGGAGTCTAAAGCAGCTATCACAACACCTTCTTGTAAAATGTTTTCCTCTTTCTCAGCACCGACTATGGGAGAAAAACTGCGAGACAAGGCATCCGCCTTAACATTCTTAGTACCAGGGATGTAAGTAACGGAGAAATTAAACCGCGAGAAAAACAGTGCCCACCTAGCCTGACGGGCATTCAGGCGCTTGGCAGCATCAAGATATATCAGATTTTTATGATCCGTAAGAACCTGAACGGGAAATTCCGCACCTTCCAAGAAGTGGCGCCAGTGTTCAAATGCGAGTTTAATAGCCAATAATTCCCGATTACCAATATCGTAATTCAGTTCAGTCTCCGAAAATTTTTTTGAAAAAAAAGGCACAGGGATGTAATCCATCCCCGTTATCCTGAGACAATACTGCGCCAACCCCCACAGAGGAAGCATCAACCTCAACCAAAAACGGCCTAGTAACATCAGGCTGCATAAGGATGGGAGCAGAGGTGAACCTCTCCTTGAGATACACAAAAGCTTCAATGGCCTCAGAAGACCACTGAACCGCATCAGCACCTTTCCTGGTGAGATCAGTCAGAGGTTTGACAATACTAGAAAAATTTTTTATGAATTTTCTGTAGTAATTGGCGAAACCCAAAAACCTCTGTATCGATTTCAAACCAATAGGCCTAGGCCATTCCTGCACAGCCTGAACCTTAACCGGATCCATCTCAAAACCTTTGCTGGAGATAATGTAGCCCAAAAAACTAATTCTCTGTACAGCGAACTCACATTTCTCCAGCTTAGCAAAAAGCGAATTGTCCATTAATAACTGTAATACCTCACGCACGCTCCGCCAATGAGACTCCAGATCTGGCGAATAAATCAAAATGTCATCCAAATACACAACCACATTTTTACCGATCAAAGGTCTAAGGATGTCATTAATCAGATTCTGAAAAAATGCAGGAGCATTAGTAAGACCAAAAGGCATCACCAGATTCTCAAAATGACCCACAGGAGTGTTAAAAGCAGTCTTCCACTCATCACCCTCCTTCATGCGCAACAGATTGTATGCCCCCTTAAGGTCAATTTTAGAGAACCACTTGGCCCCCAATAACTGGTTAAACAGATCAGGAATCAATGGCAGTGGGTAAGGATTGCGTACCGTAATTTTGTTAATCTCACGAAAATCCAGACAAGGACGTAAACCGCCGTCCTTTTTTTTTACAAAAAAAAATCCAACCGCCACAGGAGACTTAGAGGGCCTAATGTGACCGGCGGCCAAACTTGTCTGTATGTATTCCTCCAAAGCCTTCCTCTCAGGAATGGTAAGGTTAAATAAACGACTTTTAGGAAGAGTCGCTCCAGGGACAAATTCAATAGAACAATCATAGTCTCTATGGGGAGGCAAAACCTGCGATTCCTTCTCAGAAAAAACTCTCCAAAAATCCTGAATAGGAACAGGCAATTCTCCCCTATCCAAAGCTGCAATACGCCCGTTACAACACTTGTCATAACATTTATGGCTCCAGGATTTAATTTCACTGGTAGACCAATCCAGTACAGGATTGTGAAATTTTAACCAGGGCAAACCCAATATTACTGGAGAAGGCAAGTTATTCAACACTACCAAATCCAATTTCTCATGGTGAACACCATTAATAGTGAGAGGAAATTCACTGACCTTGAGAGTAATATTCTTCAAAGGGGAGCCATCCACAGAAACCACAGCAATGGGGGATGATAAAGGTTCAGGTTTTAAATTGAGTTTTTCCACGAATCCCCCATCAATTACATTCAGTGTAGACCCGCAATCAACAAACACCCGAAATTCCATTAATTTTTCCTGAGCAATCGTGGAAGCAGCTAAAAATATACCCTTGGAATTTAAACAGGCAATACGGGCGTGACTGACCATTTTTTTTTCTTTCTTCATACGAAGCTCACAGCCTTTAATCAAATGACCAGATTTTCCGCAATAGAAACACAAGCCTTCTGAAAAACGACGGTCTTTTTCTTGAGAGCGAGGTGCCACCGATCCAATCTCCATCGGTTCACCACTGTTAGTACACACATTATCATAACCAGAAACTGACATAGCAGAGGATTTGCTCTCATTAACCCTAGCACGCAGTCTTCTATCCACCCGTATAGCTAATTGCATAGCCTGTTGCAAATCCTCAGGTGTAGGATAAGCAATTAGCAGGTCTTTAACCCTTTCACTGAGCCCAGCAAGAAATAGACTTTTCAGAGCAGAATCGTTCCACCCTGTTTGAGTGGACCAACGACGAAAATGAGTACAATATTTTTCGACATTACCTGATCCTTGTTTTAAACGTCTCAACTCAGTCTCAGCTGATGCCACACGGTCAGGATCATCATATAATAGTCCTAAAGCAGAAAAAAAACTATCCACTGATCTGAAGCATGTATCACTAGGTTGCAAAGAAAAGGCCCACTCCTGAGGCTCTTTGCGCAAAAGTGACATTATGAACCCTACGCGCTGGGATTCATCCCCAGAGGACTTGGGTCTCAAACGAAAATACAATAAGCAAGCATTTTTAAATGAAAAAAATTCTCGATGTTCACCAAAAAATAAATCCGGCAAACATACCTTAGGCTCCAAGAAATATGCTCCAGGACAGTTACTCACGTGCTGACGGAGCTCGGCCACTTCCAGAGAGAGTCCCTGCAGGTGTTTAGCCAAATCCTGAACCAACACCATGATGGAACAAAAAAAAAAAAAAAAAAAAAATCTTTCCTTAGAGAATTTGCAGGCTGGACTTACTGTTATGTTCTGCTACCAAAGCTAAGGAAAGAGAGGAGATCTGTCCCTACTATAAGACTCAGCTGAATCCCTACGATGTAACAGGGAACCTGATCCTGCGATCAGACCTGCTAAAGTCCTAATCTAGTCTGTACGGAGACCTATAGATGTGAGGAGGGAATCCCTACAAGTACTAAGGACTGGGAGGAATATGGGACACCTCCTAACAGAAATAGTAGCAGACAGACGAACAAACAAAATAGATAGAACATAGAGGTCCGTAGACCAAGCAAACTAACAGAGCTAGATACAGAGCACAGGCTAGCTAGAAAGTAGATATACAATGAAGTCCAGCAAAGCCAGAAGGGCGGAGCAGGATTAAATAGGCCAACAAGGTCATGTGACCAGCAAAGGAAAAAAAACCTAACAGCAAGGTTCTAACAGTAATGGCATGGGATTGGAAATGCAAATATTCTCCAAGCAGCTTCTGGAGCACTGACATATCTTTAGTCAAGAAACCGTGATGATTCATCGTGATTGACTGTTTTTTGTTGTATTTCGATGTTAGCTTTGTCATGCCCCTTGTAGATGTACTTGAAAAGATATTTAACACTTTTTATTGAAGCGCAGATTTCAACGTTGATGTGACAGTTGTAGCGTTTTAATAAGTACGGGTTGTATGGAACTATCCATGAGTTATTTATAATCTTTTTGTTGTGTACAATGTTATCAATCAGATGTCTCCGGTAGGATGGGTAGCCGTCCAAATCTTTAACAGTGTGCTGTTTCAACTGCTTTGGAAACCCTTTTGTACACTTTCCATTTTCCATGCATGGAGTTTTTGGATTTGCTACACCGCATGGACCATGAACCATATTAAAGATTACAATATTATACAATTCAGGATACTTTTCTTGGTTAGGAATTTCAGCCCACACTATGTTGTCAATTTCGTCCTCCGTGTGAAATTTGGAATCCGCGTCTAAAATAATTAGTATATGCGCATGTGGGAGACCTTGTTTCTGAAACTCTATGACATGTACCATTGCTACGACTGTTCCAAAAAGCCCATTTTTGATGTCTTTAAAAAGGCTGCTGAGTTTTAGTCGAAATACGCGTGCAACTAAGTCCGACCTGTGTTCAACTTGCTGCCTGGGTTGTAGATTTTCGGTAATTTCCGGCCATTTAGGATTACAGGTCATTGTTAAAAAAATGTCAGGTCTTCCATACTTTGTTACTATTGCCATTGCATCTTGATAACGCTGTTGCATGTTGCGGGGGCTACCTTCAAAGGACGACGGGAGAATTACTGTTTTTCCAATTGGAATTCCTTTTTGGATGGATTGTTTTTGCAAATGTTCTTGAAGAACGCAGTAGTCTTCAACTTTAAGTTTTTTTTGGTTCATTCATATGAAATTGAGCCGATTAGCTTCAATTTTAACGTATGCATCGACTAAGTACTGTTGTGTCAGTTTCCCACCGTTTAAAATAGGATTGAAGTAATTTCGCACAGACAGAAGAAAACTGTAGTACTGTAGTTGTGTAATTCTTCTTGAAGTTTCTTGCTGGTGTAGGTTTTCATGCCACCCTTGATCACTGCTTGGAAAGAATAGCAGATACAGAAGAGCATCAAGGTTGCTGTGCAAAATGCTAACACGTTGTGTTTTAGGAACGAAAGGGTTGTTTTTGTCTGGCTTAAGATGGACTAATATATCTCTTTGAAAAGGAGGCTCTCCATCATCATTTTGAAAAACAACTGCGACCTCACTTACACGTGGTTTGTTGTAACATCAGGGATCTTGTTGACATTCTTGTTTAATGGGCATGATAATAGAAGGCATTTCCGTTCCATTTTGTATAGTTCTCTGTTCCTCGTCAGCTTCGACATCTTTTAGCATGCGATATGCGGCAGCAAATGGGATGATTGTTTGTAAATGTATGGCAATTAGATTCATCAGTTCTGCATTACACTTTTCATTTTCTTTTCGGTTCATCCTTTGTTCTGTAGCCTCATTTGGATCAAAGATGTATAATTGTGCAAATGTTGGTGGTTGTCCTAGTTCTGGGTGAAGTGTTCCAGTGTGGTGGTAGATCTGGCCATGAATTTTAAAACAATACGGTCCGAATCCAGGGGGCGGTGCAATGTTGGCACCAAAAGAAGCAAACGCATGAGAACTGTTGATACTTCTGATATTTTCCATAAAATTTCTACTGTGTTCATGCGTTCCTTTCATCAACTGCTCAAACAGATCTGAGTAGTGACATCTTGGTAGCATCACTTTTCCTTTTTGGCAGCACTGAGTAAACTGATTGTCAGATGGTTTTTCCTCGATGAAATTCAGAGAGTCGCATTTTGAACAAACTACATTCATCTTCCCACAGTAGTGTTGAATAATTATAGTTTCATTGTCTATTACGTAACGTGCAAGTTGTTGAATGTTCTGCTGGGTTTGCCTTAGTTGGTAGAGCATTCGTTTTTGATAAATTTGTCGATCGTGTTGTTCTTGGTTTGTCCTGGATTCTGGAGATTCATTCAGCCGACATTGTCTATGGGATTCCGCATCGTGTTCCTGTCTAGCCGCAGTGTGTTGCGGTGTTTCACGTTGTCTGTGAGATTCTGCATCCTGGGCTTGTCTGGTGGTAGTGTGTTGTGGTGTCTCCTGTTTCCGACATTGTCTGTGAGATTCCGCATCCTGGGCTTGTCTGGCAACAGTGTGTTGTGGTGTCTCTTGTTCCCGGCGTTTTTGGTGAGATTCCGCATCCTGGGCTTGTCTGGTGCCAGTGTGTTGTGGAGTCTCTTGTTCCCGACGTTGTCTGTGACATTCGGCATCCTGGGCTTGTCTGGCGACAGTGTGTTGTGGTGTCTCCTGTTCCCGACGTTTTCTGTGAGATTGCACATCCTGGGCTTGTCTGCCGGCAGTGTGTTGTGGTGTCTCCTGGTCCCGAAGTTTTCTGTGAGCTTCCGCATCCTGGGCTTGTTTGCCGGCAGTGTGTCGTGTGTCTCCTGTTGCCAAATTTTTCTGTGAGCTTCCGCATCCTGGGCTTGTCTGGTGGCAGTGTGTGTTGTTGTCTCCTGCTTCCGAAGATTTCTGTGAGCTTCCGCATCCTGGGCTTGTCTGCCGGCAGTGTGTTGTGGTGTCTCCTGTTCCCAGCGTTTTTGGTGAGATTCTGCATCCTGGGCTTGTCTGACGGCAGTGTGTTGCGGTGTGTCCTGTTCCTGGCGTTTTTGGCGATATTCTGCATCCTTGGCTTGTCTGGCGGCAGTGTGTTGCGGTGTCTCCTGTTCCCGGCGTTTTTGTTGAGATTCCGCATCGTGGGCTTGTCTGGTGGCAGTGTGTTGCGGTGTCTCCTGCTTCCGGAGTTTTTGGTGAGAATCCGCATCCTGGGCTTGTCTGGCGGCAGTGTGTTGCGGTGTGTCCTGCTCCCGGCGTTTTTGTTGAGCTTCCGCATCCTGGGCTTGTCTGGCGGCAGTGTGTTGCGGTGTCTCCTGTTCCCGGCGTTTTTGTTGAGATTCCGCATCCTGGGCTTGTCTGGCGGCAGTGTGTTGCGGTGTCTCCTGTTCCCGTCGTTTTTGGTGAGCTTCCACATCCTGGGCTTGTCTGGCAGCAGTGTGTTGCGATGTCTCCTGTTCCCGGCGTTTTTGTTGAGCTTCCACATCCTGGGCTTGTCTGGCAGCAGTGTGTTGCGATGTCTCCTGTTCCCGGCGTTTTTGTTGAGCTTCCGCATCCTGGGCTTGTCTGGCGGCAGTGTGTTGCGGTGTCTCTTGTTCCCGGCGTTTTTTGTGACATTCGGCATCCTGGGCTTGTCTGGCGGCAGTGTGTTGCGGTGTCTCCTGTTCCTGGCGTTTTTGGTGAGCTTCCGCATCCTGGGCTTGTCTGGCGGCAGTATGTTGTGGTGTCTCCTGTTCCCGGCGTTTTTTGTGAGATTCCGCATCCTGGGCTTGTCTGGCGGCAGTATGTTCTGGTGTCTGTTGCTCTCGACGTTGTCATTTTCTTGCTGCTTCTGCTGCTTTTCTGTCTTCCTCCGTGTCATATTTAGAGATGAGCATTGTTCTACTCGAACTGTTCGCCAATCTCAAATTCGAGCTGTTTTGGGCGGTGTTCGAGCCGTTCGGCGAACACGAACAATTTGAGAAAAATTCGGCTGTTCGAGGTTATGTTCGATAACTGTTCGTGCACCAAAATCATAACTGGATTTTTTCTCAGTAATGATGAAAATTAATGTTAATGCGCAGTTTGAGTGTACAGCGGGGTGGGGGGAGGGGCAGGGGATGGATCTCTGCAGGAACAATGAAGATCTCCATTTTTTTTCTCTTTCCCGCATTTACAGTGGGGAGGTGCAATCTGTCAGCCTATCAGCAGCGCACACACGGAGCGAAGTGCTTTTTTTCACACAACCAAGGGCATGTGTCATTGGCAGTGTATGTCACATGTCCTTGCCCTATAAGACCAAGCCATTTTCCCCATCGCCACCATTTTCTCACTGCTGCAGCTGCGTGTTAGACGGCACCGCTGTTGCTGTGTGCGCTATACCTTGTTAATTTCAAGCCAATTTTCGCACAAATCTACAGATAGCTTGGGAGTAGGGAATAGTTGTGATTGCAGTCCTTTTAAGGACTAGGTTACAGCATTTCCTATGACTTTTATCAGGCAGGTCTGTGCTCTTAAATAGATAGGTTGTGGGAGTAAAGACTAATTGTAATTGGAGTCCTTTTCAGGACTAGGTTACATCAGTTCCTATCAGTTTTTGCCAGGCAGGTCTGTGCCAGTGCTGTGCAAGTTTTTTTCACAGCATTTGGCTGAATCTAGCAAAGCTAATCCTTTTTGGCCTATTGCAGAGTGTGTTAGTCAGTGGAGTAGCCTATCTGTGTTGCAAGATATACCACCTGTGTATAGAATACCAATTTTTTTACTGCACCTAGTGAAGTAAAATCTTTTGGGCATAGCATCATTCTATTAGTCCATCTATACTGACCTCCATCAGGTTGCAAATTGAATATAATTTTTTTCTGCATCTAGCTCTGAAAAAATATTGGGCTTCTAGCTGTGTGTGGGACTTGTTGTATTAGTCCATCTATACTGACCTCCATCAGGTTGCAAACTGAATATATTTTTTTCTGCATCTACCTCTGAAAAAATATTTGTTATGTTCTGCTACCAGAGCTAAGGAAAGAGAGGAGATCTGTCCCTACGATAGAACTCAGCTTAATCACTACGATGTAACAGGGGACCTGATCCTGCGATCGGACCTGCTAAAGTCCTAAGCTAGTCTGTACGGAGACCTATAAATGTGGGGAAGGAATCCCTACAAGTACTAAGGACTGGGAGGAAAATGGGACACCTCCTAACCGAAATAGTAGCAGACAGACGAACAAACAAAATATAAAGAACACAGAGGTCCGTAGACCAAGCAAACTAACAGAGTTAGATACAGAGCACAGGCTAGCTAGAAAGTAGTTATACAATGAAGTCCAGCAAAGCCAGAAGGGCGGAGCAGGATTAAATAGGCCAACAAGGTCATGTGACCAGCAAAGGAAAAAACCTAAGAGCAAGGTTCTAACAGTACCCCCCCTTCTAAGAGGATCCTCCGGATCCCCTAGGACCAGGCTTATCAGGAAATCTCCTGTGAAACGCTCTGATAAATCTGGACGCGGAAACATCATCCGACCTCACCCAAGAGTTATCCTCGGGTCCGAAACCTTTCCAGGCCACAAGATACTGCAAACTACCTCTATACCGTCTAGAGGTAAGGATGCGAGAAATTTCATATTCCCCGTCCTCCACCACCGGAGGAACAGAGGCAGAGGCGTCACAATCCGATACAACAGCTTTTTTCAACAGAGAGACATGAAATACCGGATTAATTCTCCAGGAGGTAGGAACCTCCAACCTAACAGCAGATTGGTTGACAACCTGAAGCACCTTAAAGGGCCCTACAAACTTGGGACCCAATTTCTTAGAAGGAATCCTCAACCGCAGATTCCTAGAGGACAACCAAACCATGTCACCAACAGCGAACAAAACCTCCTGTCGTTTCCTATCAAAGTAGTCTTTCGATTTTCTGTTGGCCTCCTGAAGATTACCACGCACATCCGTCCAAACTCTCTCCAAATCACCGGAAAAATTCTCCTCCTCAGGCACGGCAGATCCCAACTTGGAGAACGACCCAAACGACGGATGTCTCCCAGAACAACAAAAAAAAGGCGAACAACCAGCAGAAGAAGATGTATGATTGTTCAGAGCAAATTCAGCAAGTGGCAGAAACTCAGACCACCCCTCTTGATTGTCTGCCACAAAACAACGCAAGAACTGCTCAACATCCTGGTTTTTCCTTTCTGTCTGGCCATTAGATTCAGGATGATATCCGTACGAGAACGACAAATGAACTCCCAACCTGTCACAAAAGGCACGCCAAAAACGAGCCACGAACTGAGGACCCCTATCAGAAACAATGTCAGTAGGAACACCATGAAGTCTGACAATTTCCTTGACAAAGGCCTTAGCGAGAGTTTTAGCGCAGGGCAGTTTGATGAAGGGAACCAAGTGACACATCTTGCTAAAACGGTCCACGACCACCCAGATGACAGTAAAACCCTCAGAGGGGGGAAGGTCAGTTATAAAGTCCATAGCCAAATGTGTCCAAGGAGCACTGGGAACCTCCAAAGGACAAAGCAACCCCGCAGCAGGAGTATGTTAGGACTTAGATCTAGCACATATAGTACATTGACGCACCCACTTAATGACTTCCTTCTGCCATCCAGGCCACCAAAAACTGCGACCCACCAGTCTCTTGGTCTCAGAGATTCCGGGATGACCTGCCAACCGAGATTTGTGACACTCAACAAACAAATCTCTCCTAAAGGTCCCAGGCACAAACAACCTCCCATGAGGAGTGTTAGATGGGGCATTCTCCTGTGCTTTAAGAATCTCATCTTCCAAAACGGAGTCCAAAGCAGCTATCACAACACCTTCTTGTAAAATGTTCTCCTCTTTCTCAGCACCGACTATGGGAGAAAAACTGCGAGACAAGGCATCCGCCTTAACATTCTTAGTACCAGGGATGTAAGTAATGGAGAAATTAAACCGCGAGAAAAACAGTGCCCACCTAGCCTGACGGGCATTCAGGCGCTTGGCAGCATCAAGATATATCAGATTTTTATGATCCGTAAGAACCTAAACGGGAAATTCCGCACCTTCCAAGAAGTGGCGCCAGTGTTCAAATGCGAGTTTAATAGCCAATAATTCCCGATTACCAATATCGTAACTCAGTTCAGTCTCCGAAAATTTTTTTGAAAAAAAGGCACAGGGATGTAATCCATCCCCGTTATCCTGAGACAACACTGAGCCAACCCCCACAGAGGAAGCATCAATCTCAACCAAAAACGGCTTAGTCACATCAGGCTGCATAAGGATGGGAGCAGAGGTGAACCTCTCCTTGAGATACACAAAAGCTTCAATGGCCTCAGAAGACCACTGAACCGCATCAGCACTAGTGTTGAGCCACCCCCGTAGTGTTCGAGTTCGGTTCGGTTCGTCGAACACCCGTGTGTTCGCCGAACTGTTCGTCGAACTGTTCGTCGAACACCTTCGAACACCGTTAAAACCAATGGCAGGCAAACAAAAACACATAGAAACACATAGAAAACACCTTCAAAGGTGTCCAAAAGCTGACAAACTGCTCAGAAGACACAACTAACACATGGAAAAGTGACAAGTACATATAGTCATGCGAAAATAAAAGAGGTGGAGGAGTAAAAGGAGGGGGAGACACAGATATAGGCATGTCATGCCCTTCTAAAATCCAAAAAGTGAGAAGCCGACACGGCCAGTCCGCTCCTGCCCGTGCCACCTCCGTGTCGCCGGGTTTGTGCCAGAGCCGCGGTGAACCCTGATGGCCAGCCCCCCTCTCCCAATACTGGTGCCTGTCCGCTGGTGGGTCGAGCGAGCCCCCCTGTGGTGGAGGCAGCTCTAAGCTTTTTAATTTAAATTGTCTCTCTAATTTGAATGAATACACTTTAAATCCATTTACAAGGATCTATTGGAGGGCAAGTCTCATGCCAGCAGCCGCGTAATTCCAGCTCCAGTAGCGTCCACTAAAGCTGCTGCAGTTAAAAAGCTTTTATAAGGATCGAGCTCGGCTGTCCACCGCAAGGCATCCTACTGCCAGTCCCAGCCCCTATGCCTTGGGGTGCCTCCTGATGCTCTTCACTGAGTATCCCGTGGTCCCGAAGCATTTCCTTTGAAAAAATGAAGTGTCTAAACTACAGGTGGTGTAGCTTGCTTAACAGCCAGGATAATCCGCTGACTAGCAGACACTGCTACTAGGCACAAAGTATTTCCTGGGCTAGATGCAGTTAAAAATTTGTAATTAGATACTCTCGTTGGATGCTGAGAAAGCATTCCATAGAGTCTCCTGGCACGCCATATATGATTCTCTTAAAAAGCTTGGGGTAGGGGTCTAGGGGACCCTTTTATAGCCAAAATCACGCCCCTGTATCGCAATACGTCACCTAGGCTGTAGATAAATGGAACTGTAGCACCCTGAGGGCTCGGTTGCTACAGACGTATTGCACCTCACCCAGAGGTGTGATATCTCACTCTCAGGTAAGGATGGAGTGTGGATCAGGACCCGACACCTGCATGCATTACACCACATTGCCGTGGGGCAGGGCGACCAATATGCCCCTGAGATGGGCACGACAGTCCCTGTCCCTGGCTGGAGTGGGGGGAGGGAACACTGAGGAAGGGGAACCCTGTAGTGCAGGAGCAGGGAGGAAGCAGTTCCTGGGTGCATTGAGAAGGGAGTATTAAAGGTGGGCACCATCTTAGTTCAGTGCAGAGAAGTCTGAGCAGAAGTGGCAGGGAGCAGGGGCTCTGCATGAGCTCTGCTCCGGAGGCGGGCCTAGTAACAGAGGCCCAGGCCTGGAAGAGGGAGAAGGAAGGAAGAGGAGCGGAGAAGGCTCCAGGAACGAGGAATGAAGGGATCCCAGGGGTGCGGACGGGCGAGTCGCCACCGCACGCCCGAATCCACCTGCGTGGAGGGGTCAGGCCAAAGGGGGAGACCGGTCCCCGAACTAGTGGAGGCAGGAAACGACCCTCAGCTAGAAACCGGAGGCTCTGACATTTTATGTGGCGCAGCCCCTCGCTACACCCGCTAGGAAGGCACCACATAGGGTCAGGGAAACTGGCGCCAAGTTTACCAAGAGGAGGCCCGAGGCAGCCGGACAGAAGTGTTGGTAAGAAAGGCCAGACAAAGGACACACAAAGGGGGTCCTGTGAAGTGCTCCAAAGTTATCTGGGAGTTGTCTGAGCCCCTCACCTGGTGAGCACAGTACGACGTGGGCAGCCGTTACCTGCAGACGTGGTCTGGATAATAAGAACTGTGAGTAAAGGCCCTGGACTGCATCACTGACTCCGTGTCGTTACTGCTGCTGCCCTGCACCATCACCCCCATCCTCCGCATACACTGCCCTGAGGCTATACTCCTCCCGTGGGGAGTTATGCTACGCTCTGCTGCACCCACAACACCAGCCTCAGCGGTCTGCCCTGGAGCGGCGGTTCACTCTGACCGCAATCCACGGGTGGTGTAGTCGGACATTTAAACATCAAAACCACATAAATAGTTCCGCCACTGGTTTGACCGCCCTGAGCCACGGAACCGGGTCGCCGCCACGAAGACTACAACCACCAGCATCCACCAAAAAGGGTCCGGCTCCGGGTGTCCCAAGGCCCAGGGGGTGCGTCAGAACATTTTCATCACCTTTCACAATCACCAATGGGACAAGGCAGGGATGTCCTCTGTCCCCTCTCTTATACATCCTAGTGACGGAGCACCTGCTCTCATCAATTCGCCATAACCCCAATATTAGGTGGATTGAGGTGGGAGGCACCGAGTACAAGTGCTCTCTATTTGCTGATGATGTCCTAGTATATATCACTCAATCACATATATCCATCCATGCTGTTATGGCTGAAATAGATCACTTTGTTACATGGTCAAATTTTAAAATCAATGCAGCGAAGTCTGAGGCCCTCGATGTCTCCCTCCCCAAATCCATATAGGATTCCATCCAGTCCAACTTTCCCTTTGCCTGGCCCTCACAGGGTATCAAATACTTAGGAATTCCTATTCATAGAGACCTCTCCCATCTATGTTATCTTAATTTTGGGCCCTTTATTGAACAATTCCATACAGACCACAGTTGGCAAGTTAGAACTGTAAGATTCACTACGTGAACCACTGGTGTTTTGTGGAAAAGCACATGTACACCGCGTTCCAAATTATTATGCAAAAAGTGTTTAGGAGTGATAAGGGAAGAATTTGTTTGTTTGTCAGTTAAACTCATTGATGGTGATGTGTGTCAGGGCTCTTTATATCACTGTAAGCAATTGCAGACACCTGTGCTAATTAGTTTGGCAGGTGTGTCCAATGAAAGGCAAGACTACTTAAGAAGGCTCTCTCACATTATTAAGCAGCCTACATTTTCTGCCAAAATGGGAAAGAAAAAGGATGTGTCGGCTGCTGAGAAGCAACAAATTGTGGAGTGTTTAGGTCAAGGCATGACTACAATCAACATTGTGCGATGATCAGGATGAAGTGTCTTGGCAATCAAGAAGTATGTAGCTGATTCACAGTACACACGTGTGCGTGCTGATAAGGGCAAATTGAGGACTCTTTCCTACAGGCAATTACGTCAGGTTGAAAGAGCAGCGGCAAAAAAGACTTGTCATAGCAGCAGACAAGTTTTTGAAGCTGCTTGTGCCTCCAACGTCCCCCGAACAACAAGATGCAGGGTCCTTCAGAGGTTTGCAGCTGTGCATACGCCATCCTGTCGACCTCCTCTATCCACTTCACACAAGCAGAAACGGCTCCAGTGGGCCAAATATTACATGAAGACTGATTTCAAAACTGTTTTGTTCACGGATGAGTGCCGTGCAGCGCTCGATGGTCCAGATGGATGGAGTGGAGGATGGCTGGTTGATGGACACCCCACGCAAACACGGCTACAGCGCCAACAAGGAGGAGGTGGAGTAATGTTTTGGGCTGGAATCATGGGGAGAGAGATTGTCGGCCCCTTTAGGATCCCTGAAGGCGCTAAAGATGAACTCCATAATGTATGTGGATTTTCTCAAACAGCACTTCCTGCCATGGTTCAAGAAGAAGAACTGTGTATTTCACAGCAAGATCATTTTTCTGCATGATAATGCACCATCTCATGCTGCACATAAAACATCTGCATTTCTGGCTGATATGGGCATAAAAGGGGACAAACTTATGGTGTGACCCCCATGCTCCCCTGACTTCTACCCCATTCAGAACCTTTGGAGCATCATTAAAAGGAGTGTCTATGATGGCGGGAGGCAGTTCACATCTAAGCAACAGCTCTGGGAGGGTATTCTGTCCTCATGCAAAACAATTGAAGCAGAAACCATCCAAAACCTGACAAATTCAATGGACGAGAGAGTTCAGAAGCTCCTTTCGAACAAGGGGTCCTATGTGAAAATGTAACATCACCGAGAATAAAGTTTTGAGTTGAAAACTGTTTGATTTCAGTTTCTAACAACCTGCTAATGCTTATAATTTCAAAAATGACCATTTTTTTGGTCTTTATTAAAATGAAAAGGTTGATCGAAAAGTTTGGGGGATCTAAGAGTGTGGCAACCCAGTAGTCATGATTACTTCGAATTCTGACAATATGAGGGTCATGCTGCAGGTAGTGCAGCAAGAAGGCACTTATGTGTCTTGCGCATCTCGGAGCCCCAAAATTATTTTCCGGGCTAGATGCAGCTAAAAATTATTTTTAATTTTAAATCTGGTGGAGCTTATTATAGATGGCCTAATAGGATCAGTGCTGCACACTGCTACAAAGCCCAAATTATTTTCCAGTCAAGATACAGATAAACATGATTAGTAATTTGAAAGCTTAAAACGTTTGGTAGGGTGATTTTAACCAATCATCAAGCTTTTACTCTCCCCAGGATGACACAGGGGTAGAAAAGTCGTTTCGGATCCATGATTTGTTCATCTTTATGAACGTGAGTCTGTCTACATTATCAGTGGAGAGCCGCGTGCGCTTATCTGTCAGCACACCACCAGCAGCGCTGAACACACGTTCAGACAGAACGCTGGCTGCGGGGCATGACAAGATCTCCAAGGCGTAAGTGGCTAGCTCCGGCCATTTATCCAGATTGGAAGCCCAAAAAGAGCAAGGGTCCAGTGACACAGTCGTGGCTTCAATGTTTACTTGGAGATACTCCTGTACCATCGTCTCTAGGCGTTGACTATGTGTCAGACTTCTTGTCTCCTGTGGCCTTGCAAAGGATGGGCTAAAAAAGTGGTGAAATGATTCCGCAAAATTTATGTTACCAGCAGATACTGTGGTTCTGTTACGGTTTGAGTGCTGAACACTTGACGGTCCCACGGTTGGCAAGTTGGAACTGTGAGATTCACTACGTGCACCACTGGTATTTTGTGGAAAAGCACATGTAAGATTCTGCAACAGTCTCTGCTGATACTCCTGCATGCATGCATCCCTTTCTATGGCAGGAATAATTTCTGCAAATTTACTTTTGTACCGGGGATCTAACAGTGTGGCAACCCAGTAGTCAGGATTATTTCTAATTCTCACAATTCGAGGGTCATGTTGCAGGTAGTGCAGCAAGAAGGCACTCATGTGTGTTGTGCATCCAGGAGCACCAAGTCCCTGTTGTGTTGGTGGCGAGGTAACAATCATGCTTCCTTCCTCTGTCCTCTCCCCCCAACCTCGCACAACAGAAATGTGATCAAGGTCTCCCTCATCTGATGAGTCTTCCATTAGTTCGTCCTCCACTTCTTCCTGGGCTCCTGCACCTTCCTCACTAGTTTGGCTGCTACCATGCGCCCTGGTAAAACCATCTCCCCC
The DNA here is from genome assembly GCF_046119375.1 of Phyllobates terribilis. Classification (NCBI taxonomy): domain Eukaryota; kingdom Metazoa; phylum Chordata; class Amphibia; order Anura; family Dendrobatidae; genus Phyllobates; species Phyllobates terribilis. The sequence goes on along the minus strand of NW_027362761.1, from coordinate 210,226,516 downwards.
ACCCTCACATGCCTGCCGCCTTGGTGCTGCCGACCGTCTGGACCTTGCAGATGTTAGCCCTTCCGCATACAACTCCTCCTCCTCTACTTCCTCCACCTCCTCTTGTGCCACCACCTGACTCCGAATTCTGTTTAACATGTGCTCCAGCATGTAAATCACCGGAATAGTCATGCTGATAATGGCATCGTCAGCACTAAACATCTTCGTCGCCATTTCAAAACTGTGCAGAAGGGTGCATAGGTCCCTGATCTGAGACCACTCCTCCAGCATGATTTGCCCCACCTCTGAATCTCGTTGGCCCAGGCTATACGTCAGAACGTATTGCACCAGGGCTTGTCGGTGCTGCCACAGTCGCTGCAACATGTGCAGAGTTGAATTCCACCGGGTAGGCACATCGCATTTTAGCCGGTGAAGTGGCAGGCCCAACGACTTCTGTAGAGATGTAAGTCGCTGAGCTGCGGGATGCGAACGGCGGAAGTGAGCACACAGTGACCGTGCCCTCTGCAGAAGGCCATCTAGTCTGGGATAGTGGGCTAAAAATTGCTGGACAACCAGGTTCAACACGTGAGCCATACAAGGCACGTGTGTGACATTGCCCCGGCGAAGGGCCGCACCCAGGTTTGCAGCATTGTCGCACACGGCCTTCCCTGGTTTCAGGTCCAGTGGAGACAACCATTCATGAAATTGGTTCTCCAGAGCTGACCACAACTCCTCAGCTGTGTGACTCACATTTCCCAGACATTTCAAAGTAAAAACCGCCTGATGACGTTGAGCCCTACTGCCAGCATAGTAAGGAGGTGTGCAGGATCCCTTCTGCGCAGTTAGAAAGCTTGTGGCATGACCAGACAGGCTTTGTGTGCAGGTTGAAGACCGAGAGGAGGTTGAGGAGGCAGAAGCAGTGGAGGAACTTTGACATAAAGAGGATTGACGCACAACTCGTGGGGACGGCAAGACTTGGACAGCAGCCCCTTGTCCTGCTGTCACCATAGTTACCCAGTGCCCAGTCAGCGACATGTAACGCCCCTGTCCATGCCTACTCGTCCAAGTGTCTGTGGTGAAATGCACCCTGTCACACACAGAGTTTCTCAAAGAAGCGGTGATGTTGTGTGCGACATGCTGGTGGAGCGCAGGCACACCTTTCTTTGAGAAGTAGTGCCGACTGGGCATCTGGTACTGGGGCACTGCGACGGACATAAGGTCTCGAAAATCCTCTGTGTCCACCAGGCGGAAAGGCAGCATTTCTGTAGCCAAGAGCTTGCAGATGGTGAAATTCAACCTCTTAGCTTTCTCATGGCTAGGAGGAAATGGTCTTTTACTTGTCCACATCTGAGGGACCGAGGGCTGGCTATTGTGCTTAGACGGGGTTGATAAGGGTGTCCCCGGCAAACTGCCGGTCTGTGAGGAAGATGCAGGCGGACATGTTAGGTTGCCTTGATCCAAAGGTGGTGCTATCGATGTCGGACAGCGCTCAACACCAGCTGGTGTTACCACCTCCAAAGAAAATGATGACCTGCCAATCACGCTGGCTGTTGCGGGTAAAGAGGTGGCAGGTCTGCGCCCCAAAACAGGTGTGACTGCGGTCCCCCCAGTCACAGAGGATGAAGAGGCCGCGGATGCACAAGATATGGCAGATGGTGGTTGGCCCGGCCGGCTAGGCCGCATTGTAGCACACTGAGCTTCCCACTGCAACTTATGCTTCATGTCCATGTGACGGTTCATGCATGAAGTACTCAAACTATGTATTTTTTGGCCTCTACTTAGCTTTTGCTGACAAATGTTACAGATAACACGAGTTTGGTCATCTTTATCGATCTGAAAAAATGCCCAGGCTATGCAAGGCTTAGCACCCATGCGACCTGAAGAGCCACCACGACTTGTGGTGAGAGGCAGAGTTGTGTTTGAGGATGCACTTGTTGACGTGCTTCCAGTACTACGTCTCTGTCCAGGAAGGCGCAACCTGACCTCGTCGTCACTAGCATCTTCCTCCACCTCCTCTGCTGACCTCATCTCTTGGCTGACTGTGGGTTGACAGTAAGTGGGATCTCCAACCTCATCATCATCACCCTGTGTGTTATCACACCCGTCGTCCTCAGAGCCAACCTGTTCCTGCCCTGACAAAAAACTAAAGTTGTCGCTCCAATCAGGTATTTGAGTCTTATCATCGTCTTCCTCATTGTCTCCACCAACAGGAGTTACAGTTTGGGAATGAGGGTCTACATTATGGTCAGAACCTTCTGCGTCTGGTCCTGGATCCGACTCATAAAGATTCTGGGCATCAGTGCAGATCATTTCCTCGTCTGGATTCACAGAAGCGCTGGAGTCGACCTCTGATTCCCAGGCTATAGTATGAGTAAACAGCTCTGCAGACTCAACCATCTGTTCTACCTCATACTCAGACGGGCAGCTGGAGATTTGGGAGCTGTGAGGAAGCAAGTGCGATTTGGGTGACACCTTTGAGGACTGGAGTATTTGTGATGTTGAAGTTGATGTGGAGGAGAGCCCACTTAAAGGAGCACTTGATATCCGTTGAAGCACCTGCTGTTTTTGTGCCTCATCTGGAATTTGTAGCGATTGGCGTGGCCGTAAGAAAGGGATCTTATCACATTGTCCGCTAAAAGAAGTAGACATTTTAGTTTGGCTGGAAGATGGTCTTTCTTCTGCAGATGTTACTGTTGCTTTAACACCTACCCCACGGACACAACCTTTTTTCCCCTTCCCAACACGCCTATTCCCCTTTCCACCAGCAGCAGGCCTTTTTCCACTCATTTTGGTGGTTAACTAATTCACAACTCTGGAGTTGTTTGCACAAAAAAACAATGGATGGTAACCGAGCAAAGCTGAGTGGCCAAACTGTGGTATTAGGCCAAAACTATTGGCTGGGATAGATGCAGAAAAAAATTATTTTGAATTTGCAACCTGATGGAGGTCAGTATAGATGGACTAATAGAGAAAGTCCGACACACTACTAGAAGGCCAAATATTTTTTCAGAGGTAGATGCAGAAATAAATATATTCAGTTTGCAACCTGATGGAGGTCAGTATAGATGGACTAATACAACAAGTCCCACACACTGCTAGAAGCCCAAATATTTTTTCAGAGGTACTCTAGATGCAGATAAAAATTAGTTTTAATTTGCAACCTGATGGAGGTCAGTATAGATGGACTAATAGAGAAAGTCCGACACACTACTAGAAGGCCAAATATTTTTTCAGAGGTAGATGCAGAAAAAAATATATTCAGTTTGCAACCTGATGGAGGTCAGTATAGATGGATAAATAGAACAAGACCCACACACAGCTAGAAGCCCAATATTTTTTAAGAGGTAGATGCAGAAAAAAATATATTCAGTTTGCAACCTGATGGAGGTCAGTATAGATGGACTAATAGAACAAGTCCCACACACTGCTAGAAGCCCAAATATTTTTTCAGAGGTACTGTAGATGCAGATAAAAATTAGTTTTAATTTGCAACCTGATGGAGGTCAGTATAGATGGACTAATAGAGAAAGTCCGACACACTACTAGAAGGCCAAATATTTTTTCAGAGGTAGATGCAGAAAAAAATATATTCAGTTTGCAACCTGATGGAGGTCAGTATAGATGGATTAATAGAACAAGACCCACACACAGCTAGAAGCCCAATATTTTTTCAGAGGTAGATGCAGAAAAAACTATATTCAGTTTGCAACCTGATGGAGGTCAGTATAGATGGACTAATAGAACACGTCCCACACACTGCTAGAAGCCCAAATATTTTTTCAGAGGTACTGTAGATGCAGATAAAAATTAGTTTTAATTTGCAACCTGATGGAGGTCAGTATAGGTGGACTAATAGAGAAAGTCCGACACACTACTAGAAGGCCAAATATTTTTTCAGAGGTAGATGCAGAAAAAAATATATTCAGTTTGCAACCTGATGGAGGTCAGTATAGATGGACTAATACAACAAGTCCCGCACACAGCTAGAAGCCCAAATATTTTTTCAGAGGTACTGTAGATGCAGATAAAAATTATTTTTAATTTGCAACCTGATGGAGGTCAGTATAGATGGACTAATAGAGAAAGTCCGACACACTACTAGAAGGCCAAATATTTTTTCAGAGGTAGATGCAGAAAAAAATATATTCAGTTTGCAACCTGATGGAGGTCAGTATAGATGGACTAATACAACAAGTCCCACACACAGCTAGAAGCCCAAATATTTTTCCAGAGGTACTGTAGATGCAGATAAAAATTAGTGTTAATTTGCAACCTGATGGAGGTCAGTATAGATGGACTAATAGAGAAAGTCCGACACACTACTAGAAGGCCAAATATTTTTTCAGAGCTAGATGCAGAAAAAAATTATATTCAGTTTGCAACCTGATGGAGGTCAGTATAGATGGATTAATAGAACAAGACCCACACACAGCTAGAAGCCCAATATTTTTTCAGAGGTAGATGCAGAAAAAAATATATTCAGTTTGCAACCTGATGGAGGTCAGTATAGATGGACTAATAGAACAAGTCCCACACACTGCTAGTAGCCCAAATATTTTTTTCAGAGGTACTGTAGATGCAGATAAAAATTAGTTTTAATTTGCAACCTGATGGAGGTCAGTATAGATGGACTAATAGAGAAAGTCCGACACACTACTAGAAGGCCAAATATTTTTTCAGAGCTAGATGCAGAAAAAAATTATATTCAGTTTGCAACCTGATGGAGGTCAGTATAGATGGACTAATAGAGAAAGTCCGACACACTACTAGAAGGCCAAATATTTTTTCAGAGGTAGATGCAGAAAAAAATATATTCAGTTTGCAACCTGATGGAGGTCAGTATAGATGGACTAATACAACAAGTCCCACACACTGCTAGAAGCCCAAATATTTTTTCAGAGGTACTGTAGATGCAGATAAAAATTAGTTTTAATTTGCAACCTGATGGAGGTCAGTATAGATGGACTAATAGAATGATGCTATGCCCAAAAGATTTTACTTCACTAGGTGCAGTAAAAAAATTGGTATTCTATACACAGGTGGTATATCTTGCAACACAGATAGGCTACTCCACTGACTAACACACTCTGCAATAGGCCAAAAAGGATTAGCTTTGCTAGATTCAGCCAAATGCTGTGAAAAAAACTTGCACAGCACTGGCACAGACCTGCCTGGCAAAAACTGATAGGAACTCATGTAACCTAGTCCTGAAAAGGACTGCAATTACAATTAGTCTTTACTCCCACAACCGATCTATTTAAGAGCACAGACCTCCCTGATAAAAGTCGTAGGAAATGCTGTAACCTAGTCCTTAAAAGGACTGCAATCACAACTATTCCCTACTCCCAAGCTATCTGTATATTTGTGCGAAAATTGGCTTGAAATTAACAAGGTATAGCGCACACAGCAACAGCGGTGCCGTCTAACACGCAGCTGCAGCAGTGAGAAAATGGTGGCGACGGGGAAAATGGCTTGGTCTTATAGGGCAAGGACATGTGACATACACTGCCAATGACACATGCCCTTGCTTGTGTGAAAAAAAGCACTTCGCTCCGTGTGTGCGCTGCTGATAGGCTGACAGATTGCACCTCCCCACTGTAAATGCGGGAAAGAGAAAAAAAAATGGAGATCTTCTTTGTTCCTGCAGAGATCCATCCCCTGCCCCTCCCCCCACCCCGCTGTACACTCAAACTGCGTATTAACATTAATTTTCATCATTACTGAGAAAAAATCCAGTTATGATTTTGGTGCACGAACAGTTATCGAACATAACCTCGAACAGCCGAATTTTTCTCAAATTGTTCGTGTTCGCCGAACGGCTCGAACACCGCCCAAAACAGCTCGAATTTGAGATTGGCGAACAGTTCGAGTAGAACAACGCTCATCTCTAATCAGCACCTTTCCTGGTGAGATCGGTCAGAGGTTTGACAATACTAGAAAATTTTTTTATGAATTTTCTGTAATAATTGGCGAAACCTAAAAACCTCTGTATCGATTTCAAACCAATAGGCCTAGGCCATTCCTGTACAGCTTGAACTTTAACCGGGTCCATCTCAAAACCTTCGCTGGAGATAATGTATCCCAAAAAACTAATTCTCTGTACAGCGAACTCACATTTCTCCAGCTTAGCAAAAAGCGAATTGTCCATTAATAACTGTAATACCTCACGTACGCTCCGCCAATGAGACTCCAGATCCGGCGAATAAATCAAAATGTCATCCAAATACACAACCACATTTTTGCCGATCAAAGGTCTAAGGATGTCATTAATAAGATTCTGAAAAAATGCAGGAGCATTAGTAAGACCAAAAGGCATAACCAGATTCTCAAAATGACCCACAGGAGTGTTTAAAAGCAGTCTTCCATTCGTCACCCTCCTTCATGCGCAACAGATTGTATGCCCCCTTAAGGTCAATTTTAGAGAACCACTTGGCCCCCATTAACTGGTTAAACAGATCAGGAATCAATGGCAGTGGGTAAGGATTGCGTACAGTAATTTTGTTAATCTCACGAAAATCCAGACAAGGACGTAAACCGCCGTCCTTTTTTTATACAAAAAAAAATCCAACCGCCACAGGAGACTTAGAGGGCTTAATGTGACCGGCGGCCAAACTTGTCTGTATGTATTCCTCCAAAGCCTTCCTCTCAGGAATAGTAAGGTTAAATAAACGACTTTTAGGAAGAGTCGCTCCAGGGACAAATTCAATAGAACAATCATAGTCTCTATGAGGAGGCAAAACCTGCGATTCCTTCTCAGAAAAAACTCTCCAAAAATCCTGAATAGGAGCAGGCAATTCTCCCCTATCCAAAGCTGCAATACGCCCGTTACAACGCTTGTCATAACATTTATGGCTCCAGGATTTAATTTCACTGGTAGACCAATCCAGTACAGGATTGTGAAATTTTAACCAGGGCAATCCCAATATTACTGGAGAAGGCAAGTTATTCAAAACTACCAAATCCAATTTCTCATGGTGAACACCATTAATAGTGAGAGGAAATTCACAGACCTTGAGAGTAATATTCTTCAAAGGGGAACCATCCACAGAAACCACAGCAATGGGGGATGATAAAGGTTCGGGTTTTAAATTGAGTCTTTCCAAGAATCCCCCATCAATTACATTCAGAGTAGACCCACAATCAACAAACACCCGAAATTCCATTAATTTTTCCTGAGCAATCGTGGAAGCAGCTAAAAATACACCCTTGGAATTTAAACAGGCAATACGGGCATGACTGACCATTTTTTTTTCTTTCTTCATACGAAGCTCACAGCCTTTAATCAAATGACCAGATTTTCCGCAATAGAAACACAAGCCTTCAGAAAATCTACGGTCTTTTTCTTGAGAGCGAGGTGCCACCGATCCAATCTCCATCGGTTCACCACTGTTAGTACACACATTCTCATAACCAGAAACTGACATAGCAGAGGATTTGCTCTCATTAACCCTTGCACGCAGTCTCCTATCCACCCGTATAGCTAATTGCATAGCCTGTTGCAAATCTTCAGGTGTAGGATAAGCAATTAGCAGGTCTTTAACCCTTTCATTGAGCCCAGCAAGAAATAGACTTTTCAGAGCAGAATCGTTCCACCCTGTTTGAGTAGACCAACGACGGAAATGAGTACAATATTTTTCCACATTACCTGATCCCTGTCTCAAACGTCTTAACTCAGTCTCAGCTGATGAGACACGGTCAGGATCATCATATAATAGCCCCAAAGCAGAAAAAAAACTATCCACTGATCTGAAGCATGTATCACTAGGTTGCAAAGAAAAGGCCCACTCCTGAGGCTCTTTGCGCAAAAGTGACATTATGAACCCTATGCGCTGGGATTCATCCCCAGAGGACTTGGGTCTCAAACGAAAATACAATAAGCAAGCATTTTTAAATGAAAAAAATTCTCGGTGTTCACCAAAAAATAAATCCGGCAAACATACCTTAGGCTCCAAGAAATGTGCTCCAGGACAGTTACTCACGTGCTGACGGAGCTCGGCCACCTCCAGAGAGAGTCCCTGCAGGCGATGAGCCAAATCCTGAACCGACACCATGATGGAACAGAAAAATCTTTCCTTAGAGAATTTGCAGGCTGGACTTACTGTTATGTTCTGCTACCAGAGCTAAGGAAAGAGAGGAGATCTGTCCCTACGATAGAACTCAGCTTAATCCCTACGATGTAACAGGGGACCTGATCCTGCGATCAGACCTGCTAAAGTCCTAAGCTAGTCTGTACGGAGACCTATAGATGTGGGGAAGGAATCCCTACAAGTACTAAGGACTGGGAGGAAAATGGGACACCTCCTAACAGAAATAGTAGCAGACAGACGAACAAACAAAATATAAAGAACACAGAGGTCCGTAGACCAAGCAAACTAACAGAGTTAGATACAGAGCACAGGCTAGCTAGAAAGTAGTTATACAATGAAGTCCAGCAAAGCCAGAAGGGCGGAGCAGGATTAAATAGGCCAACAAGGTCATGTGACCAGCAAAGGAAAAAACCTAAGAGCAAGGTTCTAACAATATTGGGCTTCTAGCTGTGTGTGGGACTTGTTCTATTAATCCATCTATACAGACCTCCATCAGGTTGCAAACTGAATATATTTTTTTCTGCATCTACCTCTGAAAAAATATTGGGCTTCTAGCTGTCTGTGGGACTTGTTGTATTAGTCCATCTATACTGACCTCCATCAGGTTGCAAATTAAAAATAATTTTTATCTGCATCTACAGTACCTCTGAAAAAATATTTGGGCTTCTAGCTGTGTGTGGGACTTGTTCTATTAGTCCATCTATACTGACCTCCATCAGGTTGCAAATTGAATATAATTTTTATCTGCATCTAGCTCTGAAAAAATATTTGGCCTTCTAGCAGTGTGTGGGACTTTCTCTATTAATCCATCTATACTGACCTCCATCAGGTTGCAAATTAAAAATAATTTTTATCTGCATCTACCTCTGAAAAAATATTTGGGCTTCTAGCTGTGTGTTGGACTTGTTCTATTAATCCATCTATACAGACCTCCATCAGGTTGCATACTGAATATATTTTTTTCTGCATCTACCTCTGAAAAAATATTGGGCTTCTAGATATGTGTGGGACTTGTTATATTAGTCCATCTATACTGACCTCCATCAGGTTGCAAACTGAATATATTTTTTTCTGCATCTACCTCTGAAAAAATATTGGGCTTCTAGCTGTGTGTGGGACTTGTTCTATTAATCCATCTATACATACCTCCATCAGGTTGCAAACTGAATATATTTTTTTCTGCATCTACCTCTGAAAAAATATGTGGCCTTCTAGCAGTGTGTGGGACTTTCTCTATTAGTCCATCTATACTGACCTCCATCAGGTTGCAAACTGAATATAATTTTTTTCTGCATCTAGCTCTGAAAAAATATTTGGCCTTCTAGCAATGTGTGGGACTTTCTCTATTAGTCCATCTATACTGACCTCCATCAGGTTGCAAATTCAAAATAATTTTTTGTCTGCATCTAGCTCTGAAAAAATATTGGGCTTCTAGCTGTGTGTGGGACTTGTTGTATTAGTCCATCTATACTGATCTCCATCAGGTTGCAAATTAAAAATAATTTTTATCTGCATCTACAGTACCTCTGAAAAAATATTTGGGCTTCTAGCTGTGTGTTGGACTTGTTCTATTAGTCCATCTATACTGACCTCCATCAGGTTGCAAATTGAATATAATTTTTATCTGCATCTAGCTCTGAAAAAATATTTGGCCTTCTAGCAGTGTGTGGGACTTTCTCTATTAGTCTATCTATACTGACCTCCATCAGGTTGCAAATTAAAAATAATTTTTATCTGCATCTACCTCTGAAAAAATATTTGGGCTTCTAGCTGTGTGTGGGACTTGTTCTATTAATCCATCTATACAGACCTCCATCAGGTTGCAAACTGAATATATTTTTTTCTGCATCTACCTCTGAAAGAATATTGGGCTTCTAGCTGTGTGTGGGACTTGTTCTATTAGTCCATCTATACTGACCTCCATCAGGTTGCAAACTGAATATATTTTTTTCTGCATCTACCTCTGAAAAAATATTGGGCTTCTAGCTGTGTGTGGAACTTGTTCTATTAATCCATCTATACAGATCTCCATCAGGTTGCAAACTGAATATATTTTTTTCTGCATCTACCTCTGAAAAAATATGTGGTCTTCTAGCAGTGTGTTGGACTTTCTCTATTAGTCCATCTATACTGACCTCCATCAGGTTGCAAATTCAAAATAATTTTTTGTCTGCATCTAGCTCTGAAAAAATATTGGGCTTCTAGCTGTGTGTGGGACTTGTTGTATTAGTCCATCTATACTGACCTCCATCAGGTTGCAAACTGAATATATTTTTTTCTGCATCTACCTCTGAAAAAATATTGGGCTTCTAGCTGTGTGTGGGACTTGTTCTATTAATCCATCTATACAGACCTCCATCAGGTTGCAAACTGAATATATTTTTTTCTGCATCTACCTCTGAAAAAATATTGGGCTTCTAGCTGTGTGTGGAACTTGTTCTATTAATCCATCTATACAGACCTCCATCAGGTTGCAAACTGAATATATTTTTTTCTGCATCTACCTCTGAAAAAATATTGGGCTTCTAGCTGTGTCTGGGACTTGTTCTATTAATCTATCTATACAGACCTCCATCAGGTTGCAAACTGAATATATTTTTTTCTGCATCTACCTCTGAAAAAATATTGGGCTTCTAGCTGTGTGTGGGACTTGTTGTATTAGTCCATCTATACTGACCTCCATCAGGTTGCAAACTGAATATATTTTTTTCTGCATCTACCTCTGAAAAAATATTGGGCCTTCTAGCAGTGTGTGGGACTTTCTCTATTAGTCCATCTATACTGACCTCCATCAGGTTGCAAATTCAAAATAATTTTTTGTCTGCATCTAGCTCTGAAAAAATATTGGGCTTCTAGCTGTGTGTGGGACTTGTTGTATTAGTCCATCTATACTGACCTCCATCAGGTTGCAAATTAAAAATAATTTTTATCTGCATCTACATTACCTCTGAAAAAATATTTGGGCTTCTAGCTGTGTGTTGGACTTGTTCTATTAGTCCTTCTATACTGACCTCCGTCAGGTTGCAAATTGAATATAATTTTTATCTGCATCTAGCTCTGAAAAAATATTGGCCTTCTAGCAGTGTGTGGGACTTTCTCTATTAGTCCATCTATACTGACCTCCACCAGGTTGCAAATTAAAAATAATTTTTATCTGCATCTACCTCTGAAAAAATATTTGGGCTTCTAGCTGTGTGTGGGACTTGTTCTATTAGTCCATCTATACTGACCTCCATCAGGCTGCAAATTAAAAATAATTTTTATCTGCATCTAGCTCTGAAAAAATATTTGGGCTTCTAGCAGTGTGTGGGACTCATTGTATTAGGCCATCTATACCAAGCTCCACCAGCTTTGAAATTAATAATAATTTTTAGCTGCATCTAGCCCTGAAAATAATTTTTCCCACTAGTGGTAGCAATAGAAATATGGGGCGCGCGCCTGGCTAACAAAAATATACGCTTCATAACACAAAACACCAGCCTAGCACACTGCATTAATAAGATGGCATCATCGTCTCTCCCAGTGCTAGGCCTACTACGCAGGCTAGCATTCCTGTGCCTAAAACACAATGTATGGGTCCGCGCTAGCCACTATGCTGAGGGGTATAAAGCTGCTGCTAACGCTTTTTAACAATTCAATTGGCAGATTTTCACAGAGCTCTTCCACAACACCCACCCATCGGGCAACAGTTGCCCACCCTCCCTATGGGATCTAGTGGCGAATAGTTGATGCCATTAATCAGAGCGTCAGTTGCCCCGTCAACGTGGCAAGCATGCGGTAAGGCATGGGAAGAGTGGACACGACTAGTAGCAGGCAGACCGGTTGACCAATGTGAACAAGCCAGATCACAAGTCACCATAGAATTTCTCCACCAGCTAATGATGTGGGGCATATCAGGAGCGTCAGCGCAGCGGTGTCTGACCGGAGTAGCATTTCACTTCCAACTACTGAATTGGGGAGATGTGACAAAGATTCATCATCAGACAATCCATAAAAGGGTGGAAAAGGGGTCAGCCAAGTCAGGAATGTAGACGTCCCGTCCTGTGTCACTAAAACTGATTTCTCACATCTTATCCCTAACACCATTAACATGACACTCACAATTTGAAGCAACACTAATGTCTACTGCATTTGTGATCGCCTTCTTCGGGGCACTATGTATAAGCGAATTAGTCCCTCAATCCAAAATTACCACCAGTGGAGGCTTATTACACCAGGACGTAGTCATAGCCAATAATGCAATACATCTACGCATACACCAATCGAAAACGGTTCCAGCGGGCAGGGGTGCTTGGGTACTTCTACAACCCACAAACGGTACACTGAGTCAGGTAACAATAGTAAAAACATATCTAACCATCAGATCACAAAGTAATTTCTTCCTATCACACATTGATGGAACGCCATTATCAAGATACCTGTTCCAAGCTATATTTAATAAATGCATAACATCGGCAGGGAACCACCCCAAAGATTACGGGACACACTCATTCCGCATAGGTGCGGCCACGGAAGCAGCAAGAGCAGGACTGTCAGAAACGGAAGTTCAGAGGATAGGGAGATGGCGATCCACGTGTTTGGCGAGATACATAAGACCGGACTTGTTATCCTAACGTGGTTTGTTTCTTTTACAGGTGACGCTAAGCCAACAGTGTGAGTGATAGGCCACTCGTATATATATTGGGCACAAAATAGGGCGAAAGTCCGCCCAGGCGGGAGGAAATTAGAGTTTCATAACACATATTTCAACTGGAGAGGTATTAGAGGCCTGCTATGGCCACAGGTACTAATGGAGGTAATCAAGGTAGGGAGAGAGGCAAGAGGTCCGGTCATCTTAGTTATACAGGCCGGGGGAAATAACCTAGGTCATCACAAGAGCGCACAACTAATGGCAATAATGAAACTAGACACTGAGCGCTTCAGAGAATTTTTCACAAAATTAGCTATAGTATGGTCAGAGATTGTGCCGATAGCGGTATGGCAAGGTGCGCGAGACATCACGGCCATCGAATGGACAAGGCGGGTAATAAATATTCGGATGGCAAAATTTAGAAGAGACAGAGGCGGTGTAGTGATACGACACCGACAACTGGAAGGAGATAAAGCAGGCCTCATACGGCCCGACGGTGTTCACTTAATAGATATTGGACTGGACATATTCCTGTCAGGACTCCAGGACGGAGTGGAACAAGCGTTAAGAGTGATGGGTGGGGGTCAGAGTCCTGCATACGAGTACGCTGGATCCTCCGTGGCCTGGAAATAGAAAGGACATGTTGGAGAGTTACACTTGTTGGCCAACTTGCCGGAGTGGGGACCCAGGGCATGCTGCAACAAGCTGAATTATTTTAGAAATAAGATGCCTTTCTAATGGAATGAGTATAAAGAGTTAATAAAGCTGTGACCGATCCTCACCCATCCAGTTGTAAGAGTTACATTATTGTATTGTCCATGAAAGGGGGGCGGTAGGGGGGCTGAGCGTCTGGGTTTGGTTGGGGGTCCCCACAGTCTGCCTAGGCTAGATTCATTTAAAAATTCTTATTAGATACACAGGCGGTGCAGCTTGCTTCGCAGCTGGGCTACTACGCCCAAAGTATTGCCTAGGCTAGATGCAGTTAAAAATTCTACACTGACTAGCAGACACTGAAGATTTGGAGCAGACCTCTGAGTAAACAGCTCTTCAGACTCAACCATCTGTGTTACCCCAAGCCATAGTGTATGTAGTTTCTTACAGTTAAAAGGGGGGGGGGGTGCGACCCAACCCACCTGGAATTGACGATGCCAACGTCACGTAAGACACAGCAAGGGGACTCCCAAAATTGTGGCACAGACACCACTTAAACCTAGAACGCATACCTGTGGCCTTGCAGGCCCGCCCAGTTAATTGTTTTCTATTTTCTGCAAGATTACTTTAGTTAGAATTTTGAAACTCTAGGTATTCTTCATGTATATAGTTGTTTGTCATTTGAGTTTGAGTTATTCCATGTTATTTGCACACGGGCCTAAAGGGCCACAGGTATGTGAAAGTGTAGATTTTTATGGTCATGCGTTCTAGGGTTAAGTGGCATCAATTGCCCCACTGTTGCTTAAAACGGTTGGTGAGGTGATTTTACCAAATCCCCAAGCTTTTAGTCTCCCAAGGATGACACAGGGGTAGAAATGTCCTTGCGAATCCATGATTTGTTCATCTTTATGAACGTGAGTCTGTCTACATTCTCAGTGGACAGCCGCGTGCACTTATCTGTCAGCACACCACCAGCAGCGCTGAACACACGTTCAGAGAGAACGCTGGCTGCATGGCATGACAAGATCTCCAAGGCGTGAGTGGCGAGCTCCGGTGATTTTTCCAGATTGGAATACCAAAATGAGCAAGGGTCCAGTGACACAGTCATGGCTTCGATGTTCACTTGGAGATTCTCCTGTACCATCCTCTCTAGGCATTGACTATGTGTCAGACTACTTGTCTCCTGTGGCCTTGCAAAGGATGGTCTAATAAAGTGGTGAAACGATTCCACAAAATTGCTGTTACCAGCAGATACTGTGTTACTGTTACTGTTTGAGTGATGAAGACTCGACAGTCCCACCGTTGGCAAGTTAGAACTGTGAGATTCACTACGTGCACCACTGGTGTTTTGTGGAAAAGCACATGTAAGATTCTGCAACAGCGTCTGCAGATACTCCTGCATTCATCAATACCTTTTTATGGCAGGAATTATTTCGGCAAATATACTTTTGTACCGGGGATCTAAGAGTGTGGCAACCCAGTAGTCGGGATTACTTCGAATTCTGACAATCCGGGGGTCATGTTGCAGGTAGTACAGCAAGAAGGCACTCATGTGTCTGCGCATCCAGAAGGATCAAGTCCTTGTTGTGTTGGTAGCGAGGTAAGAATCATGCTTCCTTCCTCTGCCCTCTCCCCCCAACCTCGCACAACAGAAATGTGATCAAGGTCTCCCTCATCTGATGAGTCTTCCATGCCCATCGCCAGTTCGTCCTCCACTTCTTCCTCGGCTCCTGCACCTTCCTCAACAGTTTGGCTGCTACCATGCGCCCTGGTTAATCCCTCTCCCCCACCCTCCCATGCCTGCCGCCTTGGTGCTGCCAACCGTCTGGACCTTGGAGATGTTATCCCTTCCGCATACGACTCCTCCTCTACTTCCTCCACCTCCTCTTGTCCCACCACCTGACTCTGAATTCTGTTTATTGTGTGCTCCAGCATGTAAATCACCGGAATAGTCATGCTGATAATGGCATCGTCGTCAGCACTAAACATCTTCGTCGCCATTTCAAAACTGTGCAGAAGGGTGTGTGGCGCCCCTGAGGGTTCAGTCGCCACAGAGTTACTGCATCTCACCCAGAGGTGTGGTATCTCACCCTCAGGTAAGGAAGGCGTATGGCTCGGGACCCTAACTCCTGCATCCAACACATACCCGCAGTGGGGGTAGGGCGAGATTGCTCCTAAGGGAGAGCACAGTCCCAGGTCCCTAGCTGGTTTGAGGGTCCTATGTAGTGGGTGCTTAGGGGAGCAGCTTAGGGGAGCACATGACAAGGAAAGTATAAATAGGAAGCCATCTTAGAAAGAGCAAGCCAGACAGAGGAGGAAAAGTGACAGGAGCAGAGACTAGGCATGAGCTCTGCTCCGGAGGCGGGCCTAGCCTGGGAGGCCCAGGACTGAAGGAGAGAAGAGAGGAGTGGGAGCTGGAAGGCTCCAGGAACCGAAGGGACCCTACGGCTACGGGCCGTGCAGAAGGCCACCCGTACTCCCGCTGCTACCAGGAGGTAGAGGGGTCAGGCCAGATAAGGGGAACCGGTCCCTCAACTAGCGGAGAAACAGCAAGGCTCAACTAGAAACCGGAGGCTGCTGCATTTCATGTACTGCAGGCCAAAGTCCACACCAGTCTCACTAAGAAGGTAGCCACATAGGACCCAGGGGACGGAACATACGTCACCCGCCAAGGCCCGAGGATACCGGATAGAAGTGTCACTGGGTGTGAGGTGCAGGGAGAAGGCCAGAGAAAGGACACACAGAAGGGGGTCCTGCTAAGTACTCCGGAGCTATCTGGGGGTGGACTGAGCCCCTCACTGAGTATGCACAGCACGACGGGGGAGATTGCTCTGGTACCTGTAATCTGGACTACAACAACTGTGAGTAATATCTTGAGACGGCATCACACGGACTCTGTGTTCATTACTGACTCCCTGCACTATAACCACCATAATCCACCCACACTGCCCTGAAGCTACACTCTTCCTGTGGTGAGTAATAATACCGTTGCTGCAAAACCACCAGCTTCAGAGGACTGTTCCGCAGCGGCGGCCCCTTTGGCCGCACTCCACAGGTGACGTAGTCAGACATTATAAAATCCATATATACAAATTACCATTGGATTGACCGCCCTGGGTCACGGACTGGGTCACCGCCACAGTGACTACAAACCCCAGCGTCTACCGGCCTGGCTCAGGGTACCCCATGGCCCAGGGGGCGCGTCAACTTCATAGGTCCCTGATCTGAGACCACTCCTGCAGCGTGATTTGCCCCACTTCTGGATCTCGTTGGCCCAGGCTATACGTCAGAACGTATTGAACCAGGGCTTGTCGGTGCTGCCACAGTCGCTGCAACATGTGCAGAGTTGAATTCCACCGTGTCGGCACATCGCATTTCAGCCGGTGAACTGGCAGGCCCAACGACTTCTGTAGAGATGTAAGTCATTGAACTGCGGGATGCAAACGGCGGAAGTGAGCACACAGCGACCGTGCCCTCTGTAGAAGGCCATCTAGTCCGGGATAGTGGGCTAAAAATTGCTGGACAACCAGGTTCAACACATGAGCCATACAAGGCACGTGTGTGACATTGCCCCGGCGAAGTGCCGCACCCAGGTTTGCAGCATTGTCGCACATGGCCTTCCCTGGTTGCAGGTCCAGTGGAGACAACCTTTCATGAAACTGGGTCTCCAGTGCTGACCACAACTCCTCAGCTGTGTGACTCACATTTCCCAGACATTTCAAAGTAAACACTGATGTCGTTGAGCCCTGCTGCCAGCATAGTAAGGAGGTGTGCAGGATTCCTTCTGCGCAGTTAGAAAGCAGGTGGCATTACCAGACAGGCTTTGGGTGCAGGTGGCGGACCGAGAGGAGGTTGAGGAGGCAGAAGCAGTGGAGGAACTTCGAGATAAAGAGGATTGACGCACAACTCGTGGGGACGGCAAGACTTGGACAGCAGCCCCTTGTCCTGCTGTCACCATAGTTACCCAGTGCCCAGTCAGCGACATGTAACGCCCCTGTCCATGCCTTCTCGTCCAAGTGTCTGTGGTGAAGTGCACCCTGTCACACACAGAGTTTCTCAAAGAAGCGGTGATGTTGTGTGCGACATGCTAGTGGAGCGCGGGCACACATTTCTTTGAGAAGTAGTGCCGACTGGGCATCTGGTACTGGGGCACTGTGACGGACATAAGGTCTTGAAAATCCTCTGTGTCCTCCAGGTGGAAAGGCAGCATTTCTGTAGCCAACAGCTTGCAGATGGTGAAATTCAACCTCTTAGCTTTCTCATGGCTAGGAGGAAATGGTCTTTTACTTTTCCACATCTGAGGGACCGAGGGCTGGCTGTTGTGCTTAGACGGTGTTGAGTAGGGTGTCCCCGGCAAACTGCCGGTCTGTGAGGAAGATGCAGGCGGACATGTTAGGTTGCCTTGATCCAAAGGTGGTGCTCTCGATGTCGGAGAGCGCTCAACACTAGCAGGTGTTTCCACTTCCCAATGAACTGACGACCTGCCAATCACACTGGCTGTTGCGGGTAAAGAGGTGGCAGGTCTGCGTCCAAAAACATGTGTGACTGCTGTCCCCCCAGTCACAGAGGATGAAGAGGCTGCGGATGCACAAGATGGGGCAGACGGTGGTTGGCCCAGCCGGCTAGGCCGCATTGTAGCACAGTGAGCTTCCCACTGCAACTTATGCTTCATATCCATGTGACGGTACATGCATGAAGTACTCAAACTATGGATTTTTTGGCCTCTACTTAGCTTTTGCTGACAAATATTACAGATAACACGCGTTGGGTCATCCTTATCGATCTGAATAAATGCCCAGGCTATGCAAGGCTTAGAGCCCATGTGACCTGAAGAGCCACTACGACTTGTGGTCAGAGGCAGAGTTGTGGTTGAGGATGCAGTTGTTGACGTGCTTCCAGTACTCCGTCTCTGTTCAGGAAGGCGCAACCTAACCTCGTCGTCAATAGCATCTGTGATGCCCCGCTGCGCTTGGTATCACAGATCCTAGAAGAGTGCATTGATGGAATCCTCCACAAGAGGCCCCCATAAACATTCACACATCTCCACCTTCCACCTCAGACCAGCAGAGGGAGCCCGTTAGGGATATAAATAGGGAAGGTGGAGCTAGGCAGTTCAGTTCCTCTGAAGAGTTCCTGCAGTAGAGAAGCCTAAGAGAGGTCAGTCTGCAGTGGAGCTCAGTCTAGTCTAGAGAACGCAGTTAATAGTTCAGCAGTGGAGCACGAGGCTCCTGCTTGCTAGATTCAGGGAGCCCAGATAGAGCTTAAGGTGTGCCGGTGCCGTAAGATCAGTGAAGCGCGGCAAGCTGCCGTTAGTGTGTGTAGCCTAGTGAGGGCCCGAGTAGGCCGAAGGCGAGTGGCAAGTTAGTACATAAGGGGCAGAGGAGCTTAACCAGCTCACCCCGAAGCATTTACCGGACACAGGATCCGAGCTTACCGGTATCTCTATGACCCAGTAAGGCATAACCGGAATCCCTGGAGAACTACAAGTCCCAGGATCGCTAAGGTGCTGATATGTAACAGAGCCAGGAGACGCTTAGGCCCCGCATACTGGGAGCGTGAACTCCAAGAGAAGGCCCTACCACAAGGTCAGCCAGCGCAGGACAGAGACAAAGTTAGGCCTAGCTCCAGGCAGGTCAGAAACTTACTACGCAGAGGCAAGAAACAGGAGGCCCTACACCCGCTCATTGGGGAGGATCCTGATATGCACCCTTCACCCTACAGTGCTCCGGGATGTGCCTGAATTTCCACCAGTAAAAGGTACTGAAGTGACTACTGTGTCCGTTCCCGTTCTTGCTCTGACCCAGCTGGGTCTCGCCTGTCCTGCATTCCACCTGCATACGCTGCCCTGAGACCTAGCTCCACCTGTGGGGAGCTATACCATCGAGCTGCCTTATCACCGGCCTCAGTGGACTGCTGCAGCGCTGGTGCTTGTCACCAGATACCACAGGTGGCGTCATGAACTCTTATAAAATTAACAATTATCCACCCTTTTAAAGAGAGACCCCAGGGTACGAGCCAGGGAGCCGACCACCGCGACATCCCCAAGGCCAGGCAAATGCCCGGGTACCGAGTCATCCCCATCCCCAGGGCTAGTCACATCTTCCCCCACCTCCTCTGCTGACCTCATCGACTGGCTGACTGTGGGTTGACAGTAAGTGGGATCTCCAACCTCGTCATCATCACCCTGTGTGTTATCACACCCGTCGTCCTCAGAGCCAACCTCTTCCTGCCCTGACCGAAAAGTCAAGTTGTCGCTCCAATCATGTATTTGAGTCTCATCATCGTCTTCATCATTGTCTCCACCAACAGGAGTTACAGTTTGGGAACAAGGGTCTACATTATGCTCAGAACCTTCTTCATCTGGTCCTAGATCCGACTTATAAAGATTCTGGGCATCAGATCAGATCATTTCCTCATCTGGATTAACAGAAGCTCTGGAGCAGACCTCCGTTTCCCAGGCTATAGTATGAGTAAACAGCTGTGCAGACTCAACCATCTGTGTTACCCCATACTCAGACGGGCAGCTGGAGACTTGGGAGCTGTGAGGAAGCAAGTGCGATTGGGGTGACACCTCTGAGGACTGGAGTATTTGTGATGTTGAAATTGAGGTGATGGAGAGCCCACTTGAAGGAGCACTTGATATCCGTAGAAGCACCTGCTGTTTTTGTGCCTCATCTAGAATTTGTAGCGATGGGCGTGTCCGTAAGAATGGGATCGTATCACATTGTCCACGAAAAGAAGTCGACATCTTAGTTTGGCTGGAAGATGGTCTTTCTTCTGCAGATGTTACTCCCCCCCCCCACCGTGGGGGGCCTCAACCCACCGGCGGACAGGCACCAGTATTGGGATAGGGGGGCTGGCCGTCAGGGTCCACCGCGGCTCTGGCACAAACCCGGCGACACAGAGGTGGCACGGGCAGGAACGGACTGGCCGTGTCGGCTTCTCACTTTTTGGATTTTAGAAGGGCATGACATGCCTATATCTGTGTCTCCCCCTCCTTTTACTCCTCCACCTCTTTTCTTTTCGCATGACTATATGCACTTGTCACTTTTCCATGTGTTAGTTGTGTCTTCTGAGCAGTTTGTCAGCTTTTGGACACCTTTGAAGGTGTTTTCTATGTGTTTCTATGTGTTTTTGTTTGCCTGCCATTGGTTTTAACGGTGTTCGAAGGTGTTCGACGAACAGTTCGACGAACAGTTCGGCGAACACACGGGTGTTCGACGAACCGAACCGAACTCGAACACTACGGGGGTGGCTCAACACTAGTCATATTTTCGCTTACGACCCATTATAAAACGGGAAGCATAAAGAAGTATCTCTTCAGCGCGCTGTCACTGGCAGAACATGTTCAGTAAACCTAACTGAAGTCCCTCGCACAGTGTGACTGAAGTCCCTCGCACAGTGTGATTAAAGTCCCTCGCACAGTGTGACAGAAGTCCCTCGCACAGTGGGACAGAAGTCCCTCGCACAGTCTGACTGAAGTCCCTCGCACAGTGTGACTGAGAAAACCTGCTCAGTACGTTATGAGCAGCTTGTGAGTCACATGACCACATGGACGGAGTTAGCCCTGCTATCTCCCGAAGGTGGCGTAGCTATTAGAAAAGTTGCATTAATTGGCCGGAGAGCGTGTTTAAATTTGGCGCGAAAATCTGTGATTGGTCGTGGGCGGCGTCCGTGACCAATCATAGAACCGGGTTTTAAATCTCGCGCGCCGTGTTACTAAGCAGCGAACAGTGTGTTTGAATTTAGCGGGAAAATCTCTGATTGATCGGGGCAGGAGTGCGCGACCAATCAGCGAATCGTATTGGTGAGGACCGGGGAGCGGCTGCCTGTGTGGCTACTTCCGCTCCGAGAAGCCGGGAGATGAGCAACTGCTCGCAGCAGAAGTATCCCGACGTGCAGCGCCGCTCCCCGGTCCTCCCTTGACACGCCAGCCGCATGGATGTCAGCGCCGCTGCCTGTGCGGATACTTCCGCTGCGAGAACCCGGAACATGAGCGGGCGCTCGCAGCAGAAGTATCCCGACCCGCAGCGCCGCTCCCCGGTCCTCCCTTGACACCCTAGCCGCATGGATGTCAGCGGAGCTGCCTGTGCGGCTACTTCCGCTGCGAGAACCCGGAACATGAGCGGGCGGTCGCAGCAGTAGTATCCCGCCTCGCAGCGCCGCTCCCCGGACCTCCCTTGACACCCTAGCCGCTGATCTCCCGACAGTAGCCGCATGGTGTTACTAAGGTCCGGACATTTGTGTTCAAAATCGCTGATTGTTCGAGGGCGCTGCCCGCGACCAATCACCGATTTGGGCGCCACATTTAAATATCGGCCGCGACCAATCACCGATCTCGGTGCCACATTTAAACACCGCTGTGCTGATTGGTCATGGACGCTGCCCGCGACCAATCACTGATTTTGGTGCCACATTTAAATCGCGTCCGCGACCAATCAACACAGCGGTGTTTAAATATGTCTGCAAGATCGGTGATTGGTCGCGGCCGCTATTTAAATGTGGCGCACAAATCGGTGATTGGTCGTGGTCTTCGGCCGCGACCAATCACTGATCTTGGCGCAAAACTTAAACACCGCTGTGCTGAGTGGTCGCGGACGCTGCCCGCGACCAATCACCAATTTGGGCGCCACATTTAAATATCGGCCGCGACCAATCACCGATCTTGGTGCCACATTTAAACACCGCTGTGCTGATTGGTCATGGACGCTGCCTGCGACCAATCACTGATTTTGGTGCCACATTTAAATCGCGTCCGCGACCAATCAACACAGCGGTGTTTAAATATGTCTGCAAGATCGGTGATTGGTCGCGGCCGCTATTTAAATGTGGCGCACAAATCGGTGATTGGTCGTGGTCTTCGGCCGCGACCAATCACTGATCTTGGCGCAAAACTTAAACACCGCTGTGCTGAGTGGTCGCGGGCGCTGCCCGCGACCAATCACCGATTTGGGCGCCACATTTAAATATCGGCCGCGACCAATCACCGATCTTGGTGCCACATTAAAACACCGCTGTGCTGATTGGTCATGGACGCTGCCCGCGACCAATCACTGATTTTGGTGCCACATTTAAATCGCGTCCGCGACCAATCAACACAGCGGTGTTTAAATATGTCTGCAAGATCGGTGATTGGTCGCGGCCGCTATTTAAATGTGGCGCACAAATCGGTGATTGGTCGTGGTCTTCGGCCGCGACCAATCACTGATCTTGGCGCAAAACTTAAACACCGCTGTGCTGAGTGGTCGCGGACGCTGCCCGCGACCAATCACCAATTTGGGCGCCACATTTAAACACAGCTGTGCTGATTGGTCGCGGACGCTGCACGCGACCAATCACCGATCTTGGCGCCACATTTAAACACCGCTGTGCTGATTGGTGGCGGACACTGGCCGCGACCAATCACCGATTTTGGCTCCACATTTAAATAGCGTCCGCGCCCAATCAGCACAGCGGTGTTTAAGTTTTGCAGTAAGATCAGTGATTGGTCGCGGCCGAAGACCATGACCAATCACCGATTTGTGCGCCATATTTAAATAGCGGCCGCGACCAATCACCGATCTTGCAGACACATTTAAACACTGCTGTTCTGATTGGTCGCGGACGCGATTTAAATGTGGCGCCAAAATCGGTGATTGGTCGCGGGCAGCGTCCGCGACCAATCAGCACAGCAGTGTTTAAATGTGGCGCCAAGATCGGTGATTGGTCGCGGCCGATATTTAAATGTGGCGCCCAAATCGGTGATTGGTCGCGGGCAGCGTCCGTGACCTAACAGCACAGTGGTGTTTAAATATGGTGCCAAGATCGGTGATTGGTCGCGGCCGATATTTAAATGTGGCGCCCAAATCGGTGATTGGTCGCTGGCAGCATCCGCGACCAATAAGCACAGCGGTGTTTAACTGTTGCGGCAAGATCGGTGGATGGTCGCGGCCGAAGACCGCGACCAATCATCGAATCGTATTATTGGTGAGGACCGGGGAGCGCCGCTGCCTGTGCGGCTCCTTCCGCTGCGAGAACCCGGGACATGAGCGGGAGCTCACAGCAGAAGTATCCCGACCCGCAGCGCCGCTCCCCGGTCCTCCCTTGACACCCTAGCCGCATGGATGTCAGCGGAGCTGCCTGTAAGGCTACTTCCGCTGCGAGAACCCGGGACATGAGCGGGCGCTCGCAGCAGTAGTATCCCGACCCGCAGCGCCGCTCCCCGGTCCTCCTTTCCGCATGGAGGTCAGCGGCGCCAGCGGTCGAGGTCCTTCTGCTGCTAGCGCCGAGAGATGAGGGCCTCACGCCGGTCATCTCCCGCGGAATCTCCGTCCCGCAGATGAGCCGCTAACGGCCGCAATCTTTTTTCAGAAATCCCGCGGCGCTGATTGGCCGCTGCCGGACCAACGAGCGATGCGGGATTTCCAGGACAGACAGACAGACAGACGGGATAAGAGGATTGTATATATAGATATGAGCTTTCCTAAATTCTAAGCAAATGGATTAACCTTTTTTTTGCCTAAGGTGGCAGAAAACACACTACTCTTGGTGATGGAAAGGACAGCTAGAGGGGTTATGGAGGAGGCTGATGTTTTTTAGCTGTTTTTGCTGAGTGTGGCCCATCTATTTGCTCATAATTTAGGAAACGTAGCTGAGAATTAAATGTAAATCATGTCTTTTTTATAAAGCAGAGTAATGATTGAAAATGAAGATTTAGAATTTAAATTTTTTTGGTTTTAAGACCGAATTATCAAAAAAAGTGACATTGTCATTTTTGATAAGGTAAATTAATAGAGTTTTAAAGATTATTCCTCAAGGTAGTATAAGTAACCCTTTTTAAGCCTCTAAATTTGTTATAGGTCTATAAAATGTTCTAATCATGTATATCTAAAGCTGATTTGTTACTATATTTTTTACTCATACATTGGTATTGGGTTATTGAATGAGATATACCTGACCATTTTTCTGTCCATAAGTTATAGGTCCATTTTTTAAGTACGTTTCCAGGACTTGTAAAAAATTAATGTAGAAAGAGTATTGAAGAACCAAAAATTATTACTTATCTTATAAATCATCCATGCTTCTGATCCCGCGACTTCGGTAATGCCATCAGCCTTTGTTAAGTGGTCTGCAGTGATGATGTTCTGTGCATGAGTTATAGGTACATTTTAAGTTGTATAGGATTTTTAAGAAATGGACATAGAGGAGGGAATACTCAAAATTATTACTTGCCTTGAAAATCTACACGTAATTTCCAGTGCCGTGTGCCCATTTGTCCTGCTGGTCCTTGTTAGAGTAGCCTGCGGCAATTAAATCCCAACAGTACAATCGGGACAGATATGACTTGTCAATGGCCAATGCATTTATGCAGCATAATATCATCACTGGTGAAGCCAGGGATTGGCCGTAGCTGTAACCTGTGTATGGTCAGCTCAAA
This sequence comes from Phyllobates terribilis, assembly GCF_046119375.1. Classification (NCBI taxonomy): domain Eukaryota; kingdom Metazoa; phylum Chordata; class Amphibia; order Anura; family Dendrobatidae; genus Phyllobates; species Phyllobates terribilis. Next base: position 210,201,753 of record NW_027362761.1, on the reverse strand, counting down.
ACTCATGCAAAACAGTTTTCAAAGACCAGCGGGACCATTATATCACCAATTTGCTAGCGGACGGAAATTTTAGGTAAATTCTAACTATTTGTGAGTTTGACGCATTCCCTGATTTGTGGCTAGAATTGAAAAATTTTGAACAAATTATAGGTTTAACATATACCCATATTACAAAACAGTTAAAAACCTCGAGGAGTACATTAGGTGAATATTCAATTAATATGAGAATTCCTAAATTATAAGCAAATGGATTAACATTTTTGTTTTGCCTAAGGTGGCAGAAAACACACTACTCTTGGTGATGGAAAGGACAGCTAGAGGGGTTATGGAGGAGGCTGATGTTTTTTAGATGTTTTTGCTGAGTGTGGCCGATCTATTTGCTCATAATTTAGGAAAAATAGCTGAGAATTAAATGTAAATCATGTCTTTTTTATAAAGCAGAGTAATGATTGAAAATAAAGATTTAGAATTTTAATTTTTTAAGTTTTAAGACCGAATTATCAAAAAAAGTGACATTGTCATTTTTGATGATGTAAATTAATAGAGTTTTAAAGATTATTCCTTAAGGTAGTATAAGTAACCATTTTTTAAGCCTCTAAATCTGTTATAGGTCTATAATATGTTCTAATCATGTATATCTAAAGCTGATTTGTTACCATATCTTTTACTCATACATTGATATTGTGTTATTGAATGAGATATGCCTGACCATTTTTCTTTACATAAGTTATAGGTCCATTTTTTAAATAGTTTTGCAGGACTTGTAAAAAATTAATGTTCAAAGAGTATTAAAGAACCAAAAATTATTACTTATCTTATAAATCATCCATGCTTCTAATCCCACCACTCCGGTAATGCCATCAGCCTTTGTTAAGTGGTCTGCAGTGATGATGTTCTGTGCATGAATTATAGGTTCATTTTAAGTTGTATAAGATTTTTAAGAAACGGACACAGAGGAGGGAATATTCAAAATTATTACTTGCCTTGTAAATCTTCACGTAATTTCCAGTGCCGCTTGCCCATTTGTCCTGCTGGTCCTTCTTAGAGTAGCCTGCGGCAATTAGATCCCAACAGTGCCATCGGGACAGATATGACTAGTCAATGGCCAATGGCATAGTATCATCACTGGTGAAGCCAGGGATTAGCCGAAGCTGTATCCTGTGTATGGTCAGCTCAAAAGTCATGCAAAACAGTTTTCAAAGACCAGCAGGACCATTATATCAACAATTTGCTAGCGGCCGGAAGTTTTAGGTAAATTCTACTTATATGTGAGTTTGACACATTCCCTGCTTTGTATCCAGTAGTGAAAAATTTTGAACAAATTATAGGTTTACCATATACCCATATTACAAAACTGTTCAAAGCCTCGAGGAGTACATTAGGCGAATATAAAATTAATATGAGCTTTCCTAAATTCAAAGCAAATGGATTAACCTTTTTTTTGCCTAAGGTGGCAGAAAACACACTACTCTTGGTGATGGAAAGGACAGCTAGAGGGGTTATGGAGGAGGCTTATGTTTTTTAGATGTTTTTGCTGAGTGTGGCCAATCTATTTGCTCATAATTTAGGAAAAGTAGCTGAGAATTAAATGTAAATCATGTCTTTTTTAAAAAGCAGAGTAATGATTGAAAATATAGATTTAGAATTTTAATTTTCTAAGTTTTAAGACCGAATTATCAAAAAAAATGATATTGTCATTTTTGATGAGGTAAATTAATAGAGTTTTAAAGATTATTCCTCAAGTTAGTATAAGTAACCCTTTTTTAAGCCTCTAAATCTGTTATAGGTCTATAATATGTTTTCATCATGTATATCTAAATCTGATTTGTTACCATATTTTTTACTCATACATTGGTATTGTGTTATTGAATGACTTATGCCTGACCATTTTTCTGTACATAAGTTATATGTCCATTTTTTAAGCAGTTTTCCAGGACTTGTAAAAAGTTAATGTCGAAAGAGTATTGAGGAACCTAAAATTATTACTGATCTTATAAATCATCAATGCTTCGGATCCCGACACTCCGCTAATGCCATCAGCCTTCGTTAAGTGGCCTGCAGTGTTGATGTTCTGTGCATGAATTATAGGTACATTTCAAGATCTATAGGATTTTTTAAAAATGGACACAGAGGAGGGAATACTCAAAATTATTACTTGTGTTAGACGTCAGGCTGTTGCTGGATTTGAAATGGGTCCAGAACCTTCTGTGGTCTCCTTTTCCAGTCCAGCAAGGGCTGATGCTGCTCAGCATTGTCATCAGCCCCAGCGCCTAGCTGGTCCACGAGATGTACAGATTGCCTCTCGGGTATTTGGGCCTAGCAATGTTAAGCATAGGTTGTGGAGGGAGACAGGGCTGTTGGAGCCTAAGTCCAGGATTCTCGGTACTGAGCATGCCCGTGACATGGCGACCATGATTGGTGGTTTGGGAGTCAGCTGATTCGGTGACCTCGCACCGCCTGATTGGTCGCGGGTGACGCCACCAATAGTGCGAAGGTGGGCAGGGCTTAGTCTTTAAAAGATCCGCCCACAAACATGGCGACGCGCTCTGATCATTGAGCAGTTATGCTGTTGTGTGGACGACTGTGTTCCACATGTAGTTTTCATAGGCAGGCTAGTGGAAATAGGCAGGTAGCTTCGTCTAGCAGTCTGGCTCTGCCAAAGGGGTCGCCTAACACCCCGAGCAGCCTGCAGACGTCCTATCCACGGTTATCGCCTGTCAGCCACGTGGAGTAGTACCCTTCTGTCCGGTAGCATGCCGGCTGGAGGCACGTGTATCCGTCGGCGCAGTCACACACACATCCTAACGCCGCCAGTGTAGTCCCCGTGCTGTAACAGGACTACAGATAGTGTTTTACCGCATTTCTCTTGTGCTGCTAACGGAGATAGTGCAAATTCCTATACCCGTTCCAGTGTGCTGTAACACAGAGGGGATTGATATTCAGTTAGTTTTTCCTTCACACCCAGAAGGTGTTTGGCAGCAGTCCATCAGGCTGCATCGCGGACCCCAGTTAAGTGGCCTGCAGTGATGATGTTCTGTGCATGAATTATAGGTACATTTTAAGTTGTATAGGATTTTTAAGAAATGGACACAGAGGAGGGAATACTCAACATTATTACTTGCCTTGTAAATCGTCCCCTTAACAACTTGCCTTGTAAATCTTCACATAATTTCCAATGCAGCATGCCCATTTGTCCTGCTGGTCCTTGTTAGTGTAGCCTGCGGCAATTATATCCCAAAATTACCATCGGGACAGATATGACTAGTCAATGGTCAATGGCATAGTATCATCACTGGTGAAGCCAGGGACTGGCCGAAGCTGTAACCTGTGTATGGTCAGCTCAAAAGTCATGCAAAACAGTTTTCAAAGACCAGCGGGACCATTATATCAACAATCTGCTAGCGGACGGAAATTTTAGGTGAATTCTATGTATTTGTGAGTTTGACACATTCCCTGCTTTGTGGCCAGTATTTAAAAATTTTGAACAAATTATAGGTTTAACATATACCCATAATACAAAACAGTTCAAAGCCTCAAGGTATACATTAGGCGAATATAAAATTAATAAGAGTTTTCCTAAATTATAAGCAAATGGATTAACCTTTTTTTTCCCTAATGTGGCAGAAAACACACTACTCTTGGTGATGGAAAGGACAGCTAGAGGGGTTATGGATGAGGCTGATGTTTTTTAGATGTTTTTGCTGAGTGTGGCCCATCTATTTGCTCATAATTTAGAAAAGTAGCTGAGAATTAAATGTAAATCATGCATTTTTTAAACAGCAGAGTAATGATTGAAAATGAAGATTTAGAATTTTAATTTTTTAAGTTTTAAGACCGAATTATCAAAAAAAGTGACTGTCATTTTTGATGACGTAAATTAATAGAGTTTTAAAGATTATTCCTCAAGGTAGTATAAGTAACCCTTTTTAAGCCTCTAAATCTGTTATAGGTCTATAATATGTTCTAATCATGTATATCTAATGCTGATTTGTTACCATATTTTTTACTCATACATTGGTATTGTGTTATTGAATGAGATATGCCTGACCATTTTTCTGTATATAAGTTATAGGTCCATTTTTTAAGTAGTTTTCCAGGACTTGTAAAAAATTAATGTAGAAAGAGTATTGAAGAACCAAAAATTATTACTGATCTTATAAATCATCCATGCTTCTAATCCCGCCACTCCGGTAATGCCATCAGCGTTTGTTAAGTGGCCTGCAGTGATGATGTTCTGTGCATGAATTATAGGTACATTTTAAGATGTATAGGATTTTTAAAAAATGAACACAGAGGAGGGAATACACAAAATTATTACTTGCCTTGTAAATATTCATGTAATTTCCAGTGCCGCGTGCCCATTTGTCCTGATAGTCCTTGTTAGAGTAAACTGCGGCAATTAGATCCCAACAGTACTATCGGGACAGATATGACTAGTCAATGGCCAATGCATTTATGCAGCATAGTATCATCACTGGTGAAGCCAGGGATTGGCGGTAGCTGCAACCTGTGTATGGTCAGCTCTTAAGTAATGCAAAACAGTTTTCAAAGACCAGCGGGATCATCATATCAACAATCTACTAGCGGCCGGAAATTTTAGGTAAATTCTACCTATTTGTGAGTTTGATACATTCCCTGCTTTGTGGCCAATATTGAAAATTTTTTATCAAATTATAGGTTTAACATATACCCATAATACAAAACAGTTCAAAGCCTCGAGGAGTTCAAGGAGTACATTAGGTGAATATTAAATTAATATTAGATTTCCTAAATTATAAGTAAATGGATTAACCTTTTTGTTTTGCCTAAGGTGGCTGAAAACACACTACTTTTGGTGATGGAAAGGACAGCTAGAGGGGTTATGAAGGAAGCTGATGTTTTATCGATGTATTTGCTGAGTGTGGCCCATCTATTTGCTCATAACTTATGAAAAGTAGCTGAGAAGTACCGTATATTCCGGCGTATAAGACGACTTTTGAAGACTGAAAAATCTTCTGTCTAGTCTGGGGTCGTCTTATACGCCGGTAATGCTTTTGAACTTTCAGAAATTGACATGCGGGGATACTCTGGGGGTGTTAATAAGCTGCCGTGGCCGTATCCCTGCCATGTCGGAGTTAATATAAGGTGGAGGGAGTTAAAATACGGTGGCGGTAGGTCCAGACGGTCAGCGCTTCTGTGCTGAAACGGACACATCGCTGCGTATTCCCAGCTCCGGACACAGCGCAGGGCTTCTGTGCCGACAGCTTTCACTTGTCACAGAAGCGCTGCGCTGTGACCGGAGATGGGAAGTTCGCATCACTTCTGTGACAATATATGAAAAGCCGGCAATTCAGCAGCGGCATAAGCCGGCACCCGACAATTTAGAATAGAAAGAATAGAGCTTCACACATAGATTAGATAGATAGAAACATGTCAGTCACATATATATGAAGTACAGTGACATTGTTGCTTACTGTACTTGTCATTTAGTGTAAAGGATTTATTAAAACAAATAATAGTGTTTTCATGCACCGTCTCTTTAAAAAAGCCGGCCGGCAATTCAGCATCTGTACCCGACAATTTATAACAGACAGAATAGAGCTTCACACATAGATTAGATAGATAGAAACATGTCAGTCACATATATATGAAGTACAGTGACAGTGCTGGTTACTGTACTTGTCATCTAGTGTTAAAATAACGGATTTATTAAAAAAAAAATTGTCGTGGGGTTCCCCTTAATTTTAGTCTCTAGCGGAGGTTAAGCAGACAGCTGGGGCAAATGTTTGAAGCCTGGGAATGGGGTAATACCCACGGAGCTTCCCAGGCTACTAATATCAGCCCCCAGCTGAATACCTAGCCTTTACTAGCTATTAAAATGGGGGATCCCAAAAAAATGACGTGGGGTCCCCCCTATTTTAATAGCTAGCAAAGGCTAGGCAGACAGCTGAAGGCTGATATTAATAGCCCAGGAAGGGTGCCATGAATATTGGCCCCCTCCCAGGCTAGAAACACCAGCCGTCAGCCGCCCCAGGAATGGCGCATCCATAGGATGCGCCAAATCTGGCACTTAGCCTCGCTCTTCCCACTGCCCTGTAGCGGTGGCAGTGGGGTAATAGGGCTGGGGTTGATGTCAGCTTATAATGCCAGCTGACATCAAGCCCAGGTTAGTAATGGAGAAGCGTCTATAAGACACCCCCATTACTAACCCCATAGTCAAAGTTAAAAAAAACACAAACACCCAGAATAAAGTCCTTTAATTGAAATAAAGACACAATCCTTTATTGTTCTAAATTAAACCATACTTACCATCACGCCCATTCCAGCTGAAGCCAACGATCTCCTGCAATAAAAGAAAAATAATAAAGCAACCTCATCCTTACCTCTCCATGGTTCCCACGACAGCTTCAGCTCTGCTACATCGAGATGACAGGCTGGACCGCAGCAGAACGCTGCCATCCAGCCTGTCATCCCGCAGACACTGAGAAGCGCAGGCATGCTTGCGCTCCTCAGTGTCTGGCTGTGACGGCATCCAGATGAGCCGACAATGAACTCAGCTCACCTCCTGGACGTCCGTCACTGACAGCGTGGGAAACTTCTACTGCGCATGCGGGGAGCAGGAGAATTTTCCCACGCTGTCAGTGACGTGCATGAGGTGAGCCGAGTTCATTGGACATGATCTCGGCTCATCTGAATGCCGTCACAGTCAGACACTGAGGAGCACAAGCATGCCTGCGCTTCTCAGTGTCTGCCGCATGGCAAGCTGAACGGCAGCGTTCTGCTGCGGTGCAGCCTGTCATGTGAATGTAGCAGAGCTGGACCGGTCCTGGGAACCATGGAGAGGTAAGGATGAGGTTGCTTTATTATTTTACTTTTATTGCAGGAGATCGTTGGCTTCAGCTGGAATGGGCGTGATGGTAAGTATGGTTTAATTTAGAACATTAAAAAATTGTGTCTTTATTTCAATTAAAGGACTTTATTCTGGGTGTTGTGTTTTTTTTAATTACTTTACTAGAAATTCATGGTGTTCATGTCTAATATTGGCGTGACCCCATGATTTTCGGGCTTAGGGCCAGCTGATAATGCCAAGCTGGCCTTAACCCCTTTATTACCCAGTGAGCCACCTAACCAGGGCCCTGGATGAGTTGGGTACAGCGCCAGAAGATGGCGCTTCTATGAACGCGCCATTTTCCGGGGTGGCTGCGGACTGCAATTTGCAGCGGGTGGGGCCCAGAAAGCTTGGGCCTCCCTGCGCTGCAGATTCCAGTCCCCAGCTGCCTAGTTGTACCTGGCTGGACACAAAAATAGGGCGAAGCCCCACGTATTTTTTTTTTTAATTATTTCATGAAATAATTAAAAAAAAAAGGGCTTCCCTATATTGTTGTGTCCGGCCAGGTACAAATAGGCAGCTGGTGGTTGGGGGCAGCCCGTTCCTGCCTGCTGTACCTGGCTGGACACAAAAATATGGCGAAGCCCCACGTCAACATTTTTGGGAAAAATTAATTACAAAATTAATAATTTAGGGACTGCATCTTTATTAACCCCTCAATTGTCATTTAGTGTTAAAATAAAGGATTTTTTAAAAAGAAAATTGGCGTGGGATCCACCATCATTATAGTCTCTAGCGGAGGTTAAGCAGACGGCTGGGGCAGATGTTTGAAGTCTGGGAAGAGGGTAATACCCACGGAGCTTCCCAGGCTACTAATATCAGCCCCCAGCTGAATACCTAGCCTTTACTAGCTATTAGAATGGGGGACCCCCCCAAAAAATGACGTGGGGTCCCCCCTATTTTAATATGTTTATGAGTGACAGTTTTCCTGCTATATACCTGCATGTCATAAGAATTTAAATTAAAAAAGGACCATGTTAAATTCAAATCTGTTTTTTTTTAATTTTTACCGGTGTTTGGTATGCGTTGGAAAAGGGTTAGTCTTATACGGTGAATATATCCTAAACTCTATATTTTAACAGGAAAGTAGGGGGGTCGTCTTATACACCAGGTCGTCTTATACGCCGGAATATACGGTAAATGTAAATCATGTCTTTTTTATAAAGCAAAGTAATGATTGAAAATAAAGATTTACAATTTTAATTTTTTAAGTTTTAAGACCGAATTATCAAAAAAAGTGACATTGTCATTTTGATGAGTTAAATTAATAGAGTTTTAAAGATTATTCCTCAAGGTAGTATAAGTAACCCCTTTTTAAGCCTCTAAATCTGTTATAGATCTATAATATGTTCTAATCATGTATTTCTAAAGCTGATTTGTTACCATATTTATTACTCACACATTGGTATTGTGTTATTGAATGAGATATGCCTGACCATTTTTCTGTATATAAGTTATAGGTCCATTTTAAGTAGTTTTCCAGGACTTGTAGAAAATTAATGTACAAAGAGTATTGAAGAACCAAAAATTATTACTTATCTTTAGTGTTGAGCCACCCCCGTAGTGTTCGAGTTCGGTTCGGTTCGTCGAACACCCGTGTGTTCGCCGAACTGTTCGTCGAACTGTTCGTCGAACACCTTCGAACACCGTTAAAACCAATGGCAGGCAAACAAAAACACAGAGAAACACATAGAAAACACCTTCAAAGGTGTCCAAAAGCTGACAAACTGCTCAGAAGACACAACTAACACATGGAAAAGTGACAAGTACATATAGTCATGCGAAAAGAAAAGAGGTGGAGGAGTAAAAGAAGGGGGAGACACAGATATAGGCATGTCATGCCCTTCTAAAATCCAAAAAGTGAGAAGCCGACACGTTCAGTCCGCTCCTGCCCGTGCCACCTCCGCGTCGCCGGATTTGTGCCAGAGCCGCGGTGAACCCTGACGGCCAGCCCCCCTCTCCCAATACTGGTGCCTGTCCGCTGGTGGGTCGAGCGAGCCCCCCTGTGGTGGAGGCAGCTCTAAGCTTTTTAATTTAAATTGTCTCTCTAATTTGAATGAATACACTTTAAATCCATTTAAAAGGATCTATTGGAGGGCAAGTCTCATGCCAGCAGCCGCGTAATTCCAGCTCCAGTAGCATCCACTAAAGCTGCTGCAGTTAAAAAGCTTTTATAAGGATCGAGCTCGGCTGTCCACCGCAAGGCATCCTACTGCCAGTCCCAGCCCCTATGCCTTGGGGTGCCTCCTGATGCTCTTCACTGAGTATCCCGTGGTCCCGAAGCATTTCCTTTGAAAAAATTAATTGTCCAAACTACAGGTGGTGTAGCTTGCTTAACAGCCGGGATAATCCGCTGACTAGCAGACACTGCTACTAGGCACAAAGTATTTCCTGGGCTAGATGCAGTTAAAAATTTGTAATTAGATACTCTCATTGGATGCTGAGAAAGCATTCCATAGAGTCTCCTGGCACGCCATATATGATTCTCTTAAAAAGCTTGGAGTAGGGGTCTAGGGGACCCTTTTATAGGGCCTGTATCGCAATACGTCACCTAGGCTGAAGATAACTGGAACTGTAGCACCCTGAGGGCTCGGTTGCTACAGAGGTATTGCACCTCACCCAGAGGTGTGATATCTCACTCTCAGGTAAGGATGTAGTGTGGATCAGGACTCGACACCTGCATGCATTACACCACATTGCCGTGGGGCAGGGTGACCAATATGCCCCTGAGATGGGCACGACAGTCCTTGTCCCTGGCTGGAGTGGGGGGAGGGAACACTGAGGAAGGGGAACCCTGTAGTTCAGGAGCAGGGAGGAAGCAGTTCCTGGGTGCATTGAGAAGGGAGTATAAAAGGTGGGCACCATCTTAGTTCAGTGCAGAGAAGTCTGAGCAGAAGTGGCAGGGAGCAGGGGCTCTGCATGAGCTCTGCTCCGGAGGCGGGCCTAGTAACAGAGGCCCAGGCCTGGAAGAGGGAGAAGGAAGGAAGAGGAGCGGAGGGATCCCAGGGGTGCGGACGGGCGAGTCGCCACCGCACGCCCGAATCCACCTGCGTGGAGGGGTCAGGCCAAAGGGGGAGACCGGTCCCCGAAACTAGTGGAGGCAGGAAACGACCCTCAGCTAGAAACAGGAGGCTGTGACATTTTATGTGGCGCAGCCCCTCGCTACACCCGCTAGGAAGGCACCACATAGGGTCAGGGAAACTGGCGCCAAGTTTACCAAGAGGAGGCCCGAGGCAGCCGGACAGAAGGGTTGGTAAGAAAGGCCAGACAAAGGACACACAAAGGGGGTCCTGTGAAGCGCTCCAAAGTTATCTGGGAGTTGTCTGAGCCCCTCACCTGGTGAGCACAGTACGACGTGGGCAGCCGTTACCTGCAGACGTGGTCTGGATAATAAGAACTGTGAGTAAAGGCCCTGGACTGCATCACTGACTCCGTGTCGTTACTGCTGCTGCCCTGCACCATCACCCCCATCCTCCGCATACACTGCCCTGAGGCTATACTCCTCCCGTGGTGAGTTATGCTACGCTCTGCAGCACCCACAACACCAGCCTCAGCGGTCTGCCCTGGAGCGGCGGTTCACTCTGACCGCAATCCACGGGTGGCGTAGTCGGACATTTAAACATCAAAACCACATAAATAGTTCCGCCACTGGTTTGACCGCCCTGAGCCACGGAACTGGGTCGCCGCCACGGAGACTACAACCACCAGCATCCACCAAAAAGGGTCCGGCTCCGGGTGTCCCAAGGCCCAGGGGGCGCGTCAGAACATTTTCATCACCTTTCACAATCACCAATGGGACAAGGCAGGGATGTTCTCTGTCCCCTCTCTTATACATCCTAGTGATGGAGCACCTGCTCTCATCAATTCGCCATAACCCCAATATTAGGTGGATTGAGGTGGGAGGCACCGAGTACAAGTGCTCTCTATTTGCTGATGATGTCCTAGTATATATCACTCAATCACATATATCCATCCATGCTGTTATGGCTGAAATAGATCACTTTGTTACATGGTCAAATTTTAAAATCAATGCAGCGAAGTCTGAGGCCCTCGATGTCTCCCTCCCCAAATCCATATAGGATTCCATCCAGTCCAACTTTCCCTTTGCCTGGCCCTCACAGGGTATCAAATACTTAGGAATTCCTATTCATAGAGACCTCTCCCATCTATGTTATCTTAATTTTGGGCCCTTTATTGAACAACTCCATACAGACCACGGTTGGCAAGTTAGAACTGTAAGATTCACTACGTGAACCACTGGTGTTTTGTGGAAAAGCACATGTACACTGTGTTCCAAATTATTATGCAAAAAGTGTTTAGGAGTGATAAGGGAAGAATTTGTTTGTTTGTCAGTTAAACTCATTGATGGTGATGTGTGTCAGGGCTCTTTATATCACTGTAAGCAATTGCAGACACCTGTGCTAATTAGTTTGGCAGGTGTGTCCAATGAAAGGCAAGACTACTTAAGAAGGCTGTCTCACATTATTAAGCAGCCTACATTTTCTGCCAAAATGGGAAAGAAAAAGGATGTGTCGGCTGCTGAGAAGCAACAAATTGTGGAGTGTTTAGGTCAAGGCATGACTACAATCAACATTGTGCGATGATCAGGATTTAGTGTCTTGGCAATCAAGAAGTATGTAGCTGATTCACAGTACACACGTGTGCGTGCTGATAAGGGCAAATTGAGGACTCTTTCCTACAGGCAATTACGTCAGGTTGAAAGAGCAGCGGCAAAAAAGCCTTGTCATAGCAGCAGACAAGTTTTTGAAGCTGCTGGTGCCTCCAACGTCCCCCGAACAACAAGATGCAGGGTCCTTCAGAGGTTTGCAGCTGTGCATACGCCATCCTGTCGACCTCCTCTATCCACTTCACACAAGCAGAAACGGCTCCAGTGGGCCAAACATTACATGAAGACTGATTTTAAAATTGTTTTGTTCACGGATGAGTGCCGTGCAGCGCTCGATGGTCCAGATGGATGGAGTGGAGGATGGCTGGTTGATGGACACCCCATGCAAACACGGCTACTGCGCCAACAAGGAGGAGGTGGAGTAATGTTTTGGGCTGGAATCATGGGGAGAGAGATTGTCGGCCCCTTTAGGATCCCTGAAGGCGCTAAAGATGAACTCCATAATGTATGTGGATTTTCTCAAACAGCACTTCCTGCCATGGTTCAAGAAGAAGAACCGTGTATTTCACAGCAAGATCATTTTTTTGCATGATAATGCACCATCTCATGCTGCACATAAAACATCTGCATCTCTGGCTGATATGGGCATAAAAGGGGACAAACTTATGGTGTGACCCCCATGCTCCCCTGACCTCTACCCCATTCAGAACCTTTGGAGCATCATTAAAAGGAGTGTCTATGATGGCGGGAGGCAGTTCACATCTAAGCAACAGCTCTGGGAGGGTATTCTGTCCTCATGCAAAACAATTGAAGCAGAAACCATCCAAAACCTGACAAATTCAATGGACGAGAGAGTTCAGAAGCTCCTTTCGAACAAGGGGTCCTATGTGAAAATGTAACATCACCTAGAATAAAGTTTTGAGTTGAAAACTGTTTGATTTCAGTTTCTAACAACCTGCTAATGCTTATAATTTCAAAAATGACCATTTTTTTGGTCTTTATTAAAATGAAAAGGTTGATCGAAAAGTTTGGGGGATCTAAGAGTGTGGCAACCCAGTAGTCATGATTACTTCGATTTCTGACAAAATGAGGGTCATGCTGCAGGTAGTGCAGCAAGAAGGCACTTATGTGTCTTGCGCATCTCGGAGCCCCAAAATTATTTTCCGGGCTAGATGCAGCTAAAAATTATTATTAATTTTAAATCTGGTGAAGCTTTAGTATAGATGGCCTAATAGGATCAGTGCTGCACACTGCTACAAAGCCCAAATTATTTTCCAGTCAAGATACAGATAAACATGATTAGTAATTTTAAATCTGGTGGAGCTTATTATAGATGACCTAATAGAATCAGTGCTGCACACTGCTACAAAGCCCAAATTATTTTCCAGCCAAGATACAGATAAACATAATTAGTAATTTGAAAGCTTAAAACGGTTGGTAGGGTGATTTTAACCAATCATCAAGCTTTTACTCTCCCCAGGATGACACAGGGGTAGAAAAGTCGTTTCGGATCCATGATTTGTTCATCTTTATGAACGTGAGTCTGTCTACATTATCAGTGGAGAGCCGCGTTCGCTTATCTGTCAGCACACCACCAGCAGCGCTGAACACACGTTCAGACAGAACGCTGGCTGCGGGGCATGACAAGATCTCCAAGGCGTAAGTGGCTAGCTCCGGCCATTTATCCAGATTGGAAGCCCAAAAAGAGCAAGGGTCCAGTGACACAGTCATGGCTTCAATGTTTACTTGGAGATACTCCTGTACCATCGTCTCTAGGCGTTGACTATGTGTCAGACTTCTTGTCTCCTGTGGCCTTGCAAAGGATGGGCTAAAAATGTGGTGAAATGATTCCGCAAAATTGATGTTACCAAAAGATACTGTGGTTCTGTTACGGTTTGAGTGCTGAACACTTGACGGTCCCACGGTTGGCAAGTTGGAACTGTGAGATTCACTACGTGCACCACTGGTATTTTGTGGAAAAGCACATGTAAGATTCTGCAACAGTCTCTGCTGATACTCCTGCATGCGTGCATCCCTTTCTATGGCAGGAATAATTTCTGCAAATTTACTTTTGTACCGGGGATCTAACAGTGTGGCAACCCAGTAGTCAGGATTATTTCTAATTCTCACAATTCGAGGGTCATGTTGCAGGTAGTGCAGCAAGAAGGCACTCATGTGTGTTGCGCATCCAGGAGCACCAAGTCCCTGTTGTGTTGGTGGCGAGGTAACAATCATGCTTCCTTCCTCTGTCCTCTCCCCCCAACCTCGCACAACAGAAATGTGATCAAGGTCTCCCTCATCTGATGAGTCTTCCATCAGTTCGTCCTCCACTTCTTCCTGGGCTCCTGCACCTTCCTCACTAGTTTGGCTGCTACCATGCGCCCTGGTAAAACCATCTCCCCCACCCTCACATGCCTGCCGCCTTGGTGCTGCCGACCGTCTGGACCTTGCAGATGTTAGCCCTTCCGCATACAACTCCTCCTCCTCTACTTCCTCCACCTCCTCTTGTGCCACCACCTGACTCCGAATTCTGTTTAACATGTGCTCCAGCATGTAAATCACCGGAATAGTCATGCTGATAATGGCATCGTCAGCACTAAACATCTTCGTCGCCATTTCAAAACTGTGCAGAAGGGTGCATAGGTCCCTGATCTGAGACCACTCCTCCAGCGTGATTTGCCCCACCTCTGAATCTCGTTGGCCCAGGCTATACGTCAGAACGTATTGCACCAGGGCTTGTCGGTGCTGCCACAGTCGCTGCAACATGTGCAGAGTTGAATTCCACCGGGTAGGCACATCGCATTTTAGCCGGTGAAGTGGCAGGCCCAACGACTTCTGTAGAGATGTAAGTCGCTGAGCTGCGGGATGCGAACGGCGGAAGTGAGCACACAGCGACCGTGCCCTCTGCAGAAGGCCATCTAGTCTGGGATAGTGGGCTAAAAATTGCTGGACAACCAGGTTCAACACGTGAGCCATACAAGGCACGTGTGTGACATTGCCCCGGCGAAGGGCCGCACCCAGGTTTGCAGCATTGTCGCACACGGCCTTCCCTGGTTTCAGGTCCAGTGGAGACAACCATTCATGAAATTGGTTCTCCAGAGCTGACCACAACTCCTCAGCTGTGTGACTCACATTTCCCAGACATTTCAATGTAAAAACCGCCTGATGACGTTGAGCCCTACTGCCAGCATAGTAAGGAGGTGTGCAGGATCCCTTCTGCGCAGTTAGAAAGCTTGTGGCATGACCAGACAGACTTTGGGTGCAGGTGGAAGACCGAGAGGAGGTTGAGGAGGCAGAAGCAGTGGAGGAACTTTGACATAAAGAGGATTGACGCACAACTCGTGGGGACGGCAAGACTTGGACAGCAGCCCCTTGTCCTGCTGTCACCATAGTTACCCAGTGCCCAGTCAGCGACATGTAACGCCCCTGTCCATGCCTACTCGTCCAAGTGTCTGTGGTGAAATGCACCCTGTCACACACAGAGTTTCTCAAAGAAGCGGTGATGTTTTGTGCGACATGCTGGTGGAGCGCAGGCACACCTTTCTTTGAGAAGTAGTGCCGACTGGGCATCTGGTACTGGGGCACTGCGACGGACATAAGGTCTCGAAAATCCTCTGTGTCCACCAGGCGGAAAGGCAGCATTTCTGTAGCCAAGAGCTTGCAGATGGTGAAATTCAACCTCTTAGCTTTCTCATGGCTAGGAGGAAATGGTCTTTTACTTGTCCAAATCTGAGGGACCGAGGGCTGGCTATTGTGCTTAGACGGGGTTGATAAGGGTGTCCCCGGCAAACTGCCGGTCTGTGAGGAAGATGCAGGCGGACATGTTAGGTTGCCTTGATCCAAAGGTGGTGCTATCGATGTCGGACAGCGCTCAACACCAGCTGGTGTTACCACCTCCAAAGAAAATGATGACCTGCCAATCACGCTGGCTGTTGCCGGTAAAGAGGTGGCAGGTCTGCGCCCCAAAACAGGTGTGACTGCTGTCCCCCCAGTCACAGAGGATGAAGAGGCCGCGGATGCACAAGATATGGCAGACGGTGGTTGGCCCGGCCGGCTAGGCCGCATTGTAGCACACTGAGCTTCCCACTGCAAATTATGCTTCATGTCCATGTGCCGGTTCATGCATGAAGTACTCAAACTATGTATTTTTTGGCCTCTACTTAGCTTTTGCTGACAAATGTTACAGATAACACGAGTTGGGTCATCTTTATCGATCTGAAAAATTGCCCAGGCTATGCAAGGCTTAGCACCCATGCGACCTGAAGAGCCACCACGACTTGTGGTGAGAAGCAGAGTTGTGTTTGAGGATGCAGTTGTTGACGTGCTTCCAGTACTACGTCTCTGTCCAGGAAGGCACAACCTGACCTCGTCGTCACTAGCATCTTCCTCCACCTCCTCTGCTGACCTCATCTCTTGGCTGACTGTGGGTTGACAGTAAGTGGGATCTCCAACCTCATCATCATCACCGTGTGCGTTATTACACCCGTCGTCCTCAGAGCCAACCTGTTCCTGCCCTGACAAAAAACTAAAGTTGTCGCTCCAATCAGGTATTTGAGTCTCATCATCGTCTTCCTCATTGTCTCCACCAACAGGAGTTTGGGAATGATGGTCTACATTATGGTCAGAACCTTCTGCGTCTGGTCCTGGATCCGACTCATAAAGATTCTGGGCATCAGTGAAGATCATTTCCTCGTCTGGATTCACAGAAGCGCTGGAGTCGACCTCTGATTCCCAGGCTATAGTATGAGTAAACAGCTCTGCAGACTCAACCATCTGTTCTACCTCATACTCAGACGGGCAGCTGGAGATTTGGGAGCTGTGAGGAAGCAAGTGCGATTGGGGTGACACCTTTGAGGACTGGAGTATTTGTGATGTTGAAGTTGATGTGGAGGAGAGCCCACTTAAAGGAGCACTTGATATCCGTTGAAGCACCTGCTGTTTTTGTGCCTCATCTGGAATTTGTAGCGATTGGCGTGGCTGTAAGAAAGGGATCTTATCACATTGTCCGCTAAAAGAAGTAGACATTTTAGTTTGGCTGGAAGATGGTCTTTCTTCTGCAGATGTTACTGTTGCTTTAACACCTACCCCACGGACACAACCTTTTTTCCCCTTCCCAACACGCCTATTCCCCTTTCCGCCAGCAGCAGGCCTTTTTCCACTCATTTTGGTGGTTAACTAATTCACAACTCTGGAGTTGTTTGCACAAAAAAACAATGGATGGGAACCGAGCAGAGCTGAGTGGCCAAACTGTGGTATTAGGCCAAAACTATTGGCTGGGTTAGATGCAGAAAAAAATTATATTCAATTTGCAACCTGATGGAGGTCAGTATAGATGGACTAATAGAACAAGTCCCACACACAGCTAGAAGCCCAAATATTTTTTCAGAGGTAGATGCAGAAAATTTTTTTATTCAGTTTGCAACCTGATGGAGGTCTGTATAGATGGATTAATAGAACAAGTCCCACACACAGCTACAAGCCCAATATTTTTTCAGAGGTAGATGCAGAAAAAAAGTATATTCAGTTTGCAACCTGATGGAGGTCAGTATAGATGGACTAATAGAGAAAGTCCCACACACTGCTAGAAGGCCAAATATTTTTTCAGAGCTAGATGCAGAGAAAAAATTATTTTGAATTTGCAACCTGATGGAGGTCAGTATAGGTGGACTAATAGAACAAGTCCCACACACTGCTAGAAGGCCAAATATTTTTTCAGAGCTAGATGTAGAAAAAAATTATATTCAGTTTGCAACCTGATGGAGGTCTGTATAGATGGATTAATAGAACAAGTCCCACACACAGCTAGAAGCCCAAATATTTTTTCAGAGGTAGATGCAGATAAAAATTATTTTTAATTTGCAACCTGATGGAGGTCAGTATAGATGGACTAATAGAGAAAGTCCCACACACTGCTAGAAGGCGAAATATTTTTTCAGAGCTAGATGCAGATAAATATTATTTTTAATTTGCAACCTGATGGAGGTCAGTATAGATGGACTAATAGAGAAAGTCCCACACACTGCTAGAAGGCCAAATATTTTTTCAGAGCTAGATGCAGATAAAATTTATATTCAATTTGCAACCTGATGGAGGTCAGTATAGATGGACTAATAGAACAAGTCCCACACACAGCTAGAAGCCCAAATATTTTTTCAGAGGTACTGTAGATGCAGATAAAAATTATTTTTAATTTGCAACCTGATGGAGGTCAGTATAGATGGACTAATACAACAAGTCCCACACACAGCTAGAAGCCCAATATTTTTTCAGAGGTAGATGCAGAAAAAAATATATTCAGTTTGCAACCTGATGGAGGTCAGTATAGATGGAGTAATAGAACAAGTCCCACACACAGCTAGAAGCCCAAATATTTTTTCAGAGGTAGATGCAGATAAAAATTATTTTAATTTGCAACCTGATGGAGGTCAGTATAGATGGACTAATAGAGAAAGTCCCACATACTGCTAGAAGGCCAAATATTTTTTCAGAGCTAGATGCAGATAAAAATTATATTCAATTTGCAACCTGATGGAGGTCAGTATAGATGGACTAATAGAGAAAGTCCCACACACTGCTAGAAGGCCAAATATTTTTTCAGAGCTAGATACAGATAAAAATTATATTCAATTTGCAACCTGATGGAGGTCAGTATAGATGGACTAACAGAACAAGTCCCACACACAGCTAGAAGCCCAAATATTTTTTCAGAGGTACTGTAGATGCAGATAAAAATTATTTTTAATTTGCAACCTGATGGAGGTCAGTATAGATGGACTAATAAAGAATGTCCCACACACTGCTAGAAGGCCAAATATTTTTTCAGAGCTAGATGCAGATAAAAATTATTTTTAATTTGCAACCTGATGGAGGTCAGTATAGATGGACTAATAGAGAAAGTCCCACACACTGCTAGAAGGCCAAATATTTTTTCAGAGCTAGATGCAGATAAAAATTATATTCAATTTGCAACCTGATGGAGGTCAGTATAGATGGACTAATAGAACAAGTCCCACACACAGCTAGAAGCCCAAATATTTTTTCAGAGGTACTGTAGATGCAGATAAAAATTATTTTTAATTTGCAACCTGATGGAGGTCAGTATAGATGGACTAATACAACAAGTCCCACACACAGCTAGAAGCCCAATATTTTTTCAGAGGTAGATTCAGAAAAAAATATATTCAGTTTGCAACCTGATGGAGGTCAGTATAGATGGAGTAATAGAACAAGTCCCACACACAGCTAGAAGCCCAAATATTTTTTCAGAGGTAGATGCAGATAAAAATTATTTTTAATTTGCAACCTGATGGAGGTCAGTATAGATGGACTAATAGAGAAAGTCCCACACACTGCTAGAAGGCCAAATATTTTTTCAGAGCTAGATGCAGATAAAAATTATATTCAATTTGCAACCTGATGGAGGTCAGTATAGATGGACTAATAGAGAAAGTCCCACACACTGCTAGAAGGCCAAATATTTTTTCAGAGCTAGATGCAGATAAAAATTATATTCAATTTGCAACCTGATGGAGGTCAGTATAGATGGACTAACAGAACAAGTCCCACACACAGCTAGAAGCCCAAATATTTTTTCAGAGGTACTGTAGATGCAGATAAAAATTATTTTTAATTTGCAACCTGATGGAGGTCAGTATAGATGGGCTAATAGAGAAAGTCCCACACACTGCTAGAAGGCCAAATATTTTTTCAGAGCTAGATGCAGATAAAAATTATTTTTAATTTGCAACCTGATGGAGGTCAGTATAGATGGACTAATAGAGAAAGTCCCACACACTGCTAGAAGGCCAAATATTTTTTCAGAGCTAGATGCAGATAAAAATTATATTCAATTTGCAACCTGATGGAGGTCAGTATAGATGGACTAATAGAACAAGTCCCACACACAGCTAGAAGCCCAAATATTTTTTCAGAGGTACTGTAGATGCAGATAAAAATTATTTTTAATTTGCAACCTGATGGAGGTCAGTATAGATGGACTAATAGAGAAAGTCCCACACACTGCTAGAAGGCCAAATATTTTTTCAGAGCTAGATGCAGAAAAAAATTATATTCAGTTTGCAACCTGATGGACGTCAGTATAGATGGGCTAATAGAGAAAGTCCCACACACTGCTAGAAGGCCACATATTTTTTCAGAGGTAGATGCAGAAAAAAATATATCCAGTTTGCAACCTGATGGAGATCTGTATAGATGGATTAATAGAACAAGTCCCACACACAGCTAGAAGCCCAATATTTTTTCAGAGGTAGATGCAGAAAAAAATATATTCAGTTTGCAACCTGATGGAGGTCAGTATAGATGGACTAATAGAGAAAGTCCCACACACTGCTAGAAGGCCAAATATTTTTTCAGAGCTAGATGCAGATAAAAATTATATTCAATTTGCAACCTGATGGAGGTCAGTATAGATGGACTAATACAACAAGTCCCACACACAGCTAGAAGCCCAATATTTTTTCAGAGGTAGATGCAGAAAAAAATATATTCAGTTTGCAACCTGATGGAGGTCTGTATAGATGGATTAATAGAACAAGTCCAACACACAGCTAGAAGCCCAATATTTTTTCAGAGGTAGATGCAGAAAAAAATATATTCAGTTTGCAACCTGATGGAGGTCAGTATAGATGGACTAATACAACAAGTCCCACACACAGCTAGAAGCCCAATATTTTTTCAGAGGTAGATGCAGAAAAAAATATATTCAGTTTGCAACCTGATGGAGGTCTGTATAGATGGATTAATAGAACAAGTCCCACACACAGCTAGAAGCCCAATATTTTTTCAGAGGTAGATGCAGAAAAAAATATATTCAGCTTGCAACCTGATGGAGGTCAATATAGATGGACTAATACAACAAGTCCCACACACAGCTAGAAGCCCAATATTTCTTCAGAGCTAGATGCAGAAAAAAATTATATTCAATTTGCAACCTGATGGAGGTCAGTATAGATGGACTAATAGAATGATGCTATGCCCAAAAGATTTTACTTCACTAGGTGCAGTAAAAAAATTGGTATTCTATACACAGGTGGTATATCTTGCAACACAGATAGGCTACTCCACTGACTAACACACTCTGCAATAGGCCAAAAAGGATTAGCTTTGCTAGATTCAGCCAAATGCTGTGAAAAAAACTTGCACAGCACTGGCACAGACCTGCCTGGCAAAAACTGATAGGAACTGATGTAACCTAGTCCTGAAAAGGACTCCAATTACAATTAGTCTTTACTCCCACAATCTATCTATTTAAGAGCAGGAACTGATGTAACCTAGTCCTTAAAAGGACTGCAATCACAACTATTCCCTACTCCCAAGCTATCTGTAGATTTGTGCGAAAATTGGCTTGAAATTAACAAGGTATAGCGCACACAGCAACAGCGGTGCCGTCTAACACGCAGCTGCAGCAGTGAGAAAATGGTGGCGACGGGGAAAATGGCTTGGTCTTATAGGGCAAGGACATGTGACATACACTGCCAATGACACATGCCCTTGCTTGTGTGAAAAAAAGCACTTCGCTCCGTGTGTGCGCTGCTGATAGGCTGACAGATTGCACCTCCCCACTGTAAATGCGGGAAAGAGAAAAAAAAAATGGAGATCTTCATTGTTCCTGCAGAGATCCATCCCCTGCCCCTCCCCCCACCCCGCTGTACACTCAAACTGCGTATTAACATTAATTTTCATCATTACTGAGAAAAAATCCAGTTATGATTTTGGTGCACGAACAGTTATCGAACATAACCTCGAACAGCCGAATTTTTCTCAAATTGTTCGTGTTCGCCGAACGGCTCGAACACCGCCCAAAACAGCTTGAATTTGATATTGGCGAACAGTTCGAGTAGAACAACGCTCATCTCTACTGGGGAGCTGTCAAACATGCAGAACTTACCAACGATTTCGGCCGCCCCAGCGATCTAACTAACGATCTCAGCGGTCGTTGGGGCGCTTTCACACAGCAGCTATTTCAACGATCCAAACCTTGATAGGGACTGTACTGTGTCACAAAGGCGTGCATAAAATCACTTTTCCGCGCCCCCTCATCTCCGATTGGTGGACGCTACTGCGTTCTGATTGGGCGGCCTTGGTTTAACATCGCTACTGCGTCTCCGGTCAGACAGGAACACTGGTGTGTGCATTGTTCCTGTACAGATGTATGGATGTCCATATATTTATATGAATATATATATAGGGATGTAAATGGCCATTTATGTGTATGCATATCTGTATGTTTGAGAGTATGTATGTGTATATATAATTATCTGTATACGTATGTGTATATGAGTGTGTGTGTATATATTTATGTACTTAAAAATATGTATGAGTACATGGATGAATCTGTTTACATACGAGTACACGAATGTATATGCGTGTATGTATGTGTGTATGTATGTATGTATGTATCTGTATACGCATGTGTATACATATGTATATATATATATGGACTGCTTACTGCGGTGACTACTGCTACTACTGAAAGAATGAGAAACAAAGCTTTTGCATAGTAGAACACACAGTTTATTAGACACATCAGTACATAAATGTCCGTAGTGTAGAAACATGAGTAGTTGCCCACTATAGGTTCTGATGCTGCCAAGGAACAGCACCAGGACGGTTAAAATACTGGCAGTAGTTGTCGCGGCAGGTCTTCGCATCATGGGTGTTTCTGCCATGTCCCACTGGTTGAAGGCCTGCAATTGCATGATCGTTTGCACGCCATTCACCGAGCTCCACTTCCCCATTGGCTAGGTCCACAGAGTCCACAAAGCCAGGCGGACAGTACGTAATTGCATCACGTCGACGAAGAAAGTTGTGAAGCATGCAACAGGCCAAAACAACAGAGTCTATTGATTTAAGCTTCATGTTAATTGGCGTGTGAAAAACTCTGAAGCGGTTGGCCAGGACATCGTGTCAGAAAATGTGCTGTGTGTGTGTGTGCACAAGACCCCTAAAATATCTGCCCATGCAAAAGCATATATATACAGATAGAAGCCAAGCCCTCCCTCCCTGAAGAGCAATGATAGCAGATAATTGGTAGATGTCCTATAAATGAATTAAAAATGAAAACTCATTTGAGACCCCAAACAATACCTACCCCGCTAAAGATGTCTGATTTCTCCAAAGTGGAGTCACAGCCGGAGAACGCTGGTGGGATCCGAAAAACAAGGACGCAGTAGCGACCACTAATCGGGGACGAGGGGCGCGGAAAAGTCCAATTTATGCACGCCTACGTGTCTCAGTTCTGAATCGCTAACGAGGTCATTGATAAGGTGTTAAATACAGCTATGCACACTGCCCAGCGGGAGCGCAACGACCCAGGAATGGTCCAGGAAGCTTTGTAACGATCAGCGATCTCACAGCAGGGGCCTGATCGTTGCTACCTGTCAGACATAACGAGATCACTAGCGAGATCGCTATTGCGTCACGAAAACCGTGACTCATCAACGATCTCGCTAGCGATCTCGTTGTGTGTGACGGGGCCTTTAGCCTTCCCCTGTCAGGTAATTCCTCAAAGGACTCTTTTGAGGTGAGACGAGAAATTATATGTGTGACGATAAACATTAATAATATCTGCAACAGTGGGAATTATATTTTTAAGGGAAGCCATTCTCTGTTTCAGATATCTGTGTATATATCCCCATGTCATGATGGGCATCTTGAGAAATTTTAGAACCCTGGACAGATGAGGTCCAAATCTTACTGTCAATGGTAAGCTTAGATATCCATTCCTTATAGTTCTGTAAAACAGGCAACTGATTTCAGCTTCAAAATCCCTATAGGAGAAGTTGACCTTTGAACTTGGTGAAGTAATGTTGGCACCTTGTGAGAAGACTGGTTTGTCTAGACTTAAACAGATAAAGACGTAAATACTTGTGTTTGTAAATTATTGAGTAATTAACTGTAGACACAGATGTAAAGATTTCTTCCCATCACATAAGTATTTACAATTGGATCATTTGGCAAATAACAACATATTTGTGAATATACTTTTTTACCACTGCATTAGTTTTTCCATGACACTTAGCCTGGGTCATAATAATTTCAACTTTCAGTGCCAGTTTTGATATGATCCTTATGATATTAATTAGCCTACTGTCTGTCAATTTACAAGTTTTTGGACCTTTGTACAAAGTTTATTGAAGATCACCAGATAAGAGCTACTTGTTTCCATTTATTTATACATGTACAATAATAGAAGATGTATAAATCCCACGGCGAACAGAACTTCTGTTTAACCAATTCACCCACTGACTTCCAATGTCCCCCATGACTCAATGATCCTACTGAAGGCTCTCGTTGCTGCCATCTTGGTCCTCCTGTAAAGTGCAGCTTGTGTCAGTTTCACTATATAATGCAATGCAGTAGTGCACTATATAGAACAAGTGATCAAAGGATCGCAGGTTCAAATTCCCAAAGAGGAATTAAAAAGCAAAGTTAAAAATAAAAAAATTCTAAAAAAAAATTCAATCATCCCGTTCCCACCAAAAGTAATGCAATAACAAAATGAATGTACTTGGTATTACAGTGTTCATAACCATCTGATCTATCAAAACTAATTAACCCATATGGTAAGAACTGTAAAGAGAAAAAATCCAAATTGCCATTTTTCAGTCCCAGAATATCTCTAAAAATGAAGTAAAACGTCATGTTATATATTGTATATTTTTTCAAATACAGTGGATTTTTTTTCTCTTGTTAGGAATTGGATGGCATCATTATCCTTACATTCACATACCATTCCTCTTCTATAAGGATATTCACAGAATACAATATACCTCACAACCTCCTTTGATATGCAGATACCAACATTTACATGAACCATTGATTGAACACAAAACAAAGAGCAAAAGTGGGAGAGGGGCAGATGTATTTGTTTCTGGTGAGCCCCTGCTGCAAGCCCTGCTCTAATAATAAAAGCAGACTTGTTTTGGCTGACAAAAAGGTCTCCATAAGAGTAAGATAAACCCATGGTGAATTCAGAATGTGACTTCACAACATTTACTGTACAAACATTACATAGGTGGAGCAATGGAAACAAGAATAACTGCAGACCTGATTTACTGCTTCTCATAGTTTAGTAGGTACAGATGCTTTCATTCACCTCTATCCGTGTTAGCCATAGCCTTTTATTACAACTATAATTATGGACTTGTTAATGGAGTTTTCTGTTACATTTATATTGATCACCTTTTGTTACCAATATACGTTGGATGGTGGTCTGACACCCGGCACACTGAGACTCCATACTCTTAGTGGCCACTGTTGGGTACGGCAGATTTGCTCCTATTCTTTTCACTTGGGTGTCCTATCCTGCTCAGTATGCTGTTTATATCCACCAGAGGTGATAACAGCCAATCTGCTAGAGTGCCAGATTTTGGACCCCCACCGGACTCGTATTCATCACCTGTCCTAAGGATATCAAGGTTATCAGCATGAAAGTACTGGAAAGCCCCTCAAGCATGGTCAATCTGTATTAACCCATGCATACGTGCAGAATTTCTAGCCCCAAATGTAAGTAGTAAATGTAGCTAGTGCCACCACCATCTGGGATGTTTGTACAAACAATACAACCTAAGACCATCCACAATGAGTGTAATGTGCATGGGCAGTTTTATTGTTTGTAGTCTACACTTCTGAAGGCAATCCTATGTAAGATTTACATAAGGCTATAGAAGCTATTTAATAGGACCTATAAAACAGTCACCTCAGGAGCAGGTCAGACCAGCAAACAGTAGTTGGCTTCAAGAAAGGCAAGATGACTGCTTACAACAACATATTTTTACTTGAACCACGTGACAAGGACAAAGACCGGCTCCCTTGTTATACTGTATACAGCTATGTGTAATTCTGAAACGCTGCTGTGTTTGGGTCGGTACAATCTTCCCAAGAAATATTCTTGGGCCTCGCCCTGCCAGGTACCTCAGAGGAGGGCTCTTTTGAGAAGATAAATTACATTTATGTTGATAAACTGCAACAGTGGGAATTATATTTTCCATGGAGAAGCATTCCCATTCTCGGATATCTGTGTATATATGCGCATGTCATGATGGGCGTCTGGAAACATTTTAGAACACAGGTCAGA
Organism: Phyllobates terribilis; assembly: GCF_046119375.1. NCBI lineage: Eukaryota > Metazoa > Chordata > Amphibia > Anura > Dendrobatidae > Phyllobates > Phyllobates terribilis. The sequence goes on along the minus strand of NW_027362761.1, from coordinate 210,176,160 downwards.
TCAGCTTGGATTTATGTTCTCCATTCCCTATAGTTCTGTAAAACAGGCAACTATTTTCAGCTTTAAAATGCTCCAAGATCCCGGTATGAGAAGTTGACCTTTGAACTTGATGAGGTCACCTTGGTACCTTCTTAAAAGACTGGTTTGTCTAGACTTAAGCAGATAAAGACGTAAATACTTGTGTTGTTAAATTATTAACTAATTAAGTGTAGACCAGATGTAAAGATTTCCTCGCGTCACATATGTATTTACATTGGATCATTTGGCCAACAACAACATATAGGTGAAGATATATTTCTACCATTGGAGTGGGTTTTCCATGAAACTCACCCCCCACGCTGTTCAAAAATAAAGAAATAAAAAAATAGACATATTTGGCATCGTTGTGTCCATAAATTTCCGATCTAACAAGATATAAAATGATTTAAATTGCACATTAAACACCAAAAATGAATACAAAATCAAAACTCCAGAATTGCTGGTTTTCATGGCCATTCTCCAACACCCCTCCCAAAAAATACAATAAAAATCAATCAAAATGGCATTGTTGTGTTCATTAATGTCTGATTTATCAAGATATAAAATTATTTAAACTGCACATTAACCCCTTTCTGGCCCAGGGCGTATTAGTACGTATCTGTGCCCTGGGCCTTATGGGCCTGATACGTATTAATACGCCCTGGCGATTTCGCCCACACACAAGCGGTGCGGCGAGATCACCGCCGGGTGTCAGCTGATTGTTACAGCTGACACCCGGTGCTATGTGCAGGGAGAAGTCCCGCATCGCTCCCGGCACATTAACCCCCACAATGCTGCGATCGAAATCGATCGCTGCATTCCGGTGGCAAGAGGAGGTAAGCGCTATACTTACCTTCTCTGCCAGCGTCCAGCGGCGTCTGAGTCCGGTCCCGGATGTTGCCATGGTGACCCGACGTCATCATGACAACATCCGGGACACCAGGAGGCAGGAAGTTGCTTTGGTCATGCGCAGTGCACGACCAAAGCAACTTCTCCCTGTGCAGAGCTGACAGGCTGCATGGCATAGGGAGCTGCTGCTCTCTATGCCATGCAGCCGATCAGGCTGCAAAAAGTGAAAGTCCCATAGTGGGACAATGTGAACAAGTAATAAAAATGTCAGAAAGTGAAAAAAAAAAAAAAAATTGTAAAAATATAAAAAAAAGAAAAAAAAATATATATATTGTACCCATAAATAAATAATCTTATGAAAAAAAAAAATAAAAAAATAAAAGTACACATATTTGGTATCGCTGCATCCGGAACGACCTGACCTATAAAACTGTCCTGGTAGTTAACCCCTTTAGTGAACACGATAAAAAAAATAAATAAAAAACAAAAAATAAAACTATGTTTTATCATCATACTGCCAAACAAAAAATGCAATAAAACGCGATCAAAAAGACGAATGTAAATAAAAATGGTACCACTGAAAACGCCATCTTGTCCTGCAAAAAACAAGCTACCAAGCAGCTACAATGGCCGAAAAATAAAAAAGTTATAGCTCTCAGAACAAAGCGATGCAAAAACAATTCTTTTTTCTATAAAATAGTTTTTATTGTGTAAAAGCGCCAAAATATAAAAAAAAAATATAAATGTAGTACCGCTATAAACGTACTGACCCAAAGAATAAAGATACCTTATCAATTTTACCACACGCAGAACGGCATAAAAAAACCCTCAAAAAAACAATTCCTGAATTGTTTATTCTGCCTTCTAAAAATCAGAATAGAAAGCGATCAAAAAATGTCACGTGCCCGAAAATGTTACCAATAAAAACATCAACTTGTCCCGCAAAAAACAAGCTGCAACATGACTCTGTTGGCCGAAATATGGAAAAATTATAGCTTTCAAAATATGGCGATGTAAAAACTAGTCTGCAAAAAAATGCGTCTTTTAGTGTGTGACAGCTGTCAATCATAAAAAACCTCTATAAATCTGGTATCGCTGTAATCGCACCAACCCGAAGAATAAAGTTGTCTAATTAATTATACCGCACGAGGAACGGCGTAAAAAATAAACTTTAGGGTTAGAGTTGTGCTCGGGTTAGGGTTAGGGTTAGGGTTGTGCTAGGGTTGGGATAGGGCTAGGGTTGGGGTTGGGCTAGTGTTAGGGTTGGGCTAGGGTTAGGGTTGTGCTAGGGTTTGGGTTAGGGTTGTGTTAGGGTTGGGGTTGGGCTAGGGTTGGGGTTGGGCTAGTGTTAGGGTTGGGCTAGGGTTAGGGTTGTGCTAGGGTTTGGGTTAGGGTTGTGCTAGGGTTGGGATTGGGCTAGGGTTAGGGTTGTGCTAGGGTTAGGGTTAGGGTTGTGCTAGGGTTGGGATTGGGCTAGGGTTGGGGTTGGACTAGTGTTAGGGTAGGGCTAGGGTTAGGGTCATGCTAGGGTTTGGGTTAGGGTTGTGTTAGGGTTGGAGTTGGGCTAGGGTTGGGGTTGGGCTAGTGTTAGGGTTGGGCTAGGGTTGGGGTTGTGCTAGGGTTTGGGTTAGGGTTGTGCTAGGGTTGGGATTGGGCTAGGGTTAAGGTTGGCATAAGGTTAGGGTTGTGCTAGGGTTAGGCTAGGGTTAGGTTAGGGTTAGGATAGGGTTAGGCTAAGGTTAGGGTTAGGCTAGGGTTAGAGTTGGACAAGGGTTGGGCTAGGGTTAGGGTTGGGGTTGGGATTTTTTCAGAAGTAAAGAAAAAAAAATGACGATATGGCGGCTAATGTTGAGCGCAAGTGCTCGCTATTTGAGTTTGCATCGGGTGCTCGGGTATGCACCGAGTATAGTGGGTTCTCGAATGACATGCTCGAGTCTCTGCCCCAAATGTTTTGCAGCTCTTATACAGCCAAAAAAACCTTGCGGGGATTGCCTGCCATGCACGAGCGATCCCCACATGTTTTTTTTTGGGTGTCTAATAACCGTGAAACATGCTGGGCGGGGACTCGAGCTTGTCACTCGAGCACCCGCGATACTTGGTGCATACCTGGGCACCCGATGCAAACTCAGATAGCGAGCACTTGCACTCAAGACTAATGACAACTTATTCAATATGATGACCTAATGTTATCAAATTCTGTGTATTACCTCTGGGCTCAAAATGTTCACTATAACCCTTGATAAAATCCTTGAGGGGTGAAGTTTCCAAAATGGGGTCACTTGTGGGGGGTTTCCACTATTTAGGCACATCAGGGGCTCTCCAAAGGCGACATGGCATCCGCTCTCGATTCCAGCCAATTTTGCGTTCAAAAAGTCACACAGTTCTCCTTCCCTTCTGAACTCTGCCGTGCGCCCAAACACTGTATTTTCCCCACATATGGGGTATTGGCGTACTCAGGAAAAATTGCACAACAGTTTTTGGTGTCCATTTTCTCCTCTTACCCTTGTGAAAATAAAAAAATTGGGGCTAAAAACGGCTTCATGTTATAAACTTCTGTGAAGCACCTGGGGGTTCAAGATGCTCACCACACATCTAGGTATGTTCCCTGAGGGGTCTAGTTTCCAAAATGGTGGCACTTGTGGGGGGTTTCTACTGTATAGGCACATCAGGGGCTCTCCAAACGCAACATGGCGTCCGTTAATTATTCAAGCAAATTTTACATTCAAAAAGTCAAATGGCGCTCCTTCCCTACCAAACCCTGCCGTGCGCCCAAACAGTGGTTTTCCCCCACATATGGGTATCGACTTACTCAGGAGAGATTGCACAACAAGTTGCATGGTGCAATTTCTCCTGTTACCCTTATGAAAATGCAAAACTGGGGGCTGAAAAACATTTTTGTGGGAAAAATGTGAAAATTTTATTTTCACGGCTCCATGTTATAAATTTCTGTGAAGCACCTGGGGGTTCAAGATGCTCACCACACATCTAGATAAGTTCCCTGAGGGGTCTAGTTTCCAAAATGGTGTCACTTGTGGTTTTTTTTCACTGTTTAGGCACATCAGGGGCTCTCCAAACGCAACATGGTGTCCGATAATTATTCAAACAAATTTTACATTCAAAAAGTCAAATGGCGCTCCTTCCCTTCCGAACCCTGCCGTGCGCCCAAACAGTGGTTTTCCCCCACATATGGGGTATCGGCTTACTCAGGAGAGATTGCACAACAAGTTGCAGGGTGCAATTTCTCCTGTTACCCTTCTGAAAATGCAAAACTGGGGGCTGAAAAACATTTTTGTGGGAAAAATGTGAAAATTTTATTTTCACGGCTCCATGTTATAAACTTCTGTGAAGCACCTGGGGGTTTAAGATGCTCACCACACATCTAGATAAATTCCCTGAGGGGTCTAGTTTCCAAAATGGTGTCACTTGTGGGGTTTTTTCACTGTTTAGGCACATCAGGGGCTCTCCAAATGCAACATGGTGTCCGATAATTATTCAAACAAATTTTACATTCAAAAAGTCAAATGGCGCTCCTTCCCTTCCGAACCCTGCCGTGCGCCCAAACAGTGGTTTTCCCCCACATATGGGGTATCGGCTTACTCAGGAGAGATTGCACGACAAGTTGCATGGTGCAATTTCTCCTGTTACCCTTATGAAAATGCAAAACTGGGGGCTGAAAAACATTTTTGTGGGAAAAATGTGAAAATTTTATTTTCACGGCTCCATGTTATAAACTTCTGTGAAGCACCTGGGGGTTCAAGATGCTCACCACACATCTAGATAAGTTCCCTGAGGGGTCTAGTTTCCAAAATGGTGTCACTTGTGGGGGATTTCTACTGTTTAGGCACATCAGGGCTCCCCAAACGCAACATGGCGTCCGCTAATTATTCAAGCAAATTTTACATTCAAAAAGTCAAATGGCGCTCCTTCCCTACCAAACCCTGCCGTGCGCCCAAACAGTGGTTTTCCCCCACATATGGGATATCGGCTTACTCAGGAGAGATTGCTCAACAAGTTGCATGGTGCAATTTCTCATGTTACCCTTATGAAAATGCAAAACTGGGGGCTGAAAAACATTTTTGTGGGAAAAATGTGAAAATTTTATTTTCACGGCTCCATGTTATAAACTTCTGTGAAGCACCTGGGCGTTCAAGATGCTCACCACACATCTAGATAAGTTCCCTAAGGGGTCTAGTTTCCAAAATGGTGTCACTTGTGGGGGGTTACCACTGTTTAGGCAAATCAGGGGCTCCCCAAACGCCACATGGCGTCCTCTAATTATTCAAGCAAATTTTACATTCAAAAAGTCAAATGGCGCTCCTTCCCTTCCGAGCCCTGCTGTGCGCCCAAACAGTGTTTTTCCCTCACATATGGGGTATCTGCGTGCTCAGGGGAAATTGCACAACAAATTTTGGAGTCCATTTTTCCTGTTACCCCTGCGAAAATAAAAAAATTTGGGTCTAAAGTAACATTTTTGTGAAAAAAGTTAAATGTTAATTTTTTTCTTCCACATTCCAAAAATTCCTGTGAAGAACCTGAAGGGTTAATAAACTTCTTCAATGTGGTTTTGAGCACCTTGAGGGGTGCAGTTTTTAGAATGGTGTCACTTTGGGGTATTTTCTGTGATAAAGGCCCTTCAAAGTCACTTCAAATGTGATGTGGTCCCTAAAAAAATTTTTTTGTAAATTTTGCTGTAAAAATGAGAAATCGCTGGTCAACTTTTAACCCTTATAGCTCCCTGTTAAAAAAAAATTTTGGTTTCAAAATTGTGCTGATGTAAAGTAGACATGTGGGAAATGTTATTTATTAACTATTTTGTGCAACATATCTCTCTGATTTAAGGGCATAAAAATAAAAATGTTGAAAATTGCAAAATTTTCAAAATTTTCACCAAATTTCAGATTTTTTCACAAATACACGCAAGTGATATTGTAGAAATTTTACCACAATCATGAAGTGCAAGAGTGGCATATCCAGTGGTAGCGTAGCGTAGTTACCCATCATACGAAGGTGACCTTGTTGTGGTTGATGGGCACACATAAATTGGCTAAATTATACGCAAAAAACCTTCATTTTGTAAAGTGACATCAGTCTAGATATAATATTTCTTATATATTCATGTATGGAGTGCCGAAGATCTCTTTTCAATTTAGATTACTTTTTTCTTCAGAGCACCCGAATAGACCAGTGAGTGACCCCTCTTTTTTCTATTAATCATTTTTGGGATCCCGCTCCTGGGACATTGCAGCAGGTACATGTTCACACTATTTGAAGTTTGACAGCCTTTTTTCTGACCATGCGTCCCTCCCACTAATTCCTTCTATTCATTCACAGGTGGTTTTAACTAGCTCTACCAGCCCATACATTGTAGGTTTAAAGCCCAAGCAGAGACATATTGTCCATACAGGCTTACAGCCCAAGAGTGGCATATCCAGTGGTAGTGTAGCATAGTTACCCATCATACGAAGGTGACCTTGTCGTGGTTGATGGGCACACATAAATTGGCCAAATTATGTGCCAAAAACCTTCATTTTGTAAAGTGACATCAGTCTAGATATACTATTTCTTATATATTCATGTATGGAGTGCCGAAGTTCTCTTTGCAATGAAGTACAATATGTCACGAAAAAACAATCTCAGAATCAAGGGGATCCGTTGAAGCATTCCAGAGTAATTACCTCATAAAGTGACGGTGGTCAGAATTGTAAAAATTGGCCTGGTCATTAACGTGCAAACCACCCTTGGGGGGTAAAGGGGTTAGATACCAAAAATGAATAAAAAATCAAAACTCCAGAATTGCTGTTTTTCATAGCCATTGTCCAACACCCCATACAGAAAATGCAATAAAAATCAATCAAAATGTAATGATATCAAATGAAAACACTAGCTGAGCTCACAAAAAAACAAGCCCTCATACAGCTCCATAGATAGAAAATGGCAATATAAGCATTTTTTTACCACTAAAATATAAACAAAAACCTCCTAAGCTTCGGCCTGGTCGTACAGACCTGAAGAATCACATTGTCAAGTCATTTTTACCAGAAAAAAACAAAACAATGGGTGGAATTGCTTTTTTTTCACCATGTCACATCTCTTTGACATGCAAGCTCAGCTATTAAATCATAGAACTGTACAATGTCTGACTGGGGTGTCGGGCCCACAGGAGTAATTAACTCTGGGGCCCACTCTACAGCAATATGCAAATACCTGTTAGCCGTTATCCTTGTTATAGTGGAGCGACGACTGTAAAACACAGGTTGCTCCTGCACATCTACTGTGCGCCACCATAACTGGGATGTACAATTACGGTAGTTTGCATTTAAGGGCTTCTTTGGTTAAAACAAGTTATCACCGATCCATGGGCTCCACAGGATAGGTGATAACTTATTGATCGTTTGGGTCCGACATTTGGAAACTGCACCGATCGGAAGAATGGGGAAGTTTTATCTCCGACAGGACACTTTTACACCCTTTTTAAAATGCAGCGGCAGGTGGGATGTCTGACCGCAGCTCCTTTCATTCTCTTTGGGGTTTCCAGAAAAAAACAAGAACAGCGCTCGCAACCACTGAGGAAATGAATGGACCAGTGGTCAAATCGTACATGCCTCTCTAGTCTAATGGGGATAAAAGCTCCACATTCTGCCGATTGGGTCCCAGCAGTCAGACCCCCACCAATCAAGTTACCACTTATCTTGTGGAGAGGTGATTACTTGTTTTCACCGAAGAACCCCTGTAAGTGCATCTTGTTCCAAGTATTTAATCACTAATGGAAATAAAGAATCTTCTCCTAATAAATATCAGAGAGAACAAATGACCACCATACACAACACAATCCACTATACCAGCACCAATAATACTACATACAAGAGAGAAACACCACCACACCATGACCAGATCACATACAACCCCTGGCAAAAATTATGGAATCACCGGGCTTGGAAGATGTTCATTCAGTTGTTTAATGTTGTTGAAAAAAAGCAGATCACAGACGTGGCACAAAACTAAAGTCATTTCAAATGGCAACTTTAGGGCTTTAAGAAACACTAAAAGAAATCAAGATTAAAAATGTGGTACTCAGTAAGGGTAATTTTTTTCAGACCAAGCAGAGGGAAAAAATTATGGAATCACTCAATTCTGAGGAAAAAATTATGGAATCACCCTGTAAATTTTAATTTCCAAAACTAACACCTGCATCAAATTAGATCTGCTTGTTAGTCTGCATCTAAAAAGGAGTGATCACACCTTGGAGAGCTGTTGCACCAAGTGGACTGACATGAATCATGGCTCCAACACAAGAGATGTCAATTGAAACAAAGGAGAGGATTATCAAACTCTTAAAAGAAGGTAAATCACGCAATGTTGCAAAAGATATTGGTTGTTCACAGTCAGCTGTGTCTAAAATCTGGACCAAATACAAACAACATGGGAAGGTTGTTAAAGGCAAACATACTGGTAGACCAAGGAAGACATTAAAGCGTCAAGACCGGAAACTTAAAGCAATATGTCTCCAAAACAGGAAATGCACAACAAAACAAATGAGGAACGAATGGGAGGAAACTGGAGTCAATGTCTGTGACCGAACTGTAAGAAACCGCTTAAAGGAAATGGGATTTACATACAGAAAAGCTAAACATAAGCCATCATTAACACCTAAACAGGAAAAAAACAAGGTTACAGTGGGCTAAGGAAAAGCAAACGTGGACTGTGGATGACTGGATGAAAGTCATATTTAGTGATGAATCGCAAATCTGCATTGGGCAAGGTGATGATGCTGGAACTTTTGTTTGATGCCGTTCCAATGAGATTTATAAAGATGACTGCATGAAGAGAACATGCAAATTTCCACAGTCATTGATGATATGGGGCTGCATGTCAGGTAAAGGCACTGGGGAGACGGCTGTCATTACTGTCAATAAATGACGGCTGTCATTACTGTTAAACTTAAACTGTCAATAAATGCCCAAGTTTACATTGATATTTTGGACAGTTTTCTTATCCCATCAATTGAAAGGATGTTTGGGGATGATGACATCATTTTTCAAGATGATAATGCATCCTGCCATAGAGCAAAAACTGTGAAAACATTCCTTGAAAGAAGACATATAAGGTCAATGTCATGGCCTGCAAATAGTCCGGATCTCAATCCAATTGAAAATCTTTGGTGGAAGTTGAAAAAAATGGTCCATAACAAGGCTCCAACCTGCAAAGCTGATCTGGCAACAGCAATCAGAGAAAGTTGGAGCCAGATTGATGAAGAGTACTGTTTGTCACTCATTAAGTCCATGCCTCAGAGACTGCAAGCTGTTATTAAAGCCAGAGGTGGTTCAACAAAATACTAGTGATGTATTGGAGTGTTCTTTTGTGTGTTTGTTTTCATGATACCATATTTTTTTCCCCTGCTTGGTCTGAAAAATATTACCCTTACTGAGTACCACATTTTTTATCTTGATTTATTTTAGTGTTTCTTAAAGCCCTAAAGTTGCCATTTGAAAATGACTTTAGTTTTGTGCCATGTCTGTGATCTGCTTTTTTTCAACAACATTAAACAACTGAATGAACATCCTCTGACCCCGGTGATTCCATAATTTTTGCCAGGGTCTGTATTACCACCACATAGCAACCGAATAATACCACATACAAGGGAGAAAAACCGCGACCAGACCACATATTACCACCACATAGTGATCGAATAATACCACATACTGTACAAGAGAGAAATACCGCCACACCGTGACCATACCATATATTACCAGCATATAGCGACCAAATAATTCCACAAATAAGGGAAAAATACTGCCACACCATGACCAGACCACATAGTGAATGAATAATACCACATACTGTACAAGGGAGAAATACTGCCACACCGTGACCAGACCAGATATTACCAGCAAATAGCAACCAAATAATTCCACATACAAGGGATAAATACCACCACACCATGACCGGACCACATATTGGGGCATAGTGACCGAATATTACAATACTGATCACTATTAAAAACCACAATACTAACAACACTGATATTACCAATGGTTACATTATACACAGGAGCTCTGTACTTAGTGTCAGTGTACAGGTAATACAGTGATTACTTCTGAAATTATACACAGGAGCTCTGTATATAATGTTAGTGTACAGGTAATACAGGGATCACCAGTGAAAATATACACAGGAGCTCTGTATATAGTGTCAGTGTACCGGTAATACAGTGATCACCACTGACATTATACACAGGAGCTCTGTGTATAGTGTCAGTGTACAGGTAATACAGGGATCACTGGTGACATTATGCACCGGAGCTCTGTATATAGTGTAAGTGTACAGGTAACACACTGACTCACCAGTGATGTCTCTAGTTGAAGTCCTTCATCTTCGCTTTTCTTCTTCATCTGGCACAGACCGCCATCACTTCTTCCAGCCAGGACTCATCTGCAGAAAATAACACAGTTATCTAGAGCACCACTTTCAGAGCACATTCCCCAATTTTTCCCTGACTTATACACCAGTTGAAGAAAAAAGACATGTCTCAGGTCCCTGGCTCCCATGTCCCTGGCCCCCATGTCTTAAGTCCCCGGCGCCCATGTCCATGGCCCCATGTCTCAGGTCCCTGGCCCCCATGTCCATGGCCCCTATATCTCTGGTCCCTGGCCCCATGTCTCAGGTCCCTGGCCCCCATTTCTCAGGTCGCTGGCCCCCATGTCTCAGGTGCCTGGCCCCCATATCTCAGGTGCCTGGCCCCCATGTCTCATGTCCCTGGCCCCCATGTCCTTGGCCCCCATGTCCCTGGTCCTGGCCGCATCCACAAATTTTTTTTATTTTTATTTTAAAAATCTTACCTGCCTGCACTCCCGGCGTCTTGCAGCATCCTCTGGCGCAGACGAGATAAATATGGCGCAGATCTGGCGTGGACGAGATAAAATGGCCGCCGACCTATGAGAGGCCGACGGCTGACATCACGGTCAGTGCACTCGTCGACGTCACTGTTATGCGCCGCCTGCAAAGGGCGCACTGACGTCAGCAGACGGCCTCTGTTAGGTCAGCTGTCATGTTAACTACTGCGGTGCAGACTTTCTGCAGCATAATATATTTCAACTGAATGTGCTCGGATGCACATTCAATTAAAACCAGCGGGTCCCCTCTACGTCCTGCTCGGGGGCCCACCGAGGACCCAGGCCCACCAGAGAATTCTCCGGTGTCCCAGTGCCCCAGTCCGACCCTGGAAGTGTATATTATAAGCCCTGACCTGAACATTTTTATGTGGATGGAGCAATGGTATTTTAAAGATGATGAGAGAAAATTGCATTGCCTTGTTCATACTATACATATATTTAGGAAATACTTTATTCTGCAACTTTTTCTGTTTTCCAGTACATCATATGATAAAATGAATGGTGTCATTCGAAACCACAACTCGTTTCACAAAAAAAACAAGCCATCATATGATTATGTCAACAGAAAAATAACAATGTTATGACTCTTTGAAGAAGCGGAAAAAAAATGAAAAAATAAAATCGCACGTTTAGGAAAGGGTTAGAAACTTTCTGTTCTCCCTATTTACTTGTGCCGACATTGTCATATTTTGTGCTTTCTCATGGTGGCAAGGTGATGTTTTGTAGCTTGAAACAGGTTAATTCAGCAGCTGTAAATTAATGTAAGAATGTTAGCAAAATATTTCATATAGTTGGGTGATTTTTTAAAGCAGAAAAACATTAGAAATGATGTCTACATTCTATGATATTATATAGGTGTAACAAGGCCCTCTTAGGAAATGAGGATCTTATCGGAGTGTGTACACACTATGGCTTACTATATCCTGTGGTATATCCTGTTAGAAAGTCATTATCATCCTTTAGTTACACCAGTTTGTGTAGGACACAGGATGCATATACAATCTCTTGGACAAACGTGCCATTTGTTTGTAGACATTTCAAATGTTTGTAACCCAAGAATTCTTTGTGCAACTGAGACTTGATCAGGCTTCTTCTTGAGATAAGAAAACTTGTGACAAAACACTTGATAGAGAACTGAATCCTCATCTCATAGGCATACATTAGGCTGTTGAGTTTGGGGCCCCATACACAATAGATAGTTGTTAGTTTGACCGATCTTTTGGATGACACCTATATCTCCCGACTCCTCCATATCTACAGTACGCAGGTGAACAGAATGCAATATCAGAGACACACGTAGAACAACAATCTATTTCTTTTATTTAACAAGCTAATATTAATTATGGTGATTATGAAGCATGGGTAATACAGTAACAGTATTCACAAAGTTTGGCAATAGAATAAACAGAAATTCACATAAAAGAATAAACTTTAAGAACATACTAGAATTCAGGGGCTGGCAGTCAAAGATGATTTGCCAGAGAAAAGGGACTAAATTTTCAGTGACTATACCGGGCAAAGGGCAGTCCTTGAAAACCTGGACATTACTCTGATCCTGTCACAAATCGATGTCCGGTCCCCCTACTGACATCTATCCACTCTCGCTGTGCCTCTCTGACATCTGCCGGTCCCTATCTGACTATGGGTCTCCCCTCTGCTTGCGCCCAGTATATGTCCCTGCCAGAGGTAGCGGCCTGTCTCACGCATCCTCTCTGATTGCCAGCCCGAGCATGAATTCCCGATCTGGCGCCTCTAGCACTTCTGCAACGTCCTGCCGCTGATGCGCACATCCGAGAACCGTGCCGTCGTAGCCTGCTTCCGTCCTGCTGACCGGTGTCACTTGGGTGAGGAACCTTGACCAGCGTCACTTGGGTCTTCGGGCTTGACCGTCGACGTCTGGGCTGGGCTGGGACCCTTGACTGGCGTTGCTCGGGTCTTCTGCTCCTGAGAGTTGCTCCTTCCGTCTCTCTTCTTGGTGCCAAAATCTCCTCAGAAGTTGCGCGCGCCTTTTGTTTCCTGAGCTGATCTCTCTGATGTCACTTTACCCGGAGTCCTAATTAACCCCTTCCCGACGTGCCCCGTACATGTACTGCACTGCGGGAGCTACGTTCCTGCAAAGAGCAGTATATGTATGGCGCAGTGATCGCGCGAGCTCACGCGGGCTCACAAAGAGCTGACACCCCGCAGCAATGCCCACGATCTGTGCTAGCACCGATCGTGGGTGTTTAACCTCTGTGATGCCGCTGTCAATAGTGACAGTGACATCGCAGGGCATCGCAGAGGGCGTAAACTCCAACTGTGATTCCATCAACACAATGCGATGCAATCGCGTTGTGTTGATGGTCTCCAGGGTGACCCCCAATCCCAAGTTGGACGCGGAGTCCTTCAGGGTCCTGCAGGAAGGTGGCCTGTCAGCGCCTGCTCAGAGAGCAGGAGCTGAGACACCTCCTTCCTGCCTCTCAGACTCTGATCTGAAGCTCTGCAGTGCAGAAGCACTGCAAAGTATTAGATCAGTGATCAGGGCAGAGAAAGTTGATGTCCCATAGTGGGACAATGTGAAACAGTAAAAAAAAAGTTAATAAAAATTGGAAAAATATTAAAAAAAAAATCACAAAATAAAGAACAAAAAAAGGAAAAAATATTATTCCAAGAAATATATTTATTATTTATCTGTGTAAAAAAAAATAAACTAAAAAAGTACACATATTTGGTATCGCCGTTTCCGTAACGATCCGACCTATTAATCTGTCCCACTAGTTAACCCCTTAAGTGAACACCGTAAAAAAAGAAATGAAAAACAAAGGAAAAAACAATACTTTACAGTATTATGAACAAAAAGTGGAATAAAACGCAATAAAAAAGACGCCTGTAAATAAATATGGTACCACTGAAAACGTCATCTTGTCCCACAAAAAAGAAGCCACCATACATCTCCGTCAGAAAAATAAAAAAGTTACAGCTCTCAGAATAAAGCGATGTCAAAATAATTATTTTTTCTATCAAATAGTTTTTATTGTGTAAAAGCGACAAAACATAAAAAAAACTATATAAATGTGGTATCGCTGTAATTGTACTTACCCGAAGAATAAAGCTGCCTTATCAATTTCACCACATGTGGAGCAGCATAAAAAAAATTCCTGAATTGCTGGTTTTTGTTCGTTCTGTCTCACAAAAAAGGGAATAGAAAGCGATCAAAAAATTTAATTTGCCCGAAAATAGCACCGATAAAAAAGTCAAATTGTCCCGCAAAAAACAAGCCGTCACATGACTCTTATCGACAGAAATATGGAAAAATTATAGCTCTCAAAATATGGCGATGCAAAAACTTGATTTTACAATAAAAAGTGTTTTTTAGTGTATGACAGCTGCCAATCATAAAAACCCGATATAAATCTGGTATCGCTGTAATCGCACCGACCTGAAGAATAAAGTCGTCTAATCAATTTTACCGCACAAGAAACCGCGTAAAAAAATAAATAAAACCAATTCTTCACCTGCTGTTGATTGGTTCTTTCTGCCTCCCAAAGATTGCAATATGGCTCGGCTCACATTTATCCTGCACTCTGCGCTGAGCGCTTACACTGGGGTTTCTGTGTAAATTTCTGAAATACATGATTCAGACGGAACCCCCAGTGGAAAATTCCCTATAGTGAGGCAGATGGAGACTCTGTGGACGCCGTTTGGCCTATGATGCGGAGGTGTCCGTCTTTTTATAAGGCGTGCAGAAAAGTGCCGTTGGCCACGGTTTTGTGCACTTCTGAAAAGAAGGACACCACTGAACAGAGGTCAGATGGAGTCCAGTGTAACTCTGCTGCCTCATTATGATGAATGGATCCCTTGGGGATTTAATCTGAATCACGTCACTTGGAGATTTAGATGGAAACCCAGATATACAGTACAGACCAAAAGTTTGGACACGCCTTCTCATTTAAAGATTTTTCTGTATTTTCATGACTATGAAAATTGTACATTCACACTGAAGGCATCAAAACTATGAATTAACACATGTGGAATTATATACTTAACAAAAAAGTGTGAAACAACTGAAAATATGTCTCATATTCTAGGTTCTTCAAAGTAGCCACCTTTTGCTTTGATGACTGCTTTGCACACTCTTGGCATTCTCTTGATGAGCTTCAAGAGGTAGTCGCCGGAAATGGTTTTCACTTCACAGGTGTGCTCTGTCAGGATTAATAAGTGGGATTTCTTGCCTTATAAATGGGGTTGGGACCATCAGTTGTGTTGTGCAGAAGTCAGGTGGATACACAGCTGATAGTCCTACTGAATAGACTGTTAGAATTTGTATTATGGCAAGAAAAAAGCAGCTAAGTAAAGAAAAACGAGTGGCCATCATTACTTTAAGAAATGAAGGTCAGTCGGTCCGAAAAATTGGGAAAACTTTGAAAGTGTCCCCAAGTGCAGTTGCAAAAACCATCAAGCGCTACAAAGAAACTGGCTCACATGAGGACCGCCCCAGGAAAGGAAGACCTAGAGTCACCTCTGCTTCTGAGGATAAGTTTATCCGAGTCACCAGCCTCAGAAATCGCAGGTTAACAGCAGCTCAGATTAGAGACCAGGTCAATGCCACACAGAGTTCTAGCAGCAGACATCTCTTCAACAACTGTTCAGAGGAGACTTTGTGCAGCAGGCCTTCATGGTAAAATAGCTGCTAGGAAACCACTGCTAAGGACAGGCAACAAGCAGAAGAGACTTGTTTGGGCTAAAGAACACAAGGAATGGACATTAGACCAGTGGAAATCTGTGCTTTGGTCTGATGAGTCCAAATTTGAGATCTTTGGTTCCAACCACCATGTCTTTGTGCGACGCAGAAAAGGTGAATGGATGGACTCTACATGCCTGGTTCCCACCGTGAAGCATGGAGGAGGAGGTGTGATGGTGTGGGGGTGCTTTGCTGGTGACACTGTTGGGGATTTATTCAAAATTGTAGGCATACTGAACCAGCATGGCTACCACAGCATCTTGCAGCGGCATGCTATTCCATCCGGTTTGCGTTTAGTTGGACCATCATTTATTTTTCAACAGGAAAATGACCCCAAACACACCTCCAGGCTGTGTAAGGGCTATTTGACCAAGAAGGAGAGTGATGGAGTGCTACACCAGATGACCTGGCCTCCAGTGTCACCAGACCTGAAAGCAATCGAGATGGTTAGGGGTGAGCTGGACCGCAGAGTGAAGGCAAAAGGGCCAACAAGTGCTAAGCATCTCTGGGAACTCCTTCAAGATTGTTGGAAGACAATTTCCGGTGACTACCTCTTGAAGCTCATCAAAAGAATGCCAAGAGTGTGCATTGGACCATTCCCTCTTACTACAGACTCTCTCATCTCTCGCCATCACAGACTTGGCCCTATCTAGGATCTCCTCATACCTAACAGACCGGACATTCAGAGTCTCCCACTCACACACCACCTCCTCATCTCGCCCCCTTTCTGTCGGTGTCCCCCAAGGTTCAGTTCTAGGACCCCTGCTCTTCTCCATCTACACCTTCGGCATGGGACAGCTCATAGAGTTTCACGGCTTCCAGTATCACCTTTATGCTGATGACACACAGATCTACCTCTCTGGATCTGATATCACCTCTTTACTAACCAGAATCCCACAATGTGTGTCCTCTATTTCATCTTTCTTCTCTGCTAGATTCCTAAAGCTTAATATGGATAAAACCGAATTCATCATTTTTCCACTATCTCACTCAACCCCCCCACCTGACCTATCTATCAAAGTCAATGGCTGTCCACTCTCCCCAGTCCCGCAAACTCGCTGCCTCGTGGTAACCCTTGACTCTGATCTCTCCTTCAAACCTCATATCCAAGCCCTTTCCACTTCATGCCGACTCAAACTCAAAAGTATTTCCCGGATCTGTACATTCCTCAACCATGAATCTGCAAAAACACTAGTGCATGCCCTCATCATCTCTTGCCTCGACTACTGTAACCTCCTGCTCTGTGGCCTTCCTTCTACCACTCTTGCACCCCTGCAATCTATCCTAAACTCTGCTGCCTGACTAATCCACCTGTCCCCCCGCTATTCCCCGGCCTCTTCCCTCTGCCAATCCCTGCACTGGCTCCCCATTGCCCAGAGACTCAAGTTCAAGACCCTAACCTTGGCATACAAAGCCATCCACAACCTGTCACCTCAATACATCTGTGATCTAGTCTCCCGGTACCTACCTGCACGCAACCTCCGATCCTCACAGGACCTCCTTCTCTACTCCCCTCTGACCTCCTCTTCCCACAACCGCATACAAGATTTCTCCCATGCATCCCTCCTACTCTGGAACTCTGTACCCCAACACGTCAGACTCTTGCCTACCATGAAAACCTTCAAAAGGAACCTGAAGACCTACCTCTTCTGACAAGCCTTCAACCTGCAGTAACCCTCGCTGCATGACCAGGTGTGCCCTCACCTACTGTGTCCTCACTCCCCCTTCTAGATTGTGAGCCCTCGTGGGCAGGGTCCTCTCTCCTCCTGTACCAGTTGGTAACTTGTTTTTGTTCAAACTAGTGTACTTGTCTGCTACGTATACCCCTTTTTCACATGTAAAGCGCCATGGAATTAATGGCGCTATAATAATAAATAATAATAATACACCTGTAGATAAATTCACAAAGGGGTATAATTAACAAAATGAGGTCTTCTAGTACGTAGGGGCTCTGTATATAAAGTCTGCAAACTATTCTAGGAGAATCTGCGCTCCAGGAGGCAAAAAGCGCTCCGTCCCTCCCGGGTCTCGCCGTGTGGCTAAGCAGTACTGTACAGCCACATATGGGGTATTTATACATTCAGCAGATAATGTGGGACAAATTTCACATTGAGAGGTGTAGTTTGTAAAATGGGGTCACTTATTGGGGATTTGGCTGATCTGGCACCTCAGGGGCTCTGCTAATGTGACATGGCACCCTCAAACCAGTCCAGCAAAATCTGAACTCCAATATGGCGCTTCTTCCCTTCTGAGCTTTCCACTACGCCTCAAAAGTAGTTGTCGACCAAATATGGGGTATCTGCATACTCAGGAGAAATTGCACAACAAATTTTGGTGTCCATTTTCTCCTGTTACTCTTGTGAAAATGCAAAATTTTGTGCTAAAAACATTCTTGCGGGAAAAATGTGTTTTTTTTTTATTTTCATGGCTCAATGTTATAAATTTCTGGGAAGTACCTGGGGGTTCACGATGCTCACTACACATCTAGATAAGTTCCCTGAGGGGTCTAGTTTCTAAAATGGTGTCACTTGTAGGGAGTTTCCACTGTTTAGGCATATCAGGGGCTCTCCAAACGCGATATAGCGTCCACTAATTATTCCAGCAAATTTTTCATTCAAAAAGTCAAATGGCGCTCCTTTAGTTCCAAGCCCTTCTGTGCGTCCAAACAGTAGTCTTCCTCCACATATTTGGTATCTGCCTACTCAGGAGAAATTGCACAACAAATTGTATGGTGCAATTTTTCCTGTTACCCTAGTGAAAATGCTAAATTTTGGGGCAAAAATTTTTTTTATGTGGAAAAATGTGATTTCTTTATTTTCATGGCTCAACGTTATAAAATTCTGTGAAGCACTTGGGGATTCAAGGCGCTCACTACACATCTAGATAAGTTCCCTGAGGGGTCTAGTTTCCAAAATGGTGCCACTTGTGCGGGTTTTCCACTGTTTAGGCACATCAGCGGCCCTCCAAACGCGACAAGGCGTCTGTTAATTATGCCTGCAGATTTTACATTCAAAAAGTCAAATGGCATTCATTTCCTTGCGAGCCCTGCCCTGCGCCCAAACAGTGGTTTGCCCCCACATATTGGGTATTAGTGTGCTCAGGAGAAGTTGCACAACAAATTTTGGTGTCCATTTTTTCCGGTTACCCTTGTGAAAGTAAAAAAAATTGGGTCTAAAGTAAATTTTTTCTGAAAAAAAGTTAAATGTTTATTTTTCCTTCCACATTCCATTAATTCCTGTGAAGCACCTGAAGAGTTAATAAACTTCTTAAATGTGGTGCACCTTGAGGGGTGCAGTTTTTAGAATGGTGTCACTTTTGGGTATTTTATGTTATGTTGACCCCTCAAAGTCACTTCAAATGTGATGTGGTCCCTAATAAAAATGGTTTGTAAATTTTGTTGGAAAAATGAGAAATTGCTGGTCAACTTTTAACCCTTATAACTTCCTAACAAAAAAAAAATTATGTTTCTAAAATTGTACTGATGTAAAGTAGACATGTGGGAAATGTTATGTATTAACAATTTTGTGTGACATGATGCTCTGATTTAAGTGCATAAAGATTAAAAGTTTAAAAAATTGCAAAATTTTCAAAATTTTCTCCAAATTTCCAATTTTTTCACAAATAAATGTAAGTCATATCAAAAAATATTTACCACTATCATGAAGTACAATATGTCATGAAAAAACAGTCTCAGCATCACCGGGATCCGTTGAAGCATTCCAGAGATATATTACCTTATAAATTGACACTGGTCACAATTCAAAAAATTGGCCTGGTCAGGAAGGTGAAAACTGGCTTCGCGTCGAAGGGGTTAATCTCATCCCCTCTGCAATGTTTCTTCTTTCTTTTGGTTCCGCTGTGTTTTGTCTCCTTATACATACACAGAAGCGATCATTCTGCTGAGCTCTCTTGTATTCTCTACAACAGAGCCAATGCTTGTCTCCTCTGGCGTTGTCTTATCTCACCAAGAACAAAAAGATTAGCAGTCCAAAATGCCGAATCCTAATCTCCCTATCTGTTAGGTAATAGTCAGAAGGTCCCCATATACACATTAGACTGTCGGCGGAGTCTGTGGATATCGGTTTGTTTGGCTGATAGTTAATCTAATCCGGTCTAGACATCGTGATCCTAACACGAGCCATGGAAGTTGGAATTGTAAAACCAGTCTTACTTACTTGAGTTGATAAACTTCATGAATCGATAAACTAGTAGTTTATACTCATTGTCAAGTTGTATATAGCATTGTATTATTATGTGTATTGTACACAATACATTCATACTTCCTATACAAAATGTGCTGACATGCATGCAGTTTTTAGTAAAAAAAAAAGAAAAGATTGTAATGAGTAGGCCAGCATATCTACTATTCCCAAACAAGGAGAAAACATAAAAAAGATAAACATGAACATAGTCGTAATAACAATCCTGTAGATGTCTACTATAACTATAAGATATCTTGATAATTACCTTTTAATGTCCCTTTTACATTACATATGGGACTTTTGTTCCCCCACACATGCTGTATTGGGTATTACTTCTTAAAGTTTTTTTTTAAATTTGTTAAACCAATTATACTCTCCTATTTAATCCCATGCAACTAAAACATCGCCACTTTGGCAATCCCAGATGCTGCTGTAGAGATATTACGTTTATCATTAATACACTGACAAGCAAAAGGGTAACAATGTTTTGAACTTTTGACTTTCAGGCTCCAAATCTCACCATCCAATATTGCTTCAAACATGAGACTACCATAATTTTATAGACAATGATCTTTTTCATCCTGTATACCACAAATTACAATCTGTTCTCACATTTCCTAATAGCTCAGTGTGTTATTAGGTTGAATCCCAAGCTAAAGGTCACTGGTTCGAATCGAGAAGCAGCCGTGAAGAAGATTTCACAAGAAAAAAGAAACAATATCATCCAGCTCATCGATAGCGGTCTCGGCTAAGGAAATTGCCAAAATGCATCATGTGAGTGCTGTGATAGTTGGAAGAAAGCAAAATGAAGTCCATCCATTCATTCAAATGCCAAGAAGTGGACGTTGAGGCAAAATATCGGAGTCAACAAGTCGGCTCATCATCACAAGATCTATCAGTTCTGGCGTGACAAACATGGTAGTGGAGGTGGCTTGTATTCTTCGTAATAGTGAGATCACAGACGTCCATGCAAGCACCATGCGATAAATCTGGAATGGTGGTCTGAAAAAAGGTGAAGAAGCCTCGACTTCAATAGCGTTGGCTTGAGCTTGCAAAAAAGTACAAAAAGTAGACAGCAGAAGATTGGAAACAGGTGATTTGGAGCGATGAGATGAAAGTCAATAGACTAGACTCTAATGGGTGTAAATGAGTCTGGAAGAAACCAGGGAAAAAGGGGTTAACAGATCAAGTAATTGAAGGAACGGTCAAGTTCGGTGGAGGAAGCCTGATGATATGGGTTTTTTTCACAGCAAAAGGTGTTGGATACATGATCAGGATCGATGGTGGTTTCAATGCTTGGCTATACGTGAGTATCTTACTAATACTAGATGAGTTACTTCATACAAGTACTATGGGTATGAAAAAGATGACATAGTGGTTCGATGACAATGAAGTAGAGGTGCTGGATTGGCCCCCACAGTCCCCAAACCTCAATCCAATCATACACTTGTGGGTAGAGTTAAAGAAAAAGATGTATACATACCCAAGTGAAGCGACCAGAATGCACCAACGTGTAGAAGAGACCTGGGATCAGATTTCGGTTCACATATACTTGAATCTGAGAGCATGCCCAGAAGGATTCAGGCAGTGTTGACAACTAAAGGTAGATTTACCAAATACTATCAAAATAATAAAAATTAAAATTTTGATTTTTAGGAGCAAAACAGTAACAATGCAGTGCCATGACAAAAATCTGCATAACTAATCATATACTAAATAGTTGCAAGTCAAATTTATGTATGAGATAGCCAAGATGATTGTCTATAAAATGATGGTAGTCTCACGTTCGAAGCAGTAGTGGATGGTGAGATATGGAGCCTGAAAGTCAAAAGTTCAAAACATTGCTACCCTTTTGCTTGTCAGTGTATGATCATTACAGTTAATCACTGGTCGCATCAGTCATGTGCCATACATGCAAACATCACCGCTGTAGCCATTGATTGGCTGCAGCAGTCATGTGAATCATGGATGTGACATCTCTGCAGCACAGTCCAGGATCATAGGAGGACCTGCAGAACCTGTGAGGATCCCTGCAGTGGCGTTCCTGGTTCAGCAGTGGATTGAATAGGTAAGTAATGGTCATATTAGGGAATGTTTCCCTTCTCTCTTGAGCTCCATTTCTCCTCTTGATAGAAATGTGTAGGGGAGAACAGATCTCTAGTACGTGATGTAGAAGTGGCCTAACTTTACTGAATGATGGGTATATTTTTATGCATGGTTTTTGTAGTGGTTTATCTCATTAGTTTGTATAAATATGATTCATTTTATTCTCAGGTTTGTCCAGATATAACGCTGCGATAGCTATACAATCGCCTGGCATAGCATCACTATTGGCACACAGCTGTGTTATGAATCCCGATCAGGCGTCTTCTTGACATAAGTAAATGATGAATCACTTGATACAGAGCTATGTGATTTAGAGTGACTCTTCATGCAACATTTGCTGATGACTCTGTTAATTACCCCTCCAGTGATCACACAGCTTGTGTTTCCTGTTTCACATAAACAATTTGCCATTGCTTGTTTTGTGAACTCAAGGCAGTGTAAGTTATAAGCCTTGACCTGAGCGTCTTTAGGTGGATGGACAAATTGTATTTTTAAGAGTCAAAAGTGTTCATACTTTTTATTTCATTTTTATTTATTTATTTTAAATCGTTCGAAAAAAAATTATTTTTCAATTTTTTTGTTATTAAAGAAGAGTTGCGGCAAAATAATTCTTACAGTATATTAAAGGAAATAAGTCTGGTTTAATAGAACCTTTGGGTCATAATACAGGGTGGGCCATTTATATGGATACACCTAAATAAAATGGGAATGGTTGGTGATATTAACTTCCTGTTTGTGGCACATTAGTATATGGGAGGGGGAAAACTTTTCCAGATGGGTGGTGACCATAGCGGCCATTTTGGATCCAACTTTATTTTTTACAATGGGAAGAGGGTCATGTGACACATCAAACTTATTGAGAATTTCATAAGAAAAACAATGGTGTGCTTGGTTTTAACTAGTGTTGAGCCACCCCCCGTAGTGTTCGGGTTCGGTTCGGCTCGTCGAACACCGGGATGTTCGAGGAACTGTTCGTCGAACTGTTCGTCGAACACCTTAGAACACCGTCGAACACCGTTAAAACCAATGGCAGGCAAACAAAAACACATAGGAACACATAGAAAACACCTTCAAAGGTGTCCAAAAGCTGACAAACTGCTCAGAAGACGCTTTCTTTAAAAAAGCCGGCCGGCAATTCAGCAGCGGCATACACCGGTACCTGAAAATTTAGACATGAAGGAATAGAGCATCACACATAGATTAGATAGATAGAAACATGTCAGCCACATATATATGAAGTACAGTGACAGTGTTGCTTACTGTACTTGTCATTTACTGCAAAGGATTTATTAAAAAAAATAATAGTGTTTTCATGCACCGTCTCTTTAAAAAAGCCGGCCGGCAATTCAGCATCTGTACCCGACAATTTAGAATAGAAGGAATAGAGAATCACACATAGATTAGATAGATAGAAACATGTCAGTCACATATATAAGAAGTACAGTGACAGTGTTGCTTACTGTACTTGTCATTTAGTGTAAAGGATTTATTAAAAAATATAATAGTGTTTTCGTGCACCGTCTCTTTAAAAAAGCCGGCCGGCAATTCAGCAGCGGTACCCGACAATTTATAACAGACAGAATAGAGCTTCACACATAGATTAGATAGATAGAAACATGTCAGTCACATATATATGAAGTACTGTGACAGTGTTGCTTACTGTACTTGTCATTTACTGCAAAGGATTTATTAAAAAAAATAATAGTGTTTTCATGCACCGTCTCTTTAAAAAAGCCGGCCGGCAATTCAGCAGCGGTACCCGACAATTTATAACAGACAGAATAGAGCTTCACACATAGATTAGATAGATAGAAACATGTCAGTCACATATATAATAAGTACAGTGACAGTGTTGGTTACTGTACTTGTCATTTAGTATTAAAATAAAGGATTTATTATTAAAAAAAATTGGCGTGGGGTTCCCCGTAATTTTAGTCTCTAGCGGAGGTTAAGCAGACAGCTGGGGCAGATGTTTGAAGATTGGGAAGGGGGTAATACCCACGGAGCTTCCCAGGCTACTAATATCAGCCCCCAGCTGAATACCTAGCCTTTACTAGCTATTAAAATGGAGGACCCCCCCCAAAAAAATGACGTGGGGTCCCCCCTAATTTAATAGCTAGCAAAGGCTAGGCAGACAGCTGGGGGCTGATATTAATAGCCCAGGAAGGGAGCCATGAATATTGGCCCCCTCCCAGGCTAGAAACACCAGCCGTCAGCCGCCCCAGAAATGGCGCATCCATAGGATGCGCCAATTCTGGCACTTAGCCTCGCTCTTCCACGCTGCCCTGGTGCGGTGGCAGGGGGTAATAGGGTTGGGGTTGATGTCAGCTTATAATGCCAGCTGACATCAAGCCCAGGTTAGTAATGGAGAGGCGTCTATAAGACACCCCCATTACTAACCCCATAGTCAAAGTTAAAAGAAAACACAAACACCCAGAATAAAGTCCTTTAATTGAAATAAAGACACATTCCTTTATTGTTCTAAATTAAACCATACTTACCGTCACGCCCATTCCAGCTGAAGCCAACGATCTCCTGCAATAAAAGAAAAATAATAAAGCAACCTCATCCTTACCTTTCCATGGTTCCCACGACAGCTTCAGCTCTGCTACATTGAGATGACAGGCTGGACCGCAGCAGAACGCTGCCATCCAGCCTGTCATCCCGCAGACACTGAGAAGCGCAGGCATGCTTGCGCTCCTCAGTGTCTGACTGTGACGGCATCCAGATGAGCCGACAATGAACTCGGCTCACCTCATGTACGTCACTGACAGCGTGGGAAAATTCTCCTGCACTCAGCGCTTCAGCGTGAGAATTTTCCCACGCTGTCAGTGACGTGCATGAGGTGAGCCGAGTTCATTGGACATGACCTCGGCTCATCTGGATGCCGTCACAGCCAGACACTGAGTAGCGCAAGCATGCCTGCGCTTCTCAGTGTCTGCGGGATGACAGGCTGGATGGCAGCGTTCTGCTGCGGTCCAGCCTGTCATCTCGATGTAGCAGAGCTGAAGCTGTTGTGGGAGCCATGGAAAGGTAAGGATGATGTTGCTTTATTATTTAACTTTTATTGCAGGAGATCATTGGCTTCAGCTGGAATGGGCGTGGCGGTAAGTATGGTTTAATTTAGAACAATAAAGAATTGTGTGTTTATTTCAATTAAAGGACTTTTTTCTGGGTGTTTGTGTTTTTTTTAAATACTTTACTAGAAATTCATGGTGGTCATGTCTAATATTGGCGTGACCCCATGAATTTCGGGCTTAGGGCCAGCTGATAATGCCAAGCTGGCCTTAACCCCTTTATTACCCAGTGAGCCACCGCACCAGGGCCCTGGATGAGTTGGGTACAGCGCCAGAAGATGGCGCTTCTATGAACGTGCCATTTTCCGGGGCGGCTGCGGACTGCAATTTGCAGCGGGTGGGGCCCAGAAAGCTTGGGCCTCCCTGCGCTGCAGATTCCAGCCCCCAGCTGCCTAGTTGTACCTGGCTGGACACAAAAATAGGGCGAAGCTCCACGTATTTTTTTTTTAAATTCATGAAATTCATGGAATAATTAAGAAAAAAAGGGCTTCCCTATATTGTTGTGTCCGGCTAGGTACAAATAGGCAGCTGGTGGTTGGGAGCAGCCCGTACCTGCATGCTGTACCTGGCTGGACACAAATATAGGGCGAAGCCCCACATCAATTTTTTTTTCATTATTTCATGAATTTCCTGAAATAATTTAAAAAAAATTGACGTGGGGCTTCGCCCTATATTTGTGTCCAGTCAGGTACAGCAGGCAGGAACGGGCTGCCCCCAACCACCAGCTGCCTATTTGTACCTGGCCAGACACAACAATATAGGGAAGCCCTTTTTTAAAAAAATTATTTCATGAAATAATTAAAAAAAAATTGACGTGAGGCTTCGCACTATATTTGTGTCCAGCCAGGTACAGCAGGCAGGGACGGGCTGCCCCCAACCACCAGCTGCCTATTTGTACCTGGTTGGACACAACAATATAGGGAAGCCCTTTTTTTCTTAATTATTCCATGAATTTCATGAAATAATTTAAAAAAAAAATGCGTGGGGCTTCGCCCTATTTTTGTGCCCAGCCAGGTACAACTAGGCAGCTGGGAGCTGGAATCCGCAGCGCAGGGAGGCCCAAGCTTTCTGGGCCCCACCCGCTGCAAATTGCAGTCCGCAGCCGCCCCAGAAAATGGCACGTTCATAGAAGCGCCATCTTCTGGCGCTGTACCCAACTCATCCAGGGCCCTGGTGCGGTGGCTCACTGGGTAATAAAGGGGTTAAGGCCAGCTTGGCATTATCAGCTGGCCCTAAGCCCGAAATTCATGGGGTCACGCCAATATTAGACATGACCACCATGAATTTCTAGTAAAGTATTTAAAAAAACACAACACCCAGAATAAAGTCCTTTAATTGAAATAAACACACAATTCTTTATTGTTCTAAATTAAACCATACTTACCGTCACGCCCATTCCAGCTGAAGCCAAAGTCTTCTGCAATAAAAGTAAAATAATTAAGCAACCTCATCCTTACCTTTCCATGGTTCCCACGACAGCTTCAGCTCTGCTACATCGAGATGACAGGCTGGACCGCAGCAGAACGCTGCCATCCAGCCTGTCATCCCGCGGACACTCAGAAGCGCAGGCATGCTTGCTCTCCTCAGTGTCTCGCTGTGACGGCATAAAGATGAGACAAGCTCATGTCCAATGAACTCGGCGCACCTCATGCACGTCACTGACAGCGTGGGAGAATTCTCCTGCACTCAGCACTTCAGCGTGAAAATTCTCCCATGCTGTCAGTGACGTACATGAGGTCAGCTGAGTTCATTGGACATGAATGAGCTCACCTCATGCACGTCACTGACAGCGTGGGAAAATTCTCACGCTGAAGCGCTGAGTGCAGGAGAATTTTCCCACGCTGTCAGTGACGTGCATGAGGTGAGCTCATTCATGTCCAATGATCTCAGCTCACCTCATGCACGTCACTGACAGCGTGGGAAAATTCTCCTGCACTCAGCGCTTCAGCGTGAGAATTTTCCCACGCTGTCCGTGACGTGCATGAGGTGCGCCGAGTTCATTGGACATGAACTCGTCTCATCTTTATGCCGTTACAGCCAGACACTGCAGAGCGCAAGCATGCCTGCGCTTCTCAGTGTCTGCGGGATGACAGGCTGGATGGCAGCGTTCTGCTGCGGTCCAGCCTGTTATCTCGATGTAGCAGAGCTGAAGCTGTCGTGGGAACCATCGAAAGGTAAGGATGAGGTTGCTTTATTATCTTTCTTTTATTGCAGGAGATCGTTGGCTTCAGCTGGAATGGGCGTGACGGTAAGTATGGTTTAATTTAGAACAATAAAGGAATGTGTCTTTATTTCAATTAAAGGACTTTATTCTGGGTGTTTGTGTTTTCTTTTAACTTTGACTATGGGGTTAGTAATGGGGGTGTCTTATAGACGCCTCTCCATTACTAACCTGGGCTTGATGTCAGCTGGCATTATAAGCTGACATCAACCCCAACCCTATTACCCCCTGCCACCGCACCAGGGCTGCGTGGAAGAGCGAGGCTAAGTGCCAGAATTGGCGCATCCTATGGATGCGCCATTTCTGGGGCGGCTGACGGCTGGTGTTTCTAGCCTGGGAGGGGGCCAATATTCATGGCTCCCTTCCTGGGCTATTAATATCAGCCCCCAGCTGTCTGCCTAGCCTTTGCTAGCTATTAAATTAGGGGGGACCCCACGTCATTTTTTGGGGGGGGTCCTCCATTTTAATAGCTAGTAAAGGCTAGGTATTCAGCTGGGGGCTGATATTAGTAGCCTGGGAAGCTCCGTGGGTATTACCCCCTTCCCAGGCTTCAAACATCTGCCCCAGCTGTCTGCTTAACCTCCGCTAGAGACTAAAATTACGGGGAACCCCACGCCAATTTTTTTTAATAATAAATCCTTTATTTTAATACTAAATAACAAGTACAGTAACCAACACTGTCACTGTACTTATTATATATTTGACTGACATGTTTCTATCTATCTAATCTATGTGTGAAGCTCTATTCTGTCTGTTATAAATTGTCGGGTACAGATGCTGAATTGCCGGCCGGCTTTTTTAAAGAGACGGTGCATGAAAACACTATTATTTTTTTTAATAAATCCTTTGCAGTAAATGACAAGTACAGTAAGCAACACTGTCACAGTACTTCATATATATGTGACTGACATGTTTCTATCTACCTAATCTATGTGTGATTCTCTATTCTTTCTGTTATAAATTGTCGGGTACAGATGCTGAATTGCCGGCCGGCTTTTTTAAAGAGACGGTGCATGAAAACACTATTATTTTTTTTAATAAATCCTTTGCAGTAAATGACATGTACAGTAAGCAACACTGTCACAGTACTTCATATATATGTGACTGACATGTTTCTATCTATCTAATCTATGTGTGAAGCTCTATTCTGTCTGTTATAAATTGTCGGGTACCGCTGCTGAATTGCCGGCCGGCTTTTTTAAAGAGACGGTGCACGAAAACACTATTATATTTTTTAATAAAACCTTTACACTAAATGACAAGTACAGTAAGCAGCACTTTCACTGTACTTCATATATATGTGACTGACATGTTTCTATCTATCTAATCTATGTGTGATTCTCTATTCCTTCTATTCTAAATTGTCGGGTACAGATGCTGAATTGCCAGCCGGCTTTTTTAAAAAGACGGTGCATGAAAACACTATTATTTTTTTTGATAAATCCTTTACACTAAATGACAAGTACAGTAAGCAACACTGTCACTGTACTTCATATGTATGTGACTGACATGTTTCTATCTATCTAATCTATGTGTGAAGCTCTATTCTTTTGGTTCTAAATTGTCGGGTACCGGTGTATGCCGCTGCTGAATTGCCGGCTTTTCATGTTTCACTGTGAGCACTGTTCCCATCGATTTGGGCAATCACTGTAATGCCACAACCACCATGGCTGTGGCATTACAGTGAGTGGCAGACAATCCCTGCATGATTGATGCTCTAAATAGCGCCAGGCATGCAGGACACGCTTTTGGTGCACGAACAGTTATCGAACATAACCTCGAACAGCCAAATTTTTTGCAAATCGTTCGGGTTCGTCGAACAACTCGAACACCACCCAAAACAGCTCGAATTTGAGATTGGCGAACAGTTCTAGTCGAACACCGCTCATCTCTAGTTTTAACATAACTTTATTCTTTCATGAGTTTTTTACAAGTTTATGACCACTTATAAAATGTGTTCAAAGTGCTGCCCATTGTGTTGGATTGTCAATGCAGCCTTCTTCTCCCACTCTTGACACACTGATAGCAACACCGCAGAAGAAATGCTAGCACAGGCTTCCAGTATCCGTTGTTCACAGCATAGACAGTTGCCTTCAGATGACCCCAAAGATAAAAGTCTAACGGGGTCTGATCGGGAGACCTTGTTGGCCATTCAACAGGCCCATGACGACCAATCCACTTTCCAGGAAACTGTTCATGTAGGAATGCTCGGACCTGACACCCATAATGTGGTGGTGCACAGTCTTGTTGGAAAAACTCAGTGAACTTGCCATCTTCAGTGCATAAAGAGAGCAACACATCATCATGTAGCAATTTCAGATATCCAGTGGCATTGAGGTTTCCATTTATGAAGAATGGCCCCACTATCTTTGTACCCCATATACCAAACCATACCATCAATTTTTGTGCTCCAACAGTTTTGGAGGGATCTATCCACTGTGGGTTAGTGTCACAGTGGATAGATCACCATTCACAAAAAAGTTTGCCTCATCACTGAACATAATGTTCTGTGTAAACTGAGGGTCCTGTTCCAATTTTTGTTTTGCCCATTCTGCAAATTCAGTGCGCCGATCTGGGTCATCCTCGATGAGATGCTGCAGCAGCTGGTTTTGTAAGAGTGCCATTTGTGAGTAGCTAATAACCGCCAAAGGGATGTTCGATTGATGCTGCTCTCCAGTGACATGCGGTGAGTACTACCCTGTGGGCTCTTGCTGAATGAGGCTACTGTAGGACAGCCACTGATGTTTCTTCATTAGTGACAGTTTTCTTGCGTCCACATTTTGGCAAATCCAACACTGAACCTGTTTCACAAAATTTGGCAAGCAGTTTGCTAACTCTAGCATGGGAAATGGGTGGTCTCGTAGGGTGTCTTGCATTGAAATCTGCTGCAATGACCCGGGTACTGCGTTCACCAGACAGCAACACAATTTCTATCCGCTCCTCACGTGTTAACCTCTGCGACATGTCAATGGCTGTACACAAAGAGAAACTTGTAAATAACTCATGAAAGAATAAAGTTACGTTAAAACCAAGCACACTATTGGTTTTCTTATGAAATTCTCAATAAATTTGATGTGTCACATGACCCCTCTTCCCATTGAAAAAAATAAAGTTGGATCCAAAATGTCTGACTTCAAAATGGCCGCCATGGTCACCACCAATCTGGAAAAGTTTTCCCCCTCCCTAATGTGCCACAAACAAGAAGTTGATATCACCGACCATTCCCATTTTATTTAGGTGTAGCCATATAAATGGCCCACCCTGTACAGACACTAAATGGGTATAAGTTTTTATTATTAATAATAATAATATTTTTATTTATAAAGTGTCAACATTTTTCAGAACAAGAAAAAGGGATCATTGATGCATTAATGAACCAACCAATATCAGCAACAAGAATTCTTTGTCAGCAAATGTGCTATGGGTGGATATCTTGTAAGACGAGGAAGATATGGAGACAACCACAGAACCTAAAGAGGGGAAAAAGTTGAGTTGTTTATTTGGTAGATGTTGTGGTTGGCGTCCTTGATAAGGTATTCTCTAGAGGATATGTGCGCGTGACGTCTTTTTCAGGCGGATTCTGCTTGAAATAGTGCCGCAAAACCGACACAAAAAATGAAGTGCGCAGTAATATCAAAAATACATTGCTGTGCATATGTTCAGTCTTTTGATACTTCTTTTAACCACGTCAGGGCACAGTAGCTATGAAACGTTTAAAAGATGTAACATACTCATTCTCGCCACTTTAGTGTAAAATGCAAAGATAAGACGCTGGTGGCAGAGCTGCTGAAAAAAACGATGGCGAAGCACCAGTGAAGCCACTTCAGGAAAAAGACCTGTGGCGTTCTTCTTAGGCGTGGTGGCTCCACCGGAGGAACAAAGACTTACTGTGCACATATAGCGGATAAAATAAAAAAGTATTAACATGTCACCAATTTTCTAAGTAAATATATTTCTAAAGGTGCTATTGACATGAAAGACCTGCAAAAAACCTGTGTATTACAGCCCTATTGGAATGCTTAGTAATGGTAGGATCACATAGAATTTTTAGCTCCTTAATCTACATTGAAAGGGTGAATAATGAATAAGTTTCATATTGTGTTTTTATGGGAAATCACTCAAATAGTGCACATGGTGTTGTTCTTTTCCTGTTTTTTTTTAAATGTAGAAAAACAGCCACATGTCAATTCTTGAAGTGTTTCTGCTTGGTAAAAAACAGTGTTCCACGCTGTTGGGCCTCGTGCACATGATCTTATTTTCAGTCGAAGTCCTATCTGTTAAAAAAACGGATTGTGCTGGAACCAATTTTATTTAATCAGACAGTGCAGATGAACTTTTTTTTTTCACTGACCAAATGTGTGTGAAAAAAATCACAGCATCCGAAAATCAGAAGAGACTCAGCCATGCAAGTCTATTGGTATGATAAACAAAATCAAATGTCATATGGAGCCACAGTATAGCATCCGATTTTTACGGATATATTGCAATTCTGTAACAGAGGAAACTCTAAATGGTCCTGTTAATGATCAATGGCTGCTGCTGTAAGAGACGGATTGTATATGAACAGCACATGGAAGACGAGTGAGAAAATAATAGTCCCACTTTTCTAGAACCTGGCCTTAGGAACACATAAGAAAGTTCTCCTCTCTTGTTGAGGTCCTCCTTGCTGCACATCAGTGTCCATAATGCTATTAGGCTACATCTACAAGTGGCTGATAATACCTAGCATGGAATACTGTGATTCTTCCGCTACATGCAAGTGGGTACTTGGAAATTGAATGCACTTGTACTATACTCCAGATTAGAGGTAGGGAAGCTGCAGCCAAAATCAGTAGAATATCTGAGTGGATTTAGGTAGAGGAGAGTTCATTTGATGCTCCCCTTCACACTCAGCATCAGGGAGCACTTTTGAATTGCCAAAAATGGTATTAAAAGACTATTAAACCGACATAGCAATTCTACCATAACAAACTAATCAACACCACCAGAAAGGAAGTCAATTGGCACCTAAAGTGTAATGCACATGCCCGGACTGACTGGCGCGTGCGTGTATATGTAGTGATTCCACTGGACCGTACCGGAGAGTGAATGCCTGGAGGGGCGTAACTAAGTATCCACCCGATCCGACCAAGGTCGCACGACGGCATACGACGCCAGTGCACCAAGGAGGGACCGAGCAGAGGGACCAGGTGCTACTCCAGGTCAGACCCCGGACACGGCTGTTGACCCACACTGGGGAATACAGGAACAGGCAGGTTAGGCTGGCACACAGACTGGTGGGTACAGGCAGACACGGCAGGTATGCAGACGGGTGGATGCTGGCAAGCACGACTGGTATGCAGGCAGGGAGGTACTGGCAGGTACGACAGTGGATAGGACCCAGTACAGACTGGGACTCAGGAACAGAACCGCAGATGCGGTGGACAAACACAGCAGAGTGAGGTCGCCCGGAGCGGCGAGCAAGAGCAGAGCAAGACGAGACCGCCTGCAGCGGTGAGCGAGAGTAGAGCAGGATGAGGCCGCCTGGAGCAGCGAGCAAAGGGTCAGAGCAGAGCGAGACTGCCGGAGCAGCGAGCAAAAGGTCAGAGCAGAGCGAGACTGCCGGAGCAGCGAGCAAAGGGTCAGAGAAGAGCGAGACTGCCGGAGCAGCGAGCAAAAGGTCGGAGCAGAGCGAGACTGCTGGAGCAGCGAGCAAAAGGTCAGAGCAGAGCGAGACTGCCGGAACAGCGAGCAAAAGGTCATAGCAGAGCGAGACTGCCGGAGCAGCGAGCAAAAGGTCAGAGCAGAGCGAGACTGCCGGAGCAGTGAGCAAAGGGTCAGAGCAGAGCGAGACTGCCGGAGCAGTGAGCAAAGGGTCAGAGCAGAGCGAGACCGCCTGGAGCGGTGAGCAAAGGCAGAGCAGAGTGAGACCGTCTGGAGCGGTGAGCAAAGGCAGAGCAGGCAAGAGCCGCCGGAGCGGTGAGCAAGGCAGAGCAGGCAAGAACCGCCGGAGCAGCGAGCAAGGCAGAGCAGAGGGGACAGGGCTCTGTTCACACGGAACAGACAGGAAGGGAAAGGCAGAACCAGATACCTACAGGGTACTTGCAGTGAAGTAGCGAGTGGACCACAAACTCACAATCGGAAGTACAGTGACAACGAGCAGGAGTTAGGTACGAGTTCAGACTCTGCAGAAAAAGGGAAGATATGGGCGTAGAGAGAAACGGGAAACAGGCTGGAAGATAGATAGGGCAGGAACAGACACTGGGAAAAGACACAGACAACAGATCTAGGTATACGGCCCCTAAAGGGCAGAAGGAACAGGCAAAGAGCGTGTTCACACGGGCCTGGAAATACAGCCTCCAGGAAAGGCAGCTGGCTAGAGTACACAGACAGGACTCAGTTCAGACACGGGAACTGATACCGCAAGGCAGGAAACAAAGACAGGACCTGGCACATCAGTGACAAGACGCCAACTGACAGAACAAGATGCTCAGGCATGGATTCCAGGGAGGAGCTGGGTTAAATACCAGGTGACAGACAGCAATAGGCTGAGGACGCATTAGGGGTGTGTCTGCAGCAGCTACAAGAAACAGGAAGTTCAGCGGGCGTCTCCCTCAGCAGACAGAGGAGAGCAAAGCAGACCATATGGAAAGAAGCCAAAGTGATAGTCTGGACTGGAAATCAAGTGCGCACTCTTGCACAGTGGGAGATGGACCAATATGCAAGGACGCCGCCAGGTATGTTACAGTACCCTCCCCTTACGCCCCCTCTTCTTCAGGCCTGCCAGAATCTTCCGCAGGGAATTCGAGGGCCAATCCTTCACTTCAAGGAGGTTACTTCTGCTGTCCACAGAAAAAAATGGTCTCATCTGGGTAGCTATGATGCTACCTCCTATCCAGCCATCCTCAGCAACAGACGAAACGGGTGGAGTACCAGGAACAGCATACAAGGAAGTCTCTCTCCACATATTTTCAGGTGGCACCCCAGAGGGTACAGGAGACAACTGGAAGTCCTCCGCCGGGTTGGAGGGGGGCAGAGACTTGGGGGTAACCTCTGCTTCGGGGTACATCTTGTCAAGCTCACAGGATGAAATGGGCAAGGTATCAGGTACAAGGTGTAGAAATGTCACTGTCCCTTTGTTATCTGGTGGTACCCCGGAGGATTCAGGAAACAACTGGAGGTCCTCCGCTGGGTCGGAGGAGTGCAGAGACTCGTGGGTAACCTCTGCTTTGGAGTACACTAGGTCGGACTCACTGGACGAAGCGGGCGAGGTATCAGGTACCGAGTATAGGAAAGTCTCTGTAAATTCACTACCAGGTAGCACCCCGAAGGGTTCTGGATACAACTGCAGGTCCTCCGCCTGGTCAGAGGGGTGTAGAGACACGGGGGTAACCTCTGCTTCGGAGTACACTAGGTCGGACTCACTGGACGAAGCGGGCGAGGTATCAGGTACAGAGTATAAGAAAGTCTCTGTCCATTCGCTACCAGGTAGCACCCCGAAGGGTTCAGGAGACAACTGGAGGTCCTCCGCCTGGTCAGAGGGGTGTAGAGACTTGGGGGTAACTTCTGCTTCGGAGTACACTAGGTCGGACTCACTGGACGAAGCGGGCGAGGTATCAGGTGCAGAGTATAGGAAAGTCTCTGTCCATTCGCTACCAGGTAGCACCCCAAAGGGTTCAGGAGACAACTGGAGGTCCTCCGCCTGGTCAGAGGGGTGTAGCGACTCGGGGGTAACCTCTGCTTTGGACTACACTAGGTCAGACTGACTGGACGAAGCGAGAGAGGTATCAGGTACCGGGTGTAGGGAAGTCTCTCTCCATTTGTCATCAAGTGGTATCCCGGAGGATTCAGGAGGCAACAGGGGGTCCAGGTTGTAGAGGTGCATGGACTCGGAGGTAATCACTGCTTCGGAGTACCCTTGGACAGGCTCACCGGTTAAAGTGGGTGAAGTATCAGATACCGGGTGCAGGAAGTCCTCCTGTGTGGATTCTGGGTGGGCAGCAGTCTCTTCGGGCAGGAGAACTGGTGCGCTACCCACGCACATTACCCGTCGGGGCTGCTCCGGGATACTGGGAAGTGAAGCTTCAGCAGGGATTTCAAGGTTGGGGTCAGGAGGTCTTTGGGAGGACAGACCCTGGCGTGACGGCTTGCCTCTACGCCTAGCACGTCTGGACTGCCTCTTGAGGTTGGGAGAAGTATTCCAGAGAGTGTAGTCATCCTGTGTGGATTCTGGGTGGGCAGTAGTCTCTTCGGGCAGGAGGACTAGTGCGCTACCCACACACATTACCCATCGGGGTTGCTCCGGGATATTGGGAAGTGAAGCTTCAGCAGGGCCTTCCGGGTTAGGGTCATCGAAGACCATTAGAAAGGCCACCAGGAAGGCCTGCAGGTCCAGGACGATAGGATCCTGTGCGTCCCATAGGGGAGTGATCCATTTCAAGGCATCACCCGCTAGGTAAGACATCATGAATCCCACCTTAACCCGATCGGTGGGAAAATAAAGAGGGTAGAACTTGAAGTGTAGCAAGCATTGCTCCACAAATGCACGACTCAGTCTTGGATCCCCATAGTAACGTGGCGGATCTGCAGGAACGAGTGCAGATAGATCCATCTGGACGGGTGCGTAATTCGCCTGGAACTCAGCTAGTAGCAAAAAAAAAAAAAATTTCTTCTAGATGCACGTATTCGCTGGAAAACATCTCAGAGAGCGAAGGCCGTGGGGCTCAACGGGAACCATGGCCTGAGCATGCTGTAATGCACACGCCCGGACTGACTGGCGTGTGCGTGTATATGTAGTGATTCCACTGGACCGTACCGGAGAGTGAATTCCTGGAGGGGCGCAACTAAGTATCCACCCGATCCGACCAAGGTCGCACGACGGCATATGACGCCAGTGCACCAAGGATGGACCGAGCAGAGGGACCAGGTGCTACTCCAGGTCAGACCCCGGACACGGCTGTTGACCCACACCGGGGAATACAGGAACAGGCAGGTTAGGCTGGCACACAGACTGGTGGGTACAGGCAGACACGGCAGGTATGCAGACGGGTGGATGCTGGCAAGCACGACTGGTATGCAGGCAGGGAGGTACTGGCAGGTACGACAGTGGATAGGACCCAGTACAGACTGGGACTCAGGAACAGAACCGCAGATGCGGTGGACAAACACAGCAGAGTGAGGTCGCCCGGAGCGGCGAGCAAGAGCAGAGCAAGACGAGACCGCCTGCAGCGGTGAGCGAGAGTAGAGCAGGACGAGGCCGCCTGGAGCAGCGAGCAAAGGGTCAGAGCAGAGCGAGACTGCCGGAGCAGCGAGCAAAGGGTCAGAGCAGAGCGAGACTGCCGGAGCAGCGAGCAAAGGGTCAGAGCAGAGCGAGACTGCCGGAGCAGCGAGCAAAGGGTCAGAGCAGAGGGAGACTGCCGGAGCAGCGAGCAAAGGGTCAGAGAAGAGCAAGACTGCCGGAGCAGCGAGCAAAAGGTCGGAGCAGAGCGAGACTGCTGGAGCAGCGAGCAAAAGGTCAGAGCAGAGCGAGACTGCCGGAACAGCGAGCAAAAGGTCATAGCAGAGTGAGACTGCCGGAGCAGCGAGCAAAAGGTCAGAGCAGAGCGAGACTGCCGGAGCAGCGAGCAAAGGGGCAGAGCAGAGCGAGACTGCTGGAGCAGTGAGCAAAGAGTCAGAGCAGAGCGAGACTGCCGGAGCAGTGAGCAAAGGGTCAGAGCAGAGCGAGACTGCCGGAGCAGTGAGCAAAGGGTCAGAGCAGAGCGAGACCGCCTGGAGCGGTGAGCAAAGGCAGAGCAGAGTGAGACCATCTGGAGCGGTGAGCAAAGGCAGAGCAGGCAAGAACCGCCGGAGCGGTGAGCAAGGCAGAGCAGGCAAGAACCGCCGGAGCAGCGAGCAAGGCAGAGCAGAGGGGACAGGGCTCTGTTCACACGGAACAGACAGGAAGGGAAAGGCAGAACCAGATACCTACAGGGTACTTGCAGTGAAGTAGCGAGTGGACCACAAACTCACAATCGGAAGTACAGTGACAACGAGCAGGAGTTAGGTACGAGTTCAGACTCTGCAGAAAAAGGGAAGATATGGGCGTAGAGAGAAACGGGAAACAGGCTGGAAGATAGATAGGGCAGGAACAGACACTGGGAAAAGACACAGACAACAGATCTAGGTATACGGCCCCTAAAGGGCAGAAGGAACAGGCAAAGAGCGTGTTCACACGGGCCTGGAAATACAGCCTCCAGGAAAGGCAGCTGGCTAGAGTACACAGACAGGACTCAGTTCAGACACGGGAACTGATACCGCAAGGCAGGAAGCAAAGACAGGACCTGGCACATCAGTGACAAGACGCCAACTGACAGAACAAGATGCTCAGGCATGGATTCCAGGGAGGAGCTGGGTTAAATACCAGGTGACAGACAGCAATAGGCTGAGGACGCATTAGGGGTGTGTCTGCAGCAGCTACAAGAAACAGGAAGTTCAGCGGGCGTCTCCCTCAGCAGACAGAGGAGAGCAAAGCAGACCATATGGAAAGAAGCCAAAGTGATAGTCTGGACTGGAAATCAAGTGCGCACTCTTGCACAGTGGGAGATGGACCAATATGCAAGGACGCCGCCAGGTATGTTACAGTACCCTCCCCTTACGCCCCCTCTTCTTCAGGCCTGCCAGAATCTTCCGTAGGGAATTCGAGGGCCAATCCTTCACTTCAAGGAGGTTACTTCTGCTGTCCACAGAAAAAAATGGTCTCATCTGGGTAGCTATGATGCTACCTCCTATCCAGCCATCCTCAGCAACAGACAAAACGGGTGGAGTACCAGGAACAGCATACAAGGAAGTCTCTCTCCACATATTTTCAGGTGGCACCCCAGAGGGTACAGGAGACAACTGGAAGTCCTCCGCCGGGTTGGAGGGGGGCAGAGACTTGGGGGTAACCTCTGCTTCGGGGTATATCTTGTCAAGCTCACAGGATGAAATGGGCGAGGTATCAGGTACAAGGTGTAGAAATGTCACTGTCCCTTTGTTATCTGGTGGTACCCCGGAGGATTCAGGAAACAACTGGAGGTCCTCCGCTGGGTCGGAGGAGTGCAGAGACTCGTGGGTAACCTCTGCTTTGGAGTACACTAGGTCGGACTCACTGGACGAAGCGGGCGAGGTATCAGGTACCGAGTATAGGAAAGTCTCTGTCCATTCACTACCAGGTAGCACCCCGAAGGGTTCTGGATACAACTGGAGGTCCTCCGCCTGGTCGGAGGGGTGTAGAGACACGGGGGTAACCTCTGCTTCGGAGTACACTAGGTCAGACTCACTGGACGAAGCGGGCGAGGTATCAGGTACAGAGTATAAGAAAGTCTCTGTCCATTCGCTACCAGGTAGCACCCCGAAGGGTTCAGGAGACAACTGGAGGTCCTCCGCCTGGTCAGAGGGGTGTAGAGACTTGGGGGTAACTTCTGCTTCGGAGTACACTAGGTCGGACTCACTGGACGAAGCGGGCGAGGTATCAGGTGCAGAGTATAGGAAAGTCTCTGTCCATTCGCTACCAGGTAGCACCCCAAAGGGTTCAGGAGACAACTGGAGGTCCTCCGCCTGGTCAGAGGGGTGTAGCGACTCGGGGGTAACCTCTGCTTTGGACTACACTAGGTCAGACTGACTGGACGAAGCGAGAGAGGTATCAGGTACCGGGTGTAGGGAAGTCTCTCTCCATTTGTCATCAAGTGGTATCCCGGAGGATTCAGGAGGCAACAGGGGGTCCAGGTTGTAGAGGTGCATGGACTCGGAGGTAATCACTGCTTCGGAGTACCCTTGGACAGGCTCACCGGTTAAAGTGGGTGAAGTATCAGATACCGGGTGCAGGAAGTCCTCCTGTGTGGATTCTGGGTGGGCAGCAGTCTCTTCGGGCAGGAGAACTGGTGCGCTACCCACGCACATTACCCGTCGGGGCTGCTCCGGGATACTGGGAAGTGAAGCTTCAGCAGGGATTTCAAGGTTGGGGTCAGGAGGTCTTTGGGAGGACAGACCCTGGCGTGACGGCTTGCCTCTACGCCTAGCACGTCTGGACTGCCTCTTGAGGTTGGGAGAAGTATTCCAGAGAGTGTAGTCATCCTGTGTGGATTCTGGGTGGGCAGTAGTCTCTTCGGGCAGGAGGACTAGTGCGCTACCCACACACATTACCCATCGGGGCTGCTCCGGGATATTGGGAAGTGAAGCTTCAGCAGGGCCTTCCGGATTAGGGTCATCGAAGACCATTAGAAAGGCCACCAGGAAGGCCTGCAGGTCCAGGACGATAGGATCCTGTGCGTCCCATAGGGGAGTGATCCATTTCAAGGCATCACCCGCTAGGTAAGACATCATGAATCCCACCTTAACCCGATCGGTGGGAAAATAAAGAGGGTAGAACTTGAAGTGTAGCAAGCATTGCTCCACAAATGCACGACTCAGTCTTGGATCCCCATAGTAACGTGGCGGATCTGCAGGAACGAGTGCAGATAGATCCATCTGGACGGGTGCGTAATTCGCCTGGAACTCAGCTAGTAGCAAAAAAAAAAAAAATTTCTTCTAGATGCACGTATTCGCTGGAAAACATCTCAGAGAGCGAAGGCCGTGGGGCTCAACGGGAACCATGGCCTGAGCATGCTGTAATGCACACGCCCGGACTGACTGGCGTGTGCGTGTATATGTAGTGATTCCACTGGACCGTACCGGAGAGTGAATTCCTGGAGGGGCGCAACTAAGTATCCACCCGATCCGACCAAGGTCGCACGACGGCATATGACGCCAGTGCACCAAGGATGGACCGAGCAGAGGGACCAGGTGCTACTCCAGGTCAGACCCCGGACACGGCTGTTGACCCACACCGGGGAATACAGGAACAGGCAGGTTAGGCTGGCACACAGACTGGTGGGTACAGGCAGACATGGCAGGTATGCAGACGGGTGGATGCTGGCAAGCACGACTGGTATGCAGGCAGGGAGGTACTGGCAGGTACGACAGTGGATAGGACCCAGTACAGACTGGGACTCAGGAACAGAACCGCAGATGCGGTGGACAAACACAGCAGAGTGAGGTCGCCCGGAGCGGCGAGCAAGAGCAGAGCAAGACGAGACCGCCTGCAGCGGTGAGCGAGAGTAGAGCAGGACGAGGCCGCCTGGAGCAGCGAGCAAAGGGTCAGAGCAGAGCGAGACTGCCGGAGCAGCGAGCAAAGGGTCAGAGCAGAGCGAGACTGCCGGAGCAGCGAGCAAAGGGTCAGAGCAGAGCGAGACTGCCGGAGCAGCGAGCAAAGGGTCAGAGCAGAGGGAGACTGCCGGAGCAGCGAGCAAAGGGTCAGAGAAGAGCAAGACTGCCGGAGCAGCGAGCAAAAGGTCGGAGCAGAGCGAGACTGCTGGAGCAGCGAGCAAAAGGTCAGAGCAGAGCGAGACTGCCGGAACAGTGAGCAAAAGGTCATAGCAGAGTGAGACTGCCGGAGCAGCGAGCAAAAGGTCAGAGCAGAGCGAGACTGCCGGAGCAGCGAGCAAAGGGTCAGTGCAGAGCGAGACTGCTGGAGCAGTGAGCAAAGAGTCAGAGCAGAGCGAGACTGCCGGAGCAGTGAGCAAAGGGTCAGAGCAGAGCGAGACTGCCGGAGCAGTGAGCAAAGGGTCAGAGCAGACCGAGACCGCCTGGAGCGGTGAGCAAAGGCAGAGCAGAGTGAGACCGTCTGGAGCGGTGAGCAAAGGCAGAGCAGGCAAGAACCGCCGGAGCGGTGAGCAAGGCAGAGCAGGCAAGAACCGCCGGAGCAGCGAGCAAGGCAGAGCAGAGGGGACAGGGCTCTGTTCACACGGAACAGACAGGAAGGGAAAGGCAGAACCAGAAACCTACTGTTATGTTCTGCTACCAAAGCTAAGGAAAGAGAGGAGATCTGTCCCTACTATAAGACTCAGCTGAATCCCTACGATGTAACAGGGAACCTGATCCTGCGATCAGACCTGCTAAAGTCCTAATCTAGTCTGTACGAAGACCTATAGATGTGGGGAGGGAATCCCTACAAGTACTAAGGACTGGGAGGAATATGGGACACCTCCTAACAGAAATAGTAGCAGACAGACGAACAAACAAAATAGATAGAACATAGAGGTCCGTAGACCAAGCAAACTAACAGAGTTAGATACAGAGCACAGGCTAGCTAGAAAGTAGATATACAATGAAGTCCAGCAAAGCCAGAAGGGCGGAGCAGGATTAAATAGGCCAACAAGGTCATGTGACCAGCAAAGGAAAAAAAACCTAACAGCAAGGTTCTAACAGTACCCCCCCTTCTAAGAGGATCCTCCGGATCCCCTAGGACCAGGCTTATCAGGAAATCTCCTGTGAAACGCTCTGATAAGTCTGGACGCGGAAACATCATCTGACCTCACCCAAGAGTTATCCTCGGGTCCGAAACCTTTCCAGGCCACAAGATACTGCAAACTACCTCTATACCGTCTAGAGTCAAGGATGCGAGAAATTTCATATTCCCCGTCCTCCACCACCGGAGGAACAGAGGCAGAGGCGTCACCATCCGACACAACAGCTTTTTTTAACAGAGAGACATGAAAGACCGGATTAATTCTCCAGGAGGTAGGAACCTCCAACCTAACAGCAGATTGGTTGACAACCTGAAGCACCTTAAAGGGCCCTACAAACTTGGGACCCAATTTCTTAGAAGGAATCCTCAACCGCAGATTCCTAGAGGACAACCAAACCATGTCACCAACAGCGAACAAAACCTCCTGTCGTTTCCTATCAAAGTAGTCTTTAGATTTTCTGTTGGCCTCCTGAAGATTACCACGCACATCCGTCCAAACTCTTTCCAAATCACCGGAAAAATTCTCCTCCTCAGGCACGGCAGATCCCAACTTGGAGAACGACCCAAACGACGGATGTCTCCCAGAACAACAAAGAAAAGGCGAACAACCAGCAGAAGAAGATGTATGATTGTTCAGAGCAAATTTGGCAAGTGGCAGAAACTCAGACCACCCCTCTTGATTGTCTGCCACAAAACAACGCAAGAACTGCTCAACATCCTGGTTTTTCCTTTCTGTCTGGCCACTAGATTCAGGATGATATCCGGACGAAAACGACAAATGAATTCCCAACCTGTCACAAAAGGCACGCCAAAAACGAGCCACGAACTGAGGACCCCTATCAGAAACAATGTCAGTAGGAACGCCATGAAGTCTGACAATTTCCTTGACAAAGGCCTTAGCGAGAATTTTAGCGCAGGGCAGTTTGACGAAGGGAACCAAGTGACACATCTTGCTAAAACGGTCCACGACCACCCAGATGACAGTAAAACCCTCAGAGGAGGGAAGGTCAGTTATAAAGTCCATAGCCAAATGTGTCCAAGGAGCACTGGGGACCTCCAAAGGACAAAGCAACCCCGCAGCAGGAGTATGTGAGGACTTAGATCTAGCACATATAGTACATTGGCGCACCCACTTAATGACTTCCTTCTGCCATCCAGGCCACCAAAAACTGCGACCCACCAGTCTCTTGGTCACAGAGATTCCGGGATGACCTGCCAACCGAGATTCGTGACACTCAACAAACAAATCTCTCCTAAAGGTCCCAGGCACAAACAACCTCCCATGAGGAGTGTTAGATGGGGCATTACTGTTAGAACCTTGCTGTTAGGTTTTTTTTCCTTTGCTGGTCACATGACCTTGTTGGCCTATTTAATCCTGCTCCGCCCTTCTGGCTTGGCTGGACTTACTGTTATGTTCTGCTACCAAAGCTAAGGAAAGAGAGGAGATCTGTCCCTACTATAAGACTCAGCTGAATCCCTACGATGTAACAGGGAACCTGATCCTGCGATCAGACCTGCTAAAGTCCTAATCTAGTCTGTACGAAGACCTATAGATGTGGGGAGGGAATCCCTACAAGTACTAAGGACTGGGAGGAATATGGGACACCTCCTAACAGAAATAGTAGCAGACAGACGAACAAACAAAATAGATAGAACATAGAGGTCCGTAGACCAAGCAAACTAACAGAGTTAGATACAGAGCACAGGCTAGCTAGAAAGTAGATATACAATGAAGTCCAGCAAAGCCAGAAGGGCGGAGCAGGATTAAATAGGCCAACAAGGTCATGTGACCAGCAAAGGAAAAAAAACCTAACAGCAAGGTTCTAACACCTACAGGGTACTTGCAGTGAAGTAGCGAGTGGACCACAAACTCACAATCGGAAGTACAGTGACAACGAGCAGGAGTTAGGTACGAGTTCAGACTCTGCAGAAAAAGGGAAGATATGGGCGTAGAGAGAAACGGGAAACAGGCTGGAAGATAGATAGGGCAGGAACAGACACTGGGAAAAGACACAGACAACAGATCTAGGTATACGGCCCCTAAAGGGCAGAAGGAACAGGCAAAGAGCGTGTTCACACGGGCCTGGAAATACAGCCTCCAGGAAAGGCAGCTGGCTAGAGTACACAGACAGGACTCAGTTCAGACACGGGAACTGATACCGCAAGGCAGGAAACAAAGACAGGACCTGGCACATCAGTGACAAGACGCCAACTGACAGAACAAGATGCTCAGGCATGGATTCCAGGGAGGAGCTGGGTTAAATACCAGGTGACAGACAGCAATAGGCTGAGGACGCAATAGGGGTGTGTCTGCAGCAGCTACAAGAAACAGGAAGTTCAGCGGGCGTCTCCCTCAGCAGACAGAGGAGAGCAAAGCAGACCATATGGAAAGAAGCCAAAGTGATAGTCTGGACTGGAAATCAAGTGCGCACTCTTGCACAGTGGGAGATGGACCAATATGCAAGGACGCCGCCAGGTATGTTACAGTACCCTCCCCTTACGCCCCCTCTTCTTCAGGCCTGCCAGAATCTTCCGCAGGGAATTCGAGGGCCAATCCTTCACTTCAAGGAGGTTACTTCTGCTGTCCACAGAAAAAAATGGTCTCATCTGGGTAGCTATGATGCTACCTCCTATCCAGCCATCCTCAGCAACAGACAAAACGGGTGGAGTACCAGGAACAGCATACAAGGAAGTCTCTCTCCACATATTTTCAGGTGGCACCCCAGAGGGTACAGGAGACAACTGGAAGTCCTCCGCCGGGTTGGAGGGGGGCAGAGACTTGGGGGTAACCTCTGCTTCGGGGTACATCTTGTCAAGCTCACAGGATGAAATGGGCGAGGTATCAGGTACAAGGTGTAGAAATGTCACTGTCCCTTTGTTATCTGGTGGTACCCCGGAGGATTCAGGAAACAACTGGAGGTCCTCCGCTGGGTCGGAGGAGTGCAGAGACTCGTGGGTAACCTCTGCTTTGGAGTACACTAGGTCGGACTCACTGGACGAAGCGGGCGAGGTATCAGGTACCGAGTATAGGAAAGTCTCTGTCCATTCACTACCAGGTAGCACCCCGAAGGGTTCTGGATACAACTGGAGGTCCTCCGCCTGGTCGGAGGGGTGTAGAGACACGGGGGTAACCTCTGCTTCGGAGTACACTAGGTCGGACTCACTGGACGAAGCGGGCGAGGTATCAGGTACAGAGTATAAGAAAGTCTCTGTCCATTCGCTACCAGGTAGCACCCCGAAGGGTTCAGGAGACAACTGGAGGTCCTCCGCCTGGTCAGAGGGGTGTAGAGACTTGGGGGTAACTTCTGCTTCGGAGTACACTAGGTCGGACTCACTGGACGAAGCGGGCGAGGTATCAGGTGCAGAGTATAGGAAAGTCTCTGTCCATTCGCTACCAGGTAGCACCCCAAAGGGTTCAGGAGACAACTGGAGGTCCTCCGCCTGGTCAGAGGGGTGTAGCGACTCGGGGGTAACCTCTGCTTTGGACTACACTAGGTCAGACTGACTGGACGAAG
Source organism: Phyllobates terribilis (assembly GCF_046119375.1). NCBI lineage: Eukaryota > Metazoa > Chordata > Amphibia > Anura > Dendrobatidae > Phyllobates > Phyllobates terribilis. The sequence continues at coordinate 210,131,281 of NW_027362761.1, read as the reverse complement.
CGAGAGAGGTATCAGGTACCGGGTGTAGGGAAGTCTCTCTCCATTTGTCATCAAGTGGTATCCCGGAGGATTCAGGAGGCAACAGGGGGTCCAGGTTGTAGAGGTGCATGGACTCGGAGGTAATCACTGCTTCGGAGTACCCTTGGACAGGCTCACCGGTTAAAGTGGGTGAAGTATCAGATACCGGGTGCAGGAAGTCCTCCTGTGTGGATTCTGGGTGGGCAGCAGTCTCTTCGGGCAGGAGAACTGGTGCGCTACCCACGCACATTACCCGTCGGGGCTGCTCCGGGATACTGGGAAGTGAAGCTTCAGCAGGGATTTCAAGGTTGGGGTCAGGAGGTCTTTGGGAGGACAGACCCTGGCGTGACGGCTTGCCTCTACGCCTAGCACGTCTGGACTGCCTCTTGAGGTTGGGAGAAGTATTCCAGAGAGTGTAGTCATCCTGTGTGGATTCTGGGTGGGCAGTAGTCTCTTCGGGCAGGAGGACTAGTGCGCTACCCACACACATTACCCATCGGGGCTGCTCCGGGATATTGGGAAGTGAAGCTTCAGCAGGGCCTTCCGGGTTAGGGTCATCGAAGACCATTAGAAAGGCCACCAGGAAGGCCTGCAGGTCCAGGACGATAGGATCCTGTGCGTCCCATAGGGGAGTGATCCATTTCAAGGCATCACCCGCTAGGTAAGACATCATGAATCCCACCTTAACCCGATCGGTGGGAAAATAAAGAGGGTAGAACTTGAAGTGTAGCAAGCATTGCTCCACAAATGCACGACTCAGTCTTGGATCCCCATAGTAACGTGGCGGATCTGCAGGAACGAGTGCAGATAGATCCATCTGGACGGGTGCGTAATGCGCCTGGAACTCAGCTAGTAGCAAAAAAAAAAAAAATTTCTTCTAGATGCACGTATTCGCTGGAAAACATCTCAGAGAGCGAAGGCCGTGGGGCTCAACGGGAACCATGGCCTGAGCATGCTGTAATGCACACGCCCGGACTGACTGGCGTGTGCGTGTATATGTAGTGATTCCACTGGACCGTACCGGAGAGTGAATTCCTGGAGGGGCGCAACTAAGTATCCACCCGATCCGACCAAGGTCGCACGACGGCATATGACGCCAGTGCACCAAGGATGGACCGAGCAGAGGGACCAGGTGCTACTCCAGGTCAGACCCCGGACACGGCTGTTGACCCACACCGGGGAATACAGAAACAGGCAGGTTAGGCTGGCACACAGACTGGTGGGTACAGGCAGACACGGCAGGTATGCAGACGGGTGGATGCTGGCAAGCACGACTGGTATGCAGGCAGGGAGGTACTGGCAGGTACGACAGTGGATAGGACCCAGTACAGACTGGGACTCAGGAACAGAACCGCAGATGCGGTGGACAAACACAGCAGAGTGAGGTCGCCCGGAGCGGCGAGCAAGAGCAGAGCAAGACGAGACCGCCTGCAGCGGTGAGCGAGAGTAGAGCAGGACGAGGCCGCCTGGAGCAGCGAGCAAAGGGTCAGAGCAGAGCGAGACTGCCGGAGCAGCGAGCAAAGGGTCAGAGCAGAGCGAGACTGCCGGAGCAGCGAGCAAAGGGTCAGAGCAGAGCGAGACTGCCGGAGCAGCGAGCAAAGGGTCAGAGCAGAGGGAGACTGCCGGAGCAGCGAGCAAAGGGTCAGAGAAGAGCGAGACTGCCGGAGCAGCGAGCAAAAAGTCGGAGCAGAGCGAGACTGCTGGAGCAGCGAGCAAAAGGTCAGAGCAGAGCGAGACTGCCGGAACAGCGAGCAAAAGGTCATAGCAGAGCGAGACTGCCGGAGCAGCGAGCAAAAGGTCAGAGCAGAGCGAAACTGCCGGAGCAGCGAGCAAAGGGTCAGAGCAGAGCGAGACTGCTGGAGCAGTGAGCAAAGAGTCAGAGCAGAGCGAGACTGCCGGAGCAGTGAGCAAAGGGTCAGAGCAGAGCGAGACTGCCAGAGCAGTGAGCAAAGGGTCAGAGCAGAGCGAGACCGCCTGGAGCGGTGAGCAAAGGCAGAGCAGAGTGAGACCGTCTGGAGCGGTGAGCAAAGGCAGAGCAGGCAAGAACCGCCGGAGCGGTGAGCAAGGCAGAGCAGGCAAGAACCGCCGGAGCAGCGAGCAAGGCAGAGCAGAGGGGACAGGGCTCTGTTCACACGGAACAGACAGGAAGGGAAAGGCAGAACAAGATACCTACAGGGTACTTGCAGTGAAGTAGCGAGTGGACCACAAACTCACAATCGGAAGTACAGTGACAACGAGCAGGAGTTAGGTACGAGTTCAGACTCTGCAGAAAAAGGGAAGATATGGGCGTAGAGAGAAACGGGAAACAGGCTGGAAGATAGATAGGGCAGGAACAGACATTGGGAAAAGACACAGACAACAGATCTAGGTATACGGCCCCTAAAGGGCAGAAGGAACAGGCAAAGAGCGTGTTCACACGGGCCTGGAAATACAGCCTCCAGGAAAGGCAGCTGGCTAGAGTACACAGACAGGACTCAGTTCAGACACGGGAACTGATACCGCAAGGCAGGAAACAAAGACAGGACCTGGCACATCAGTGACAAGACGCCAACTGACAGAACAAGATGCTCAGGCATGGATTCCAGCGAGGAGCTGGGTTAAATACCAGGTGACAGACAGCAATAGGCTGAGGACGCATTAGGGGTGTGTCTGCAGCAGCTACAAGAAACAGGAAGTTCAGCGGGCGTCTCCCTCAGCAGACAGAGGAGAGCAAAGCAGACCATATGGAAAGAAGCCAAAGTGATAGTCTGGACTGGAAATCAAGTGCGCACTCTTGCACAGTGGGAGATGGACCAATATGCAAGGACGCCGCCAGGTATGTTACAGTACCCTCCCCTTACGCCCCCTCTTCTTCAGGCCTGCCAGAATCTTCCGCAGGGAATTCGAGGGCCAATCCTTCACTTCAAGGAGGTTACTTCTGCTGTCCACAGAAAAAAATGGTCTCATCTGGGTAGCTATGATGCTACCTCCTATCCAGCCATCCTCAGCAACAGACAAAACGGGTGGAGTACCAGGAACAGCATACAAGGAAGTCTCTCTCCACATATTTTCAGGTGGCACCCCAGAGGGTACAGGAGACAACTGGAAGTCCTCCGCCGGGTTGGAGGGGGGCAGAGACTTGGGGGTAACCTCTGCTTCGGGGTACATCTTGTCAAGCTCACAGGATGAAATGGGCGAGGTATCATGTACAAGGTGTAGAAATGTCACTGTCCCTTTGTTATCTGGTGGTACCCCGGAGGATTCAGGAAACAACTGGAGGTCCTCCGCTGGGTCGGAGGAGTGCAGAGACTCGTGGGTAACCTCTGCTTTGGAGTACACTAGGTCGGACTCACTGGACGAAGCGGGCGAGGTATCAGGTACCGAGTATAGGAAAGTCTCTGTCCATTCACTACCAGGTAGCACCCCGAAGGGTTCTGGATACAACTGGAGGTCCTCCGCCTGGTCGGAGGGGTGTAGAGACACGGGGGTAACCTCTGCTTCGGAGTACACTAGGTCGGACTCACTGGACGAAGCGGACGAGGTATCAGGTACAGAGTATAAGAAAGTCTCTGTCCATTCGCTACCAGGTAGCACCCCGAAGGGTTCAGGAGACAACTGGAGGTCCTCCGCCTGGTCAGAGGGGTGTAGAGACTTGGGGGTAACTTCTGCTTCGGAGTACACTAGGTCGGACTCACTGGACGAAGCGGGCGAGGTATCAGGTGCAGAGTATAGGAAAGTCTCTGTCCATTCGCTACCAGGTAGCACCCCAAAGGGTTCAGGAGACAACTGGAGGTCCTCCGCCTGGTCAGAGGGGTGTAGCGACTCGGGGGTAACCTCTGCTTCGGACTACACTAGGTCAGACTGACTGGACGAAGCGAGCGAGGTATCAGGTACCGGGTGTAGGGAAGTCTCTCTCCATTTGTCATCAAGTGGTATCCCGGAGGATTCAGGAGGCAACAGGGGGTCCAGGTTGTAGAGGTGCATGGACTCGGAGGTAATCACTGCTTTGGAGTACCCTTGGACAGGCTCACCGGTTAAAGTGGGTGAAGTATCAGATACCGGGTGCAGGAAGTCCTCCTGTGTGGATTCTGGGTGGGCAGCAGTCTCTTCGGGCAGGAGAACTGGTGCGCTACCCACGCACATTACCCGTCGGGGCTGCTCCGGGATACTGGGAAGTGAAGCTTCAGCAGGGATTTCAAGGTTGGGGTCAGGAGGTCTTTGGGAGGACAGACCCTGGCGTGACGGCTTGCCTCTACGCCTAGCACGTCTGGACTGCCTCTTGAGGTTGGGAGAAGTATTCCAGAGAGTGTAGTCATCCTGTGTGGATTCTGGGTGGGCAGTAGTCTCTTCGGGCAGGAGGACTAGTGCGCTACCCACACACATTACCCATCGGGGCTGCTCCGGGATATTGGGAAGTGAAGCTTCAGCAGGGCCTTCCGGGTTAGGGTCATCGAAGACCATTAGAAAGGCCACCAGGAAGGCCTGCAGGTCCAGGACGATAGGATCCTGTGCGTCCCATAGGGGAGTGATCCATTTCAAGGCATCACCCGCTAGGTAAGACATTATGAATCCCACCTTAACCCGATCGGTGGGAAAATAAAGAGGGTAGAACTTGAAGTGTAGCAAGCATTGCTCCACAAATGCACGACTCAGTCTTGGATCCCCATAGTAACGTGGCGGATCTGCAGGAACGAGTGCAGATAGATCCATCTGGACGGGTGCGTAATTCGCCTGGAACTCAGCTAGTAGCAAAAAAAAAAAAAATTTCTTCTAGATGCACGTATTCGCTGGAAAACATCTCAGAGAGCGAAGGCCGTGGGGCTCAACGGGAAACATGGCCTGAGCATGCTGTAATGCACACGCCCGGACTGACTGGCGTGTGCGTGTATATGTAGTGATTCCACTGGACCGTACCGGAGAGTGAATGCCTGGAGGGGCGCAACTAAGTATCCACCCGATCCGACCAAGGTCGCACGACGGCATATGACACCAGTGCACCAAGGATGGACCGAGCAGAGGGACCAGGTGCTACTCCAGGTCAGACCCCGGACACGGCTGTTGACCCACACCGGGGAATACAGGAACAGGCAGGTTAGGCTGGCACACAGACTGGTGGGTACAGGCAGACACGGCAGGTATGCAGACGGGTGGATGCTGGCAAGCACGACTGGTATGCAGGCAGGGAGGTACTGGCAGGTACGACAGGTTGGAGCACAGAGTGGATAGGACCCAATACAGACTGGGACTCAGGAACAGAACCGCAGATGCTGTGGACAAACACAGCAGAGTGAGGCCGCCCGGAGCGGTGAGCGAGAGTAGAGCAGGACGAGGCCGCCTGGAGCAGCGAGCAAAGGGTCAGAGCAGAGCGAGACTGTCGGAGCAGCGAGCAAAGGGTCAGAGCAGAGCGAGACTGCCGGAGCAGCGAGCAAAGGGTCAGAGCAGAACGAGACTGCCGGAGAAGCGAGCAAAGGGTCGGAGCAGAGCGAGACTGCCGGAGCAGCGAGCAAAAGGTCAGAGCAGAGCAAGACTGCCGGAGCAGCGAGCAATGGGTCGGGGCAGAGCGAGACTGCCGAAGCAGCGAGCAAAGGGTCTGAGCAGAGCGAGACTGCCGGAGCAGCGAGCAAAGGGTCAGAGCAGAGCGAGACTGCCGGAGCAGCGAGCAAAGAGTCAGAGCAGAGCGAGACTGCCGGAGCAGCGAGCAAAGGGTCAGCAGAGCGAGACTGCCGGAGCAGCGAGCAAAGGGTCAGAGCAGAGCGAGACTGCCGGAGCAGCGAGCAAAGGGTCAGAGCAGAGCGAGACTGCCGGAGCAGCGAGCAAAGGGTCAGAGCAGAGTGAGACTGCCGGAGCAGCGAGCAAAGGGTCAGCAGGGCGAGACTGCCGGAGCAGCGAGCAAAGGGTCATAGCAAAGCGAGACTGCCGGAGAAGCGAGCAAAAGGGTCAGAGCAGAGCGAGACTGCCGGAGCAGCGAGCAAAAGGTCAGAGCAGAGCGAGACTGCCGGAGCAGCGAGCAAAAGGTCAGAGCAGAGCGAGACTGCCGGAGCAGCGAGCAAAGGGTCAGAGCAGAGCGAGACTGCCGGAGCAGTGAGCAAAGGGTCAGAGCAGAGCGAGACTGCCGGAGCAGTGAGCAAAGGGTCAGAGCAGAGCGAGACTGCCGGAGCAGTGAGCAAAGGGTCAGAGCAGAGCGATACCGCCTGGAGCGGTGAGCAAAGGCAGAGCAGAGCGAGACCGTCTGGAGCGGTGAGCAAAGGCAGAGCAGGCAAGAACCGCCGGAGTGGCGAGCAAGGCAGAGCAGAGGGGACAGGGCTCTGTTCACACAGAACAGACAGGAAGGGAAAGGCAGAACCAGATACCCACAGGGTACTTGCAGTGAAGTAGCGAGTGGACCACAAACTCACAAACGGAAGTACAGTGACAACGAGCAGGAGTTAGGTACGAGTTCAGACTCTGCAGAAAAAGGGAAGATATGGGCGTAGAGAGAAACGGGAAACAGGTTGGAAGATAGATATGGCAGGAACAGACACTGGGAAATGACACAGACAACAGATTTAGGTATACGGCCCCTAGAGGGCAGAAGGAACAGGCAAAGAGCGTGTTCACACGGGCCTGGAAATACAGCCTCCAGGAAAGGCAGCTGGCTAGAGTACACAGACAGGACTCAGTTCAGACATGGGAACTGATACTGCATGGCAGGAAACAAAGACAGGACTTGGCACATCAGTGACAAGACGCCAACTGACAGAACAAGATGCTCAGGCATGGATTCCAGGGAGGAGCTGGGTTAAATACCAGGTGACAGACAGCAATAGGCTGAGGACGCATTAGGGGTGTGTCTGCAGCAGCTACAAGAAACAGGAAGTTCAGCGGGCGTCGCCCTAAGCAGACAGAGGAGAGCAAAGCAGACCATATGGAAAGAAGCCAAAGTGATAGTCTGGACTGGAAATCAAGTGCGCGCTCTTGCACAGTGGGAGATGGACCAATATGCAAGGACGCCGCCAGGTATGTTACATAAAGTTTTAGATTTTAGACTCTGCCTCATTCAAGTGAATGTGGGTACGTGGGTGAACGCGTAAATAACATATTTTGGACATTGTGAAGGTGGAAGGAAATCCTAACTAAGTGCTGAACGGGGAGGAGAACATGGTGTGATCCAGGGGTGAACTTACCATTGGTGCAACCTGTGCATTCGCAAAAAAGCCCAAGAGGTAAATGGCCCCACTTCTACCTCCAAAGAAGCAAGCCACTTTTATCAGAGGAGCATAACTGGGAGCATTGTGATGAGCTGTTGGACTGCAGAAGCCCCATATTTTATTCTTGAACAGGGGCCCTCTTTGAACTGTGTTCATCTCTAGTTTGAACATAGCCTTATCAAAGTCAGCAAATACTGAAACATAAGGATGGTTAGCCACATATGGCACACTGGTGTCATCACTACCCAACTGACATTTTGGTTGAAGCATTCACAAATATACTAGATTAGAGGCCATATGTAGAACGGTCTAATCTAAGGAGCTCTTCATGTCCATTTATAGTCATTTGACGAAGGGGGTGATGGATATAATAATTTTAAGTTCTTGAACAATAAAAAAGGAACATTTAAACAATGTAAGTAATGTCACCATTGATATATTCTCTTTATTTTAATTGCACAGAAGTTAACTACACGCCCTAACTGGAGCTTCCAGATCAATGACAACATATCTGTTCTGTGTAACTTGCATTTCTAGTAAGATTAGTAACGCATTGTGCATGTGCCACAGACAAGTATACAAATCATACACGTGCTGCTTATAGACTTGTCATTGCTGTGATTCTAATGCATTAAATGGCTAATTAAAGGGGTTGTCTGTTGTGGCCAACCAAATTAGACAACACACAGGTGATGCTTTAAAATAACAAAATAAGTAGTACTTACCTACTGAAGTCACTACTGCTCCAGCACTACTTCTCCAGTGCTCCAGTTCTCTTGCTCTATAACAGAACCTTGCCTGGGAGACTGGCTACCTCTGATAGACTGCAGAGGTGGCAGGTAACCTAGGCAAGAAGCAGTAAACTATAACATTTAAAATTCCTTTGTTATGGAGAATTGAGAGGATTTTTAATATGAAGTGTTTTTACAAGCACTTTCCAATTTTAACCATTTATCATGTTGAGACAACCACTTTAAGGCCTTTTCACATATACCGATCTTTGGCTGAATAAACATGGGACCACAAAGCCAACAAATAAGCAAAATGCTTGTTTGCTGGCTAATTGGATTGGTTATGGGCAGCACATCTCCCGTGTACACAGGACAGTTTTCAAACTGCATGTAACTGCAGTAAATTAAAGCATTAAAAATCCCTCACTTTGTGAAAATAAAAAGGATTTTTAAGAGCTGGCATGGTAACCACTTGTTGCAATTGGGTTCCCTGAATGCCCCTCCTAAAAGACTTTGTCCCCTTTCAGAAAATTCCAGATCCTTGGGGCAGTTTGCTGTAAAAATACAAACTTCACTTTACTCATTGTCCCCAGCTCAACCAGTGAGCGTCCGCTGCTGTTCCCAGTTTCTGATATTGGCTGCAGTTCTGACGTCACATTGGCAGCCAATCACTGAGTTCAGTGGCTCTACACGTGTAGATGGAACACCCAATTCAGAGCAGTGAGCACACTAATTGGCTTCCGTGCTGTCGACATGATGTCAGCGCCATGCGGAGCACAGGTAGACCCGGGGAAAGAGCACAAAATGCGTTTTATTTTTATTTTATATCAAACTGTGCCTGGGGACCAGGATTTTCAGAAATGGGACATGCCCTTTAACTGGACAAATACCATATTGATATAGAGGCACCAGAGATGTCTTGTAATTACCGAAATTTGGAACCAAGGTCAAATCCATAACACTCACCCAGGAGGTTTATATCGGTGTTAAATGGTCACATATTTGAATGTATGACATTTGGACATTTTTTCTTTTAATATTGCTTAAGGCATTTATTGTATCTGAAAGCTAAGTGATATTAGAAAGTTCAGTGGTCACGGTTTCAGACCAATATAATTTTTTTTTATTATTCTTGTATAACCAAGCTAAAGCACATCATACCTGATTTATTGTCTGTTTAATAATTAAAAATGTATTGTTTTTAACGTAAAACATAGTTAATAGTGATGAGCGAACGTGCTCGCCACTGCTCGGTACTCGCCCAAGCATCTCACTGCTCGAGATGCTCGGCGCTCGGCAATTATTTCCGGGTTGCTCGGCCGGGAGCTCGGGTCCCCTCCCTGCATATTTGGCGCTCTTTAGAGAGCCAATGAACATGCAGGGAGTGCCTGCCACACACTGTAATGCCGTAGTCATCTTGGTTGTGGCATTACAGTGATTGGCTGGCCGCACAGCATCATCAGGTGTATATAAGACCGGGCGCCGCCATGCTCGTCACAGTCTACCACGGAATCAGGCAGAGTAGGGAGAGGTGCTGCTGCATCAGGGAGAAATTTGCTTGTTTATAGTTAGTATAGGTATTCCACAACATACAGTGGGTACGGAAAGTATTCAGACCCCTTTAAATTTTTCACTCTTTGTTTCATTACAGCCATTTGGTAAATTCTAAAAAAGTTTATTTTTTTCTCATTAAAGTACACTCCTCACCCCATCTTGACTGAAAAAAACAGAAATGTAGACATTTTTGCAAATTTATTGACAAAGAAAAACTGAAATATCACATGGTCATAAGTAGTGTTGAGCCACCCCCGTAGTGTTCGAGTTCGGTTCGGTTCGTCGAACACCCGTGTGTTCGCCGAACTGTTCGTCGAACTGTTCGTCGAACACCTTCGAGCACCGTTAAAACCAATGGCAGGCAAACAAAAACACATAGAAACACATAGAAAACACCTTCAAAGGTGTCCAAAAGCTGACAAACTGCTCAGAAGACACAACTAACACATGGAAAAGTGACAAGTACATATAGTCATGCGAAAAGAAAAGAGGTGGAGGAGTAAAAGGAGGGGGAGACACAGATATAGGCATGTCATGCCCTTCTAAAATCCAAAAAGTGAGAAGCCGAGACGGCCAGTCCGCTCCTGCCCGTGCCACCTCCGTGTCGCCGGGTTTGTGCCAGAGCCGCGGTGAACCCTGACGGCCAGCCCCCCTCTCCCAATACTGGTGCCTGTCCGCTGGTGGGTCGAGAGAGCCCCCCTGTGGTGGAGGCAGCTCTAAGCTTTTTAATTTAAATTGTCCCTCTAATTTGAATGAATACACTTTAAATCCATTTACAAGGATCTATTGGAGGGCAAGTCTCATGCCAGCAGCCGCGTAATTCCAGCTCCAGTAGCGTCCACTAAAGCTGCTGCAGTTAAAAAGCTTTTATAAGGATCGAGCTCGGCTGTCCACCGCAAGGCATCCTAGTGCCAGTCCCAGCCCCTATGCCTTGGGGTGCCTCCTGATGCTCTTCACTAAGTATCCCGTGGTCCCAAAGCATTTCCTTTGAAAAAATTAAGTGTCCAAACTACAGGTGGTGTAGCTTGCTTAACAGCCGGGATAATCCGCTGACTAGCAGACACTGCTACTAGGCACAAAGTATTTCCTGGGCTAGATGCAGTTAAAAATTTGTAAGTAGATACTCTCGTTGGATGCTGAGAAAGCATTCCATAGAGTCTCCTGGCACGCCATATATGATTCTCTTAAAAAGCTTGGGGTAGGGGTCTAGGGGACCCTTTTATAGCCAAAATCACGGCCCTGTATCACAATACGTCACCTAGGCTGAAGATAAATGGAACTGTAGCACCGAGGGCTCGGTTGCTACAGACGTATTGCACCTCACCCAGAGGTGTGATATCTCACTCTCAGATAAGGATGGAGTGTGGATCAGGACCCGACACCTGCATGCATTACACCACATTGCCGTGGGGCAGTGCGACCAATATGCCCCTGAGATGGGCACGACAGTCCCTGTCCCTGGCTGGAGTGGGGGGAGGGAACACTGAGGAAGGGGAACCCTGCAGTGCAGGAGCAGGAAGGAAGCAGTTCCTGGGTGCATTGAGAAGGGAGTATAAAAGGTGGGCACCATCTTAGTTCAGTGCAGAGAAGTCTGAGCAGAAGTGGCAGGGAGCAGGGGCTCTGCATGAGCTCTGCTCCGGAGGCGGGCCTAGTAACAGAGGCCCAGGCCTGCAAGAGGGAGAAGGAAGGAAGAGGAGCGGAGAAGGCTCCAGGAATGAGGAATGAAGGGATCCCAGGGGTGCGGACGGGCGAGTCGCCACCGCACGCCCGAATCCACCTGCGTGGAGGGGTCAGGCCAAAGGGGGAGACCGGTCCCCGAACTAGTGGAGGCAGGAAACGACCCTCAGCTAGAAACCGGAGGCTCTGACATTTTATGTGGCGCAGCCCCTTGCTCCACCCACTAGGAAGGCACCACATAGGGTCAGGGAAACTGGCGCCAATTTACCAAGAGGAGGCCCGAGGCAGCCGGACAGAAGTGTTGGTAAGAAAGGCCAGACAAAGGACACACAAAGGGGGTCCTGTGAAGCGCTCCAAAGTTATCTGGGAGTTGTCTGAGCCCCTCACCTGGTGAGCACAGTACGACGTGGGCAGCCGTTACCTGCAGACGTGGTCTGGATAATAAGAACTGTGAGTAAAGGCCCTGAACTGCATCACTGACTCCGTGTCGTTACTGCTGCTGCCCTGCACCATCACCCCCATCCTCCGCATACACTGCCCTGAGGCTATACTCCTCCCGTGGGGAGTTATGCTACGCTCTGCTGCACCCACAACACCAGCCTTAGCGGTCTGCCCTGTAGCGGCGGTTCACTCTGACCGCAATCCACGGGTGGCGTAGTCGTACATTTAAACATCAAAACCACATAAATAGTTCCGCCACTGGTTTGACCGCCCTGAGCCACGGAACCGGATCGCCGCCACGAAGACTACAACCACCAGCATCCACCAAAAAGGGTCCGGCTCCGGGTGTCCCAAGGCCCAGGGGGTGCGTCAGAACATTTTCATCACCTTTCACAATCACCAATGGGACAAGGCAGGGATGTCCTCTGTCCCCTCTCTTATACATCCTAGTGACGGAGCACCTGCTCTCATCAATTCGCCATAACCCCAATATTAGGTGGATTGAGGTGGGAGGCACCGAGTACAAGTGCTGTCTATTTGCTGATGATGTCCTAGTATATATCACTCAATCACATATATCCATCCCTGCTGTTATGGCTGAAATAGATCACTTTGTTACATGGTAAAATTTTAAAATCAATGCAGCGAAGTCTGAGGCCCTCGATGTCTCCCTCCCTAAATCCATATAGGATTCCATCCAGTCCAACTTTCCCTTTGCCTGGCCCTCACAGGGTTTCAAATACTTAGGAATTCCTATTCATAGAGACCTCTCCCATCTATGTTATCTTAATTTTGGGCCCTTTATTGAACAATTCCATACAGAGCACGGTTGGCAAGTTAGAACTGTAAGATTCACTACGTGAACCACTGGTGTTTTGTGGAAAAGCACATGTACACCGCGTTCCAAATTATTATGCAAAAAGTGTTTAGGAGTGATAAGGGAAGAATTTGTTTGTTTGTCAGTTAAACTCATTGATGGTGATGTGTGTCAGGGCTCTTTATATCACTGTAAGCAATTGCAGACACCTGTGCTAATTAGTTTGGCAGGTGTGTCCAATGAAAGGCAAGACTACTTAAGAAGGCTCTCTCACATTATTAAGCAGCCTACATTTTCTGCCAAAATGGGAAAGAAAAAGGATGTGTCGGCTGCTGAGAAGCAACAAATTGTGGAGTGTTTAGGTCAAGGCATGACTACAATCAACATTGTGCGATGATCAGGATGAAGTGTCTTGGCAATCAAGAAGTATGTAGCTGATTCACAGTACACACGTGTGCGTGCTGATAAGGGCAAATTGAGGACTCTTTCCTACAGGCAATTACGTCAGGTTGAAAGAGCAGCGGCAAAAAAGCCTTGTCATAGCAGCAGACAAGTTTTTGAAGCTGCTTGTGCCTCCAACGTCCCCCGAACAACAAGATGCAGGGTCCTTAAGAGGTTTGCAGCTGTGCATATGCCATCCTGTCGACCTCCTCTATCCACTTCACACAAGCAGAAACGGCTCCAGTGGGCCAAACATTACATGAAGACTGATTTCAAAACTGTTTTGTTCACGGATGAGTGCCGTGCAGCGCTCGATGGTCCAGATGAATGGAGTGGAGGATGGCTGGTTGATGGACACCCCACGCAAACACGGCTACAGCGCCAACAAGGAGGAGGTGGAGTAATGTTTTGGGCTGGAATCATGGGGAGAGAGATTGTCGGCCCCTTTAGGATCCCTGAAGGCGCTAAAGATGAACTCCATAATGTATGTGGATTTTCTCAAACAGCACTTCCTGCCATGGTTCAAGAAGAAGAACCGTGTATTTCACAGCAAGATCATTTTTCTGCATGATAATGCACCATCTCATGCTGCACATAAAACATCTGCATCTCTGGCTGATATGGGCATAAAAGGGGACAAACTTATGGTGTGACCCCCATGCTCCCCTGACCTCTACCCCATTCAGAACCTTTGGAGCATCATTAAAAGGAGTGTCTATGATGGCGGGAGGCAGTTCACATCTAAGCAACAGCTCTGGCAGGGTATTCTGTCCTCATGCAAAACAATTGAAGCAGAAACCATCCAAAACCTGACAAATTCAATGGACGAGAGAGTTCAGAAGCTCCTTTCGAACAAGGGGTCCTATGTGAAAATGTAACATCACCTAGAATAAAGTTTTGAGTTGAAAACTGTTTGATTTCAGTTTCTAACAACCTGCTAATGCTTATAATTTCAAAAATGACCATTTTTTTGGTCTTTATTAAAATGAAAAGGTTGATCGAAAAGTTTGGGGGATCTAAGAGTGTGGCAACCCAGTAGTCATGATTACTTCGAATTCTGACAATATGAGGGTCATGCTGCAGGTAGTGCAGCAAGAAGGCACTTATGTGTCTTGCGCATCTCGGAGCCCCAAAATTATTTTCCGGGCTAGATGCAGCTAAAAATTATTTTTAATTTTAAATCTGGTGAAGCTTATTATAGATGGCCTAATAGGATCAGTGCTGCACACTGCTACAAAGCCCAAATTATTTTCCAGTCAAGATACAGATAAACATGATTAGTAATTTGAAAGCTTAAAACGGTTGGTAGGGTGATTTTAACCAATCATCAAGCTTTTACTCTCCCCAGGATGACACAGGGGTAGAAAAGTCGTTTCGGATCCATGATTTGTTCATCTTTATGAACGTGAGTCTGTCTACATTATCAGTGGAGAGCCGCGTGCGCTTATCTGTCAGCACACCACCAGCAGCGCTGAACACACGTTCAGACAGAACGCTGGCTGCGGGGCATGACAAGATCTCCAAGGCGTAAGTGGCTAGCTCCGGCCATTTATCCAGATTGGAAGCCCAAAAAGAGCAAGGGTCCAGTGACACAGTCGTGGCTTCAATGTTTACTTGGAGATACTCCTGTACCATCGTCTCTAGGCGTTGACTATGTGTCAGACTTCTTGTCTCCTGTGGCCTTGCAAAGGATGGGCTAAAAAAGTGGTGAAATGATTCCGCAAAATTGATGTTACCAGCAGATACTGTGGTTCTGTTACGGTTTGAGTGCTGAACACTTGACGGTCCCACGGTTGGCAAGTTGAACTGTGAGATTCACTACGTGCACCACTGGTATTTTGTGGAAAAGCACATGTAAGATTCTGCAACAGTCTCTGCTGATACTCCTGCATGCGTGCATCCCTTTCTATGGCAGGAATAATTTCTGCAAATTTACTTTTGTACCGGGGATCTAACAGTGTGGCAACCCAGTAGTCAGGATTATTTCTAATTCTCACAATTCGAGGGTCATGTTGCAGGTAGTGCAGCAAGAAGGCACTCATGTGTGTTGCGCATCCAGGAGCACCAAGTCCCTGTTGTGTTGGTGGCGAGGTAGCAATCATGCTTCCTTCCTCTGTCCTCTCCCCCCAACCTCGCACAACAGAAATGTGATCAAGGTCTCTCTCATCTGATGAGTCTTCCATCAGTTCGTCCTCCACTTCTTCCTGGGCTCCTGCACCTTCCTCACTAGTTTGGCTGCTACCATGCGCCCTGGTAAAATCATCTCCCCCACCCTCACATGCCTGCCGCCTTGGTGCTGCCGACCGTCTGGACCTTGCAGATGTTAGCCCTTCCGCATACAACTCCTCCTCCTCTACTTCCTCCACCTCCTCTTGTGCCACCACCTGACTCCGAATTCTGTTTAACATGTGCTCCAGCATGTAAATCACCGGAATAGTCATGCTGATAATGGCATCGTCAGCACTAAACATCTTCGTCGCCATTTCAAAACTGTGCAGAAGGGTGCATAGGTCCCTGATCTGAGACCACTCCTCCAGCGTGATTTGCCCCACCTCTGAATCTCGTTGGCCCAGGCTATACGTCAGAACGTATTGCACCAGGGCTTGTCGGTGCTGCCACAGTCGCTGCAACATGTGCAGAGTTGAATTCCACCGGGTAGGCACATCGCATTTTAGCCGGTGAAGTGGCAGGCCCAACGACTTCTGTAGAGATGTAAGTCGCTGAGCTGCGGGATGCGAACGGCGGAAGTGAGCACACAGCGACCGTGCCCTCTGCAGAAGGCCATCTAGTCTGGGATAGTGGGCTAAAAATTGCTGGACAACCAGGTTCAACACGTGAGCCATACAAGGCACGTGTGTGACATTGCCCCGGCGAAGGGCCGCACCCAGGTTTGCAGCATTGTCGCACACGGCCTTCCCTGGTTTCAGGTCCAGTGGAGACAACCATTCATGAAATTGGTTCTCCAGAGCTGACCACAACTCCTCAGCTGTGTGACTCACATTTCCCAGACATTTCAATGTAAAAACCGCCTGATGACGTTGAGCCCTACTGCCAGCATAGTAAGGAGGTGTGCAGGATCCCTTCTGCGCAGTTAGAAAGCTTGTGGCATGACCAGACAGGCTTTGGGTGCAGGTGGAAGACCGAGAGGAGGTTGAGGAGGCAGAAGCAGTGGAGGAAAAATGACATAAAGAGGATTGACGCACAACTCGTGGGGACGGCAAGACTTGGACAGCAGCCCCTTGTCCTGCTGTCACCATAGTTACCCAGTGCCCAGTCAGCGACATGTAACGCCCCTGTCCATGCCTACTCGTCCAAGTGTCTGTGGTGAAATGCACCCTGTCACACACAGAGTTTCTCAAAGAAGCGGTGATGTTGTGTGCGACATGCTGGTGGAGCGCAGGCACACCTTTCTTTGAGAAGTAGTGCCGACTGGGCATCTGGTACTGGGGCACTGCGACGGACATAAGGTCTCGAAAATCCTCTGTGTCCACCAGGCGGAAAGGCAGCATTTCTGTAGCCAAGAGCTTGCAGATGGTGAAATTCAACCTCTTAGCTTTCTCATGGCTAGGAGGAAATGGTCTTTTACTTGTCCACATCTGAGGGACCGAGGGCTGGCTATTGTGCTTAGACGGGGTTGATAAGGGTGTCCCCGGCAAACTGCCGGTCTGTGAGGAAGATGCAGGCGGACATGTTAGGTTGCCTTGATCCAAAGGTGGTGCTATCGATGTCGGACAGCGCTCAAGACCAGCTGGTGTTACCACCTCCAAAGAAAATGATGACCTGCCAATCACGCTGGCTGTTGCGGGTAAAGAGGTGGCAGGTCTGCGCCCCAAAACAGGTGTGACTGCTGTCCCCCCAGTCACAGAGGATGAAGAGGCCGCGGATGCGCAAGATATGGCAGACGGTGGTTGGCCCGGCCGGCTAGACCGCATTGTAGCACACTGAGCTTCCCACTGCAACTTATGCTTCATGTCCATGTGCCGGTTCATGCATGAAGTACTCAAACTATGTATTTTTTGGCCTCTACTTAGCTTTTGCTGACAAATGTTACAGATAACACGAGTTGGGTCATCTTTATCGATCTGAAAAAATGCCCAGGCTATGCAAGGCTTAGCACCCATGCGACCTGAAGAGCCACCACGACTTGTGGTGAGAGGCAGAGTTGTGTTTGAGGATGCAGTTGTTGACGTGCTTCCAGTACTACGTCTCTGTCCAGGAAGGCGCAACCTGACCTCGTCGTCACTAGCATCTTCCTCCACCTCCTCTGCTGACCTCATCTCTTGGCTGACTGTGGGTTGACAGTAAGTGCGATCTCCGACCTCATCATCATCACCCTGTGCGTTATCACACCCGTCGTCCTCAGAGCCAACCTGTTCCTGCCCTGACAAAAAACTAAAGTTGTCGCTCCAATCAGGTATTTGAGTCTTATCTTCGTCTTCCTCATTGTCTCCACCAACAGGAGTTACAGTTTGGGAATGAGGGTCTACATTATGGTCAGAACCTTCTGCGTCTGGTCCTGGATCCGACTCATAAAGATTCTGGGCATCAGTGCAGATCATTTCCTCGTCTGGATTCACAGAAGCGCTGGAGTCGACCTCTGATTCCCAGGCTATAGTATGAGTAAACAGCTCTGCAGACTCAACCATCTGTTCTACCTCATACTCAGACGGGCAGCTGGAGATTTGGGAGCTGTGAGGAAGCAAGTGCGATTTGGGTGACACCTTTGAGGACTGGAGTATTTGTGATGTTGAAGTTGATGTGGAGGAGAGCCCACTTAAAGGAGCACTTGATATCCGTTGAAGCACCTGCTGTTTTTGTGCCTCATCTGGAATTTGTAGCGATTGGCGTGGCCGTAAGAAAGGGATCTTATCACATTGTCCGCTAAAAGAAGTAGACATTTTAGTTTGGCTGGAAGATGGTCTTTCTTCTGCACCTACCCCACGGACACAACCTTTTTTCCCCTTCCCAACACGCCTATTCCCCTTTCCACCAGCAGCAGGCCTTTTTCCACTCATTTTGGTGGTTAACTAATTCACAACTCTGGAGTTGTTTGCACAAAAAAACAATGGATGGTAACCGAGCAGAGCTGAGTGGCCAAACTGTGGTATTAGGCCAAAACTATTGGCTGGGTTAGATGCAGAAAAAAATTATTTTTAATTTGCAACCTGATGGAGGTCAGTATAGATGGACTAATAGACCAAGTCCCACACACCGCTAGAAGCCCAAATATTTTTTCAGAGCTAGATGCAGAAATTTTTTTTATTCAATTTGCAACCTGATGGAGGTCAGTATAGATGGACTAATAGACCAAGTCCCACACACTGCTAGAAGCCCAAATATTTTTTCAGAGCTAGATGCAGAAAAAAATTATTTTTAATTTGCAACCTGATGGAGGTCAGTATAGATGGACTAATAGACCAAGTCCCACACACTGCTAGAAGCCCAAATTTTTTTTCAGAGCTAGATGCAGAAAAAAATTATTTTTAATTTGCAACCTGATGGAGGTCAGTATAGATGGACTAATAGACCAAGTCCCACACACCGCTAGAAGCCCAAATATTTTTTCAGAGCTAGATGCAGAAATTTTTTTTATTCAATTTGCAACCTGATGGAGGTCAGTATAGATGGACTAATAGACCAAGTCCCACACACTGCTAGAAGCCCAAATATTTTTTCAGAGCTAGATGCAGAAAAAAAATATTTTTAATTTGCAACCTGATGGAGGTCAGTATAGATGGACTAATAGACCAAGTCCCACACACTGCTAGAAGCCCAAATATTTTTTCAGAGCTAGATGCAGAAAAAAATTATTTTTAATTTGCAACCTGATGGAGGTCAGTATAGATGGACTAATAGAACAAGTCCCACACGCTGCTAGAAGCCCAAATATTTTTTCAGAGATAAATGAAGAAAAAAATTATTTTTAATTTGCAACCTGATGGAGGTCAGTATAGATGGACTAATAGACCAAGTCCCACACACTGCTAGAAGCCCAAATATTTTTTCAGAGCTAGATGCAGAAAAAAATTATTTTTAATTTGCAACCTGATGGAGGTCAGTATAGATGGACTAATAGACCAAGTCCCACACACCGCTAGAAGCCCAAATATTTTTTCAGAGCTAGATGCAGAAAAAAATTATATTCAATTTGCAACCTGCTGGAGGTCAGTATAGAAGGACTAATAGAACAAGTCCCACACACTGCTAGAAGCCCAAATATTTTTTCAGAGCTAAATGAAGAAAAAAATTATTTTTAATTTGCAACCTGATGGAGGTCAGTATAGATGGACTAATAGACCAAGTCCCACACACTGCTAGAAGCCCAAATATTTTTTCAGAGCTAGATGCAGAAAAATTTTTTATTCAGTTTGCAACCTGATGGAGGTCAGTATAGATGGACTAATAGAATGATGCTATGCCCAAAAGATTTTACTTCACTAGGTGCAGTAAAAAAATTGGTATTCTATACACAGGTGGTATATCTTGCAACACAGATAGGCTACTCCACTGACTAACACACTCTGCAATAGGCCAAAAAGGATTAGCTTTGCTAGATTCAGCCAAATGCTGTGAAAAAAACTTGCACAGCACTGGCACAGACCTGCCTGGCAAAAACTGATAGGAACTGATGTAACCTAGTCCTGAAAAGGACTCCAATTACAATTAGTCTTTACTCCCACAATCTATCTATTTAAGAGCACAGACCTGCCTGATAAAAGTCGTAGGAAATGCTGTAACCTAGTCCTTAAAAGGACTGCAATCACAACTATTCCCTACTCCCAAGCTATCTGTATATTTGTGCGAAAATTGGCTTGAAATTAACAAGGTATAGCGCACACAGCAACAGCGGTGCCGTCTAACACGCAGCTGCAGCAGTGAGAAAATGGTGGCGACGGGGAAAATGGCTTGGTCTTATAGGGCAAGGACATGTGACATACACTGCCAATCACACATGCCCTTGCTTGTGTGAAAAAAAGCACTTCGC
Organism: Phyllobates terribilis; assembly: GCF_046119375.1. Lineage (NCBI taxonomy): Eukaryota > Metazoa > Chordata > Amphibia > Anura > Dendrobatidae > Phyllobates > Phyllobates terribilis. Next base: position 210,111,451 of record NW_027362761.1, on the reverse strand, counting down.
TCCGTGTGTGCGCTGCTGATAGGCTGACAGATTGCACCTCCCCACTGCAAATGCGGGAAAGAGAAAAAAAAATGGAGATCTTCATTGTTCCTGCAGAGATCCATCCCCTGCCCCTCCCCCCGCCCCGCTGTACACTCAAACTGCGTATTAATATTAATTTTCATCATTACTGAGAAAAAATCCAGTTATGATTTTGGTGCACGAACAGTTATCGAACATAACCTCGAACAGCCGAATTTTTCTCAAATTGTTCGTGTTCGCCGACCGGCTCGAACACCGCCCAAAACAGCTCGAATTTGAGATTGGCGAACAGTTCGAGTAGAACAACGCTCATCTCTACTCTGCAGACCACTTAACAAAGGCTGATGGCATTACCGGAGTGGCGGGATTAGAAGCATGGGTGATTTATAAGATAAGTAATAATTTTTGGTTCTTCAATGCTCTTTGAACATTCATTTCTTACAAGTCCTGGAAAACTACTTAAAAAATGGACCTATAACTTATGTACAGAAAAATGGTCAGGCATATCTCATTCAATAACACAATACCAATGTATGAGTAAAAAATATGGTAACAAATCAGCGTTAGATATACATGATTAGAACATATTATAGACCTATAACAGATTTAGAGGCTTAAAAAAGGGTTACTTATACTACCTTGAGGAATAATCTTTAAAACTCTAGTAATTTACCTCATCAAAAATGACAATGTCACTTTTTTTGATAATTCGGTCTTAAAACTTAAAAAATTTAAATTCTAAATCATTATTTTCAATTACTACTCTGCTTCATTAAAAAAGACATGATTTACATTTAATTCTCAGCTACTTTTCCTAAATTATGAGCAAATAGATCGGCCACACTCAGCAAAAACATCTAAAAAACATCAGCCTCCTCCATAACCCCTCTAGCTGTCCTTTCCATCACCAAGAGTAGTGTGTTTTTTGCCACCTTAGGCAAAACAAAAAGGTTCATCCATTTGCTTATAATTTAGGAAATATCATATTAATTTAATACTCACCTAATGTACTCCTCGAGGTTTTGAACTGTTTTGTAATATGGGTATATGTTAAACCTATCATTTGTTCAAAATTTTTCAATACTGGCCACAAAGCAGGGAATGTGTCAAACTCACAAATAGGTTGAATTTACCTAAAATTTCCGTCCGCTAGCAGATTGCTGATATAATGGTCCCACTGGTTTTTGAAAACTGTTTTGCATGACTTTTGAGCTGACCATACACAGTTTACAGCTACGGCCAATCCCTGGCTTCACCAGTGATGATACTATGCTGCATGAATGCATTGGCCATTGACAAGTCATATCTGTCCCGATGGTACTGTTGGGATCTAATTGCCGCAGGCTACTCTAACAAGGACCAGCAGGACAAATGGGCACGCGGCACTGGAAATTACGTGAATATTTACAAGGCAAGTAATAATTTTGAGTATTCCCTCCTCTGTGTCCATTTCTTAAAAATCCTAAACAACTTAAAATGTACCTATAATTCATGCACAGAACATCATCTCTGCAGACGACTTAACAAAGGCTGATGGCATTACCGGAGTGGCGGGATTAGAAGCATGGATGATTTATAAGATAAGTAATAATTTTTGGTTCTTCAATACTCTTTGAACATTCATTTTTTACAAGCCCTGGAAAACTACTTAAAAAATGGACCTATAACTTATGTACAGAAAAATGGTCAGGCATATCTCATTCAATAACACAATACCAATGTATGAGTAAAAAATATGGTAACAAATCAGCTTTAGATATACATGATTAGAACATATTAAAGACCTATAACAGATTTAGAGGCTTTAAAAAGGGTTACTTATACTACCTTGAGGAATAATCTGTAAAACTCTATTAATTTGCCTCATCAAAAATGACAATGTCACTTTTTTGATAATTCGGTCTTAAAACTTAAAAAATTAAAATTGAAAATCATTATTTTTAATTATTACTCTGATTTATTAAAAAAGACATGATTTACATTTAATTCTCTGCTACTTTTCCTAAATTATGAGCAAATAGATCGGCCACACTCAGCAAAAACATCTAAAAAACATCAGCCTCCTCCAGAACCCCTCCAGCTGTCCTTTCCATCACCAAGAGTAGTGTGTTTTCTGTCACCTTAGGCAAAACAAAAAGGTTAATCCATTTGCTTATAATTTAGGAAATCTCATATTAATTTAATATTCACATAATGTACTCCTTGAGGTTTTGAACTGTTTTGTAATATGGGTATATGTTAAACCTATAATTTGTTCAAAATTTTTCAATACTGGCCACAAAGCAGGGAATGTGTCAAACTCACAAATAGGTAGAATTTACCTAAAATTTCCGTCCGCTAGCAGATTGTTGATTTAATGGTCCCGCTGGTCTTTGAAAACTGTTTGCATGACTTTTGAGCTGACCATACACAGGGTACAGCTACGGCCAATCCCTGGCTTCACCAGTGATGATACTATGCTGCATAAATGCATTGGCCATTGACAAGTCATATCTGTCCCGATGGTATTGTTGGGATCTAATTGCCACAGGCTACTCTAACAAGGACCAGCATGACAAATGGGCACGCGGCACTGGAAATTACGTGAAGATTTACAAGGCAAGTAATAATTTGGAGTAGTCCCTCCTCTGTGTCCATTTCTTAAAAATCCTATACAACTTAAAATGTACCTATAATTCATGCACAGAACATCATCACTGCAGACCACTTAACAAAGGCTGATGGCATTACCGGAGTGGCGGGATTAGAAGCATGGATGACTTATAAGATAAGTAATAATTTTTGGTTCTTCAATACTCTTTGAACATTCATTTCTTACAAGTCCTGGAAAACTACTTAAAAAATGGACCTATAACTTATGTACAGAAAAATGGTCAGGCGTATCTCATTCAATAACACAATACCAATGTATGAGTAAAAAATATGGTAACAAATCAGCTTTAGATATACACGATTAGAACATATTATAGACCTATAACAGATTTAGAGGCTTATAAAAGGGTTACTTATACTACCTTGAGGAATAATCTTTAAAACTCTAGTAATTTACCTCATCAAAAATGACAATGTCACTTTTTTTGATAATTCGGTCTTAAAACTTAAAAAATTAAAATTCTAAATCTTTATTTTCAATCATTACTCTGATTTATAAAAAAGACATGATTTACATTTAATTCTCAGCTACTTTTCCTAAATTATGAGCAAATAGATCGGCCACACTCAGCAAAAACATCTAAAAAACATCAGCCTCCTCCATAACCCCTCTAGCTGTCCTTTCCATCACCAAGAGCAGTGTGTTTTCTGCCACCTTAGGCAAAACAAAAAGGTTAATCCATTTGCTTATAATTTAGGAAATCTCATATTAATTTAATATTCACCTAATGTACTCCTCGAGGTTTTGAACTGTTTTGTGATATGGGTATATGTTAAACCTATAATTTGTTCAACATTTTTCAATACTGGCCACAAAGCAGGGAATGTGTCAAACTCACAAATAGGTAGAATTTACCTAAAATTTCCGTCCGCTAGCAGATTGTTGATATAATGGTCCCGCTGGTCTTTGAAAACTGTTTTGCATGACTTTTGAGCTGACCATACACAGGTTACAGCTACGGCCAATCCCTGGCTTCACCAGTGATGATACTATGCTGCATAAATGCATTGGCCATTGACAAGTCATATCTGTCCCGATGGTACTGTTGGGATATAATTCTCACAGGCTACTCTAACAAGGACCAGCAGGACAAATGGGCACACGGCACTGGAAATTACGTGAAGATTTACAAGGCAAGCAATAATATTGAGTATTCCCTCCTCTGTGTCCATTTCTTAAAAATCCTATACAACTTAAAATATACCTATAATTCATGCACAGAACAAAAACACTGCAGACCACTTAACAAAGGCTGATGGCATTACCCGAGTGGCGGGATTAGAAGCATGGATGATTTATAAGATAAGTAATAATTTTTGGTTCTTCACTATTCTTTGAACATTAATTAATTACAAGTCCTGGAAAACTACTTAAAAAATGGACCTATAACTTATGTACAGAAAAATGGTCAGGCATATCTCATTCAATAACACAATACCAATGTATGAGTAAAAAATATGGTAACAAATCAGCTTTAGATATACATGATTAGAACATACTATAGAGCTATAACAGATTTAGAGGCTTAAAAAAGGGTTACTTATACTACCTAGAGCAATAATCTTTAAAACTCTATTAATTTACCTCATCAAAAATGAAAATGTCACTTTTTTTGATTAATTCGGTCTTAAAACTTAAAAAATTAAAATTCTAAATCTTTATTTTCAATCATTACTCTGATTTATAAAAAAGACATGATTTACATTTAATTCTCAGCTACTTTTCCTAAATTATGAGCAAATATTTCGGCCACACTCAGCAAAAACTTCTAAAAAACATCAGCCTCCTCCATAACCCCTCTAGCTGTCCTTTCCATCACCAAGAGTAGTGTGTTTTCTGCCACATTAGGCAAAACAAAAAGGTTAATCCATTTGCTTATAATTTAGGAAATCTCATATTAATTTAATATTCACCTAATGTACTCCTCGAGGTTTTGAACTATTTTGTAATATGGGTATATGTTAAACCTATAATTTGTTCCAAATTTTTCAATACTGGCCACAAAGCAGGGAATGTGTCAAACTCACAAATAGGTAGAATTTACCTAAAATTTCCGTCCGCTAGCAGATTGTTGATATAATGGTCCCGCTGGTCTTTGAAAACTGTTTTGCATGACTTTTGAGCTGATCATACACAGGTTACAGCTACGGCCAATCCCTGGCTTCACCAGTGATGATACTATGCTGCATAAATGCATTGGCCATTGACAAGTCATATCTGTCCCGATGGTACTGTTGGGATCTAATTGCCGCAGGATACTCTAACAAGGACCAGCAGGACAAATGGGCATGCGGCACTGGAAATTACATGAAGATTTACAAGGCAAGTAATAATTTTGAGTATTCCCTCCTCTGTGTCCATTTCTTAAAAATCCTATACAACTTAAAATGTACCAATAATTCATGCACAAAACATCATCACTGCAGACCACTTAACAAAGGCTGATGGCATTACCGGAGTCGTGGGATTAGAAGCATGGATGATTTATAAGATAAGTAATAATTTTTGGTTCTTCAATACTCTTTGAACATTAATTTTTTACAAGTCCTGGAAAACTACTTAAAAAATGGACCTATAATTTATGTACAGAAAAATGGTCAGGCATATCTCATTCAATAACACAATACCAATGTATGAGTAAAAAACATGGCAACAAATCAGCTTTAGATATACATGATTAGAACATATTATAGACCTATAACAGATTTAGAGGCTTAAAAAAGGGTTACTTATACTAGCTTGAGGAATAATCTTTAAAACTTTATTAATTTACCTCATCAAAAATGACAATGTCAATTTTTTTGATAATTCGGTCTTAAAACTTAAAAAATTAAAATTCTAAATCTTTATTTTCAATCATTACTCTGCTTTATAAAAAATACATGATTTACATTTAATTCTGAGCTACTTTTCCTAAATTGTGAGCAAATAGATCGGCCACACTCAGCAAAAACATCTTAGAAACATCAGCCTCCTCCATAACCCCTCTAGCTGTCCTTTCCATCACCAAGAGTAGTGTGTTTTCTGTCACCTTAGGCAAAACAAAAAGGTTAATCCATTTGCTTATAATTTAGGAAATCTCATATTAATTTAATATTCACCTAATGTACTCCTCGAGGTTTTGAACTGTTTTGTGATATGGGTATATGTTAAACCTATAATTTGTTCAAAATTTTTAAATACTGGCCACAAAGCAGGGAATGTGTCAAACTCACAAATAGGTAGAATTTACCTAAAATTTCCGACCGCTAGCAGATTGTTGATATAATGGTCCCGCTGGTCTTTGAAAACTGTTTTGCATGACTTTTGAGCTGACCATACACAGGTTACAGCTACGGCCAATCCCTGGATTTACCAGTGATGATACTATGCTGCATAAATGCATTGGCCATTGACAAGTCATATCTGTCCCGATGGTACTGTTGGGGTATAATTGTCACAGGCTACTCTAACAAGGACCAGCAGGACAAATGGGCACGCGGCACTGGAAATTATGTGAAGATTTACAAGGCAAGTAATAATTTTGAGTATTCCCTCCTCTGTGTCTATTTTTTAAAAATCCTATACAACTTAAAATGTACCTATAATTCATGCACAGAACATCATCTCTGCAGACCACTTAGCAAAGGCTGATGGCATTACCGGAGTGGCGGGATTAGAAGCATGGATGATTTATAAGATAAGTAATAATTTTTGGTTCTTCAATACTCTTTGAACATTCATTTTTTACAAGCCCTGGAAAACTACTTAAAAAATGGACCTATAACTTATGTACAGAAAAATGGTCAGGCATATCTCATTCAATAACACAATACCAATGTATGAGTAAAAAATATGGTAACAAATCAGCTTTAGATATACATGATTAGAACATATTATAGACCTATAACAGATTTAGAGGCTTTAAAAAGGGTTACTTATACTACCTTGAGGAATAATCTGTAAAACTCTATTAATTTGCCTCATCAAAAATGACAATGTCACTTTTTTGATAATTCGGTCTTAAAACTTAAAAAATTAAAATTCTAAATCATTATTTTTAATTATTACTCTGATTTATTAAAAAAGACATGATTTACATTTAATTCTCAGCTACTTTTCCTAAATTATGAGCAAATAGATCGGCCACACTCAGCAAAAACATCTAAAAAACATCAGCCTCCTCCAGAACCCCTCTAGCTGTCCTTTCCATCACCAAGAGTAGTGTGTTTTCTGTCACCTTAGGCAAAACAAAAAGGTTAATCCATTTGCTTATAATTTAGGAAATCTCATATTAATTTAATATTCACATAATGTACTCCTTGAGGTTTTGAACTGTTTTGTAATATGGGTATATGTTAAACCTATAATTTGTTGAAAATTTTTCAATACTGGCCACAAAGCAGGGAATGTGTCAAACTCACAAATAGGTAGAATTTACCTAAAATTTCCGTCCGCTAGCAGATTGTTGATTTAATGGTCCCGATGGTCTTTGAAAACTGTTTTGCATGACTTTTGAGCTGACCATACACAGGTTACAGCTACGGCCAATCCCTGGCTTCACCAGTGATGATACTATGCTGCATAAATGCATTGGCCATTGACAAGTCATATCTGTCCCGATGGTATTGTTGGGATCTAATTGCCACAGGCTACTCTAACAAGGACCAGCAGGACAAATGGGCACGCGGCACTGGAAATTACGTGAAGATTTACAAGGCAAGTAATAATTTTGAGTAGTCCCTCCTCTGTGTCCATTTCTTAAAAATCCTATACAACTTAAAATGTACCTATAATTCATGCACAGAACATCATCACTGCAGACCACTTAACAAAGGCTGATGGCATTACCGGAGTGGCGGGATTAGAAGCATGGATGACTTATAAGATAAGTAATAATTTTTAGTTCTTCAATACTCTTTGAACATTCATTTCTTACAAGTCCTGGAAAACTACTTAAAAAATGGACCTATAACTTATGTACAGAAAAATGGTCAGGCGTATCTCATTCAATAACACAATACCAATGTATGAGTAAAAAATATGGTAACAAATCAGCTTTAGATATACACGATTAGAACATATTATAGACCTATAACAGATTTAGAGGCTTAAAAAAGGGTTACTTATACTACTCTGAGAAATAATCTTTAAAACTCTAGTAATTTACCTCATCAAAAATGACAATGTCACTTTTTTTGATAATTCGGTCTTAAAACTTAAAAAATTAAAATTCTAAATCTTTATTTTCAATCATTACTCTGATTTCTAAAAAAGACATGATTTACATTTAATTCTCAGCTACTTTTCCTAAATTATGAGCAAATAGATCGGCCACACTCAGCAAAATCATCTAAAAAACATCAGCCTCCTCCATAACCCCTCTAGCTGTCCTTTCCATCACCAAGAGCAGTGTGTTTTCTGCCACCTTAGGCAAAACAAAAAGGTTAATCCATTTGCTTATAATTTAGGAAATCTCATATTAATTTAATATTCACCTAATGTACTCCTCGAGGTTTTGAACTGTTTTGTGATATGGGTATATGTTAAACCTATAATTTGTTGAAAATTTTTCAATACTGGCCACAAAGCAGGGAATGTGTCAAACTCACAAATAGGTAGAATTTACCTAAAATTTCCGTCCGCTAGCAGATTGTTGATATAATGGTCCTGCTGGTCTTTGAAAACTGTTTTGCATGACTTTTGAGCTGACCATACACAGGTTACAGCTACGGCCAATCCCTGGCTTCACCAGTGATGATACTATGCTGCATAAATGCATTGGCCATTGACAAGTCATATCTTTCCCGATGGTACTGTTGGGATATAATTGTCACAGGCTACTCTAACAAGGACCAGCAGGACAAATGGGCACGCGGCACTGGAAATTATGTGAAGATTTACAAGGCAAGTAATAATTTTGAGTATTCCCTCCTCTGTGTCTATTTTTTAAAAATCCTATACAACTTAAAATGTACCTATAATTCATGCACAGAACATCATCTCTGCAGACCACTTAGCAAAGGCTGATGGCATTACCGGAGTGGCGGGATTAGAAGCATGGATGATTTATAAGATAAGTAATAATTTTTGGTTCTTCAATATTCTTTGAACGTTAATTAATTACAAATCCTGGAAAACTACTTAAAAAATGGACCTATAACTTATGCACAGAAAAATGGTCAGGCATATCCCATTCAATAACACAATACCAATGTATGAGTAAAAAATATGGTAACAAATCAGCTTTAGATATACATGATTAGAACATATTACAGAGCTATAACAGATTTAGAGGCTTAAAAAAGGGTTACTTATACTACCTAGAGGAATAATCTTTAAAACTCTATTAATTTACCTTATCAAAAATGACAATGTCACTTTTTTTGATAATTCGGTCTTAAAACTTAAAAAATTTAAATTCTAAATCTTCATTTTCAATCATTACTCTGCTTTATAAAAAAGACATGATTTACATTTAATTCTCAGCTACTTTTCCTAAATTATGAGCAAATAGATCGGCCACACTCAGCAAAAACATCTAAAAAACATCAGCATCCTCTATAACCCCTCTAGCTGTCCTTTCCAACACCAAGAGCAGTGTGTTTTCTGCCACCTTAGGCAAAACAAAAAGGTTAATCCATTTGCTTATAATTTAGGAAATCTCATATTAATTTAATATTCACCTAATGTACTCCTCAAGGTTTTGAACTGGTTTGTAATATGGGTATATGTTAAACCTATAATTTGTTCAAAATTTTTCAAAACTGGCCACAAAGCAGGGAATGTGTCAAACTCACAAATAGGTAGAATTTACCTAAAATTTCCGTCCGCTAGCAGATTCTTGATATATTGGTCCCACTGGCCTTTGAAAACTGTTTTGCATGACTTTTGAGCTGACCATACACAGGTTACAGCTACGGCCAATCCCTGGCTTCACCAGTGATGATACTATGCTGCATAAATGCATTGGCTATTGACAAGTCATATCTGTCCCGATGGTACTGTTTGGATCTAATTGCCACAGGCTACTCTAACAAGGACCAGCAGGACAAATGGGCATGCGGCACTTGAAATTACGTGAAGATTTACAAGTCAAGCAATAATTTTGAGTATTCCCTCCTCTGTGTCCATTTCTTAAAAATCCTGTACATCTTAAAATGTACCTATAATTCATGCACAGAACATCATCACTGCAGACCACTTAACAAAGGCTGATGGCATTAACCGAGTGGCGGGATTAGAAGCATGGATGATTTATAAGATAAGTAATAATTTTGGTTCTTCAATACTCTTTGAACATTAATTTTTTACAAGTCCTGGAAAACTACGTAGAAAATGGACCTATAACTTATGAACAGAAAAATGGTCAGGCATATCTCATTCAATAACACAATACCAATGTAAGAGTAAAAAATATGGTAACAAATCAGCTTTAGATATACATGATTAGAACATATTATAGACCTATTACAGATTTAGAGGCTTAAAAAAGGGTTACTTATACTACTTTGAGGAATAATCTTTAAAACTCTATTAATTTACCTCATCAAAAATGACAATGTCACTTTTTTTGATAATTCGGTCTTAAAACTTAAAAAATTAAAATTCTAAATCTTTATTTTCAATCATTACTCTGCTTTATTAAAAAAGACATGATTTACATTTAATTCTCAGCTACTTTTCCTAAATTATGAGCAAATAGATTGGCCACACTTAGCAAAAACATCTAAAAAATATCAGCCTCCTCCATAACCCCTCTAGCTGTCCTTTCCATCACCAAGAGTAGTGTGTTTTCTGCCACCTTAGGCAAAACAAAAAGGTTAATCCATTTGCTTATAATTTAGGAAATCTCATATTAATTTATTATTCACCAAATGTACTCCTCGAGGTTTTGAACTGTTTTGTAATATGGGTATATGTTAAACCTATAATTTGTTAAAAAAATTTCAATACTGGCCACAAAGCAGGGAATGTGTCAAACTCACAAATAGGTAGAATTTACCTAAAATTTCCGTCCGCTAGCAGATTGTTGATATAATGGTCCCGCTGGTCTTTTCAAACTGTTTTGCATGAGTTTTGAGCTGACCATACACAGGTTACAGCTACGGCCAATCCCTGGCTTCACCAGTGATGATACTATGCTGCATCAATGCATTGGCTATTGACAAGTCATATCTGTCCCGATGGTACTGTTGGGATGTAATTGCCACAGGCTACTCTAACAAGGACCAGCAGGACAAATGGGCACGCGGCACTGAAAATTACGTGAAGATTTACAAGTCAAGCAATAATTTTGAGTATTCCCTCCTTTGTGTCCATTTCTTAAAAATCCTATACAACTTAAAATGTACCTATAATTCATGCACATAACATCATCACTGCAGACCACCTAACAAAGGGTGCTGGCATTACCGGAGTGGCGGGATTAGAAGTATGGATGATTTATAAGATAAGTAATAATTTTTGGTTCTTCAATACTCTTTGAACATTAAATTTTTACAAGTCCTGGAAAACTACTTAGAAAATGGACCTATAACTTATGCACAGAAAAATGGTCAGGCATATCTCATTCAATAACACAATACCAATGTATGAGTAAAAAATATGGTAACAAATCAGCTTTAGATATACATGATTAGAACATATTATAGACCTATAACAGATCTAGAGGCTTAAAAAAGGGTTACTTATACTACCTTGAGGAATAATCTTTAAAACTCTATTAATTTACCTCATCAAAAATGACAATGTCAATTTTTTTGATAATTCGGTCTTAAAACTTAAAAAATTAAAATTCGAAATCTTTATTTTCAATCATTACTCTGCTTTATAAAAAGACATGATTTACATTTAATTCTCAGCTACTTTTCCTAAATTATGAGCAAATAGATCGGCCACACTCAGCAAAAACATCTAAAAAACATCAGCCTCCTCCATAACCCCTCTAGCTGTCCTTTCCATCACCAAGAGTAGTGTGTTTTCTGCCACCTTCGGCAAAACAAAAAGGTTAATCCATTTGCTTATAATTCAGGAAATCTCATATTAATTTAATATTCACCTAATGTACTCCTCGAGGTTTTGAACTGTTTTGTAATATGGGTATATGTTAAACCTACAGTATAATTTGTTCAAAATTTTTCAATACTGGCCACAAAGCAGGGAATGTGTCAAACTCACAAATAGGTAGAATTTACCTAAAATTTCCGTCCGCTAGCAGATTGATGATATAATGGTCCCGCTGGTCTTTGAAAACTGTTTTGCATGACTTTTCAGCTGACCATACACAGGTTACAGCTACGGCCAATCCCTGGCTTCACCAGTGATGATACTATGCTGCATAAATGCGTTGGCCATTGACAAGTCATATCTGTCCCGATGGTACTGTTGGGATCTAATTGCTACAGGCTACTCTAACAAGGACCAGCAGGACAAATGGGCACGCGGCACTGGAAATTACGTGAACATTTACAAGTCAAGCATTAATTTTGAGTATTCCCTCCTCTGTGTCCATTTCTTAAAAATCCTATACAACATAAAATGTACCTATAATTCATGCACAGAAGAACATCACTGCAGAACACTTAACAAAGGCTGATGGCATTACCGGAGTGGCGGGATTAGAAGCATGGATGATTCATAAGATAAGTAATAATTTTTGGTTCTTCAATACTCTTTGAACACTAATTTTTTACAAGTCCTGGAAAACTACTTAAAAAATGGACCTATTACTTATGGACAGAAAAATGGTCAGGCATATCTCATTCAATAACACAATACCAATGTATGAGTAAAAAATATGGTAACAAATCAGCTTTAGATATACATGATTAGAACATATTATAGACCTATTACAGATTTAGAGGCTTAAAAAAGGGTTACTTATACTACTTTGAGGAATAATCTTTAAAACTCTATTAATTTACCTCATCAAAAATGACAATGTCACTTTTTTTGATAATTCGGTCTTAAAACTTAAAAAATTAAAATTCTAAATCTTTATTTTCAATCATTACTCTGCTTTATTAAAAAAGACATGATTTACATTTAATTCTCAGCTACTTTTCCTAAATTGTGAGCGAATAGATTGGCCACACTCAGCAAAAACATCTAAAAAATATCAGCCTCCTCCATAACCCCTCTAGCTGTCCTTTCCATCACCAAGAGTAGTGTGTTTTCTGCCACCTTAGGCAAAACAAAAAGGTTAATCCATTTGCTTATAATTTAGGAAATCTCATATTAATTTAATATTCACCCAATGTACTCCTCGAGGTTTTGAACTGTTTTGTAATATGGGTATATGTTAAACCTACAGTATCATTTGTTGAAAATTTTTCAATACTGGCCACAAAGCAGGGAATATGTCAAACTCACAAATAGGTAGAATTTACCTAAAATTTCCGTCCGCTAGCAGATTGTTGATATAATGGTCCCGCTGGTCTTTGAAAACTGTTTTGCATTACTTTTGAGCTGACCATACACAGGTTACAGCTATGGCCAATCCCTGGCTTCACCAGTGATGATACTATGCTGCATAAATGCATTGGCCATTGACAAGTCATATCTGTCCCGATGGTACTGTTGGGATCTACTTGCCGCAGGCTACTCTAACAAGGAACAGCAAGACAAATGGGCACGCGGCACTGGAAATTATGTGAAGATTTACAAGGCAAGTAATAATTTTGAGTATTCCCTCCTCTGTGTCCATTTCTTAAAAATCCCATACAACTTAAAATGTACCTATAATTCATGCACAGAACATCATCACTGCAGACCTCTTAACAAAGGCTGATGGCATTAACCGAGTGGCGGGATTAGAAGCATGGATGATTTATAAGATAAGTAATAATTTTTGGTTCTTCAATACTCTTTGAACATTAATTTTTTACAAGTCCTGGAAAACTACTTGGAAAATGGACCTATAACTTATGCACAGAAAAATGGTCAGGCATATCTCATTCAATAACACAATACCAATGTAAGAGTAAAAAATATGGTAACAAATCAGCTTTAGATATACATGATTAGAACATATTATAGACCTATAACAGATTTAGAGGCTTAAAAAAGGATTACTTATACTACCTTGAGGAATAATCTTTAAAACCCTATTAATTTACCTCATCAAAAATGACAATGTCAATTTTTTTGATAATTCGGTCTTAAAAATTAAAAAATTTAAATTCGAAAACTTTATTTTCAATCATTACTCTGCTTTATAAAAAAGACATGATTTACATTTAATTCTCAGCTACTTTTCCTAAATTATGAGCAAATACATCGGCCACACTCAGCAAAAACATCTAAAAAACATCAGCCTCCTCCATAACCCCTCTAGCTGTCCATTCCATCACCAAGAGTAGTGTGTTTTCTGCCACCTTAGGCAAAACAAAAAGGTTAATCCATTTGCTTATAATTTAGGAAATCTCATATTAATTTAATATTCACCTAATGTACTCCTCGAGGTTTTGAACTGTTTTGTAATATGGGTATATGTTAAACCTACAGTACAATTTGTTCAAAATTTTTCAATACTGGGCACAAAGCAGGGAATGTGTCAAACTCACAAATAGGAAGAATTTACCTAAAATTTCCGTCCGCTAGCAGATTGTTGATATAATGGTCCCGCTGGTCTTTGAAAACTGTTTTGCATGACTTTTGAGCTGACCATACACAGGTTACAGCTATGGCCAATCCCTGGCTTTACCAGTGATGATACTATGCTGCATAAATGCATTGGCCATTGACAAGTCATATCTGTCCCGATTTTTCTGTTGGGATCTAATTGCCGCAGGCTACTCTAACAAGGACCAGCAAGACAAATGGGCACGCGGCACTGGAAATTACGTGAAGATTTACAAGGCAAGTAATAATTTTAAGTATTCCCTCCTCTGTGTCCATTTCTTAAAAATCCTATACAACTTAAAATGTACTTATAATTCATGCACAGAACATCATCTCTGCAGACCACTTAACAAAGGCTGATGGCATTACCGGAGTGGCGGGATTAGAAGCATTGATGATTTATAAGATAAGTAATAATTTTTTGTTCTTCAATACTCTTTGAACATTCATTTTTTACAAGTCCTGGAAAACTGCTTAAAAAATGGACCTATAATTTATGTACAGAAAAATGGTCAGGCATATCTCATTCAATAGCACAATACCAATGTATGAGTAAAAAATATGGTAACAAATCAGCTTTAGATATACATGATTAGAACATATTATAGACCTATAACAGATTTAGAGGCTTAAATAAGGGTTACTTAAACTACCTTGAGTAATAATCTTTAAAATTCTATTAATTTACCTCATCAAAAATGACAGTCACTTTTTTTGATAATTTGGTTTTAAAACTTTAAAAATTAAAATTCTAAATCTTTATTTTCAATCATTACTCTGCTTTATAAAAAAGACATGATTTACATTTAATTCTCAGCTACTTTTCCTAAATTATGAGCAAATAGATCGGCCACACTCAGCAAAAACATCTAAAAAACATCAGCCTCCTTCATAACCCCTCTAGCTGTCCTTTCCATCACCAAGAGTAGTGTGTTTTCTGCCACCTTAGGCAAAACAAAAAGGTTAATCCATTTGCTTATAATTCAGGAAATCTCATATTAATTTAATATTCACCTAATGTACTCCTCGAGGTTTTGAACTGTTTTGTAATATGGGTATATGTTAAACCTACAGTATAATTTGTTGAAAAATTTTCAATACTGGCCACAAAGCAGCGAATGTGTCAAACTCACAAATAGGTAGAATTTACCTAAAATTTCCGTCCGCTAGCAGATTGTTGATATAATGGTCCCGCTGGTCTTTGAAAACTGTTTTGCATGACTTTTGAGCTGACCATACACATGTTACAGCTATGGCCAATCCCTGGCTTCACCAGTGATGTTACTATGCTGCATAAATGCATTGGCCATTGACAAGTCATATCTGTCCCGATGGTACTGCTGGGATCTAATTGCCGCAGTTTACTCTAACAAGGACCAGCAGGACAAATGGGCACGCGGCACTGGAAATTACGTGAAGATTTACAGGGCAAGTAATAATTTTGAGTATTCCCTCCTCTGTGTCCATTTCTTAAAAATCCTATACAACTTAAAATGTACTTATAATTCATGCACAGAACATCATCTCTGCAGACCACTTAACAAAGGCTGATGGCATTACCGGAGTGGGGGGATTAGAAGCATGGATGATTTATAAGATAAGTAATAATTTTTGGTTCTTCAATACTCTTTGAACATTCATTTTTTACAAGTCCTGGAAAACTACTTAAAAAATGGACATATAACTTATGTACAGAAAAATGGTCAGGCATATCTCATTCAATAACACAATACCAATGTATGAGTAAAAAATATGGTAACAAATCAGCTTTAGATATACATGATTAGAACATATTATAGACCTATAACAGATTTAGAGGCTTAAAAAAGGGTTACTTATACTACCTTGAGGAATAATCTTCAAAACTCTATTAATTTACCTCATCAAAAATGACAATGTCACTTTTTTTGATAATTTGGTCTTAAAACTTAAAAAATTAAAATTCTAAATCTTTATTTTCAATCATTACTCTGCTTTATAAAAAAGACATGATTTACATTTAATTCTCAGCTACTTTTCCTAAATTATGAGCAAATAGATCGGCCACACTCAGCAAAAACATCTAAAAAACATCAGCCTCCTCCATAACCCCTCTAGCTGTCCTTTCCATCACCAATAGTAGTGTGTTTTCTGCCACCTTAGGCAAAACAAAAAGGTTAATCCATTTGCTTATAATTCAGGAAATCTCATATTAATTTAATATTCACCTTATGTACTCCTCGAGCTTTTGAACTGTTTTGTAATATGGGTATATGTTAAACCTACAGTATAATTTGTTGAAAATTTTTAAATACTGGCCACAAAGCAGAGAATGTGTCAAACTCACAAATAGGTAGAATTTACCTAAAATTTCCGTCCGCTAGCAGATTGTTGATATAATGGTCCCGCTGGTCTTTGAAAACTGTTTTGCATGACTTTTGAGCTGACCATACACAGGTTACAGCTATGGCCAATCCCCGGCATCACCAGTGATGATGCTATGCTGCATAAATGCATTGGCCATTGACAAGTCATATCTGTCCCGATGGTACTGTTGGGATCTAATTGCCGCAGTTTACTCTAACAAGAACCAGTTGGACAAATGGGCACGCGGCACTGGAAATGACGTGAAGATTTACAAGGCAAGTAATAATTTTGAGTATTCCCTCCTCTGTGTCCATTTCTTAAAAATCCTATACAACTTAAAATGTACTTATAATTCATGCACAGAACATCATCTCTGCAGACCACTTAACAAAGGCTGATGGCATTACCGGAGTGGCGGGATTAGAAGCATGGATGATTTATAAGATAAGTAAAAATTTTTTGTTCTTCAATACTCTTTGAACATTCATTTTTTACAAGTCCTGGAAAACTGCTTAAAAAATGGACCTATAATTTATGTACAGAAATATGGTCAGGCATATCTCATTCAATAACACAATACCAATGTATGAGTAAAAAATATGGTAACAAATCAGCTTTAGATATACATGATTAGATCATATTATAGACCTATAACAGATTTAGAGGCTTAAAAAAGGGTTACTTATACTACCTTGAGGAATAATCTTCAAAACTCTATTAATTTACCTCATCAAAAATGACAATGTCACTTTTTTTGATAATTTGGTCTTAAAACTTAAAAAATTAAAATTCTAAATCTTTATTTTCAATCATTACTCTGCTTTATAAAAAAGACATGATTTACATTTAATTCTCAGCTACTTTTCCTAAATTATGAGCAAATAGATCGGCCACACTCAGCAAAAACATCTAAAAAACATCAGCCTCCTCCATAACCCCTCTAGCTGTCCTTTCCATCACCAATAGTAGTGTGTTTTCTGCCACCTTAGGCAAAACAAAAAGGTTAATCCATTTGCTTATAATTCAGGAAATCTCATATTAATTTAATATTCACCTAATGTACTCCTCGAGCTTTTGAACTGTTTTGTAATATGGGTATATGTTAAACCTACAGTATAATTTGTTGAAAATTTTTAAATACTGGCCACAAAGCAGAGAATGTGTCAAACTCACAAATAGGTAGAATTTACCTAAAATTTTCGTCCGCTAGCAGATTGTTGATATAATGGTCCCGCTGGTCTTTGAAAACTGTTTTGCATGACTTTTGAGCTGACCATACACAGGTTACAGCTATGGCCAATCCCCGGCATCACCAGTGATGATACTATGCTGCATAAATGCATTGGCCATTGACAAGTCATATCTGTCCCGATGGTACTGTTGGGATCTAATTGCCGCAGTTTACTCTAACAAGAACCAGCTGGACAAATGGGCACGCGGCACTGGAAATGACGTGAAGATTTACAAGGCAAGTAATAATTTTGAGTATTCCCTCCTCTGTGTCCATTTCTTAAAAATCCTATACAACTTAAAATGTACTTATAATTCATGCACAGAACATCATCTCTGCAGACCACTTAACAAAGGCTGATGGCATTACCGGAGTGGCGGGATTAGAAGCATGGATGATTTATAAGATAAGTAAAAATTTTTTGTTCTTCAATACTCTTTGAACATTCATTTTTTACAAGTCCTGGAAAACTGCTTAAAAAATGGACCTATAATTTATGTACAGAAATATGGTCAGGCATATCTCATTCAATAACACAATACCAATGTATGAGTAAAAAATATGGTAACAAATCAGCTTTAGATATACATGATTAGATCATATTATAGACCTATAACAGATTTAGAGGCTTAAAAAAGGGTTACTTATACTACCTTGAGGAATAATCTTTAAAATTCTATTAATTTACCTCATCAAAAATGACAGTCACTTTTTTTGATAATTTGGTTTTAAAACTTAAAAAATTAAAATTCTAAATCTTTATTTCCAATCATTACTCTGCTTTATAAAAAAGACATGATGTACATTTAATTCTCAGCTACTTTTCCTAAATTATGAGCAAATAGATCGGCCACACTCAGCAAAAACATCTAAAAAACATCAGCCTCCTTCATAAACCCTCTAGCTGTCCTTTCCATCACTAAGAGTAGTGTGTTTTCTGCCACCTTAGGCAAAACAAAAAGGTTAATCCATTTGCTTATAATTCAGGAAATCTCATATTAATTTAATATTCACCTAATGTACTCCTCGAGGTTTTGAACTGTTTTGTAATATGGGTATATGTTAAACCTACAGTATAATTTGTTGAAAATTTTTCAATACTGGCCACAAAGCAGGGAATGTGTCAAACTCACAAATAGGTAGAATTTACCTAAAATTTCCGTCCGCTAGCAGATTGTTGATATAATGGTCCCGCTGGTCTTTGAAAACTGTTTTGCATGACTTTTGAGCTGACCATACACACGTTACAGCTATGGCCAATCCCTGGCTTCACCAGTGATGTTACTATGCTGCATAAATGCATTGGCCATTGACAAGTCATATCTGTCCCGATGGTACTGTTGGGATCTAATTGCCGCAGTTTACTCTAACAAGGACCAGCAGGACAAATGGGCACGCGGCACTGGAAATTACTTGAAGATTTACAGGGCAAGTAATAATTTTCAGTATTCCCTCCTCTGTGTCCATTTCTTAAAAATCCTATACAACTTAAAATGTACTTATAATTCATGCACAGAACATCATCTCTGCAGACCACTTAACAAAGGCTGATGGCATTACCGGAGTGGCGGGATTAGAAGCATGGATGATTTATAAGATAAGTAATAATTTTTGGTTCTTCAATACTCTTTGAACATTCATTTTTTACAAGTCCTGGAAAACTACTTAAAAAATGGACCTATAACTTATGTACAGAAAAATGGTCAGGCATATCTCATTCAATAACACAATACCAATGTATGAGTAAAAAATATGGTAACAAATCAGCTTTAGATATACATGATTAGAACATATTATAGACCTATAACAGATTTAGAGGCTTAAAAAAGGGTTACTTATACTACCTTGAGGAATAATCTTTAAAACTCTATTAATTTACCTCATCAAAAATGACAATGTCACTTTTTTTGATAATTTGGTCTTAAAACTTAAAAAATTAAAATTCTAAATCTTTATTTTCAATCAGTACTCTGCTTTATAAAAAAGACATGATTTACATTTAATTCTCAGCTACTTTTCCTAAATTATGAGCAAATAGATCGCCCACACTCAGCAAAAACATCTAAAAAACATCAGCCTCCTTCATAACCCCTCTAGCTGTCCTTTCCATCACCAAGAGTAGTGTGTTTTCTGCCACCTTAGGCAAAACAAAAAGGTTAATCCATTTGCTTATAATTCAGGAAATCTCATATTAATTTAATATTCACCTAATGTACTCCTCGAGATTTTGAACTGTTTTGTAATATGGGTATATGTTAAACCTACAGTATAATTTGTTCAAAATTTTTCAATACTGGCCACAAAGCAGGGAATGTGTCAAACTCACAAATAGGTAGAATTTACCTAAAATTTCCATCCGCTAGCAGATTGTTGATATAATGGTCCCGCTGGTCTTTGAAAACTGTTTTGCATGAATTTTGAGCTCACAATACACAGGTTACAGCTACGGCCAATCCCTGGCTTCACCAGTGATGATACTATGCTGCATAAATGCATTGGCTATTGACAAGTCATATCTGTCCCAATGGTACTGTTGGGATCTAATTGCCACAGGCTACTCTAACAAGGAACAGCAGGACAAATGGGCATGCAGCACTGGAAATTACGTGAAGATTTACAAGTCAAGCAATAATTTTGAGTTTTCCCTCCTCTGTGTCCATTTCTTAAAAATCCTATACAACTTAAAATGTACCTATAATTCATGCACAGAAGAACATCACTGCAGAAAACTTAACAAAGGCTGATGGCATTACCGGAGTGGCGGGATTAGAAGCATGGATGATTTATAAGATAAGTAATAATTTTTGGTTCTTCAATACTCTTTTAACATTAATTAATTACAAGTCCTGGAAAACTACTTAAAAAATGGACCTATCACTTATGTACAGAAAAATGGTCAGGCATATCTCATTCAATAAGACAATACCAATGTATGAGTAAAAAATATGGTAACAAATCAGCTTTAGATATGCATGATTAGAACATATTATAGACCTATAACAGATTTAGAGGCTTAGAAAAGGGTTACTTATGCTACCTTGAGGAATAATCTTTAAAACTCTATTAATTTTCCTCATCAAAAATGACAATGTCACTTTTTTTGATAATTCGTTCTTAAAACTTAAATAATTAAAATTCTAAATCTTTATTTTCAATCATTACTCTGCTTTATAAAAAAGACATGATTTACATTTAATTGTCATCTACATTTCCTAAATTATGAGCAAATAGATCGGCCACACTCAACAAAAACATCTAAAAAACATCAGCCTCCTCCATAACCCCTCTAGCTGTCCTTTCCATCACCAAGAGTAGTGTGTTTTCTGCCACGTTAGGCAAAACAAAAAGGTTAATCCATTTGCTTATAATTTAGGAAATCTCATATTAATTTAATATTCACATAATGTACTCCTTGAGGTTTTGAACTGTTTTGTAATATGGGTACATGTTAAACCTATAATTTGTTCAAAATTTTTAAATACTGGCCACAAAGCAGGGAATGTGTCAAACTCACAAATAGGTAGAATTTACCTAAAATTTCCGTCCGCTAGCAGATTGTTGATATAATGGTCCCGCTGGTCTTTGAAAACTGTTTTGCATGACTTTTGAGCTGACCATACACAGGATACAGCAACGGCCAATCCCTGGCTTCACCAGTGATGATACTATGCTGCATAAATGCGTTGGCCATTGACAAGTCATATCTGTCCCGATGGTACTGTTGGGATCTAATTGCCGCAGGCTACTCAAACAAGGAACAGCAGGACAAATGGGCACGCGGCACTGGAAATTATGTGAAGATTTACAAGGCAAGTAATAATTTTGAGTTTTCCCTCCTCTGTGTCCATTTATTAAAAATCCTATACAACTTAAAATGTACCTATAATTCATGTACAGAACATCATCACTGCAGACCACTTAACATAGGCAGATGGCATTACAGGAGTGGCGGGATTAGAAGCATGGATGATTTATAAGATAAGTAATAATTTTTGGTTCTTCAATACTCTTTGAACACTAATTTTTTACAAGTCCTGGAAAACTACTTAAAAAATGGACCTATTACTTATGGACAGAAAAATGGTCAGGCATATCTCATTCAATAACACAATACCAATGCATGAGTAAAAAATATGGTAACAAATCAGCTTTAGATTTACATGATTGGAACATATTATAAACCTATAACAGATTTAGAGGCTTAAAAAAGGGATACTTATTCTACCTTGAGGAATAATTTTTAAAACTCTATTAATTTACCTTATCAAAAATGACAATATCACTTTTTTCGATTATTCGGTCTTAAAACTTAAAAAATTTAAATTCGAAAACTTTATTTTCAATCATTACTCTGCTTTATAAAAAAGACATGATTTACATTTAATTCTCAGCTACTTTTCCTAAATTATGAGCAAATAGATCGGCCACACTCAGCAAAAACATCTAAAAAACATCAGCCTCCTCCATATCCCCTCTAGCTGTCCTTTCCATCGCCAAGAGTAGTGTGTTTTCTGCCACCTTAGGCAAAACAAAAAGGTTAAACCATTTGCTTATAATTTAGGAAATCTCATATTAATTTAATATTCACCTAATGTACTCCTCGAGATTTTGAACTGTTTTGTAATATTGGTATATGTTAAACCTACAGTATAATTTGTTGAAAAATTTTAAATACTGGCCACAAAGTAGGGAATGTGTCAAACTCACAAATAGGTAGAATTTACCTAAAATTTCCGTCCGCTAGCAGATTGTGGATTTAATGGTCCCGCTGGTCTTTGAAAACTGTTTTGCATGACTTTTGAGCTGACCATACACAGGTTACAGCTACGGCCAATCCCTGTCTTCACCAGTCATGATACTATGCTGCATAAATGCATTGGCCATTGACAAGTCATATCTGTCCCGATGGTACTGTTGGGATCTAATTGCCGCAGGCTACTCTAACAAGGACCAGCAGGACAAATGGGCACGTGGCACTGGAAATTACGTGAAGATTTACAAGGCAAGTAATAATTTTGAGTATTCCCTCCTCTGTGTCCATTTCTTAAAAATCCTATACAACTTAAAATGTACCTATAATTCATGCACAGAACATCATCTCTGCAGACCACTTAACAAAGGCTGATGGCATTACCGGAGTGGCAGGATTAGAAACATGAATGATTTATAAGATAAGTAATAATTTTTGGTTCTTCAATACTCTTTGAACATTCATTTTTTACAAGTCCTGGAAAACTACTTAAAAATGGACCTATAACTTATGTACAGAAAAATGGTCAGGCATATCTCATTCAATAACACAATACCAATGTATGAGTAAAAAATATGGTAACAAATCAGCTTTAGATATACATGATTAGAACATATTATAGACCTATAACAGATTTAGAGGCTTTAAAAAGGGTTACTTATACTACCTTGAGGAATAATCTTTAAAACTCTATTAATTTACCTCATCAAAAATGACAATGTCACTTTTCTTGATAATTCGGTCTTAACATTTAAAAAATTAAAATTCTAAATCATTATTTTCAATTATTACCCTGCTTTATTAAAAAAGACATGATTTACATTTAATTCTCAGCTACTTTTCCTTATTTATGAGCAAATAGATTGGCCACACTCAGCAAAAACATCTAAAAAACATCATCCTCCTAAAGAACCCCTCTAGCTGTCCTTTCCATCACCAAGAGTAATGTGTTTTCTGCCACCATAGGCAAAACAAAAAGGTTAATCCATTTGCTTATAATTTAGGAAATCTCATATTAATTTAATATTCACATAATGTACTCCTTGAGGTTTTGAACTGTTTTGTAATATGGGTATATGTTAAACCTATAATTTGTTGAAAATTTTTCAATACTGGCCACAAAGCAGGGAATGTGTCAAACTCACAAATAGGTAGAATTTACCTATAATTTCCGTCCACTAGCAGATTGTGGATTTAATGATCCTGCTGGTCTTTGAAAACTGTTTTGCATGACTTTTGAGCTGACCATACACAGGTTACAACTACGGCCAATCCCTGGCTTCACCAGTCATGATACTATGCTGCATAAATGCATTGGCCATTGACAAGTCATATCTGTCCCGATGGTACTGTAGGGATCTAATTGCCGCAGGCTACTCTAACAAGGACCAGCAGGACAAATGGGCACGCGGCACTGGAAATTACGTGAAGATTTACAAGGCAAGTAATAATTTTGAGTATTCCCTCCTCTGTGTCCATTTCTTAAAAATCCTATACAACTTAAAATGTACCTATAACTTATGCACAAAACATCTTCACTGCAGACCACGTAACAAAGACTGATTGGCATTACCGGAGTGGCGGGATTAGAAGCATGGATGATTTATAAGATAAGTAATAATTTTTGGTTCTTCAATACTCTTTGAACATTCATTTTTTACAAGTCCTGGAAAAATACTTAAAAAATGGACCTATAACTTATGTACAGAAAAATGGTCAGGCATATCTCATTCAATAACACAATACCAATGTATGAGTAAAAAATATGGTAACAAATCAGCTTTAGATATACATGATTAGAGCATATTACAAACCTATAACAGATTTAGAGGCTTAAAAAAGGGTTACTTATTCTACCTTGAGGAATAATCTTTAAAACTCTATTAATTTACCTTATCAAAAATGACAATGTCACTTTTTTCGATAATTCGGTCTTAAAACTTAAAAAAATTAAATTCTAAACCTTTATTTTCAATCATTAATCTGCTTTATAAAAAAGACATTATTTACATTTAATTCTCAGCTACTTTTCCTAAATTATGAGCAAATAGATCGGCCACACTCAGCAAAAACATCTAAAAAACATCAGCCTCCTCCATAACCCCTCTAGCTGTCCTTTCCATCACCAAGAGTAGTGTGTTTTCTGCCACCTTAGGCAAAACAAAAAGGTTAATCCATTTGCTTATAATTTAGGAAATCTCATATTAATTTAATATTCACCTAATGTACTCCTCGAGCTTTTGAACTGTTTTGTAATAAGGGTATATGTTAAACCTACAGTATAATTTGTTGAAAATTTTTAAATACTGGCCACAAAGCAGGGAATGTGTCAAACTCACAAATAGGTAGAATTTACCTAAAATTTCCGTCCGCTAGCAGATTGTGGATTTAATGGTCCCGCTGGTCTTTGAAAACTGTTTTGCATGACTTTTGAGCTGACCATACACAGGTTACAGCTATGGCCAATCCCTGGCTTCACCAGTGATGATACTATGCTGCATAAATGCATTGGCCATTGACAAGTCATATCTGTCCCGATGGTACTGTTGGGATCTAATTGCCGCAGTTTACTCTAACAAGAACCAGCTGGACAAATGGGCACGTGGCACTGGAAATGACGTGAAGATTTACAAGGCAAGTAATAATTTTGAGTATTCCCTCCTCTGTGTCCATTTCTTAAAAATCCTATACAACTTAAAATGTACTTATAATTCATGCACAGAACATCATCTCTGCAGACCACTTAACAAAGGCTGATGGCATTACCGGAGTGGTGGGATTAGAAGCATGGATGATTTATAAGATAAGTAATAATTTTTTGTTCTTCAATACTTTTTGAACATTCATTTTTTACAAGTCCTGGAAAACTACTTAAAAAATGGACCTATAATTTATGTACAGAAAAATGGTCAGGCATATCTCATTCAATAACACAATACCAATGTATGAGTAAAAAATATGGTAACAAATCAGCTTTAGATATACATGATTAGAACATATTATAGACCTATAACAGATTTAGAGGCTTAAAAAAGGGTTACTTATACTACCTTGAGGAATAATCTTTAAAACTCTATTAATTTACCTCATCAAAAATGACAATGTCACTTTTTTTGATAATTCGGTCTTAAAACTTAAAAAATTTAAATTCTAAATCTTTATTTTCAATCATTACTCTGCTTTATAAAAAAGACATGATTTACATTTAATTCTCAGCTACTTTTCCTAAATTATGAGCAAATAGATCGGCCACACTCAGCAAAAACATCTAAAAAACATCAGCCTCCTTCATAACCCCTCTAGCTGTCCTTTCCATCACCAAGAGTAGTGTGTTTCTGCCACCTTAGGCAAAACAAAAAGGTTAATCCATTTGCTTATAATTCAGGAAATCTCATATTAATTTAATATTCACCTAATGTACTCCTCGAGGTTTTGAACTGTTTTGTAATATGGGTATATGTTAAACCTACAGTATAATTTGTTGAAAATTTTTCAATACTGGCCACAAAGCAGGGAATGTGTCAAACTCACAAATAGGTAGAATTTACCTAAAATTTCCGTCCGCTAGCACATTGTTGATATAATGGTCCCGCTGGTCTTTGAAAACTGTTTTGCATGACTTTTGAGCTGACCATACACAGGTTACAGCTATGGCCAATCCCTGGCTTCACCAGTGATGATACTATGCTGCATAAATGCATTGGCCATTGACAAGTCATATCTGTACCGATGGTACTGTTGGGATCTAATTGCCGCAGTTAACTCTAACAAGGACCAGCAGGACAAATGGGCACGCGGCACTGGAAATTACGTGAAGATTTACAAGGCAAGTAATAATTTTGAGTATTCCCTCCTCTGTGTCCATTTCTTAAAAATCCTATACAACTTAAAATGTACTTATAATTCATGCACAGAACATCATCTCTGCAGACCACTTAACAAAGGCTGATGGTATTACCGGAGTGGCGGGATTAGAAGCATAGATGATTTATAAGATAAGTAATAATTTTTGGTTCTTCAATACTCTTTGAACATTCATTTTTTACAAGTCCTGGAAAACTACTTAAAAAATGGACCTATAACTTATGTACAGAAAAATGGTCAGGCATATCTCATTCAATAACACAATACCAATGTATGAGTAAAAAATATGGTAACAAATCAGCTTTAGATATACATGATTAGAACATATTACAGACCCATAACAGATTTAGAGGCTTAAAAAAGGGTTACTTATACTACCTTGAGGAATAATCTTTAATACTCTATTAATTTACCTTATCAAAAATGACAGTGTCACTTTTTTTGATTATTCGGTCTTAAAACTTAAAAAATTAAAATTCTAAATCTTTATTTTCAATCATTACTCTGCTTTATAAAAAAGACATGATTTACATTTAATTCTCTGCTACTTTTCCTAAATTATGAGCAAATAGATCGGCCACACTCAGCAAAAACATCTAAAAAACATCAGCCTCCTCCATAACCCCTCTAGCTGTCCTTTCCATCACCAAGAGTAGTGTGTTTTCTGCCACCTTAGGCAAAATAAAAAGGTTAATCCATTTGCTTTTAATTCAGGAAATCTCATATTAATTTAAAATTCACCTTATGTACTCCTCGAGCTTTTGAACTGTTTTGTAATATGGGTATATGTTAAACCTACAGTATAATTTGTTGAAAATTTTTCAATACTGGCCACAAAGCAGGGAATGTGTCAAACTCACAAATAGATAGAATTTACCTAAAATTTCCGTCAGCTAGCAGATTGTTGATATAATGGTCCCGCTGGTCTTTGAAAACTGTTTTGCATGACTTTTGAGCTGACCATACACAGGTTACAGCTATGGCCAATCCCTGGCTTCACCACTGATGATACTATGCTGCATAAATGCATTGGCCATTGACAAGTCATATGTGTCCCGATGGTACTGTTGGGATCTAATTGCCGCAGTTTACTCTAACAAGTACCAGCAGGACAAATGGGCACGCGGCACTGGAAATTACGTGAAGATTTACAAGGCAAGTAATAATTTTGAGTATTCCCTCCTCTGTGTCCATTTCTTAAAAATCCTATACAACTTAAAATGTACTTATAATTCATGCACAGAACATCATCTCTGCAGACCACTTAACAAAGGCTGATGGCATTACCGGAGTGGCGGGATTAGAAGCATAGATGATTTATAAGATAAGTAATAATTTTTGGTTCTTCAATACTCTTTGAACATTCATTTTTTACAAGTCCTGGAAAACTACTTAAAAAATGGACCGATAACTTATGTACAGAAAAATGGTCAGACATATCTCATTCAATAACACAATACCAATGTATGAGTAAAAAATATGGTAACAAATCAGCTTTAGATATACATGATTAGAACATATTATAGACCTATAACAGATTTAGAGGCTTTAAAAAGGGTTACTTATAATACCTTGAGGAATAATCTTTAAAACTCTATTAATTTACCTCATCAAAAATGACAATGTCAATTTTTTTGATAATTCGGTCTTAAAACTTAAAAAATTAAAATTCAAAATCTTTATTTTCAATCATTACTCTGCTTTATAAAAAAGACATGATTTACATTTAATTCTCAGCTACTTTTCCTAAATTATGAGCAAATAGATCGGCCACACTCATCAAAAACATCTAAAAAACATCAGCCTCCTCCATATCCCCTCTAGCTGTCCTTTCCATCGCCAAGAGTAGTGTGTTTTCTCCCACCTTAGGCAAAACAAAAAGGTTAATCCATTTGCTTATAATTTAGGAAATCTCATATTAATTTAATATTCACCTAATGTACTCCTCGAGATTTTGAACTGTTTGTAATATGGGTATATGTTAAACCTACAGTATAATTTGTTCAAAATTTTTCAATACTGGCCACAAAGCAGGGAATGTGTCAAACTCACAAATAGGTAGAATTTACTTAAAATTTCCGTCCGCTAGCAGATTGTTGATATAATGGTCCCGCTGGTCTTTGAAAACTGTTTTGCATGACTTTTGAGCTGACAATACACAGGTTACAGCTACGGCCAATCCCTAGCTTCACCAGTGATGATACTATGCTGCATAAATGCATTGGCCATTGACAAGTCATATCTGTCCCGATGGTACTGTTGGGATCTAATTGCCGCAGTTTACTCTAACAAGGACCAGCAGGACAAATGGGCACGCGGCACTGGAAATTATGTGAAGATTTACAAGGCAAGTAATAATTTTGAGTATTCCCTCCTCTGTGTCCATTTCTTAAAAATCCTATACAACTTAAAATGTACTTATAATTCATGCACAGAACATCATCTCTGCAGACCACTTAACAAAGGCTGATGGCATTACCGGAGTGGCGGGATTAGAAGCATAGATGATTTATAAGATAAGTAATAATTTTTGGTTCTTCAATACTCTTTGAACATTCATTTTTTACAAGTCCGGGAAAACTACTTAAAAAATGGACCTATAACTTATGTACAGAAAAATGGTCAGGCATATCTCATTCAATAACACAATACCAATGTATGAGTAAAAAATATGGTAACAAATCAGCTTTAGATATACATGATTAGAACATATTATAGACCTATAACAGATTTAGAGGCTTTAAAAAGGGTTACTTATACTACCTTGAGGAATAATCTTTAAAACTCTATTAATTTACCTCATCAAAAATGACAATGTCAATTTTTTTGATAATTCGGTCTTAAAACTTAAAAAATTAAAATTCGAAATCTTTATTTTCAATCATTACTCTGCTTTATAAAAAAGACATGATTTACATTTAATTCTCAGCTGCTTTTCCTAAATTATGAGCAAATAGAACGGCCACACTCATCAAAAACATCTAAAAAACATCAGCCTCCTCCATATCCCCTCTAGTTGTCCTTTCCATCACCAAGAGTAGTGTGTTTTCTGCCACCTTAGGCAAAATAAAAAGGTTAATCCATTTGCTTTTAATTCAGGAAATCTCATATTAATTTAATATTCACCTTATGTACTCCTCGAGCTTTTGAACTGTTTTGTAATATGGGTATATGTTAAACCTACAGTATAATTTGTTGAAAATTTTTCAATACTGGCCACAAAGCAGGGAATGTGTCAAACTCACAAATAGGTAGAATTTACCTAAAATTTCCGTCCGCTAGCAGATTGTTGATATAATGGTCCCGCTGGTCTTTGAAAACTGTTTTGCATGACTTTTGAGCTGACCATACACAGGTTACAGCTATGGCCAATCCCTGGCTTCACCAGTGATGATACTATGCTGCATAAATGCATTGGCCATTGACAAGTCATATGTGTCCCGATGGTACTGTTGGGATCTAATTGCCGCAGTTTACTCTAACAAGTACCAGCAGGACAAATGGGCACGCGGCACTGGAAATTACGTGAAGATTTACAAGGCAAGTAATAATTTTGAGTATTCCCTCCTCTGTGTCCATTTCTTAAAAATCCTATACAACTTAAAATGTACTTATAATTCATGCACAGAACATCATCTCTGCAGACCACTTAACAAAGGCTGATGGCATTACCGGAGTGGCGGGATTAGAAGCATAGATGATTTATAAGATAAGTAATAATTTTTGGTTCTTCAATACTCTTTGAACATTCATTTTTTACAAGTCCTGGAAAACTACTTAAAAAATGGACCTATAACTTATGTACAGAAAAATGGTCAGGCATATCTCATTCAATAACACAATACCAATGTATGAGTAAAAAATATGGTAACAAATCAGCTTTAGATATACATGATTAGAACATATTATAGACCTATAACAGATTTAGAGGCTTTAAAAAGGGTTACTTATAATACCTTGAGGAATAATCTTTAAAACTCTATTAATTTACCTCATCAAAAATGACAATGTCAATTTTTTTGATAATTCGGTCTTAAAACTTAAAAAATTAAAATTCAAAATCTTTATTTTCAATCATTACTCTGCTTTATAAAAAAGACATGATTTACATTTAATTCTCAGCTACTTTTCCTAAATTATGAGCAAATAGATCGGCCACACTCATCAAAAACATCTAAAAAACATCAGCCTCCTCCATATCCCCTCTAGCTGTCCTTTCCATCGCCAAGAGTAGTGTGTTTTCTCCCACCTTAGGCAAAACAAAAAGGTTAATCCATTTGCTTATAATTTAGGAAATCTCATATTAATTTAATATTCACCTAATGTACTCCTCGAGATTTTGAACTGTTTGTAATATGGGTATATGTTAAACCTACAGTATAATTTGTTCAAAATTTTTCAATACTGGCCACAAAGCAGGGAATGTGTCAAACTCACAAATAGGTAGAATTTACTTTAAATTTCCGTCCGCTAGCAGATTGTTGATATAATGGTCCCGCTGGTCTTTGAAAACTGTTTTGCATGACTTTTGAGCTGACAATACACAGGTTACAGCTACGGCCAATCCCTAGCTTCACCAGTGATGATACTATGCTGCATAAATGCATTGGCCATTGACAAGTCATATCTGTCCCGATGGTACTGTTGGGATCTAATTGCCGCAGTTTACTCTAACAAGGACCAGCAGGACAAATGGGCACGCGGCACTGGAAATTATATGAAGATTTACAAGGCAAGTAATAATTTTGAGTATTCCCTCCTCTGTGTCCATTTCTTAAAAATCCTATACAACTTAAAATGTACTTATAATTCATGCACAGAACATCATCTCTGCAGACCACTTAACAAAGGCTGATGGCATTACCGGAGTGGCGGGATTAGAAGCATAGATGATTTATAAGATAAGTAATAATTTTTGGTTCTTCAATACTCTTTGAACATTCATTTTTTACAAGTCCGGGAAAACTACTTAAAAAATGGACCTATAACTTATGTACAGAAAAATGGTCAGGCATATCTCATTCAATAACACAATACCAATGTATGAGTAAAAAATATGGTAACAAATCAGCTTTAGATATACATGATTAGAACATATTATAGACTTATAACAGATTTAGAGGCTTTAAAAAGGGTTACTTATACTACCTTGAGGAATAATCTTTAAAACTCTATTAATTTACCTCATCAAAAATGACAATGTCAATTTTTTTGATAATTCGGTCTTAAAACTTAAAAAATTAAAATTCGAAATCTTTATTTTCAATCATTACTCTGCTTTATAAAAAAGACATGATTTACATTTAATTCTCAGCTACTTTTCCTAAATTATGAGCAAATAGATCGGCCACACTCATCAAAAACATCTAAAAAACATCAGCCTCCTCCATATCCCCTCTAGCTGTCCTTTCCATCGCCAAGAGTAGTGTGTTTTCTGCCACCTTAGGCAAAACAAAAAGGTTAATCCATTTGCTTATAATTCAGGAAATCTCATATTAATTTAATATTCACCTAATGTACTCCTCGAGGTTTTGAACTGTTTTGTAATATGGGTATATGTTAAACCTACAGTATAATTTGTTGAACATTTTTCAATACTGGCCACAAAGCAGGGAATGTGTCAAACTCACAAATAGGTAGAATTTACCTAAAATTTCCGTCCGCTAGCAGATTGTTGATATAATGGTCCCGCTGGTCTTTGAAAACTGTTTTGCATGACTTTTGAGCTGACCATACACACGTTACAGCTATGGCCAATCCCTGGCTACACCAGTGATGATACTATGCTGCATAAATGCATTGGCCATTGACAAGTCATATCTGTCCCGATGGTACTGTTGGGATCTAATTGCCGCAGTTTAATCTAACAAGGACCAGCAGGACAAATGGGCACGCGGCACTGGAAATTAGGTGAAGATTTACAAGGCAAGTAGTAATTTTGAGTATTCCCTCCTCTGTGTCCATTTCTTAAAAATCCTATACAACTTAAAATGTACTTATAATTCATGCACAGAACACCATCTCTGCAGACCACTTAACAAAGGCTGATGGCATTACCGGAGTGGTGGGATTAGAAGCATGGATGATTTATAAGATAAGTAATAATTTTTGGTTCTTCAATACTCTTTGAACATTCATTTTTTACAAGTCCTGGAAAACTACTTAAAAAATGGACCTATAACTTATGTACAGAAAAATGGTCAGGCATATCTCATTCAATAACACAATACCAATGTATGAGTAAAAAATATGGTAACAAATCAGCTTTAGATATACATGATTAGAACATATTATAAACCTATAAAAGATTTAGAGGCTTTAAAAAGGGTTGCTTATACTACCTTGAGGAATAATCTTTAAAACTCTATTAATTTACCTCATCAAAAATGACAATGTCAATTTTTTTGATAATTCGGTCACAAAACTTAAAAAATTAAAATTCTAAATCTTTATTTTCAATCATTACTCTGCTTTATAAAAAAGACATGATTTACATTTAATTCTCAGCTGCTTTTCCTAAATTATGAGCAAATAGAACGGCCACACTCATCAAAAACATCTAAAAAACATCAGCCTCCTCCATATCCCCTCTAGTTGTCCTTTCCATCGCCAAGAGTAGTGTGTTTTCTGCCACCTTAGGCAAAACAAAAAGGTTAATCCATTTGCTTATAATTTAGGAAATCTCATATTAATTTAATATTCACCTAATGTACTCCTCGAGATTTTGAACTGTTTTGTAATATGGGTATATGTTAAACCTACAGTATAATTTGTTCAAAATTTTTCAATACTGGCCACAAAGCAGGGAATGTGTCAAACTCACAAATAGGTAGAATTTACCTAAAATTTCCGTCCGCTAGCAGATTGTTGATATAATGGTCCCGCTGGTCTTTGAAAACTGTTTTGCATGACTTTTGAGCTGACAATACACAGGTTACAGCTACGGCCAATCCCTGGCTTCACCAGTGATGATCCTATGCTGCATGAATGCATTGGCCATTGACAAGTCATATCTGTCCCGATGGTACTGTTGGGATCTAATTGCCGCAGTTTACTCTAACAAGAACCAGCAGGACAAATGGGCACGCGGCACTGGAAATGACGTGAAGATTTACAAGGCAAGTAATAATTTTGAGTATTCCCTCCTCTGTGTCCATTTCTTAAAAATCCTATACAACTTAAAATGTACTTATAATTCATGCACAGAACATCATCTCTGCAGACCACTTAACAAAGGCTGATGGCACTACCGGAGTGGCGGGATTAGAAGCATGGATGATTTATAAGATAAGTAATAATTTCTTGTTCTTCAATACTCTTTGAACATTCATTTTTTACAAGTCCTGGAAAACTACTTAAAAAATGGACCTATAATTTATGTACAGAAAAATGGTCAGGTATATCTCATTCAATAACACAATACCAATGTATGAGTAAAAAATATGGTAACAAATCAGCTTTAGATATACATGATTAGAACATATTATAGACCTATAACAGATTTAGAGGCTTTAAAAAGGGTTACTTATACTACCTTGAGGAATAATCTTTAAAACTCTATTAATTTACCTCATCAAAAATGACAATGTCAATTTTTTTGATAATTCGGTCTTAAAACTTAAAAAATTAAAATTGGAAATCTTTATTTTCAATCATTACTCTGCTTTATAAAAAAGACATGATTTACATTTAATTCTCAGCTACTTTTCCTAAATTATGAGCAAATAGATCGGCCACACTCAGCAAAAACATCTAAAAAACATCAGCCTCCTCCATATCCCCTCTAGTTGTCCTTTCCATCGCCAAGAGTAGTGTGTTTTCTGCCACCTTAGGCAAAACAAAAAGGTTAATCCATTTGCTTATAATTTAGGAAATCTCATATTAATTTAATATTCACCTAATGTACTCCTCGAGATTTTGAACTGTTTGTAATATGGGTATATGTTAAACCTACAGTATAATTTGTTCAAAATTTTTCAATACTGGCCACAAAGCAGGGAATGTGTCAAACTCACAAATAGGTAGAATTTACCTAAAATTTCCGTCCGCTAGCAGATTGTTGATATAATGGTCCCGCTGGTCTTTGAAAACTGTTTTGCATGACTTTTGAGCTGACAATACACAGGTTACAGCTACGGCCAATCCCTGGCTTCACCAGTGATGATCCTATGCTGCATGAATGCATTGGCCATTGACAAGTCATATCTGTCCCGATGGTACTGTTGGGATCTAATTGCCGCAGTTTACTCTAACAAGAACCAGCAGGACAAATGGGCACCCGGCACTGGAAATGACGTGAAGATTTACAAGGCAAGTAATAATTTTGAGTATTCCCTCCTCTGTGTCCATTTCTTAAAAATCCTATACAACTTAAAATGTACTTATAATTCATGCACAGAACATCATCTCTGCAGACCACTTAACAAAGGCTGATGGCACTACCGGAGTGGCGGGATTAGAAGCATGGATGATTTATAAGATAAGTAATAATTTCTTGTTCTTCAATACTCTTTGAACATTCATTTTTTACAAGTCCTGGAAAACTACTTAAAAAATGGACCTATAATTTATGTACAGAAAAATGGTCAGGTATATCTCATTCAATAACACAATACCAATGTATGAGTAAAAAATATGGTAACAAATCAGCTTTAGATATACATGATTAGAACATATTATAGACCTATAACAGATTTAGAGGCTTTAAAAAGGGTTACTTATACTACCTTGAGGAATAATCTTTAAAACTCTATTAATTTACCTCATCAAAAATGACAATGTCAATTTTTTTGATAATTCGGTCTTAAAACTTAAAAAATTAAAATTGGAAATCTTTATTTTCAATCATTACTCTGCTTTATAAAAAAGACATGATTTACATTTAATTCTCAGCTACTTTTCCTAAATTATGAGCAAATAGATCGGCCACACTCAGCAAAAACATCTAAAAAACATCAGCCTCCTCCATATCCCCTCTAGTTGTCCTTTCCATCGCCAAGAGTAGTGTGTTTTCTGCCACCTTAGGCAAAACAAAAAGGTTAATCCATTTGCTTATAATTTAGGAAATCTCATATTAATTTAATATTCACCTAATGTACTCCTCGAGATTTTGAACTGTTTGTAATATGGGTATATGTTAAACCTACAGTATAATTTGTTCAAAATTTTTCAATACTGGCCACAAAGCAGGGAATGTGTCAAACTCACAAATAGGTAGAATTTACCTAAAATTTCCGTCCGCTAGCAGATTGTTGATATAATGGTCCCGCTGGTCTTTGAAAACTGTTTTGCATGACTTTTGAGCTGACAATACACAGGTTACAGCTACGGCCAATCCCTGGCTTCACCAGTGATGATACTATGCTGCATGAATGCATTGGCCATTGACAAGTCATATCTGTCCCGATGGTACTGTTGGGATCTAATTGCTGCAGTTTGCTCTAACAAGAACCAGCAGGACAAATGGGCACGCGGCACTGGAAATGACGTGAAGATTTACAAGGCAAGTAATAATTTTGAGTATTCCCTCCTCTGTGTCCATTTCTTAAAAATCCTATACAACTTAAAATGTACTTATAATTCATGCACAGAACATAATCTCTGCAGACCACTTAACAAAGGCTGATGGCATTACCGGAGTGGCGGGATTAGAAGCATGGATGATTTATAAGATAAGTAATAATTTTTTGTTCTTCAATACTCTTTGAACATTCATTTTTTACAAGTCCTGGAAAACTACTTAAAAAATGGACCTATAATTTATGTACAGAAAAATGGTCAGGCATATCTCATTCAATAACACAATACCAATGTATGAGTAAAAAATATGGTAACAAATCAGCTTTAGATATACATGATTAGAACATATTATAGACCTACAACAGATTTAGAGGCTTAAAAAAGGGTTACTTATACTACCTTGAGGAATAATCTTTAAAACTCTATTAATTTACCTCATCAAAAATGACAATGTCACTTTTTTTGATAATTTGGTCTTAAAACTTAAAAAATTAAAATTCTAAATCTTTATTTTCAATCATTACTCTGCTTTATAAAAAAGACATGATTTACATTTAATTCTCAGCTACTTTTCCTAAATTATGAGCAAATTGATCGGCCACACTCAGCAAAAACATCTAAAAAACATCAGCCTCCTCCATATCCCCTCTAGCTGTCCTTTCCATCGCCAAGAGTAGTGTGTTTTCTGCCACCTTAGGCAAAACAAAAAGGTTAATCCATTTGCTTATAATTTAGGAAATCTCATATTAATTTAATATTCACCTAATGTACTCCTCGAGATTTTGAACTGTTTTGTAATATGGGTATATGTTAAACCTACAGTATAATTTGTTCAAATTTTTTCAATACTGGCCACAAAGCAGGGAATGTGTCAAACTCACAAATAGGTAGAATTTACCTAAAATTTCCGTCCGCTAGCAGATTGTTGATATAATGGTCCCGCTGGTCTTTGAAAACTGTTTTGCATGACTTTTGAGCTGACAATACACAGGTTACAGCTACGGCCAATCCCTGGCTTCACCAGTGATGATACTATGCTGCATGAATGCATTGGCCATTGACAAGTCATATCTGTCCCGATGGTACTGTTGGGTTCTAATTGCCGCAGTTTACTCTAACAAGGACCAGCAGGACAAATGGGCACGCGGCACTGGAAATGACGTGAAGATTTACAAGGCAAGTAATAATTTTGAGTATTCCCTCCTCTGTGTCCATTTCTTAAAAATCCTATACAACTTAAAATGTACTTATAATTCATGCACAGAACATCATCTCTGCAGACCACTTAACAAAGGCTGATGGCATTACCGGAGTGGCGGGATTAGAAGCATAGATGATTTATAAGATAAGTAATAATTTTTGGTTCTTCAATACTCTTTGAACATTCATTTTTTACAAGTCCGGGAAAACTACTTAAAAAATGGACCTATAACTTATGTACAGAAAAATGGTCAGGCATATCTCATTCAATAACACAATACCAATGTATGAGTAAAAAATATGGTAACAAATCAGCTTTAGATATACATGATTAGAGCATATTATAGACCTATAACAGATTTAGAGGCTTTAAAAAGGATTACTTATACTACCTTGAGGAATAATCTTTAAAACTCTATTAATTTACCTCATCAAAAATGACAATGTCAATTTTTTTGATAATTCGGTCTTAAAACTTAAAAAATTTAAATTCGAAATCTTTATTTTCAATCATTACTCTGCTTTATAAAAAACACTTGATTTACATTTAATTCTCAGCTACTTTTCCTAAATTATGAGCAAATAGATCGGCCACACTCATCAAAAACATCTAAAAAACATCAGCCTCCTCCATATCCCCTCTAGCTGTCCTTTCCATCGCCAAGAGTAGTGTGTTTTCTGCCACCTTAGGCAAAACAAAAAGGTTAATCCATTTGCTTATAATTCAGGAAATCTCATATTAATTTAATATTCACCTAATGTACTCCTCGAGGTTTTGAACTGTTTTGTAATATGGGTATATGTTAAACCTACAGTATAATTTGTTGAAAATTTTTCAATACGGGCCACAAAGCAGGGAATGTGTCAAACTCACAAATAGGTAGAATTTACCTAAAATTTCCGTCCGCTAGCAGATTGTTGATATAATGGTCCCGCTGGTCTTTGAAAACTGTTTTGCATGACTTTTGAGCTGACCATACACACGTTACAGCTATGGCCAATCCCTGGCTACACCAGTGATGATACTATGCTGCATAAATGCATTGGCCATTGACAAGTCATATCTGTCCCGATGGTACTGTTGGGATCTAATTGCCGCAGTTTAATCTAACAAGGACCAGCAGGACAAATGGGCACGCGGCACTGGAAATTAGGTGAAGATTTACAAGGCAAGTAATAATTTTGAGTATTCCCTCCTCTGTGTCCATTTCTTAAAAATCCTATACAACTTAAAATGTACTTATAATTCATGCACAGAACATCATCTCTGCAGACCACTTAACAAAGGCTGATGGCATTACCGGAGTGGTGGGATTAGAAGCATGGATGATTTATAAGATAAGTAATAATTTTTGGTTCTTCAATACTCTTTGAACATTCATTTTTTACAAGTCCTGGAAAACTACTTAAAAAATGGACCTATAACTTATGTACAGAAAAATGGTCAGGCATATCTCATTCAATAACACAATACCAATGTATGAGTAAAAAATATGGTAACAAATCAGCTTTAGATATACATGATTAGAACATATTATAGACCTATAAAAGATTTAGAGGCTTTAAAAAGGGTTGCTTATACTACCTTGAGGAATAATCTTTAAAACTCTCTTAATTTACCTCATCAAAAATGACAATGTCAATTTTTTTGATAATTCGGTCATAAAACTTAAAAAATTAAAATTCTAAATCTTTATTTTCAATCATTACTCTGCTTTATAAAAAAGACATGATTTACATTTAATTCTCAGCTGCTTTTCCTAAATTATGAGCAAATAGAACGGCCACACTCATCAAAAACATCTAAAAAACATCAGCCTCCTCCATATCCCCTCTAGTTGTCCTTTCCATCGCCAAGAGTAGTGTGTTTTCTGCCACCTTAGGCAAAACAAAAAGGTTAATCCATTTGCTTATAATTTAGGAAATCTCATATTAATTTAATATTCACCTAATGTACTCCTCGAGATTTTGAACTGTTTTGTAATATGGGTATATGTTAAACCTACAGTATAATTTGTTCAAAATTTTTCAATACTGGCCACAAAGCAGGGAATGTGTCAAACTCACAAATAGGTAGAATTTACCTAAAATTTCCGTCCCCTAGCAGATTGTTGATATAATGGTCCCGCTGGTCTTTGAAAACTGTTTTGCATGACTTTTGAGCTGACAATACACAGGTTACAGCTACGGCCAATCCCTGGCTTCACCAGTGATGATCCTATGCTGCATGAATGCATTGGCCATTGACAAGTCATATCTGTCCCGATGGTACTGTTGGGATCTAATTGCCGCAGTTTACTCTAACAAGAACCAGCAGGACAAATGGGCACGCGGCACTGGAAATGACGTGAAGATTTACAAGGCAAGTAATAATTTTGAGTATTCCCTCCTCTGTGTCCATTTCTTAAAAATCCTATACAACTTAAAATGTACTTATAATTCATGCACAGAACATCATCTCTGCAGACCACTTAACAAAGGCTGATGGCATTACTGGAGTGGCGGGATTAGAAGCATGGATGATTTATAAGATAAGTAATAATTTTTTGTTCTTCAATACTCTTTGAACATTCATTTTTTACAAGTCCTGGAAAACTACTTAAAAAATGGACCTATAATTTAGGTACAGAAAAATGGTCAGGTATATCTCATTCAATAACACAATACCAATGTATGAGTAAAAAATATGGTAACAAATCAGCTTTAGATATACATGATTAGAACATATTATAGACCTATAACAGATTTAGAGGCTTAAAAAAGGGTTACTTATACTACCTTGAGGAATAATCTTTAATACTCTATTAATTTACCTCATCAAAAATGACAGTCACTTTTTTTGATAATTTGGTCTTAAAACTTAAAAAATTAAAATTCTAAATCTTTATTTTCAATCATTACTCTGCTTTATAAAAAAGACATGATTTACATTTAATTCTCAGCTGCTTTTCCTAAATTATGAGCAAATAGATCGGCCACACTCAGCAAAAACATCTAAAAAACATCAGCCTCCTCCATAACCCCTCTAGCTGTCCTTTCCATCACCAAGAGTAGTGTGTTTTCTGCCACCTTAGGCAAAACAAAAAGGTTAATCCATTTGCTTATAATTCAGGAAATCTCATATTAATTTAATATTCACCTTATGTACTCCTCGAGCTTTTGAACTGTTTTGTAATATGGGTATATGTTAAACCTACAGTATAATTTGTTGAAAATTTTTAAATACTGGCCACAAAGCAGGGAATGTGTCAAACTCACAAATAGGTAGAATTTACCTAAAATTTCCGTCCGCTAGCAGATTGTTGATATAATGGTCCCGCTGGTCTTTGAAAACTGTTTTGCATGACTTTTGAGCTGACCATACACAGATTACAGCTACGGCCAATCCCTGGCTTCACCAGTGATGATACTATGCTGCATGAATGCATTGGCCATTGACAAGTCATATCTGTCCCGATGGTACTGTTGGGATCTAATTGCCGCAGTTTACTCTAACAAGGACCAGCAGGACAAATGGGCACGCGGCACTGGAAATGATGTGAAGATTTACAAGGCAAGTAATAATTTTGAGTATTCCCTCCTCTGTGTCCATTTCTTAAAAATCCTATACAACTTAAAATGTACTTATAATTCATGCACAGAACATCATCTCTGCAGACCACTTAACAAAGGCTGATGGCATTACCGGAGTGGCGGGATTAGAAGCATGGATTATTTATAAGATAAGTAATAATTTTTGGTTCTTCAATACTCTTTGAACATTCATTTTTTACAAGTCCTGGAAAACAACTTAAAAAATGGACCTATAACTTATGTACAGAAAAATGGTCAGGCATATCTCATTCAATAACACAATACCAATGTATGAGTAAAAAATATGGTAACAAATCAGCTTTAGATATACATGATTAGAGCACATTACAGACCCATAACAGATTTAGTGGATTAAAAAAGGGTTACTTATTCTACCTTGAGAAATAATCGTTAAAACTCTATTAATTTGCCTCATCAAAAATGACAATGTCACTTTTTTTGATTATTTTGGTCTTAAAACTTAAAAAAAT
Source organism: Phyllobates terribilis (assembly GCF_046119375.1). Taxonomy (NCBI): domain Eukaryota; kingdom Metazoa; phylum Chordata; class Amphibia; order Anura; family Dendrobatidae; genus Phyllobates; species Phyllobates terribilis. The sequence goes on along the minus strand of NW_027362761.1, from coordinate 210,070,199 downwards.
AAAATTCTAAATCTTTATTTTCAATCATTACTCTGCTTTATAAAAAAGACATGATTTACATTTAATTCTCAGCTACTTTTCCTAATTTATGAGCAAATAGATCGGCCACACTCAGCAAAAACATCTAAAAAACATCAGTCTCCTCCATAACCCCTCTAGCTGTCCTTTCCATCACCAAGAGTAGTGTGTTTTCTGCCACCTTAGGCAAAACAAAAAGGTTAATCCATTTGCTTATAATTTAGGAAATCTCAAATTAATTTAATATTCACCTAATGTACTCCTCGAGGTTTTGAACTGTTTTGTAATATGGGTATATGTTAAACCTATAATTTGTTCAAAAATTTTTCAATACTGGCCACAAAGCAGGGAATGTGTCAAACTCACAAATAGGTAGAATTTACCTAAAATTTCCGTCCGCTAGCAGATTGTTGATATAATGGTCCCGCTGGTCTTTGAAAACTGTTTTTCATCACTTTTGAGCTGACCATACACAGGTTACAGCTACGGCCAATCACTGGCTTTGCCAGTGATGATACTATGCTGCATAAATGCATTTGCCACTGACAAGTCATATCTGTCCCGATGGTACTGTTGGGATATAATTGTCACAGGCTTTTCTAACAAGGACCGGCAGGACAAATGGGCACGCTGCACTGGAAATTACGTGAAGGTTTACAAGTCAAGCAATAATTTTGAGTATTCCCTCCTCTGTGTCCATTTCTTAAAAATCCTATACAACTTAAAATGTACCTATAATTCATGCACAGAAGAAGATCACTGCAGAACACTTAACAAAGGCTGATGGCAATACCGGAGTGGCGGCATTAGAAGCATGGGTGATTTATAAGATAAGTAATAATTTTTGGTTCTTCAATGCTCTTTGAACTTTCATTTTTTACAAGTCCTGGAAAACTACTTAAAAAATGGACTTATAACTTATGTACAGAAAAATGGTCTGGCATATCTCATTCAATAACACAATACCAATGTATGAGTAAAAAATATGGTAACAAATCAGCTTTAGATATACATGATTAGAACATATTATAAACCTAGAACAGATTTAGAGGCTTAAAAAAGGGTTACTTATACTACCTTGAGGAACAATCGTTAAAACTCTATTAATTTGCCTCATCAAAAATGACAATGTCACTTTTTATGATTATTTTGGTCTTAAAACTTAAAAAAATAAAATTCTAAATCTTTATTTTCAATCATTACTCTGCTTTATAAAAAAGACATGATTTACATTTAATTCTCAGCTACTTTTCCTAAATTATGAGCAAATAGATCAGACACACTCAGCAAAAACATCTAAAAAACATCAGCCTCCTCCATAACCCCTCTAGCTGTCCTTTCCATCACCAAGAGAGAGTTGTGTGCTTTCTGCCACCTTAGGCAAAACAAAAAGGTTAATCCATTTGCTTATAATTTAGGAAAACTCATATTAATTTAATATTCACCTAATGTACTCCTCGAGATTTTGAACTGTTTTGTAATATGGGTATATGTTAAACCTATAATTTGTTCAAAATTTTTCAATACTGGCCACAAAGCAGGGAATGTGTCAAACTCACAAATAGGTAGAATTTACCTAAAATTTCCGTCCGCTAGCAGATTGTTTATATAATGGTCCCGCTGGTCTTTGAAAACTGTTTTGTATGACTTTTGAGCTGACCATACACAGGTTACAGCTACGGCCAATCCCTGGCTTTGCCAGTGATGATACTATGCTGCATAAATGCATTGGCCATTGAGAAGTCATATCTGTCCCGATGGTACTGTTGGGATCTAATTGCCACAGGCTTTTCTAACAAGGACCAGCAGGACAAATGGGCACGCGGCACTGGAAATTACGTGAAGGTTTACAAGTCAAGCAATAATTTTGAGTATTCCCTCCTCTGTGTCCATTTCTTAAAAATCCTATACAACTTAAAATGTACCTATAATTCATGCACAGAAGAAGAACACTGCAGAACACTTAACAAAGGCTGATGGCATTACCGGAGTGGCGGGATTAGAAGCAAGGATGATTTATAAGATAAGTAATAATTTCTGGTTCTTCAATACTCTTTGAACTTTCATTTTTTACAAGTCCTGGAAAACTACTTAAAAAATGGACCTATAACTTATGTACAGAAAAATGGTCAGGCATATCTCATTCAATAACACAATACCAATGTATGAGTAAAAAATATGGTAACAAATCAGCTTTAGAAATACATGATTAGAACATATTATAAACCTATAACAGATTTAGAGGCTTTAAAAAGGGTTACTTATACTACCTTGAGGAATAATCTTTAAAACTCGAATAATTTACCTCATCAAAAATGACAATGTCACTTTTTTTGATAATTCGGTCTTAAAACTTAAATAATTAAAATTCTAAATCTTTATTTTCAATCATTACTCTGCTTTATAAAAAAGACATGATTTACATTTTATTCTCAGCTACTTTTCCTAAATTATGAGCAAATAGATCGGCCACACTCAGCAAAAACATCTAAAAAACATCAGCCTCCTCCATAACCCCTCTAGCTGTCCTTTCCATCACCAAGAGTAGTGTGTTTTCTGCCACCTTAGGCAAAACAAAAAGGTTAATCCATTTGCTTATAATTTAGGAAATCTCAAATTAATTTAATATTCACCTAATGTACTCCTCGAGGTTTTGAACTGTTTTGTAATATGGGTATATGTTAAACCTATAATTTGTTCAAAATTTTTCAACACTGGCCACAAAGCAGGGAATGTGTCAAACTCACAAATAGGTAGAATTTACCTAAAATTTCCGTCCGCTAGCAGATAGTTGATATAATGGTCCCGCTGGTCTTTGAAAACTGTTTTTCATCACTTTTGAGCTGACCACACACAGGTTACAGCTACGGCCAATCCCTGGCTTCACCAGTGATGATACTTTGCTGCATAAATGCATTTGCCACTGACAAGTCATATCTGTCCCGATGGTACTGTTGGGATATAATTGTCACAGGCTACTCTAACAAGGACCAGCAGGACAAATGGGCACGCGGCACTGGAAATTACGTGAAGATTTACAAGGTAAGCAATAATTTTGAGTATTCCCTCATCTGTGTCCATTTCTTAAAAATCCTATACAACTTAAAATGTACCTATAATTCATGCACAGAACAACATCACTGCAGACCACTTAACAAAGGCTGATGGCATTACCGGAGTGGCGAGATTAGAAGCATGGATGATTTATAAGATAAGTAATAATTTTTGGTTCTTCAATACTCTTTGAACATTAATTAATTACAAGTCCTGGAAAACTACTTAAAAAATGGACCTATTACTTATGTACAGAAAAATGGTCAGGCATATCTCATTCAATAACACAATACCAATGTATGAGTAAAAAATATGGTAACAAATCAGCTTTAGATATACATGATTAGAACATATTATAGATCTATATCAGATTTAGAGGCTTAAAAAAGGGTTACTTATACTACCTTGAGGAACAATCGTTAAAACTCTATTAATTTGCCTCATCAAAAATGACAATGTCACTTTTTATGATTATTTTGGTCTTAAAACTTAAAAAAATAAAATTCTAAATCTTTATTTTCAATCATTACTCTGCTTTATAAAAAAGACATGATTTACATTTAATTCTCAGCTACTTTTCCTAAATTATGAGCAAATAGATCAGCCACACTCAGCAAAAATATCTACAAAACATCAGCCTCCTCCATAACCCCTCTAGCTGTCCTTTCCATCAACAAGAGAGAGTTGTGTGCTTTCTGCCACCTTAGGCAAAACAAAAAGGTTAATCCATTTGCTTATAATTTAGGAAAACTCATATTAATTTAATATTCACCTAATGTAGTCCTCGAGGTTTTGAACTGTTTTGTAATATGGGTATATGTTAAACCTATAATTTGTTCAAAATTTTTCAATACTGGCCACAAAGCAGGGAATGTGTCAAACTCACAAATAGGTAGAATTTACCTAAAATTTCCGTCCGCTAGCAGATTGTATATATAATGGTCCCGCTGGTCTTTGAAAACTGTTTTGCATGACTTTTGAGCTGACCATACACAGGTTACAGCTACGGCCAATCCCTGGCTTCGCCAGTGATGATACTATGCTGCATAAATGCATTGGCCTTTGACAAGTCATATCTGTCCCGATGGTACTGTTGGGATCTAATTGCCACAGGCTTTTCTAACAAGGACCAGCAGGACAAATGGGCACGCGGCACTGGAAATTACGTGATGGTTTACAAGTCAAGCAATAATTTTGAGTATTCCCTCCTCTGTGTCCATTTCTTAAAAATCCTATACAACTTAAAATGTACCTATAATTCATGCACAGAACATCATCACTGCAGAACACTTAACAAAGGCTGATGGCATTACCGGAGTGGCGGGATTAGAAGCATGGATGATTTATAAGATAAGTAATAATTTCTGGTTCTTCAATACTCTTTGAACTTTCATTTTTTACAAGTTCTGGAAAACTACTTAAAAAATGGACCTATAACTTATGTACAGAAAAATGGTCAGGCATATCTCATTCAATAACACAGTACCAATGTATGAGTAAAAAATATGGTAACAAATCAGCTTTAGAAATACATGATTAGAACATATTATAAACCTATAACAGATTTAGAGGCTTAAAAAAGGGTTACTTATACTACCTTGAGGAATAATCTTTAAAACTCGATTAATTTACCTCATCAAAAATGACAATGTCACTTTTTTTGATAATTCGGTCTTAAAACTTAAATAATTAAAATTCTAAATCTTTATTTTCAATCATTACTCTGCTTTATAAAAAAGACATGATTTACATTTAATTGTCATCTACATTTCCTAAATTATGAGCAAATAGATCGGCCACACTCAACAAAAACATCTAAAAAACATCAGCCTCCTCCATAACCCCTCTAGCTGTCCTTTCCATCACCAAGAGTAGTGTGTTTTCTGCCACCTTAGGCAAAAGAAAAAGGTTAATCCATTTGCTCGAGGAAATCTCATATTAATTTAATATTCACCTAATGTACTCCTCGAGGTTTTGAACTGTTTTGTAATATGGGTATATGTTAAACCTACAGTATAATTTGTTGAAAATTTTTCAATACTGGCCACAAAGCAGGGAATGTGTCAAACTCACAAATAGGTAGAATTTACCTAAAATTTCCCTCCGCTAGCAGATTGTTGATATAATGGTCCCGCTGGTCTTTGAAAACTGTTTTTCATCACTTTTGAGCTGACCATACACAGGTTACAGCTACGGCCAATCCCTGGCTTCACCAGTGATGATACTGGCTGCATAAATGCATTTGCCACTGACAAGTCATATCTGTCCCGATGGTACTGTTGGGATATAATTGTCACAGGCTACTCTAACAAGGACCAGCAGGACAAATGGGCATGCGGCACTGGAAATTACGTGAAGATTTACAAGCTAAGCAATAATTTTGAGTATTCCCTCCTCTGTGTCCATTTCTTAAAAATCCTATACAACTTAAAATGTACCTATAATTCATGCACAGAACAACATCACTGCAGACCACTTAACAAAGGCTGATGGCATTACCGGAGTGGCGGGATTAGAAGCATGGATGATTGATAAGATAAGTAATAATTTTTGGTTCTTCAATACTCTTTGAACATTAATTAATTACAAGTCCTGGAAAACTACTTAAAAAATGGACCTATTACTTATGTACAGAAAAATGGTCAGGCATATCTCATTCAATAACACAATACCAATGTATGAGTAAAAGATATGGTAACAAATCAGCTTTAGATATACATGATTAGAACATATTATAGACCTATAACAGATTTAGAGGCTTAAAAAAGGGTTACTTATACTACCTTGAGGAACAATCGTTAAAACTCTATTAATTTGCGTCATCAAAAATGACAATGTCCCTTTTTTTGATTATTTTGGTCTTAAAACTTAAAAAAATAAAATTCTAAATCTTTGTTTTCAATCATTACTCTGCTTTATAAAAAAGACATGATTTACATTTAATTCTCAGCAACTTTTCCTAAATTATGAGCAAATAGATCGGCCACACTCAGCAAAAACATCTAAAAAACATCAGACTTCTCCATAACCCCTCTAGCTGTCCTTTCCATCACCAACAGTAGTGTGTTTTCTGCCACCTTAGGCAAAATAAAAAGGTTAATCCATTTGCTTATAATCGAGGAAATCTCATATTAATTTAATATTCACTTAATGTACTCCTCGAGGTTTTGAACTGTTTTGTAATATGGGTATGTGTTAAACCTATAATTTGTTCAAAATTTTTCAACACTGGCCACAAAGCAGGGAATGTGTCAAACTCACAAATAGGTAGAATTTATCTAAAATTTCCGTGCGCTAGCAGATTGTTGATATAATGGTCCCGCTGGTCTTTGAAAACTGTTTTTCATCACTTTTGAGCTGACCATACACAGGTTACAGCTACGGCCAATCCCTGGCTTCACCAGTGATGATACTATGCTGCATAAATGCATTTGCCACTGACAAGTCATATCTGTCCCGATGGTACTGTTGGGATATAATTGTCACAGGCTACTCTAACAAGGACCAGCAGGACAAATGGGCACGAGGCACTGGAAATTACGTGAAGATTTACAAGATAAGCAATAATTTTGAGTATTCCCTCCTCTGTGTCCATTTCTTAAAAATCCTATACAACTTAAAATGTACCTATAATTCATGCACTGAACAACATCACTGCAGACCACTTAACAAAGGCTGATGGCATTACGGAGTGGCGTGATTAGAAGCATGGATGATTTATAAGATAAGTAATAATTTTTGGTTCTTCAATACTCTTTGAACAATAATTAATTACAAGTCCTGGAAAACTACTTAAAAAATGGACCTATCACTTATCTACAGAAAAATGGTCAGGCATATCTCAATCAATAAGACAATACCAATGTATGAGTAAAAAATATGGTAACAAATCAGCTTTAGATATACATGATTAGAACATATTATAGACCTATAACAGATTTAGAGGCTTAAAAAAGGGTTACTTATACTACCTTGAGGAACAATCGTTAAAACTCTATTAATTTGCCTCATCAAAAATGACAATGTCACTTTGTTTGATTATTTTTGTCTTGAAACTTAAAAAAATAAAATTCTAAATCTTTATTTTCAATCATTACTCTGCTTTATAAAAAAAGACATGATTTACATTTAATTCTCAGCTACTTTTCCTAAATTATGAGCATATAGATTGGCCACACTCAGCAAAAACATCTAAAAAACATCAGCCTCCTCCATAACCCCTCTAGCTGTCCTTTCCATCACCAAGAGTAGTGTGTTTTCTGCCACCTTAGGCAAAACCAAAAGGTTAATCCATTTGCTTATAATTTAGGAAATCTCATATTAATTTAATATTCACCTAATGTACGCCTCGAGGTTTTGAACTGTTTTGTAATATGGGTATATGTTAAACCTATAATTTGTTCAAAATTTTTCAATACTGGCCACAAAGCAGGGAATGTGTCAAACTCACAAATAGGTAGAATTTGCCTAAAATTTCCGTCCGCTAGCAGATTGTTGATATAATGGTCCCGCTGGTCTTTGAAAACTGTTTTGCATGACTTTTGAGCTGACCATACACAGGTTACAGCTACGGGCAATCCCTGGCTTCAATAGTGATGATACTATGCTGCTTAAATGTGTTGGCCATTGACAAGTCATATCTGTCCCGATGGTACTGTTGGGATCTAATTGCCACAGGCTATTCTAACAAGGACCATCAGGACAAAGGGGCACGCGGCACTGGAAATTACGTGAACATTTACAAGTCAAGCAATAATTTTGAGTATTCCCTCCTCTGTGTCCATTTCTTAAAAATCCTATACAACTTAAAATGTACCTATAATTCATGCACAGAAGAACATCACTGCAGAACACTTAACAAAGGCTAATGGCATTACCGGAGTGGCGGGATGAGAAGCATGGATGATTTATAAGATAAGTAATAATTTTTGGTTCTTCAATACTCTTTGAACTTTCATTTTTTACAAGTCCTGGAAAACTACTTGAAAAATGGACCTATAACTAATGTACAGAAAAATGGTCAGGCATATCTCAATTCAATAACACAATACCAATGTATGAGTAAAAAATATGGTAACAAATCAGCTTTAGATATACATGATTAGAACACATTATAAACCTATAACAGATGTAGAGGCTTAAAAAAGGGTTACTTATACTACCTTGAGGAATAATCTTTAAAACTCTATTAATTTACCTCATCAAAAATGACAATGTCACTTTTTTTGATAATTCGGTCTTAAAACTTAAATAATTAAAATTCTAAATCTTTATTTTCAATCATTACTCTGCTTTATAAAAAGACATGATTAACATTTAATTGTCATCTACATTTCCTAAATTATGAGCAAATAGATCGGCCACACTCAACAAAAACATCTAAAAAACATCAGCCTCCTCCATAACCCCTCTAGCTGTCCTTTCCATCACCAAGAGTAGTGTGTTTTCTGCCACCTAAGGCAAAAGAAAAAGGTTAATCCATTTGCTTATAATCGAGGAAATCTCATATTAATATAATATTCACCTAATGTACTCCTCGAGGTTTTGAACTGTTTTGTAATATGGATATATGTTAAACCTATAATTTGTTGAAAATTTTTAAATACTGGCCACAAAGCAGGGAATGTGTCAAACTCACAAATAGGTAGAATTTACCTAAAATTTCCGTCCGCTAGCAGATTGTTGATATAATGGTCCCGCTGGTCTTTGAAAGCTGTTTTGCATGACTTTTGAGCTGACCATACACAGGTTACAGCAACGGCCAGTCCCTGGCTTCACCAGTGATGATACTATGCTGCATAAATGCGTTGGCCATTGACAAGTCATATCTGTCCCGATGGTACTGTTGGGATCTTATTGTCGCAGGCTACTCAAACAAGGACCAGCAGGACAAATGGGCACGCGGCACTGGAAATTACGTGAAGATTTACAAGACAAGTAATAATTTTGAGTTTTCCCTCCTCTGTGTCCATTTCTTAAAAATCCTATACAACTTAAAATGTACCCATAATTCATGTACAGAAGAACATCACTGCAGACCACTTAACAAAGGCTGATGGCATTACAGGAGTGGCGGGATTAGAAGCATGGATGATTTATAAGATAAGTAATAATTTTTGGTTCTTCAATACTCTTTGAACATTAATTTTTTACAAGTACTGGAAAACTCCTTAAAAAATTGATCTATAACTTATGTACAGAAAAATGGTCAGGCATATCTCATTCAATAACACAATACCAATGTATGAGTAAAAAATATGGTAACAAATCAGCTTTAGATATGCATGATTAGAACATATTATAGACCTATAACAGATTTAGAGGCTTAAAAAAGGGTTACTTATACAACCTTGAGGAATCATTTTTAAAACTCTATTAATTTACCTTATCAAAAATGACAGTCACTTTTTTTGATAATTCGGTCTTAAAATTTAAAAAATTAAAATTCTAAATCTTCATTTTCAATCATTACTCTACTTTATAAAAAAGACATGATTTACTTTTAATTTTCAGCTACTTTTCCTAAATTATGAGCAAATAGATCGGCCACACTCAGCAAAAACATCTAAAAAACATCAGCCTCCTCCATAACCCCTCTAGCTGTCCTTTCCATCACCAAGAGTAGTGTGTTTTCTGCCACCTTAGGCAAATCAAAAAGGTTAATCCATTTGCTTATAATTTAGGAAATCTCATATTAATTTAATATTCACCTAATGTACTTCTCGAGGTTTTGAACTGTTTTGTAATATGGGTATATGTTAAACCTATAATTTGTTCAAAATTTTTCAATACTGGCCACAAAGCAAGGAATGTGTCAAACTCACAAATAGGTAGAATTTACCTAAAATTTCCGTCCGCTAGCAGATTGTTGATATAATGGTGCCGCTGGACTTTGAAAACTGTTTTGCATGACTTTTGAGCTGACCATACACAGGTTACAGCTACGGTCAATCCTTGGCTTCACAAGTGATGATACTATGCTGCATAAATGCATTGGCCATTGACAAGTCATATCTGTCCCGATGGTACTGTTGGGATCTAATTGTCACAGGCTTTTCTAACAAGGACCAGCAGGACAAATGGGCACGCGGCACTGGAAATTACGTGAAGATTTACAAGTCAAGCAATAATTTTGAGCATTCCCTTCTCTGTGTCCATTTCTTAAAAATCCTATACAACTTAAAATGTACCTATAATTCATGCACAGAACATCATCACTGCAGACCACTTAACAAAGGCTGATGGCATTACCGGAGTGGCGGGATTAGAAGCATGGATGATTTATAAGATAAGTAATAATTTTTGGTTCTTCAATACTCTTTGAACATTAATTTTTTACAAGTCCTGGAAAACTACTTAAAAAATGGACCTATTATGTACAGAAAAATGGTCAGGCATATCTCATTCAATAACACAATACCAATGTATGAGTAAAAAATATGGTAACAAATCAGCTTTAGATATAAATGATTAGAACATATTATAGACCGATAACAGATTTAGAGGCTTTAAAAAGGGTTACTTATACTACCTTGAGGAATAATCGTTAAAACTCTATTAATTTACCTCATCAAAAATGACAATGTCACTTTTTTTGATTATTTTGGTCTTTAAACTTAAAAAATTAAAATTCTAAATCTTTATTTTCAATTATTACTCTGCTTTATAAAAAAGACATGATTTACATTTAATTCTCAGCTACTTTTCCTAAATTATGAGCAAATAGATCGGCCACACTCAGCAAAAACATCTAAAAAACATCAGCCTCCTCCATAACCCCTCTAGCTGTCCTTTCCATCATCAAGAGTAGTGTGTTTTCTGCCACCTTAGGCAAAACAAAAAGGTTATTCCATTTGCATATAATTTAGGAAATCTCATATTAATTTAATATTCACCTAATGTACTCCTCGAGGTTTTGAACAGTTTTTTAATATGGGTATATGTTAAACCTATAATTTGTTCAAAATTTTTCAATACTGGCCACAAAGCAGGGAATGTGTCAAACTCACAAATAGGGAGAATTTACCTAAAATTTCCGTCCGCTAGCAGATTGTTGATATAATGGTCCCGCTGGTCTTTGAAAACTGTTTTTCATCACTTTTGAGCTGACCATACACACGTTACAGCTACGGCCAATCCCTGGCTTCACCAGTGATTATACTATGCTGCATGAATGCATTGGCAATTGACAAGTCATATCTGTCCCGATGGTACTGTTGGGATCTAATTGTCACAGGCTACTCTAACAAGGACCAGCAGGACAAATGGGCACGCGGCACTGGAAATTACATGAAGATTTACAAGGCAAGTAATAATTTTGAGTATTCCCTCCTCTGTGTCCATTTCTTAAAAATCCTATACAATTTAAAATGTACCTATAATTCATGCACAGAACAACATCACTGCAGACCACTTAACAAAGCCTGATGGCATTACCGGAGTGGCGGGATTAGAAGCATGGATGATTTATAAGATAAGTAATAATTTTTGGTTCTTCAATAATCTTTGAACATTAATTTTTTACAAGTCCTGGAAAACTACTTAAAAAATGGTCCTATTACTTATGTACAGAAAAATGGTCAGGCATATCTTATTCAATAACACAATACCAATGTATGAGTAAAAAATATGGTAACAAATCAGCTTTAGATATACATGATTAGAACATATTATAGACCTATAACAGATTTAGAGGCTTTAAAAAGGATTACGTGTACTACCTTGAGGAATAATCGTTAAAACTCTATTAATTTAACTCATCAAAAATGACAATGTCACTTTTTTTGATAATTCGGTCTTAAAACTTAAAAAATTCAAATTCTAAATCTTTATTTTCAATCATTACTCTGCTTTATTAAAAAAGACATGATTTACATTTAATTCTCAGCTACTTTTCCTAAATTAGGAGCAAATAGATCGGCCACACTCAGCAAAAACGTCTAAAAAACATCAGCCTCCTCCATAACCCCTCTAGCTGTCCTTTCCATCACCAAGAGTAGTGTGTTTTCTGCCACCTTAGGCAAAACAAAAAGGTTAATCCATTTGCTTATAATTTAGGAAATCTCATATTAATTTAATATTCTCCTAATGTACTCCTCGAGGTTTTGAACTGTTTTGTAATATGGGTATATGTTAAACCTATAATTTGTTCAAAATTTTTCAATACTGGCCACAAAGCAGGGAATGTGTCAAACTCACAAATAGGTAGAATTTACCTAAAATTTCCGTCCGCTAGCAGATTGTTCATATAATGGTTCCGCTGGTTTTTTCAACCTGTTTTGCATGACTTTTCAGCTGACCATACACAGGTTACAGCTACGGCCAATCCCTGGCTTCACCAGTTATGATACTATGCTGCATAAATGCATTGGCTATTGACAAGTCATATCTGACCCGATGGTACTGTTGGGATCTAATTGCCACAGGCTACTCTAACAAGGACCAGCAGGACAAATGGGCACGTGGCACTGGAAATTACGTGAAGATTTACAAGGCAAGCAATAATTTTGAGTATTCCCTCCTCTGTGTCCATTTCTTAAAAATCCTATACAACTTAAAATGTACCTATAATTCATGCACAGAACATCATCACTGCAGACCACTTAACAAAGGCTGATGGCATTACCGAAGTGGCGGGATTAGATGTATGGATGATTTGTAAGATAAGTAATAATTTTTGGTTCTTCAATACACTTTGAACATTAATTTTTTACAAGTCCTGGAAAACTACTTAAAAAATGGACCTATAACTTATGTACAGAAAAATGGTCAGGCATATCTCATTCAATAACACAATACCAATGTATGAGTAAAAAATATGGTAACACATCAGCTTTAGAAATACATGATTAGAACATATTATAGACCTATAACAGATTTAGAGGCTTAAAAAAGGGTTACTTATACTACCTTGAGGAATAATTTTTAAAACTCTATTAATTTACCTTATCAAAAATGACAGTCACTTTTTTTGATAATTCGGTCTTAAAACTTAAAAAATTAAAATTCTAAATCTTTATTTTCAATGATTACTCTGCTTTATAAAAAAGACATGATTTACATTTAATTCTCAGCTACTTTTCCTAAATTATGAGCAAATAGATCGGCCACACTCAGCAAAAACATCTAAAAAACATCAGCCTCCTCCATAACCCCTCTAGCTGTCCTTTCCATCACCAAGAGTAGTGTGTTTTCTGCCACCTTAGGCAAAACAAAAAGGATAATCCATTTGCTTATAATTTAGGAAATCTCATATTAATTTAATATTCACCTAATGTACTCCTCGAGGTTTTGAACTGTTTTGTAATATGGGTATATGTTAAACCTAGAATTTGTTCAAAATTTTTCAATACTGGCCACAAAGCAGGGAATGTGTCAAACTCACAAATAGGTAGAATTTACCTAAAATTTCCGTCCGCCAACAGATTGCTGATATAATGGTCCCGCTGGTCTTTGAAAACTGTTTTGCATGAGTTTTGAGCTGACCATACACAGGTTACAGCTACGGCCAATCCCTGGCTTCACCAGTGATTATACTATGCTGCAGAAATGCATTGGCCATTGACATGTCATATCTGTCCCGATGGTACTGTTGGGATCTAATTGTCGCAGGCTACTCTAACAAGGACCAGAAGGACAAATGGGCACGCGGCACTGGAAATTATGTGAAGATTTACAAGGCAAGTAATAATTTTGAGTATTCCCTCCTCTGTGTCCATTTCTTAAAAATCCTATACAACTTAAAATGTACCTATAATTCATGCACAGAACATCATCTCTGCAGACCTCTTAACAAAGGCTGATGGCATTACCGAAGTGGCGGGATTAGAAGCATGGATGATTTATAAGATAAGTAATAATTTTTGGTTCTTCAATACTCTTTGAACATTAATTTTTTACAAGTCCTGGAAAACTACTTAAAAAATGGACCTATAACTTATGTACAGAAAAATGGTCAGGCATATCTCATTCAATAACACAATACCAATGTATGAGTAAAAAATATGGTAACAAATCAGCTTTAGATATACATGATTAGAACATATTATAGACCTATTACAGATTTAGAGGCTTAAAAAAGGGTTACTTATACTACTTTGAGGAATAATCTTTAAAACTCTGTTAATTTACCTCATCAAAAATGACAGTCACTTTTTTTGATAATTCGGTCTTAAAACTTAAAAAATTAAAATTCTAAATCTTTATTTTCAATCATTACTCTGCTTTATTAAAAAAGACATGATTTACATTTAATTCTCAGCTACTTTTCCTAAATTATGAGCAAATAGATTGGCCACACTCAGCAAAAACATCTAAAAAACATCAGCCTCCTCCAGAACCCCTCTAACTGTCCTTTCCATCACCAAGAGTAATGTGTTTTCTGCCACCTTAGGCAAAACAAAAAGGTTAATCCATTTGCTTATAATTTAGGAAATCTCATATTAATTTATTATTCACATAATGTACTCCTTGAGGTTTTGAACTGTTTTGTAATATGGGTATACAGTGCCTACAAGTAGTATTCAACCCCCTGCAGATTTAGCTGGTTTGATAAGATGCAAATAAGTTAGAGCCTTCAAACTGCAAACGAGAGTAGGTTTTATGAACAGAAGCATAAATCTTACAAACCAAAAAGTTATGTTGCTCAGTTGAATTTTTTAAATTTTAAACATAAAAGTGTGGGTCAATTATTATACAACCCCTATGTTTAATATTTTGTGGAATAACCCTTGTTTGCAATTACAGCTAATAATCGTCTTTTATAAGACCTGATCAGGCCAGCACAGGTCTGTGGAGTTATCTTGGCCCACTCCTCCATGCAGATCTTCTCCAAGTTATCTAGGTTCTTTGGGTGTCTCATGTGGACTTTATTCTTGAGCTCCTTCCACAAGTTTTCAATTGGGTTAAGGTCAGGAGGCTGACTAGGCCACTCCAACACCTTGACTTTTTCCCTCTTGAACCAGGCCTTAGCTTTCTTGGCTGTGTGCTTTGGGTCGTTGTCTTGTTGGAAGATGAAATTACGACCCATCTTAAGATCCTTGATGGAGGAGCGGAGGTTCTTGGCCAAAATCTCCAGGTAGGCCGTGCTATCCATCTTCCCATGGATGCGGACCAGATGGCCAGGCCCCTTGGCAGAGAAACAGCCTCACAGCATGATGCTGCCACCACCATGCTTGACTGTAGGGATGGTATTTTTGGGGTCGTATGCAGTGCCATCCAGTCTCCAAACGTCACGTGTGTGGTTGGCACCAAAGATCTCGATCTTGGTCTCATCAGACCATAGAACCTTGAACCAGTCTGTCTCAGAGTCCTCCAAGTGATCATGAGCAAACCGTAGACGAGCCTTGACATGACGCTTTGAAAGTAAAGGTACCTTACGGGCTCGTCTGGAACGGAGACCATTGCGGTGGAGTACGTTACTTATGGTATTGACTGAAACCAATGTCCCCACTGCCATGAGATCTTCCCGGAGCTCCTTCCTTGTTGTCCTTGGGTTAGCCTTGACTCTTCGGACAAGCCTGGCCTCGGCACGGGAGGACACTTTCAAAGGCTGTCCTGGCTGTGGAAGGCTAACAGTAGTTCCATAAGCCTTCCACTTACGGATGATGCTCCCAACAGTGGAGACAGGTAGGCCCAACTCCTTGGAAAGGGTTTTGTACCCCTTGCCAGCCTTGCGACCCTCCACGATCTTGTCTCTGATGGCCTTGGAATGCTCCCTTGTCTTTCCCATGTTGACCATGTCTGAGTGCTGTTCACAAGTTTGGGGAGGGTCTTAAATAGTCAGAAAAGGCTGGCAAAAGAGATCTTTAATCCACACATGTGAAGCTCATTATTCTTGGTGCCTGAACTAATTCTTAATACTTTTGGGGGACCAAACAGAATTCTTGTGGTTTGAGGGGTTGAATAATAAATGACACTCTGAATTAACTTTTAACGTTTTTAAAAAAAATAAATAAATAAAATAAAAAAAAATTTGCTGCAGTGCATTTCCCACTTCCAGGCTGATCTACAGCACAAATGTCACAATACCAAGTTAATTCCGCATGTGTCAACCAGCTAAATCTGCAGGGCGTTGAATACTACTTGTTGGCACTGTATGTTAAACCTATAATTTGCTGAAAATTTTTCAATACTGGCCACAAAGCAGGGAATGTGTCAAACTCACAAATAGGTAGAATTTACCTAAAATTTCCGTCTGCTAGCAGATTGTGGATTTAATGGTCCCGCTGGTCTTTGAAAACTGTTTTGCATGACTTTTGAGCTGACCATACACAGGTTACAGCTACGGCCAATCCCTGGCTTCACCAGTCATGATACTATGCTGCATAAATGCATTGGCCATTGACAAGTTATATCTGTCCCGATGGTACTGTTGGGATCTAATTGCCGCAGGCTACTCTAACAAGGACCAGCAGGACAAATGGGCACGCGGCACTGGAAATTACGTGAAGATTTACAAGGCAAGTAATAATTTTGAGTATTCACTCCTCTGTGTCCATTTCTTAAAAATCCTATACAACTTAAAATGTACCTATAATTCATGCACAAAACATCATCACTGCAGACCACGTAACAAAGACTGATGGCATTACCGGAGTGGCCGGGATTAGAAGTATGGATGATTTATAAGATAAGTAATAATTTTTGGTTCTTCAATAATCTTTGAACATTCATTTTTTACAAGTCCTGGAAAACTACTTAAAAAATGGTCCTATTACTTATGTACAGAAAAATGGTCAGGCATATCTCATTCAATAACACAATACCAATGTATGAGTAAAAAATATGGTAACAAATCAGCTTTAGATATACATGATTAGAACATATTATAGACCTATAACAGATTTAGAGGCTTAAAAAAGGGTTACTTATACTACCTTGAGGAATAATCGTTAAAACTCTATTAATTTACCTCATCAAAAATGACAATATCACTTTTTTTGATAATTCGGTCTTAAAACGTAAAAAATTAAAATTCTAAATCTTTATTTTCAATCATTACTCTGCTTTATTAAAAAAGACATGATTTACATTTAATTCTCAGCTACTTTTCCTAAATTATAAGCAAATAGATTGGCCACACTCAGCAAAAACATCTAAAAAATATCAGCCTCCTTCATAACCCCTCTAGCTGTCCTTTCCATCACCAAGAGTAGAGTGTTTTCTGCCACCTTAGGCAAAACATAGAGGTTAATCCATTTGCTTATAATTTAGGAAATCTCATATTAATTTAATATTCACCTAATGTACTCCTCGAGGTTTTGAACTGTTTTGTAATATGGGTATATGTTAAACCTACAGTATCATTTGTTGAAAATTTTTCAATACTGGCCACAAAGCTGGGAATGTGTCAAACTCACAAATAGGTAGAATTTACCTAAAATTTCCGTCCGCTAGCAGATTGTTGATATAATGGTCCCGCTGGTCTTTGAAAACTGTTTTGCATGACTTTTTAGCTGACCATACACAGGTTACAGCTATGGCCAATCCCTGGCTTCACCAGTGATGAAACTATGCTGCATAAATGCATTGGACATTGACAAGTCATATCTGTCCCGATGGTACTGTTGGGATCTAATTGCCGCAGGCTACTCTAACAAGAACCAGAAAGACAAATGGGCACGCGGCACTGGAAATTACGTGAAGATTTACAAGGCAAGTAATAATTTTGAGTATTCCCTCCTCTGTGTCCATTTCTTAAAAATCCTATACAACTTAAAATGTACCTATAATTCATGCACAGAACATCATCACTGCAGACCACTTAACAAATGCTGATGGCATTAACCGAGTGGCGGGATTAGAAGCATGGATGATTTATAAGATAAGTAATAATTTTTGGTTCTTCAATACTCTTTGAACATTAATTTTTTACAAGTCCTGGAAAACTACTTAGAAAATAGACCTATAACTTATGTACAGAAAAATGGTCAGGCATATCTCATTCAATAACACAATACCAATGTAAGAGTAAAAAATATGGTAACAAATCAGCTTTAGATATACATGATTAGAACATATTATAGACCTATTACTGATTTAGAGGCTTAAAAAAGGGTTACTTATACTACTTTGAGGAATAATCTTTAAAACTCTATTAATTTACCTCATCAAAAATGACAATGTCACTTTTTTTGATAATTCGGTCTTAAAACTTAAAAAATTCAAATTCTAAATCTTTATTTTCAATCATTACTCTGCTTTATTAAAAAAGACATGATTTACATTTAATTCTCAGCTACTTTTCCTAAATTATGAGCAAATAGATTGGCCACACTCAGCAAAAACATCTAAAAAACATCAGCCTCCTCCAGAACCCCTCTAGCTGTCCTTTCCATCACCAAGAGTAATGTGTTTTCTGACACCTTAGGCAAAACAAAAAGGTTAATCCATTTGCTTATAATTTAGGAAATCTCATATTAATTTATTAATCACATAATGTACTCCTTGAGATTTTGAACTGTTTTGTAGTATGGGTATATGTTAAACCTATAATTTGCTGAAAATTTTTCAATACTGGCCACAAAGCAGGGAATGTGTCAAACTCACAAATAGGTAGAATTTACCTAAAATTTCCGTCCGCTAGCAGATTGTGGATTTAATGGTCCCGCTGGTCTTTGAAAACTGTTTTGCATGACTTTTGAGCTGACCATACACAGGTTACAGCTACGGCCAATCACTGGCTTCACCAGTCATGATACTATGCTGCATAAATGCATTGGCCATTGACAAGTCATATCTGTCCCGATGGTACTGTTGGGATCTAATTGCCGCAGGCTACTCTAACAAGGACCAGCAGGACAAATGGGCACTGGGAATTACGTGAAGATTTACAAGGCAAGTAATAATTTTGAGTATTCCCTCCTCTGTGTCCATTTCTTAAAAATCCTATACCACTTAAAATGTACCTATAATTCATGCACAAAACATCATCACTGCAGACCACGTAACAAAGACTGATGGCATTACCGGAGTGGCGGGATTAGAAGTATGGATGATTTATAAGATAAGTAATAATTTTTGGTTCTTCAATAATCTTTGAACATTAATTTTTTACAAGTCCTGGAAAACTACTTAAAAAATGGTCCTATTACTTATGTACAGAAAAATGGTCAGGCATATCTCATTCAATAACACAATACCAATGTATGAGTAAAAAATATGGTAACACATCAGCTTTAGAAATACATGATTAGAACATATTATAGACCTATAACACATTTAGAGGCTTAAAAAAGGGTTACTTATACTACCTTGAGGAATAATTTTTAAAACTCTATTAATTTACCTTATCAAAAATGACAATGTCACTTTTTTTGATAATTCGGTCTTAAAACTTAAAAAATTAAAATTCTAAATCTTTATTTTCAATGATTACTCTGCTTTATAAAAAAGACATGATTTACATTTAATTCTCAGCTACTTTTCCTAAATTATGAGCAAATAGATCGGCCACACTCAGCAAAAACATCTAAAAAACATCAGCCTCCTCCATAACCCTTCTAGCTGTCCTTTCCATCACCAAGAGTAGTGTGTTTTCTGCCACCTTAGGCAAAACAAAAAGGATAATCCATTTGCTTATAATTTAGGAAATCTCATATTAATTTAATATTCACCTAATGTACTCCTCGAGGTTTTGAACTGTTTTGTAATATGGGTATATGTTAAACCTACAGTATCATTTGTTGAAAATTTTTCAATACTGGCCACAAAGCTGGGAATGTGTCAAACTCACAAATAGGTAGAATTTGCCTAAAATTTCCGTCTGCTAGCAGTTTGTGGATTTAATGGTCCCGCTGGTCTTTGAAAACTGTTTTGCATGACTTTTGAGCTGACCATACACAGGTTACAGCTACGGCCAATCCCTGGCTTCACCAGTCATGATACTATGCTGCATGAATGCATTGGCCATTGACAAGTCATATCTGTCCCGATGGTACTGTTGGGATCTAATTGCCGCAGGCTACTCTAACAAGGACCAGCAGGACAAATGGGCACGTGGCACTGGAAATTACATGAAGATTTACAAGGCAAGTAATAATTTTGAGTATTCCCTCCTCTGTGTCCATTTCTTAAAAATCCTATACAACTTAAAATGTACCTATAATTCATGCACAGAACATCATCTCTGCAGACCACTTAACAAAGGCTGATGGCATTACCGGAGTGGCGGGATTAGAAGCATGGATGATTTATAAGATAAGTAATAATTTTTGGTTCTTCAATACTCTTTGAACATTCATTTTTTACAAGTCCTGGAAAACTACTTAAAAAATGAACCTATAACTTATGTACAGAAAAATGGTCAGGCATATCTCATTCAATAACACAATACCAATGTATGAGTAAAAAATATGGTAACAAATCAGCTTTAGATATACATGATTAGAGCATATTACAGACCTATAACAGATTTAGAGGATTAAAAAAGGGTTACTTATTCTACCTTGAGGAATAATCTTTAAAACTCTATTAATTTACCTTATCAAAAATGACAATGTCACTTTTTTTGATAATTCGGTCTTAAAACTTAAAAAATTAAAATTCTAAATCTTTATTTTTAATCATTACTCTGCTTTATAAAAAAGACATGATTTACATTTAATTCTCAGCTACTTTTCCTAAATTATGAGCAAATAGATCGGCCACACTCAGCAAAAACATCTAAAAAACATCAGCCTCCTCCATATCCCCTCTAGCTGTCCTTTCCATCGCCAAGAGTAGTGTGTTTTCTGCCACCTTAGGCAAAACAAAAAGGTTAATCCATTTGCTTATAATTTAGGAAATCTCAAATTAATTTAATATTCACCTAATGTACTCCTCGAGATTTTGAACTGTTTTGTAATATGGGTATATGTTAAACCTACAGTATAATTTGTTCAAAAATTTTCAATACTGGCCACAAAGCAGGGAATGTGTCAAACTCACAAATAGGTAGAATTTACCTAAAATTTCCGTCCGCTAGCAGATTGTTGATATAATGATCCCGCTGGTCTTTGAAAACTGTTTTGCATGACTTTTGAGCTGACAATACACAGGTTACAGCTACGGCCAATCCCTGGCTTCACCAGTGATGATACTATGCTGCATGAATGCATTGGCCATTGACAAGTCATATCTGTTCCGATGGTACTGTTGGGATCTAATTGCCGCAGGCTACTCTAACAAGGACCAGCAGGACAAATTGGCACGTGGCACTGGAAATTGCGTGAAGATTTACAAGGCAAGTAATAATTTTGAGTATTCCCCCCTCTGGGTCCATTTCTTAAAAATCCTATACAACTTAAAATGTACCTATAATTCATGCACAGAACATCATCTCTGCAGACCACTTAACAAAGGCTGATGGCATTACCGGAGTGGTGGGATTAGAAGCATGGATGATTTATAAGATAAGTAATAATTTTTGGTTCTTCAATACTCTTTGAACATTCATTTTTTACAAGTCCTGGAAAACTACTTAAAAAATGGACCTATAACTTATGTACAGAAAAATGGTCAGGCATATCTCATTCAATAACATAATACCAATGTATGAGTAAAAAATATGGTAACAAATCAGCTTTAGATATACATGATTAGAGCATATTACAGACCTATAACAGATTTAGAGGATTAAAAAAGGGTTACTTATTCTACCTTGAGGAATAATCTTTAAGTCTCTATTAATTTACCTTATCAAAAATGACAATGTCACTTTTTTTGATAATTCGGTCTTAAAACTTTAAAAATTAAAATTCTAAATCTTTATTTTCAATCATTACTCTGCTTTATAAAAAAGACATGATTTACATTTAATTCTCAGCTACTTTTCCTAAATTATGAGCAAATAGATCGGCCACACTCAGCAAAAACATCTAAAAAACATCAGCCTCCTCCATAACCCCTCTAGCTGTCCTTTCCATCACCAAGAGTAGTGTGTTTTCTGCCACCTTAGGCAAAACAAAAAGGTTAATCCATTTGCTTATAATTTAGGAAATCTCATATTAATTTATTATTCACCTAATGTACTCCTCGAGGTTTTGAACTGTTTTGTAATATGGGTATATGTTAAACCTACAGTATAATTTGTTGAAAATTTTTCAATACTGGCCACAAAGCAGGGAATGTGTCAAACTCACAAATAGGTAGAATTTACCTAAAATTTCCGTCCGCTAGCAGATTGTTGATATAATGGTCCCGCTGGTCTTTGAAAACTGTTTTGCATGACTTTTGAGCTGACCATACACAGGTTACTGCTATGGCCAATCCCTGGCTTCACCAGTCATGATACTATGCTGCATAAATGCATTGGCCATTGACAAGTCATATCTGTCCCGATGGTACTGTTGGGATCTAATTGCCGCAGGCTACTCTAACAAGGACCAGCAGGACAAATGGGCACGCGGCACTGGAAATTACGTGAAGATTTACAAGGCAAGTAATAATTTTTAGTATTCCCTCCTCTGTGTCCATTTCTCAAAAATCCTATACAACTTAAAATGTACCTATAATTCATGAACAGAACATCATCACTGCAGACCACTTAACAAAGGCTGATGGCATTAACCGAGTGGCGGGATTAGAAGCATGGATGATTTATAAGATAAGTAATAATTTTTGGTTCTTCAATACTCTTTGAACATTAATTTTTTACAAGTCCTGGAAAACTACTTAGAAAATGGACCTATAACTTATGTACAGAAAAATGGTCCGGCATATCTCATTCAATAACACATTACCAATGTATGAGTAAAAAATATGGTAACAAATGAGCTTTAGATATACATGATTAGAACATATTATAGACCTATAACAGATTTAGAGGCTTAAAATAGGGTTACTTATACTACCTTGAGGAATAATCTTTAAAACTCTATTAATTTACCTCATCAAAAATGACAATGTCAATTTTTTTGATAATTCGGTCTTAAAACTTAAAAAATTAAAATTCGAAATCTTTATTTTCAATCATTACTCTGCTTTATAAAAAGACATGATTTACATTTAATTCTCAGCTACTTTTCCTAAATTATGAGCAAATAGATCGGCCACACTCAGCAAAAATATCTACAAAACATCAGCCTCCTCCATAACCCCTCTAGCTGTCCTTTCCATCAACAAGAGAGAGTTGTGTGCTTTCTGCCACCTTAGGCAAAACAAAAAGGTTAATCCATTTGCTTATAATTTAGGAAAACTCATATTAATTTAATATTCACCTAATGTAGTCCTCGAGGTTTTGAACTGTTTTGTAATATGGGTATATGTTAAACCTATAATTTGTTCAAAATTTTTCAATACTGGCCACAAAGCAGGGAATGTGTCAAACTCACAAATAGGTAGAATTTACCTAAAATTTCCGTCCGCTAGCAGATTGTATATATAATGGTCCCGCTGGTCTTTGAAAACTGTTTTGCATGACTTTTGAGCTGACCATACACAGGTTACAGCTACGGCCAATCCCTGGCTTCGCCAGTGATGATACTATGCTGCATAAATGCATTGGCCTTTGACAAGTCATATCTGTCCCGATGGTACTGTTGGGATCTAATTGCCACAGGCTTTTCTAACAAGGACCAGCAGGACAAATGGGCACGCGGCACTGGAAATTACGTGATGGTTTACAAGTCAAGCAATAATTTTGAGTATTCCCTCCTCTGTGTCCATTTCTTAAAAATCCTATACAACTTAAAATGTACCTATAATTCATGCACAGAACATCATCACTGCAGAACACTTAACAAAGGCTGATGGCATTACCGGAGTGGCGGGATTAGAAGCATGGATGATTTATAAGATAAGTAATAATTTCTGGTTCTTCAATACTCTTTGAACTTTCATTTTTTACAAGTTCTGGAAAACTACTTAAAAAATGGACCTATAACTTATGTACAGAAAAATGGTCAGGCATATCTCATTCAATAACACAGTACCAATGTATGAGTAAAAAATATGGTAACAAATCAGCTTTAGAAATACATGATTAGAACATATTATAAACCTATAACAGATTTAGAGGCTTAAAAAAGGGTTACTTATACTACCTTGAGGAATAATCTTTAAAACTCGATTAATTTACCTCATCAAAAATGACAATGTCACTTTTTTTGATAATTCGGTCTTAAAACTTAAATAATTAAAATTCTAAATCTTTATTTTCAATCATTACTCTGCTTTATAAAAAAGACATGATTTACATTTAATTGTCATCTACATTTCCTAAATTATGAGCAAATAGATCGGCCACACTCAACAAAAACATCTAAAAAACATCAGCCTCCTCCATAACCCCTCTAGCTGTCCTTTCCATCACCAAGAGTAGTGTGTTTTCTGCCACCTTAGGCAAAAGAAAAAGGTTAATCCATTTGCTCGAGGAAATCTCATATTAATTTAATATTCACCTAATGTACTCCTCGAGGTTTTGAACTGTTTTGTAATATGGGTATATGTTAAACCTACAGTATAATTTGTTGAAAATTTTTCAATACTGGCCACAAAGCAGGGAATGTGTCAAACTCACAAATAGGTAGAATTTACCTAAAATTTCCCTCCGCTAGCAGATTGTTGATATAATGGTCCCGCTGGTCTTTGAAAACTGTTTTTCATCACTTTTGAGCTGACCATACACAGGTTACAGCTACGGCCAATCCCTGGCTTCACCAGTGATGATACTGGCTGCATAAATGCATTTGCCACTGACAAGTCATATCTGTCCCGATGGTACTGTTGGGATATAATTGTCACAGGCTACTCTAACAAGGACCAGCAGGACAAATGGGCATGCGGCACTGGAAATTACGTGAAGATTTACAAGCTAAGCAATAATTTTGAGTATTCCCTCCTCTGTGTCCATTTCTTAAAAATCCTATACAACTTAAAATGTACCTATAATTCATGCACAGAACAACATCACTGCAGACCACTTAACAAAGGCTGATGGCATTACCGGAGTGGCGGGATTAGAAGCATGGATGATTGATAAGATAAGTAATAATTTTTGGTTCTTCAATACTCTTTGAACATTAATTAATTACAAGTCCTGGAAAACTACTTAAAAAATGGACCTATTACTTATGTACAGAAAAATGGTCAGGCATATCTCATTCAATAACACAATACCAATGTATGAGTAAAAGATATGGTAACAAATCAGCTTTAGATATACATGATTAGAACATATTATAGACCTATAACAGATTTAGAGGCTTAAAAAAGGGTTACTTATACTACCTTGAGGAACAATCGTTAAAACTCTATTAATTTGCGTCATCAAAAATGACAATGTCCCTTTTTTTGATTATTTTGGTCTTAAAACTTAAAAAAATAAAATTCTAAATCTTTGTTTTCAATCATTACTCTGCTTTATAAAAAAGACATGATTTACATTTAATTCTCAGCAACTTTTCCTAAATTATGAGCAAATAGATCGGCCACACTCAGCAAAAACATCTAAAAAACATCAGACTTCTCCATAACCCCTCTAGCTGTCCTTTCCATCACCAACAGTAGTGTGTTTTCTGCCACCTTAGGCAAAATAAAAAGGTTAATCCATTTGCTTATAATCGAGGAAATCTCATATTAATTTAATATTCACTTAATGTACTCCTCGAGGTTTTGAACTGTTTTGTAATATGGGTATGTGTTAAACCTATAATTTGTTCAAAATTTTTCAACACTGGCCACAAAGCAGGGAATGTGTCAAACTCACAAATAGGTAGAATTTATCTAAAATTTCCGTGCGCTAGCAGATTGTTGATATAATGGTCCCGCTGGTCTTTGAAAACTGTTTTTCATCACTTTTGAGCTGACCATACACAGGTTACAGCTACGGCCAATCCCTGGCTTCACCAGTGATGATACTATGCTGCATAAATGCATTTGCCACTGACAAGTCATATCTGTCCCGATGGTACTGTTGGGATATAATTGTCACAGGCTACTCTAACAAGGACCAGCAGGACAAATGGGCACGAGGCACTGGAAATTACGTGAAGATTTACAAGATAAGCAATAATTTTGAGTATTCCCTCCTCTGTGTCCATTTCTTAAAAATCCTATACAACTTAAAATGTACCTATAATTCATGCACTGAACAACATCACTGCAGACCACTTAACAAAGGCTGATGGCATTACGGAGTGGCGTGATTAGAAGCATGGATGATTTATAAGATAAGTAATAATTTTTGGTTCTTCAATACTCTTTGAACAATAATTAATTACAAGTCCTGGAAAACTACTTAAAAAATGGACCTATCACTTATCTACAGAAAAATGGTCAGGCATATCTCAATCAATAAGACAATACCAATGTATGAGTAAAAAATATGGTAACAAATCAGCTTTAGATATACATGATTAGAACATATTATAGACCTATAACAGATTTAGAGGCTTAAAAAAGGGTTACTTATACTACCTTGAGGAACAATCGTTAAAACTCTATTAATTTGCCTCATCAAAAATGACAATGTCACTTTGTTTGATTATTTTTGTCTTGAAACTTAAAAAAATAAAATTCTAAATCTTTATTTTCAATCATTACTCTGCTTTATAAAAAAAGACATGATTTACATTTAATTCTCAGCTACTTTTCCTAAATTATGAGCATATAGATTGGCCACACTCAGCAAAAACATCTAAAAAACATCAGCCTCCTCCATAACCCCTCTAGCTGTCCTTTCCATCACCAAGAGTAGTGTGTTTTCTGCCACCTTAGGCAAAACCAAAAGGTTAATCCATTTGCTTATAATTTAGGAAATCTCATATTAATTTAATATTCACCTAATGTACGCCTCGAGGTTTTGAACTGTTTTGTAATATGGGTATATGTTAAACCTATAATTTGTTCAAAATTTTTCAATACTGGCCACAAAGCAGGGAATGTGTCAAACTCACAAATAGGTAGAATTTGCCTAAAATTTCCGTCCGCTAGCAGATTGTTGATATAATGGTCCCGCTGGTCTTTGAAAACTGTTTTGCATGACTTTTGAGCTGACCATACACAGGTTACAGCTACGGGCAATCCCTGGCTTCAATAGTGATGATACTATGCTGCTTAAATGTGTTGGCCATTGACAAGTCATATCTGTCCCGATGGTACTGTTGGGATCTAATTGCCACAGGCTATTCTAACAAGGACCATCAGGACAAAGGGGCACGCGGCACTGGAAATTACGTGAACATTTACAAGTCAAGCAATAATTTTGAGTATTCCCTCCTCTGTGTCCATTTCTTAAAAATCCTATACAACTTAAAATGTACCTATAATTCATGCACAGAAGAACATCACTGCAGAACACTTAACAAAGGCTAATGGCATTACCGGAGTGGCGGGATGAGAAGCATGGATGATTTATAAGATAAGTAATAATTTTTGGTTCTTCAATACTCTTTGAACTTTCATTTTTTACAAGTCCTGGAAAACTACTTGAAAAATGGACCTATAACTAATGTACAGAAAAATGGTCAGGCATATCTCAATTCAATAACACAATACCAATGTATGAGTAAAAAATATGGTAACAAATCAGCTTTAGATATACATGATTAGAACACATTATAAACCTATAACAGATGTAGAGGCTTAAAAAAGGGTTACTTATACTACCTTGAGGAATAATCTTTAAAACTCTATTAATTTACCTCATCAAAAATGACAATGTCACTTTTTTTGATAATTCGGTCTTAAAACTTAAATAATTAAAATTCTAAATCTTTATTTTCAATCATTACTCTGCTTTATAAAAAGACATGATTAACATTTAATTGTCATCTACATTTCCTAAATTATGAGCAAATAGATCGGCCACACTCAACAAAAACATCTAAAAAACATCAGCCTCCTCCATAACCCCTCTAGCTGTCCTTTCCATCACCAAGAGTAGTGTGTTTTCTGCCACCTAAGGCAAAAGAAAAAGGTTAATCCATTTGCTTATAATCGAGGAAATCTCATATTAATATAATATTCACCTAATGTACTCCTCGAGGTTTTGAACTGTTTTGTAATATGGATATATGTTAAACCTATAATTTGTTGAAAATTTTTAAATACTGGCCACAAAGCAGGGAATGTGTCAAACTCACAAATAGGTAGAATTTACCTAAAATTTCCGTCCGCTAGCAGATTGTTGATATAATGGTCCCGCTGGTCTTTGAAAGCTGTTTTGCATGACTTTTGAGCTGACCATACACAGGTTACAGCAACGGCCAGTCCCTGGCTTCACCAGTGATGATACTATGCTGCATAAATGCGTTGGCCATTGACAAGTCATATCTGTCCCGATGGTACTGTTGGGATCTTATTGTCGCAGGCTACTCAAACAAGGACCAGCAGGACAAATGGGCACGCGGCACTGGAAATTACGTGAAGATTTACAAGACAAGTAATAATTTTGAGTTTTCCCTCCTCTGTGTCCATTTCTTAAAAATCCTATACAACTTAAAATGTACCCATAATTCATGTACAGAAGAACATCACTGCAGACCACTTAACAAAGGCTGATGGCATTACAGGAGTGGCGGGATTAGAAGCATGGATGATTTATAAGATAAGTAATAATTTTTGGTTCTTCAATACTCTTTGAACATTAATTTTTTACAAGTACTGGAAAACTCCTTAAAAAATTGATCTATAACTTATGTACAGAAAAATGGTCAGGCATATCTCATTCAATAACACAATACCAATGTATGAGTAAAAAATATGGTAACAAATCAGCTTTAGATATGCATGATTAGAACATATTATAGACCTATAACAGATTTAGAGGCTTAAAAAAGGGTTACTTATACAACCTTGAGGAATCATTTTTAAAACTCTATTAATTTACCTTATCAAAAATGACAGTCACTTTTTTTGATAATTCGGTCTTAAAATTTAAAAAATTAAAATTCTAAATCTTCATTTTCAATCATTACTCTACTTTATAAAAAAGACATGATTTACTTTTAATTTTCAGCTACTTTTCCTAAATTATGAGCAAATAGATCGGCCACACTCAGCAAAAACATCTAAAAAACATCAGCCTCCTCCATAACCCCTCTAGCTGTCCTTTCCATCACCAAGAGTAGTGTGTTTTCTGCCACCTTAGGCAAATCAAAAAGGTTAATCCATTTGCTTATAATTTAGGAAATCTCATATTAATTTAATATTCACCTAATGTACTTCTCGAGGTTTTGAACTGTTTTGTAATATGGGTATATGTTAAACCTATAATTTGTTCAAAATTTTTCAATACTGGCCACAAAGCAAGGAATGTGTCAAACTCACAAATAGGTAGAATTTACCTAAAATTTCCGTCCGCTAGCAGATTGTTGATATAATGGTGCCGCTGGACTTTGAAAACTGTTTTGCATGACTTTTGAGCTGACCATACACAGGTTACAGCTACGGTCAATCCTTGGCTTCACAAGTGATGATACTATGCTGCATAAATGCATTGGCCATTGACAAGTCATATCTGTCCCGATGGTACTGTTGGGATCTAATTGTCACAGGCTTTTCTAACAAGGACCAGCAGGACAAATGGGCACGCGGCACTGGAAATTACGTGAAGATTTACAAGTCAAGCAATAATTTTGAGCATTCCCTTCTCTGTGTCCATTTCTTAAAAATCCTATACAACTTAAAATGTACCTATAATTCATGCACAGAACATCATCACTGCAGACCACTTAACAAAGGCTGATGGCATTACCGGAGTGGCGGGATTAGAAGCATGGATGATTTATAAGATAAGTAATAATTTTTGGTTCTTCAATACTCTTTGAACATTAATTTTTTACAAGTCCTGGAAAACTACTTAAAAAATGGACCTATTATGTACAGAAAAATGGTCAGGCATATCTCATTCAATAACACAATACCAATGTATGAGTAAAAAATATGGTAACAAATCAGCTTTAGATATAAATGATTAGAACATATTATAGACCGATAACAGATTTAGAGGCTTTAAAAAGGGTTACTTATACTACCTTGAGGAATAATCGTTAAAACTCTATTAATTTACCTCATCAAAAATGACAATGTCACTTTTTTTGATTATTTTGGTCTTTAAACTTAAAAAATTAAAATTCTAAATCTTTATTTTCAATTATTACTCTGCTTTATAAAAAAGACATGATTTACATTTAATTCTCAGCTACTTTTCCTAAATTATGAGCAAATAGATCGGCCACACTCAGCAAAAACATCTAAAAAACATCAGCCTCCTCCATAACCCCTCTAGCTGTCCTTTCCATCATCAAGAGTAGTGTGTTTTCTGCCACCTTAGGCAAAACAAAAAGGTTATTCCATTTGCATATAATTTAGGAAATCTCATATTAATTTAATATTCACCTAATGTACTCCTCGAGGTTTTGAACAGTTTTTTAATATGGGTATATGTTAAACCTATAATTTGTTCAAAATTTTTCAATACTGGCCACAAAGCAGGGAATGTGTCAAACTCACAAATAGGGAGAATTTACCTAAAATTTCCGTCCGCTAGCAGATTGTTGATATAATGGTCCCGCTGGTCTTTGAAAACTGTTTTTCATCACTTTTGAGCTGACCATACACACGTTACAGCTACGGCCAATCCCTGGCTTCACCAGTGATGATACTATGCTGCATGAATGCATTGGCAATTGACAAGTCATATCTGTCCCGATGGTACTGTTGGGATCTAATTGTCACAGGCTACTCTAACAAGGACCAGCAGGACAAATGGGCACGCGGCACTGGAAATTACATGAAGATTTACAAGGCAAGTAATAATTTTGAGTATTCCCTCCTCTGTGTCCATTTCTTAAAAATCCTATACAATTTAAAATGTACCTATAATTCATGCACAGAACAACATCACTGCAGACCACTTAACAAAGCCTGATGGCATTACCGGAGTGGCGGGATTAGAAGCATGGATGATTTATAAGATAAGTAATAATTTTTGGTTCTTCAATAATCTTTGAACATTAATTTTTTACAAGTCCTGGAAAACTACTTAAAAAATGGTCCTATTACTTATGTACAGAAAAATGGTCAGGCATATCTTATTCAATAACACAATACCAATGTATGAGTAAAAAATATGGTAACAAATCAGCTTTAGATATACATGATTAGAACATATTATAGACCTATAACAGATTTAGAGGCTTTAAAAAGGATTACGTGTACTACCTTGAGGAATAATCGTTAAAACTCTATTAATTTAACTCATCAAAAATGACAATGTCACTTTTTTTGATAATTCGGTCTTAAAACTTAAAAAATTCAAATTCTAAATCTTTATTTTCAATCATTACTCTGCTTTATTAAAAAAGACATGATTTACATTTAATTCTCAGCTACTTTTCCTAAATTAGGAGCAAATAGATCGGCCACACTCAGCAAAAACGTCTAAAAAACATCAGCCTCCTCCATAACCCCTCTAGCTGTCCTTTCCATCACCAAGAGTAGTGTGTTTTCTGCCACCTTAGGCAAAACAAAAAGGTTAATCCATTTGCTTATAATTTAGGAAATCTCATATTAATTTAATATTCTCCTAATGTACTCCTCGAGGTTTTGAACTGTTTTGTAATATGGGTATATGTTAAACCTATAATTTGTTCAAAATTTTTCAATACTGGCCACAAAGCAGGGAATGTGTCAAACTCACAAATAGGTAGAATTTACCTAAAATTTCCGTCCGCTAGCAGATTGTTCATATAATGGTTCCGCTGGTTTTTTCAACCTGTTTTGCATGACTTTTCAGCTGACCATACACAGGTTACAGCTACGGCCAATCCCTGGCTTCACCAGTTATGATACTATGCTGCATAAATGCATTGGCTATTGACAAGTCATATCTGACCCGATGGTACTGTTGGGATCTAATTGCCACAGGCTACTCTAACAAGGACCAGCAGGACAAATGGGCACGTGGCACTGGAAATTACGTGAAGATTTACAAGGCAAGCAATAATTTTGAGTATTCCCTCCTCTGTGTCCATTTCTTAAAAATCCTATACAACTTAAAATGTACCTATAATTCATGCACAGAACATCATCACTGCAGACCACTTAACAAAGGCTGATGGCATTACCGAAGTGGCGGGATTAGATGTATGGATGATTTGTAAGATAAGTAATAATTTTTGGTTCTTCAATACACTTTGAACATTAATTTTTTACAAGTCCTGGAAAACTACTTAAAAAATGGACCTATAACTTATGTACAGAAAAATGGTCAGGCATATCTCATTCAATAACACAATACCAATGTATGAGTAAAAAATATGGTAACACATCAGCTTTAGAAATACATGATTAGAACATATTATAGACCTATAACAGATTTAGAGGCTTAAAAAAGGGTTACTTATACTACCTTGAGGAATAATTTTTAAAACTCTATTAATTTACCTTATCAAAAATGACAGTCACTTTTTTTGATAATTCGGTCTTAAAACTTAAAAAATTAAAATTCTAAATCTTTATTTTCAATGATTACTCTGCTTTATAAAAAAGACATGATTTACATTTAATTCTCAGCTACTTTTCCTAAATTATGAGCAAATAGATCGGCCACACTCAGCAAAAACATCTAAAAAACATCAGCCTCCTCCATAACCCCTCTAGCTGTCCTTTCCATCACCAAGAGTAGTGTGTTTTCTGCCACCTTAGGCAAAACAAAAAGGATAATCCATTTGCTTATAATTTAGGAAATCTCATATTAATTTAATATTCACCTAATGTACTCCTCGAGGTTTTGAACTGTTTTGTAATATGGGTATATGTTAAACCTAGAATTTGTTCAAAATTTTTCAATACTGGCCACAAAGCAGGGAATGTGTCAAACTCACAAATAGGTAGAATTTACCTAAAATTTCCGTCCGCCAACAGATTGCTGATATAATGGTCCCGCTGGTCTTTGAAAACTGTTTTGCATGAGTTTTGAGCTGACCATACACAGGTTACAGCTACGGCCAATCCCTGGCTTCACCAGTGATTATACTATGCTGCAGAAATGCATTGGCCATTGACATGTCATATCTGTCCCGATGGTACTGTTGGGATCTAATTGTCGCAGGCTACTCTAACAAGGACCAGAAGGACAAATGGGCACGCGGCACTGGAAATTATGTGAAGATTTACAAGGCAAGTAATAATTTTGAGTATTCCCTCCTCTGTGTCCATTTCTTAAAAATCCTATACAACTTAAAATGTACCTATAATTCATGCACAGAACATCATCTCTGCAGACCTCTTAACAAAGGCTGATGGCATTACCGAAGTGGCGGGATTAGAAGCATGGATGATTTATAAGATAAGTAATAATTTTTGGTTCTTCAATACTCTTTGAACATTAATTTTTTACAAGTCCTGGAAAACTACTTAAAAAATGGACCTATAACTTATGTACAGAAAAATGGTCAGGCATATCTCATTCAATAACACAATACCAATGTATGAGTAAAAAATATGGTAACAAATCAGCTTTAGATATACATGATTAGAACATATTATAGACCTATTACAGATTTAGAGGCTTAAAAAAGGGTTACTTATACTACTTTGAGGAATAATCTTTAAAACTCTGTTAATTTACCTCATCAAAAATGACAGTCACTTTTTTTGATAATTCGGTCTTAAAACTTAAAAAATTAAAATTCTAAATCTTTATTTTCAATCATTACTCTGCTTTATTAAAAAAGACATGATTTACATTTAATTCTCAGCTACTTTTCCTAAATTATGAGCAAATAGATTGGCCACACTCAGCAAAAACATCTAAAAAACATCAGCCTCCTCCAGAACCCCTCTAACTGTCCTTTCCATCACCAAGAGTAATGTGTTTTCTGCCACCTTAGGCAAAACAAAAAGGTTAATCCATTTGCTTATAATTTAGGAAATCTCATATTAATTTATTATTCACATAATGTACTCCTTGAGGTTTTGAACTGTTTTGTAATATGGGTATACAGTGCCTACAAGTAGTATTCAACCCCCTGCAGATTTAGCTGGTTTGATAAGATGCAAATAAGTTAGAGCCTTCAAACTGCAAACGAGAGTAGGTTTTATGAACAGAAGCATAAATCTTACAAACCAAAAAGTTATGTTGCTCAGTTGAATTTTTTAAATTTTAAACATAAAAGTGTGGGTCAATTATTATACAACCCCTATGTTTAATATTTTGTGGAATAACCCTTGTTTGCAATTACAGCTAATAATCGTCTTTTATAAGACCTGATCAGGCCAGCACAGGTCTGTGGAGTTATCTTGGCCCACTCCTCCATGCAGATCTTCTCCAAGTTATCTAGGTTCTTTGGGTGTCTCATGTGGACTTTATTCTTGAGCTCCTTCCACAAGTTTTCAATTGGGTTAAGGTCAGGAGGCTGACTAGGCCACTCCAACACCTTGACTTTTTCCCTCTTGAACCAGGCCTTAGCTTTCTTGGCTGTGTGCTTTGGGTCGTTGTCTTGTTGGAAGATGAAATTACGACCCATCTTAAGATCCTTGATGGAGGAGCGGAGGTTCTTGGCCAAAATCTCCAGGTAGGCCGTGCTATCCATCTTCCCATGGATGCGGACCAGATGGCCAGGCCCCTTGGCAGAGAAACAGCCTCACAGCATGATGCTGCCACCACCATGCTTGACTGTAGGGATGGTATTTTTGGGGTCGTATGCAGTGCCATCCAGTCTCCAAACGTCACGTGTGTGGTTGGCACCAAAGATCTCGATCTTGGTCTCATCAGACCATAGAACCTTGAACCAGTCTGTCTCAGAGTCCTCCAAGTGATCATGAGCAAACCGTAGACGAGCCTTGACATGACGCTTTGAAAGTAAAGGTACCTTACGGGCTCGTCTGGAACGGAGACCATTGCGGTGGAGTACGTTACTTATGGTATTGACTGAAACCAATGTCCCCACTGCCATGAGATCTTCCCGGAGCTCCTTCCTTGTTGTCCTTGGGTTAGCCTTGACTCTTCGGACAAGCCTGGCCTCGGCACGGGAGGACACTTTCAAAGGCTGTCCTGGCTGTGGAAGGCTAACAGTAGTTCCATAAGCCTTCCACTTACGGATGATGCTCCCAACAGTGGAGACAGGTAGGCCCAACTCCTTGGAAAGGGTTTTGTACCCCTTGCCAGCCTTGCGACCCTCCACGATCTTGTCTCTGATGGCCTTGGAATGCTCCCTTGTCTTTCCCATGTTGACCATGTCTGAGTGCTGTTCACAAGTTTGGGGAGGGTCTTAAATAGTCAGAAAAGGCTGGCAAAAGAGATCTTTAATCCACACATGTGAAGCTCATTATTCTTGGTGCCTGAACTAATTCTTAATACTTTTGGGGGACCAAACAGAATTCTTGTGGTTTGAGGGGTTGAATAATAAATGACACTCTGAATTAACTTTTAACGTTTTTAAAAAAAATAAATAAATAAAATAAAAAAAAATTTGCTGCAGTGCATTTCCCACTTCCAGGCTGATCTACAGCACAAATGTCACAATACCAAGTTAATTCCGCATGTGTCAACCAGCTAAATCTGCAGGGCGTTGAATACTACTTGTTGGCACTGTATGTTAAACCTATAATTTGCTGAAAATTTTTCAATACTGGCCACAAAGCAGGGAATGTGTCAAACTCACAAATAGGTAGAATTTACCTAAAATTTCCGTCTGCTAGCAGATTGTGGATTTAATGGTCCCGCTGGTCTTTGAAAACTGTTTTGCATGACTTTTGAGCTGACCATACACAGGTTACAGCTACGGCCAATCCCTGGCTTCACCAGTCATGATACTATGCTGCATAAATGCATTGGCCATTGACAAGTTATATCTGTCCCGATGGTACTGTTGGGATCTAATTGCCGCAGGCTACTCTAACAAGGACCAGCAGGACAAATGGGCACGCGGCACTGGAAATTACGTGAAGATTTACAAGGCAAGTAATAATTTTGAGTATTCACTCCTCTGTGTCCATTTCTTAAAAATCCTATACAACTTAAAATGTACCTATAATTCATGCACAAAACATCATCACTGCAGACCACGTAACAAAGACTGATGGCATTACCGGAGTGGCCGGGATTAGAAGTATGGATGATTTATAAGATAAGTAATAATTTTTGGTTCTTCAATAATCTTTGAACATTCATTTTTTACAAGTCCTGGAAAACTACTTAAAAAATGGTCCTATTACTTATGTACAGAAAAATGGTCAGGCATATCTCATTCAATAACACAATACCAATGTATGAGTAAAAAATATGGTAACAAATCAGCTTTAGATATACATGATTAGAACATATTATAGACCTATAACAGATTTAGAGGCTTAAAAAAGGGTTACTTATACTACCTTGAGGAATAATCGTTAAAACTCTATTAATTTACCTCATCAAAAATGACAATATCACTTTTTTTGATAATTCGGTCTTAAAACGTAAAAAATTAAAATTCTAAATCTTTATTTTCAATCATTACTCTGCTTTATTAAAAAAGACATGATTTACATTTAATTCTCAGCTACTTTTCCTAAATTATAAGCAAATAGATTGGCCACACTCAGCAAAAACATCTAAAAAATATCAGCCTCCTTCATAACCCCTCTAGCTGTCCTTTCCATCACCAAGAGTAGAGTGTTTTCTGCCACCTTAGGCAAAACATAGAGGTTAATCCATTTGCTTATAATTTAGGAAATCTCATATTAATTTAATATTCACCTAATGTACTCCTCGAGGTTTTGAACTGTTTTGTAATATGGGTATATGTTAAACCTACAGTATCATTTGTTGAAAATTTTTCAATACTGGCCACAAAGCTGGGAATGTGTCAAACTCACAAATAGGTAGAATTTACCTAAAATTTCCGTCCGCTAGCAGATTGTTGATATAATGGTCCCGCTGGTCTTTGAAAACTGTTTTGCATGACTTTTTAGCTGACCATACACAGGTTACAGCTATGGCCAATCCCTGGCTTCACCAGTGATGAAACTATGCTGCATAAATGCATTGGACATTGACAAGTCATATCTGTCCCGATGGTACTGTTGGGATCTAATTGCCGCAGGCTACTCTAACAAGAACCAGAAAGACAAATGGGCACGCGGCACTGGAAATTACGTGAAGATTTACAAGGCAAGTAATAATTTTGAGTATTCCCTCCTCTGTGTCCATTTCTTAAAAATCCTATACAACTTAAAATGTACCTATAATTCATGCACAGAACATCATCACTGCAGACCACTTAACAAATGCTGATGGCATTAACCGAGTGGCGGGATTAGAAGCATGGATGATTTATAAGATAAGTAATAATTTTTGGTTCTTCAATACTCTTTGAACATTAATTTTTTACAAGTCCTGGAAAACTACTTAGAAAATAGACCTATAACTTATGTACAGAAAAATGGTCAGGCATATCTCATTCAATAACACAATACCAATGTAAGAGTAAAAAATATGGTAACAAATCAGCTTTAGATATACATGATTAGAACATATTATAGACCTATTACTGATTTAGAGGCTTAAAAAAGGGTTACTTATACTACTTTGAGGAATAATCTTTAAAACTCTATTAATTTACCTCATCAAAAATGACAATGTCACTTTTTTTGATAATTCGGTCTTAAAACTTAAAAAATTCAAATTCTAAATCTTTATTTTCAATCATTACTCTGCTTTATTAAAAAAGACATGATTTACATTTAATTCTCAGCTACTTTTCCTAAATTATGAGCAAATAGATTGGCCACACTCAGCAAAAACATCTAAAAAACATCAGCCTCCTCCAGAACCCCTCTAGCTGTCCTTTCCATCACCAAGAGTAATGTGTTTTCTGACACCTTAGGCAAAACAAAAAGGTTAATCCATTTGCTTATAATTTAGGAAATCTCATATTAATTTATTAATCACATAATGTACTCCTTGAGATTTTGAACTGTTTTGTAGTATGGGTATATGTTAAACCTATAATTTGCTGAAAATTTTTCAATACTGGCCACAAAGCAGGGAATGTGTCAAACTCACAAATAGGTAGAATTTACCTAAAATTTCCGTCCGCTAGCAGATTGTGGATTTAATGGTCCCGCTGGTCTTTGAAAACTGTTTTGCATGACTTTTGAGCTGACCATACACAGGTTACAGCTACGGCCAATCACTGGCTTCACCAGTCATGATACTATGCTGCATAAATGCATTGGCCATTGACAAGTCATATCTGTCCCGATGGTACTGTTGGGATCTAATTGCCGCAGGCTACTCTAACAAGGACCAGCAGGACAAATGGGCACTGGGAATTACGTGAAGATTTACAAGGCAAGTAATAATTTTGAGTATTCCCTCCTCTGTGTCCATTTCTTAAAAATCCTATACCACTTAAAATGTACCTATAATTCATGCACAAAACATCATCACTGCAGACCACGTAACAAAGACTGATGGCATTACCGGAGTGGCGGGATTAGAAGTATGGATGATTTATAAGATAAGTAATAATTTTTGGTTCTTCAATAATCTTTGAACATTAATTTTTTACAAGTCCTGGAAAACTACTTAAAAAATGGTCCTATTACTTATGTACAGAAAAATGGTCAGGCATATCTCATTCAATAACACAATACCAATGTATGAGTAAAAAATATGG
Source organism: Phyllobates terribilis (assembly GCF_046119375.1). NCBI lineage: Eukaryota > Metazoa > Chordata > Amphibia > Anura > Dendrobatidae > Phyllobates > Phyllobates terribilis. The sequence continues at coordinate 210,031,536 of NW_027362761.1, read as the reverse complement.
TAACACATCAGCTTTAGAAATACATGATTAGAACATATTATAGACCTATAACACATTTAGAGGCTTAAAAAAGGGTTACTTATACTACCTTGAGGAATAATTTTTAAAACTCTATTAATTTACCTTATCAAAAATGACAATGTCACTTTTTTTGATAATTCGGTCTTAAAACTTAAAAAATTAAAATTCTAAATCTTTATTTTCAATGATTACTCTGCTTTATAAAAAAGACATGATTTACATTTAATTCTCAGCTACTTTTCCTAAATTATGAGCAAATAGATCGGCCACACTCAGCAAAAACATCTAAAAAACATCAGCCTCCTCCATAACCCTTCTAGCTGTCCTTTCCATCACCAAGAGTAGTGTGTTTTCTGCCACCTTAGGCAAAACAAAAAGGATAATCCATTTGCTTATAATTTAGGAAATCTCATATTAATTTAATATTCACCTAATGTACTCCTCGAGGTTTTGAACTGTTTTGTAATATGGGTATATGTTAAACCTACAGTATCATTTGTTGAAAATTTTTCAATACTGGCCACAAAGCTGGGAATGTGTCAAACTCACAAATAGGTAGAATTTGCCTAAAATTTCCGTCTGCTAGCAGTTTGTGGATTTAATGGTCCCGCTGGTCTTTGAAAACTGTTTTGCATGACTTTTGAGCTGACCATACACAGGTTACAGCTACGGCCAATCCCTGGCTTCACCAGTCATGATACTATGCTGCATGAATGCATTGGCCATTGACAAGTCATATCTGTCCCGATGGTACTGTTGGGATCTAATTGCCGCAGGCTACTCTAACAAGGACCAGCAGGACAAATGGGCACGTGGCACTGGAAATTACATGAAGATTTACAAGGCAAGTAATAATTTTGAGTATTCCCTCCTCTGTGTCCATTTCTTAAAAATCCTATACAACTTAAAATGTACCTATAATTCATGCACAGAACATCATCTCTGCAGACCACTTAACAAAGGCTGATGGCATTACCGGAGTGGCGGGATTAGAAGCATGGATGATTTATAAGATAAGTAATAATTTTTGGTTCTTCAATACTCTTTGAACATTCATTTTTTACAAGTCCTGGAAAACTACTTAAAAAATGAACCTATAACTTATGTACAGAAAAATGGTCAGGCATATCTCATTCAATAACACAATACCAATGTATGAGTAAAAAATATGGTAACAAATCAGCTTTAGATATACATGATTAGAGCATATTACAGACCTATAACAGATTTAGAGGATTAAAAAAGGGTTACTTATTCTACCTTGAGGAATAATCTTTAAAACTCTATTAATTTACCTTATCAAAAATGACAATGTCACTTTTTTTGATAATTCGGTCTTAAAACTTAAAAAATTAAAATTCTAAATCTTTATTTTTAATCATTACTCTGCTTTATAAAAAAGACATGATTTACATTTAATTCTCAGCTACTTTTCCTAAATTATGAGCAAATAGATCGGCCACACTCAGCAAAAACATCTAAAAAACATCAGCCTCCTCCATATCCCCTCTAGCTGTCCTTTCCATCGCCAAGAGTAGTGTGTTTTCTGCCACCTTAGGCAAAACAAAAAGGTTAATCCATTTGCTTATAATTTAGGAAATCTCAAATTAATTTAATATTCACCTAATGTACTCCTCGAGATTTTGAACTGTTTTGTAATATGGGTATATGTTAAACCTACAGTATAATTTGTTCAAAAATTTTCAATACTGGCCACAAAGCAGGGAATGTGTCAAACTCACAAATAGGTAGAATTTACCTAAAATTTCCGTCCGCTAGCAGATTGTTGATATAATGATCCCGCTGGTCTTTGAAAACTGTTTTGCATGACTTTTGAGCTGACAATACACAGGTTACAGCTACGGCCAATCCCTGGCTTCACCAGTGATGATACTATGCTGCATGAATGCATTGGCCATTGACAAGTCATATCTGTTCCGATGGTACTGTTGGGATCTAATTGCCGCAGGCTACTCTAACAAGGACCAGCAGGACAAATTGGCACGTGGCACTGGAAATTGCGTGAAGATTTACAAGGCAAGTAATAATTTTGAGTATTCCCCCCTCTGGGTCCATTTCTTAAAAATCCTATACAACTTAAAATGTACCTATAATTCATGCACAGAACATCATCTCTGCAGACCACTTAACAAAGGCTGATGGCATTACCGGAGTGGTGGGATTAGAAGCATGGATGATTTATAAGATAAGTAATAATTTTTGGTTCTTCAATACTCTTTGAACATTCATTTTTTACAAGTCCTGGAAAACTACTTAAAAAATGGACCTATAACTTATGTACAGAAAAATGGTCAGGCATATCTCATTCAATAACATAATACCAATGTATGAGTAAAAAATATGGTAACAAATCAGCTTTAGATATACATGATTAGAGCATATTACAGACCTATAACAGATTTAGAGGATTAAAAAAGGGTTACTTATTCTACCTTGAGGAATAATCTTTAAGTCTCTATTAATTTACCTTATCAAAAATGACAATGTCACTTTTTTTGATAATTCGGTCTTAAAACTTTAAAAATTAAAATTCTAAATCTTTATTTTCAATCATTACTCTGCTTTATAAAAAAGACATGATTTACATTTAATTCTCAGCTACTTTTCCTAAATTATGAGCAAATAGATCGGCCACACTCAGCAAAAACATCTAAAAAACATCAGCCTCCTCCATAACCCCTCTAGCTGTCCTTTCCATCACCAAGAGTAGTGTGTTTTCTGCCACCTTAGGCAAAACAAAAAGGTTAATCCATTTGCTTATAATTTAGGAAATCTCATATTAATTTATTATTCACCTAATGTACTCCTCGAGGTTTTGAACTGTTTTGTAATATGGGTATATGTTAAACCTACAGTATAATTTGTTGAAAATTTTTCAATACTGGCCACAAAGCAGGGAATGTGTCAAACTCACAAATAGGTAGAATTTACCTAAAATTTCCGTCCGCTAGCAGATTGTTGATATAATGGTCCCGCTGGTCTTTGAAAACTGTTTTGCATGACTTTTGAGCTGACCATACACAGGTTACTGCTATGGCCAATCCCTGGCTTCACCAGTCATGATACTATGCTGCATAAATGCATTGGCCATTGACAAGTCATATCTGTCCCGATGGTACTGTTGGGATCTAATTGCCGCAGGCTACTCTAACAAGGACCAGCAGGACAAATGGGCACGCGGCACTGGAAATTACGTGAAGATTTACAAGGCAAGTAATAATTTTTAGTATTCCCTCCTCTGTGTCCATTTCTCAAAAATCCTATACAACTTAAAATGTACCTATAATTCATGAACAGAACATCATCACTGCAGACCACTTAACAAAGGCTGATGGCATTAACCGAGTGGCGGGATTAGAAGCATGGATGATTTATAAGATAAGTAATAATTTTTGGTTCTTCAATACTCTTTGAACATTAATTTTTTACAAGTCCTGGAAAACTACTTAGAAAATGGACCTATAACTTATGTACAGAAAAATGGTCCGGCATATCTCATTCAATAACACATTACCAATGTATGAGTAAAAAATATGGTAACAAATGAGCTTTAGATATACATGATTAGAACATATTATAGACCTATAACAGATTTAGAGGCTTAAAATAGGGTTACTTATACTACCTTGAGGAATAATCTTTAAAACTCTATTAATTTACCTCATCAAAAATGACAATGTCAATTTTTTTGATAATTCGGTCTTAAAACTTAAAAAATTAAAATTCGAAATCTTTATTTTCAATCATTACTCTGCTTTATAAAAAGACATGATTTACATTTAATTCTCAGCTACTTTTCCTAAATTATGAGCAAATAGATCGGCCACACTCAGCAAAAACATCTAAAAAACATCAGCCTCCTCCATATCCCCTCTAGCTGTCCTTTCCATCGCCAAGAGTAGTGTGTTTTCTGCCACCTTAGGCAAAACAAAAAGGTTAATCCATTTGCTTATAATTTAGGAAATCTCATATTAATTTAATATTCACATAATGTACTCCTTGAGGTTTTGAACTGTTTTGTAATATGGGTATATGTTAAACCTATAATTTGTTGAAAATTTTTCAATACTGGCCACAAAGCAGGGAATGTGTCAAACTCACAAATAGGTAGAATTTATCTAAAATTTCCGTCCGCTAGCAGATTGTTGATATAATGTTCCCGTTGGTCTTTGAAAACTGTTTTGCATGACTTTTGAGCTGACCATACACAGGTTACAGCTATGGCCAATCCCTGGCTTCACCAGTGATGATACTATGCTGCACAAATGCATTGGCCATTGACAAGTCATATCTGTCCCGATGGTACTGTTGGGATCTAATTGCCGCAGGCTACTCTAACAAGGACGAGCAAGACAAATGGGCACGCGGCACTGGAAATTACGTGAAGATTTACAAGGCAAGCAATAATTTTGAGTATTCCCTCCTCTGTGTCCATTTCTTAAAAATCCTATACAACTTAAAATGTACCTATAATTCATGCACAGAACATCATCACTGCAGACCACTTAACAAAGGCTGATGGCATTAACGGAGTGGCGGGATTAGAAGCATGGATGATTTATAAGATAAGTAATAATTTTTGGTTCTTCAATACTCTTTGAACATTAATTTTTTACAAGTCCTGGAAAACTACTTAGAAAATGGACCTATAACTTATGTACAGAAAAACGGTCAGGCATATCTCAATCAATAACACAATACCAATGTATGAGTAAAAAATATGGTAACAAATCAGCTTTAGATATACATGATTAGAACATATTATAGATCTATAACAGATTTAGAGGCTTAAAATAGGGTTACGTATACTACCTTGAGGAATAATCTTTAAAACTCTATTAATTTACCTCATCAAAAATAACAATGTCAATTTTTTTGATAATTCGGTCTTAAAACTTAAAAAATTAAAATTTCAAATCTTTATTTTCAATCATTACTCTGCTTTATAAAAAAGACATGATTTACATTTAATTCTCAGCTACTTTTCCTAAATTATGGGCAAATAGATCGGCCACACTCAGCAAAAACTTCTAAAAAACATCGGCCTCCTCCATATCCCATCTAGCTGTCCTTTCCATCGCCAAGAGTAGTGTGTTTTCTGCCACCTTAGGCAAAACAAAAAGGTTAATCCATTTGCTTATCATTTAGGAAATCTCATATTAATTTAATATTCACCTAATGTACTCCTCGAGATTTTGAACTGTTTTGTAATATGGGTATATGTTAAACCTAGAGTATAATTTGTTGAAAATTTTTCAATACTGGCCACAAAGCAGGCAATGTGTCAAACTCACAAATAGGTAGAATTTACCTAAAATTTCCATCCGCTAGCAGATTGTTGATATAATGGTCCCGCTGGTCTTTGAAAACTGTTTTGCATGACTTTTGAGCTGACCATACACAGGTTACAGCTATGGCCAATCCCTGGCTTCACCAGTGATGATACTATGCTGCATAAATGCATTGGCCATTGACAAGTCATATCTGTCCCGATGTTACTGTTGGGATCTAATTGCCGCAGGCTACTCTAACAAGGACCAGCAAGACAAATGGGCACGCGGCACTGGAAATTACGTGAAGATTTACAAGGTGTAACATACCTGGCGGCGTCCTTGCATGGTGGTCCATCTCCCACTGTGCAAGAGCGCGCACTTGAGCTCCAGTCCAGAATGTCTCTCTGGCTTCCCTCCATGCTGTCTGTTTGTGTCTGTTTCTGCTGCTTAAGGGCGGCGCCCGATCACTTCCTGCTTTTTGTACCTGCTGTGGGTCACACCCCTTGTGCGTCCTCAGCCTATTCCTGTCTGTCACCTGGTATATAGCTCAGCTGCTCCCATCAATCCCTGCCTGAGCATAGTGTTTCATTCAGTGTGTGCTTGCACTCTGAAGGTGCCAGGTCCCGTTCTGTGTTCTCTTGTCTGCCTATCCTGGAGGCTGTATTTCCAGGCCTGTCTGAACACGCTCCTAGCCTGTTCCTCCCACCTTCTAGGGGCCGATTACCTAGACCCGCTCCTGTATCTTGTCTGTTCTGTCTGAACACGCTCCTTGCCTGTTCGTCCTGCCTCTCTGGGGGCCTTATTCCCAGACCCGCTCCTGTATTCCGCTGCAGTGTCGGTCTCCTCCGTACACTCAGTTCCAGTCTGAACTCTCTCCTATCCTTTACCTGTTTTGCCACTATGTCCGTTCCCTTCCTTTTTCTGCAGAGTCTGAACTCGTACCTAACTCCTGCTTGTTGTCTCTGTACTCCCGTTTGTGAGTTTGTGGTCCACTCGCTACTTCACTGCAAGTATCCTGTGGGTATCTGGCTCTGCCTTTCTCTTCCTGTCTGTTCCGTGTGAACAGAGCCCTGTCCCCCCTGCTCTGCCTTGCTTACCGCTCCGGCGGTTCTAGCCTGCTCCTACTCCTTTGTTCACCGCTCCGGCGGTTCTAGCCTGCTCTGACTCCTTTGCTCACCGCTCCTGCGGTTCTAGCCTGTTCTGACTCCTTTGCTCGCTGCTCCGGCAGCCTTGCTCCGCTTGGACCCTTTTACTCGCTGCTCCGGCAGTCTCGCTCCGCTCTTATCCTTTTGCTCACTGCTCCGGCAGTCTTGCTCACCGCTCCAGGCGGCCTCGTCCTGCTTTACTCTTGCTCACTGCTCCGGCAGTCTCGCTCAGCTCTGACCCTTTGTTCACCGCTCCTGGCGGCCTTGTCCTGCTCTACTCTTGCTCACCGCTCCAGGCGGCCTTGTCCTGCCCTGTTCTCGCTCACCTCTCTGGGCGGCCTCACTCTGCCTGTATTGTTCCTGAGTCCCAGTGTGTACTGGGTTCTATCCCGCCTGTGTTCCTACCTGCTAGTGCCTCCCTGTCTGCACTCTAGCTGTGCTTGCCTGTACCCCTCTGCCTGTATTGTTCCTGAGTCCCAGTGTGTACTGGGTCCTATCCCGCCTGTGTTCCTACCTGCTAGTGCCTTCCTGTCTGCACTCTAGCTGTGCTTGCCTGTACCCCCCTGCCTGCTTACCCGCCTGCCTGCATACCAGTCGTGCCTGCCAATACCCACCAGTCTGCATGCCAGCCTACCAGTCTGTTCCTGTATTCCCCTGTGTGGGTCAACAGCCGTGTCCGGGGTCTGTCCTGGAGTAGCACTTGGTCCCTCTGCTCGGTTCCTCCTTGGTGCACTGGCGTCGTATGCCGTCGTGCGACCCTGGTCGGATCGGGTAAATACCTAGTTACGCCCCTCCAGGCATTCACTCTCCGGCACGGTCCAGTGGAATCACTACAATCACACGCACACGCCGCTCAGCCCGGGCGTGTGCATTACACAAGGCAAGCAATAATTTTGAGTAGTCCCTCCTCTGTGTCCATTTCTTAAAAATCCTATACAACTTAAAATGTACCTATAATTCATGCACAGAACATCATCACTGCAGACCACTTAACAAAGGCTGATGGCATTAACGGAGTGGCGGGATTAGAAGCATGGATGATTTATAAGATAAGTAATAATTTTTGGTTCTTCAATACTCTTTGAACATTAATTTTTTACAAGTCCTGGAAAACTACTTAGAAAATGGACCTATAACTTATGTACAGAAAAATGGTCAGGCATATCTCATTCAATAACACAATACCAATGTATGAGTAAAAAATATGGTAACAAATCAGCTTTAGATATACATGATTAGAACATATTATAGACCTATAACAGATTTAGAGGCTTAAAATAGGGTTACTTATACTACCTTGAGGAATAATCTTTAAAACTCTATTAATTTACCTCATCAAAAATGACAATGTCAATTTTTTTGATAATTCGGTCTTAAAACTTAAAAAATTAAAATTTCAAATCTTTATTTTCAATCATTACTCTGCTTTATAAAAAAAGACATGATTTACATTTAATTCTCAGCTACTTTTCCTAAATTATGAGCAAATAGATCGGCCACACTCAGCAAAAACATCTAAAAAACATCAGCCTCCTCCATATCCACTCTAGCTGTCCTTTCCATCGCCAAGAGTAGTGTGTTTTCTGCCACCATAGGCAAAACAAAAAGGTTAATCCATTTTCTTATAATTTAGGAAATCTCATATTAATTTAATATTCACCTAATGTACTCCTCGAGATTTTGAACTGTTTTTTAATATGGGTATATGTTAAACCTACAGTATAATTTGTTCAAAATGTTTCAATACTGGCCACAAAGCAGGGAATGTTTCAAACTCACAAATAGGTAGAATTTACCTAAAATTTCCGTCTGCTAGCAGATTGTTGATATAATGGTCCCGCTGGTCTTTGAAAACTGTTTTGCATGACTTTTGAGCTGACAATACACAGGTTACAGCTACGGCCAATCCCTGGCTTCACCAGTGATGATACTATGCTGCATGAATGCATTGGCCATTGACAAGTCATATCTGTCCCGATGGTACTGTTGGGATCTAATTGCCGCAGGCTACTCTAACAAGGACCAGCAGTACAAGTGGGCACGCGGCACTGGAAATTACGTGAAGATTTACAAGGCAAGTAATCATTTTGAGTATTTCCTCCTCTGTGTCCATTTCTTAAAAATCCTATACCACTTAAAATGTACTTATAATTCATGCACAGAACATCATCTCTGCAGACTATTAACAAAGGCTGATGGCATTACCTGAGTGGCGGGATTAGAAGCATGGATGATTTATAAGATAAGTAATAATTTTTGGTTCTTCAATACTCTTTGAACATTCATTTTTTACAAGTCCTGGAAAACTACTTAAAAAATGGACCTATAACTTATGTACAGAAAAATGGTCAGGCATATCTCATTCAATAACACAATACCAATGTATGAGTAAAAAATATGGTAACAAATCAGCTTTAGATATACATGATTAGAACATATTATAGACCTATAACAGATTTAGAGGCTTTAAAAATGGTTACTTATACTACCTTGAGGAATAATCTTCAAAACTCTATTAATTTACCTCATCAAAAATGACAATGTCACTTTTTTGGATAATTCGGTCTTAAAATTTAAAAAATTAAAATTCTAAATTATTATTTTCAATTATTACCCTACTTTATTAAAAAAGACATGATTTACATTTAATTCTCAGCTACTTTTCCTAAATTATGAGCAAATAGATCGGCCACACTCAGCAAAAACATCTAAAAAACATCAGCCTCCTCCAGAACCCCTCTAGCTGTCCTTTCCATCACCAAGAGTAGTGTGTTTTCTGCCACCTTAGCCAAAACAAAAAGGTTAATCCATTTGCTTATGATTTAGGAAATCTCATATTCATTTAATATTCACCTAATGTACTCCTCGAGGTTTTGAACTGTTTTGTAATATGGGTATATGTTAAACCTACAGTATAATTTGTTGAAAATTTTTCAATACTGGCCACAAAGCAGGGAATGTGTCAAACTCACAAATAGGTAGAATTTACCTAAAATTTCCGTCCGCTAGCAGATTGTTGATATAATGGTCCTGCTGGTCTTTGAAAACTGTTTTGCATGACTTTTGAGCTGACCATACACAGGTTACAGCTATGGCCAATCCCTGGCTTCACCAGTGATGATACTATGCTGCATAAATGCATTGGCCATTGACAAGTCATATCTGTCCCGATGGTACTGTTGCGATCTAATTGCCACAGGCTACTCTAACAAGGACCAGCAAGACAAATGGGCACGCGGCACTGGAAATTAAGTGAAGATTTACAAGGAAAGTAATAATTTTGAGTATTCCCTCCTCTGTGTCCATTTCTTAAAAATCCTATCCAACTTAAAATGTACCTATAATTCATGCACAGAACATCATCACTGCAGACCACTTAACAAAGGCTGATGGCTTTAACGGAGTGGCGGGATTAGAAGCATGGATGATTTATAAGATAAGTAATAATTTTTGGTTCTTCAATACTCTTTGAACATTAATTTTTTACAAGTCCTGGAAAACTACTTAGAAAATGGACCTATAACTTATGTACAGAAAAATGGTCAGGCATATCTCATTCAATAACACAATATCAATGTATGAGTAAAAAATATGGTAACAAATCAGCTTTAGATATACATGATTAGAACATATTATAGACCTATAACAGATTTAGAGGCTTAAATTAGGGTTACTTATAATACCTTGAGGAATAATCTTTAAAACTCTATTAATTTACCTCATCAAAAATGACAATGTCAATTTTTTTGATAATTCGGTCTTAAAATTAAAAAATTAAAATTTGAAATCTTTATTTTCAATCATTACTCTGCTTTATAAAAAAGACATGATTTACATTTAATTCTCAGCTACTTTTCCTAAATTATGAGCAAATAGATCGGCCACACTCAGCAAAAACATCTAAAAAACATCAGCCTCCTCCATATCCCCTCTAGCTGTTAGAACCTTGCTGTTAGGTTTTTTTTCCTTTGCTGGTCACATGACCTTGTTGGCCTATTTAGTCCTGCTCCGCCCTTCTGGCTTTGCTGGACTTCATTATATATCTACTTTCTAGCTAGCCTGTGCTCTGTATCTAACTCTGTTAGTTTGCTTGGTCTACGGACCTCTATGTTCTATCTATTTTGTTTGTTCGTCTGTCTGCTACTATTTCTGTTAGGACGTGTCCCATATTCCTCCCAGTCCTTAGTACTTGTAGGGATTCCCTCCCCACATCTATAGGTCTCCGTACAGACTAGATTAGGACTTTAGCAGGTCTGATCGCAGGATCAGGTTCCCTGTTACATCGTAGGGATTCAGCTGAGTCCTATAGTAGGGACAGATCTCCTCTCTTTCCTTAGCTTTGGTAGCAGAACATAACAGTAAGTCCAGCCAGCAAATTCTCTAAGGAAAGATTTTTCTGTTCCATCATGGTGTCGGTTCAGGATTTGGCTCATCGCCTGCAGGGACTCTCTCTGGAGGTGGCCGAGCTCCGTCAGCACGTGAGTAACTGTCCTGGAGCACATTTCTTGGAGCCTAAGGTATGTTTGCCGGATTTATTTTTTGGTGAACACCGAGAATTTTTTTCATTTAAAAATGCTTGCTTATTGTATTTTCGTTTGAGACCTAAGTCCTCTGGGGATGAATCCCAGCGCGTAGGGTTCATAATGTCACTTTTGCGCAAAGAGCCTTAGGAGTGGGCCTTTTCTTTGCAACCTAGTGATTCATGCTTCAGATCAGTGGATAGTTTTTTTTCTGCTTTGGGACTATTATATGATGATCCTGACCGTGTCGCATCAGCTGAGACTGAGTTGAGACGTTTAAAACAAGGATCGGGTAATGTGGAAAAATATTGTACACATTTTCGTCGTTGGTCCACTCAAACAGGGTGGAACGATTCTGCTCTGAAAAGTCTATTTCTTGCTGGGCTCAGTGAAAGGGTTAAAGACCTGCTAATTGCTTATCCTACACCTGAGGATTTGCAACAGGCTATGCAATTAGCTATACGGGTGGATAGAAGACTGCGTGCTAGGGTTAATAAGAGCAAATCCTCTGCTATGTCAGTTTCTGGTTATGATAATGTGTGTATTAACAGTGGTGAACCGATGGAGATTGGATCGGTGGCACCTCGCTCTCAAGAAAAAGACCGTCGTTTTTCGGAAGGCTTGTGTTTCTATTGCGGAAAATCTGGTCATTTGATTAAAGGCTGTGAGCTTCGTATGAAGAAAGAAAAAAAAATGGTCAGTCACGCCCGTATTGCCTGTTTAAATTCCAAGGGTGTATTTTTAGCTGCTTCCACGATTGCTCAGAAAAAATTGATGGAATTTCGGGTGTTTGTTGATTGCGGGTCTACACTGAATGTAATTGATGGGGGATTCGTGGAAAAACTCAATTTAAAACCTGAACCTTTATCATCCCCCATTGCTGTGGTTTCTGTGGATGGCTCCCCTTTGAAGAATATTACTCTCAAGGTCAGTGAATTTCCTCTCACTAGTAATGGTGTTCACCATGAGAAATTGGATTTGGTAGTGTTGAATAACTTGCCTTCTCCAGTAATATTGGGTTTGCCCTGGTTAAAATTTCACAATCCTGTACTGGATTGGTCTACCAGTGAAATTAAATCCTGGAGCCATAAATGTTATGACAAGTGTTGTAACGGGCGTATTGCAGCTTTGGATAGGGGAGAATTGCCTGTTCCTATTCAGGATTTTTGGAGAGTTTTTTCTGAGAAAGAATCGCAGGTTTTGCCTCCCCATAGAGACTATGATTGTTCTATTGAATTTGTCCCTGGAGCGACTCTTCCTAAGAGTCGTTTATTTAACCTTACTATTCCTGAGAGGAAGGCTTTGGAGGAATACATACAGACAAGCTTGGCCGCCGGTCACATTAGGCCCTCTAAGTCTCCTGTGGCGGTTGGATTTTTTTTTGTAAAAAAAAAGGACGGCGGTTTACGTCCTTGTCTGGATTTTCGTGAGATTAACAAAATTACGGTACGCAATCCTTACCCACTGCCATTGATTCCTGATCTGTTTAACCAGTTATTGGGGGCCAAGTGGTTCTCTAAAATTGACCTTAAGGGGGCATACAATCTGTTGCGCATGAAGGAGGGTGATGAATGGAAGACTGCTTTTAACACTCCTGTGGGTCATTTTGAGAATCTGGTTATGCCTTTTGGTCTTACTAATGCTCCTGCATTTTTTCAGAATCTGATTAATGACATCCTTAGACCTTTGATCGGTAAAAATGTGGTTGTGTATTTGGATGACATTTTGATTTATTCGCCAGATCTGGAGTCTCATTGGCGGAGCGTGCGTGAGGTATTACAGTTATTAATGGACAATTCGCTTTTTGCTAAGCTGGAGAAATGTGAGTTCGCTGTACAGAGAATTAGTTTTTTGGGCTACATTATCTCCAGCAAAGGTTTTGAGATGGATCCGGTTAAGGTTCAGGCTGTGCAGGAATGGCCTAGGCCTATTGGTTTGAAATCGATACAGAGGTTTTTGGGTTTCGCCAATTACTATAGAAAGTTCATAAAAAATTTTTCTAGTATTGTCAAACCTCTGACTGATCTCACCAGGAAAGGTGCTGATGCGGTTCAGTGGTCTTCTGAGGCCATTGAAGCTTTTGTGTATCTCAAGGAGAGGTTCACCTCTGCTCCCATCCTTATGCAGCCTGATGTTACTAGGCCGTTTTTGGTTGAGGTTGATGCTTCCTCTGTGGGGGTTGGCGCAGTATTGTCTCAGGATAACGGGGATGGATTACATCCCTGTGCCTTTTTTTCAAAAATTTTTTCGGAGACTGAATTGAATTACGATATTGGTAATCGGGAATTATTGGCTATTAAACTCGCATTTGAACACTGGCGCCACTTCTTGGAAGGTGCGGAATTTCCCGTTCAGGTTCTTACGGATCATAAAAATCTGATATATCTTGATGCTGCCAAGCGCCTGAATGCCCGTCAGGCTAGGTGGGCACTGTTTTTCTCGCGGTTTAATTTCTCCGTTACTTACATCCCTGGTACTAAGAATGTTAAGGCGGATGCCTTGTCTCGCAGTTTTTCTCCCATAGTCGGTGCTGAGAAAGAGGAAAACATTTTACAAGAAGGTGTTGTGATAGCTGCTTTAGACTCCGTTTTGGAAGATGAGATTCTTAAAGCTCAGGAGAATGCCCCATCTAACACTCCTCATGGGAGGTTGTTTGTGCCTGGGACCTTTAGGAGAGATTTGTTTGTTGAGTGTCACGAATCTCGGTTGGCAGGTCATCCCGGAATCTCTGAGACCAAGAGACTGGTGGGTCGCAGTTTTTGGTGGCCTGGATGGCAGAAGGAAGTCATTAAGTGGGTGCGCCAATGTACTATATGTGGTAGATCTAAGTCCTCACATACTCCTGCTGCGGGGTTGCTTTGTCCTTTGGAGGTCCCCAGTGCTCCTTGGACACATTTGGCTATGGACTTTATAACTGACCTTCCCCCCTCTGAGGGTTTTACTGTCATCTGGGTGGTCGTGGACCGTTTTAGCAAGATGTGTCACTTGGTTCCCTTCGTCAAACTGCCCTGCGCTAAAACTCTCGCTAAGGCCTTTGTCAAGGAAATTGTCAGACTTCATGGCGTTCCTACTGACATTGTTTCTGATAGGGGTCCTCAGTTCGTAGCTCGTTTTTGGCGTGCCTTTTGTGACAGGTTGGGAATTCATTTGTCGTTTTCGTCCGGATATCATCCTGAATCTAATGGCCAGACAGAAAGGAAAAACCAGGATGTTGAGCAGTTCTTGCGTTGTTTTGTGGCAGACAATCAAGAGGGGTGGTCTGAGTTTCTGCCACTTGCCGAATTTGCTCTGAACAATCATACATCTTCTTCTGCTGGTTGTTCGCCTTTTTTTTGTTGTTCTGGGAGACATCCGTCGTTTGGGTCGTTCTCCAAGTTGGGATCTGCCGTGCCTGAGGAGGAGAATTTTTCCGGTGATTTGGAAAGAGTTTGGACGGATGTGCGTGGTAATCTTCAGGAGGCCAACAGAAAATCTAAAGACTACTTTGATAGGAAACGACAGGAGGTTTTGTTCGCTGTTGGTGACATGGTTTGGTTGTCCTCTAGGAATCTGCGGTTGAGGATTCCTTCTAAGAAATTGGGTCCCAAGTTTGTAGGGCCCTTTAAGGTGCTTCAGGTTGTCAACCAATCTGCTGTTAGGTTGGAGGTTCCTACCTCCTGGAGAATTAATCCGGTCTTTCATGTCTCTCTGTTAAAAAAAGCTGTTGTGTCGGATGGTGACGCCTCTGCCTCTGTTCCTCCGGTGGTGGAGGACGGGGAATATGAAATTTCTCGCATCCTTGACTCTAGATGGTATAGAGGTAGTTTGCAGTATCTTGTGGCCTGGAAAGGTTTCGGACCCGAGGATAACTCTTGGGTGAGGTCAGATGATGTTTCCGCGTCCAGACTTATCAGAGCGTTTCACAGGAGATTTCCTGATAAGCCTGGTCCTAGGGGATCCGGAGGATCCTCTTAGAAGGGGGGGTACTGTTAGAACCTTGCTGTTAGGTTTTTTTTCCTTTGCTGGTCACATGACCTTGTTGGCCTATTTAGTCCTGCTCCGCCCTTCTGGCTTTGCTGGACTTCATTGTATATCTACTTTCTAGCTAGCCTGTGCTCTGTATCTAACTCTGTTAGTTTGCTTGGTCTACGGACCTCTATGTTCTATCTATTTTGTTTGTTCGTCTGTCTGCTACTATTTCTGTTAGGAGGTGTCCCATATTCCTCCCAGTCCTTAGTACTTGTAGGGATTCCCTCCCCACATCTATAGGTCTCCGTACAGACTAGATTAGGACTTAAGCAGGTCTGATCGCAGGATCAGGTTCCCTGTTACATCGTAGGGATTCAGCTGAGTCCTATAGTAGGGATAGATCTCCTCTCTTTCCTTAGCTTTGGTAGCAGAACATAACACTAGCTGTCCTTTCCATCGCCAAGAGTAGTGTGTTTTCTGCCACCGTAGGCAAAACAAAAAGGTTAATCCATTTGCTTATAATTTAGGAAATCTCATATTAATTTAATATTCACCTAATGTACTCCTCGAGATTTTGAACTGTTTTTGAACATGGGTATATGTTAAACCTACAGTATAATTTGTTCAAAATTTTTCAATACTGGCCACAAAGCAGGGAATGTGTCAAACTCACAAATAGGTAGAATTTACCTAAAATTTCCGTCTGCTAGCAGATTGTTGATATAATGGTCCCGCTGGTCTTTGAAAACTGTTTTGCATGACTTTTGAGCTGACAATACACAGGTTACAGCTACGGCCAATCCCTGGCTTCACCAGTGATGATACTATGCTGCATGAATGCATTGGCCATTGACAAGTCATATCTGTCCCGATGGTACTGTTGGGATCTAATTGCCGCAGGCTACTCTAACAAGGACCAGCAGGACAAATGGGCACGCGGCACTGGAAATTACGTGAAGATTTACAAGGCAAGTAATAATTTTGAGTGTTCCCTCCTCTGTGTCCATTTCTTAAAAATCCTATACAACTTAAAATGTACCTATAATTCATGCACAGAACATCATCTCTGCAGACTACTTAACAAAGGCTGATGGCATTACCTGAGTGGTGGGATTAGAAGCATGGATGATTTATAAGATAAGTAATAATTTTTGGTTCTTCAATACTCTTCGAACATTCATTTTTTACAAGTCCTGGAAAACTATTTAAAAAATGGACCTAAAGCTTATGTACAGAAAAATGGTCAGGCATATCTCATTCAATAACACAATACCAATGTATGAGTAAAAAATATGGTAACAAATCAGCTTTAGATATACATGATTAGACCATATTATAGACCTATAACAGATTTAGAGGCTTTAAAAAGGGTTACTTATACTACCTTGAGGAATAATCTTCAAAACTCTATTAATTTACCTCATCAAAAATGACAATGTCACTTTTTTGGATAATTCGGTCTTAAAATTTAAAAAATTAAAATTCTAAATCATTATTTTCAATTATTACCCTACTTTATTAAAAAAGACATGATTTACATTTAATTCTCAGCTACTTTTCCTAAATTATGAGCAAATAGATCGGCCACACTCAGCAAAAACATCTAAAAAACATCAGCCTCCTCCAGAACCCCTCTAGCTGTCCTTTCCATCACCAAGAGTAGTGTGTTTTCTGCCACCTTAGGCAAAACAAAAAGGTTAATCCATTTGCTTATAATTTAGGAAATCTCATATTAATTTAATATTCACCTAATGTACTCCTCGAGATTTTGAACTGTTTTTGAACATGGGTATATGTTAAACCTACAGTATAATTTGTTCAAAATTTTTCAATACTGGCCACAAAGCAGGGAATGTGTCAAACTCACAAATAGGTAGAATTTACCTAAAATTTCCGTCTGCTAGCAGATTGTTGATATAATGGTCCCGCTGGTCTTTGAAAACTGTTTTGCATGACTTTTGAGCTGACAATACACAGGTTACAGCTACGGCCAATCCCTGGCTTCACCAGTGATGATACTATGCTGCATGAATGCATTGGCCATTGACAAGTCATATCTGTCCCGATGGTACTGTTGGGATCTAATTGCCGCAGGCTACTCTAACAAGGACCAGCAGGACAAATGGGCACGCGGCACTGGAAATTACGTGAAGATTTACAAGGCAAGTAATAATTTTGAGTATTCCCTCCTCTGTGTCCATTTCTTAAAAATCCTATACAACTTAAAATGTACCTATAATTCATGCACAGAACATCATCTCTGCAGACTACTTAACAAAGGCTGATGGCATTACCTGAGTGGTGGGATTAGAAGCATGGATGATTTATAAGATAAGTAATAATTTTTGGTTCTTCAATACTCTTCGAACATTCATTTTTTACAAGTCCTGGAAAACTATTTAAAAAATGGACCTAAAGCTTATGTACAGAAAAATGGTCAGGCATATCTCATTCAATAACACAATATCAATGTATGAGTAAAAAATATGGTAACAAATCAGCTTTAGATATACATGATTAGAACATATTATAGACCTATAACAGATTTAGAGGCTTAAAATAGGGTTACTTATAATACCTTGAGGAATAATCTTTAAAACTCTATTAATTTACCTCATCAAAAATGACAATGTCAATTTTTTTGATAATTCGGTCTTAAAACTTAAAAAATTAAAATTTGAAATCTTTATTTTCAATCATTACTCTGCTTTATAAAAAAGACATGATTTACATTTAATTCTCAGCTACTTTTCCTAAATTATGAGCAAATAGATCGGCCACACTCAGCAAAAACATCTAAAAAACATCAGCCTCCTCCATATCCCCTCTAGCTGTCCTTTCCATCGCCAAGAGTAGTGTGTTTTCTGCCACCATAGGCAAAACAAAAAGGTTAATCCATTTGCTTATAATTTAGGAAATCTCATATTAATTTAAAATTCACCAAATGTACTCCTCGCGGTTTTGAACTGTTTTGTAATATGGGTATATGTTAAACCTACAGTATAATTTGTTGAAAATTTTTCAATACTGGCCACAAAGCAGGCAATGTGTCAAACTCACAAATAGGTAGAATTTACCTAAAATTTCCATCCGCTAGCAGATTGTTGATATAATGGTCCCGCTGGTCTTTAAAAACTGTTTTGCATGACTTTTGAGCTGACCATACACAGGTTACAGCTATGGCCAATCCCTGGCTTTACCAGTGATGATACTATGCTGCATAAATGCATTGGCCATTGACAAGTCATATCTGTCCCGATGGTACTGTTGGGATCTAATTGCCATAGGCTTTTCTAACAAGGACCAACAGGACAAATGGGCACGCGGCACTGGAAATTACGTGAAGGTTTACAAGTCAAGCAATAATTTTGAATATTCCCTCCTCTGTGTCCATTTCTTAAAAATCCTATACAACTTAAAATATACCTATAATTCATGCACAGAAGAAGATCACTGCAGAACACTTAACAAAGGCTGATGGCATTACCGGAGTGGCGGGATTAGAAGCATGGATGATTTATAAGATAAGTAATAATTTTTGGTTCTTCAATACTCTTTGAACTTTCATTTTTTACAAGTCCTGGAAAACTACTTAAAAAATGGACCTATAACTTATGTACAGAAAAATGGTCAGGCATATCTCATTCAATAACACAATACCAATGTATGAGTAAAAAATATGGTAACAAATCAGCTTTAGATATACATGATTAGAACATATTATGAACCTATAACAGATTTAGAGGCTTAAAAAAGGGTTACTTATACTACCTTGAGGAATAATCTTTAAAACTCTATTAATTTACCTCATCAAAAATGACAATGTCACTTTTTTTGATAATTTGGTCTTAAAACTTAAATAATTAAAATTCTAAATCTTTATTTTCAATCATTACTCTGCTTTATAAAAAAGACATGATTTACATTTAATTGTCATCTACATTTCCTAAATTATGAGCAAATAGATCGGCCACACTCAACAAAAACATCTAAAAAATATCAGCCTCCTCCATAACCCTTCTAGCTGTCCTTTCCATCACCAAGAGTAGTGTGTTTTCTGCCACCTTAGGCAAAAGAAAAAGGTTAATCCATTTGCGTATAATCGAGGAAATCTCATATTAATTTAATATTCACCTAATGTACTCCTCGAGTTTTTGAACTGTTTTGTAATATGGGTATATGTTAAACCTATAATTTGTTCAAAATTTTTCAACACTGGCCACAAAGCAGGGAATGTGTCAAACTCACAAATAGGTAGAATTTACCTAAAATTTCCGTCCGCTAGCAGATTGTGGATTTAATGGTCCCGCTGATCTTTGAAAACTGTTTTGCATGACTTTTGAGCTGACCATACACAGGTTACAGCTACTGCCAATCCCAGGCTTCACCAGTCATGATACTATGCTGCATAAATGCATTGGCCATTGACAAGTCATATCTGTCCCGATGGTACTGTTGGGATATAATTGTCACAGGCTACTCTAACAAGGACCAGCAGGACAAATGGTCACGCGGGACTGGAAATTACGTGAAGATTTACAAGGTAAGCAATAATTTTGAGTATTCCCTCCTCTGTGTCCATTTCTTAAAAATCCTATACAACTTAAAATGTACCTATAATTCATGCACAGAACAACATCACTGCAGACCACTTAACAAAGGCTGATGGCATTACCGGAGTGGCAGGATTAGAAGCATCGATGATTTATAAGATAAGTAATAATTTTTGGTTCTTCAATACTCTTTGAACATTAATTAATTACAAGTCCTGGAAAACTACTTAAAAAATGGACCTATTACTTATGTACAGAAAAATGGTCAGGCATATCTCATTCAATAACACAATATCAATGTATGTGTAAAAAATATGGTAACAAATAAGCTTTAGATATACATGATTAGAGCATACTATAGATCTATAACAGATTTAGAGGCTTAAAAAAGGGTTACTTATACTACCTTGAGGAACAATCGTTAAAACTCTATTAATTTGCCTCATCAAAATTGACAATGTCAATTTTTTTGATTATTTTGGTCTTAAAACTTAAAAAAATAAAATTCTAAATCTTTATTTTCAATCATTACTCTGCTTTATAAAAAAGACATGATTTACATTTAATTCTCAGCTACTTTTCCTAAATTATGAGCAAATATATCGGCCACACTCAGCAAAAATATCTAAAAAACATCAGCCTCCTCCATAACCCCTCTAGCTGTCCTTTCCATCACCAACAGTAGTGTGTTTTCTGCCACCTTAGGCAAAAGAAAAAGGTTAATCCATTTGCTTGTAATCGAGGAAATCTCATATTAATTTAATATTCACCTAATGTACTCCTCGAGGTTTTGAACTGTTTTGTAATATGGGTATATGTTAAACCTATAATTTGTTCAAAATTTTTCAACACTGGCCACAAAGCAGGGAATGTGTCAAACTCACAAATAGGTAGAATTTACCTAAAATTTCCATCAGCTAGCAGATTGTTGATATAATGGTCCCGCTGGTCTTTGAAAACTGTTTTTCATCACTTTTGAGCTGACCATACACAGGTTACAACTACGGCCAATCCCTGGCTTCACCAGTAATGATACTATGCTGCATAAATGCATTGGCCATTGACAAATCATATCTGTCCCGATGGTACTGTTGGGATCTAAATGCCGCAGTTTACTCTAACAAGGACCAGCAGGACAAATGGGCACGCGACACTGGAAATTTTGTGAAGATTTACAAGGCAAGTAATAATTTTGAGTATTCCCTCCTCTGTGTCAATTTCTTAAAAATCCTATACAACTTAAAATGTACTTATAATTCATGCACAGAACATCATCTCTGCAGACCACTTAACAAAGGCTGATGGCATTACCGGAGTGGCGGGATTAGAAGCATGGATGATTTATAAGATAAGTAATAATTTTTTGTTCTTCAATACTCTTTGAACATTCATTTTTAACAAGTCCTGGAAAACTACTTAAAAAATGGACCTATAATTTATGTACAGAAAAATGGTCAGGCATATCTCATTCAATAACACAATACCAATGTATGAGTAAAAAATATGGTAACAAATCAGCTTTAGGTATACATGATTAGAACATATTATAGACCTATAACAGATTTAGAGGCTTAAAAAAGGGTTACTTATACTACCTTGAGGAATAATCTTTAAAACTCTATTAATTTACCTCATCAAAAATGACAATGTCACTTTTTTTGATAATTTGGTCTTCAAACTTAAAAAATTAAAATTCTAAATCTTTATTTTCAATCATTACACTGCTTTATAAAAAAGACATGATTTACATTTAATTCTCAGCTACTTTTCCTAAATTATGAGCAAATAGATCGGCCACACTCAGCAAAAACATCTAAAAAACATCAGCCTCCTCCATAACCCCTCTAGCTGTCCTTTCCATCACCAAGAGTAGTGTGTTTTCTGCCACCTTAGGCAAAACAAAAAGGTTAATCCATTTGCTTATAATTCAGGAAATCTCATATTAATTTAATATTCACCTTATGTACTCCTCGAGCTTTTGAACTGTTTTGTAATATGGGTATATGTTAAACCTACAGTATAATTTGTTCAAAATTTTTCAATACTGGCCACAAAGCAGGGAATGTGTCAAACTCACAAATAGGTAGAATTTACCTAAAATTTCCGTCCGCTAGCAGATTGTTGATATAATTGTCACGCTGGTCTTTGAAAACTGTTTTGCATGACTTTTGAGCTGACAATACACAGGTTACAGCTACAGCCAATCCCTGACTTCACCAGTGATTATACTATGCTGCATGAATGCACTGGCCATTGACAAGTCATATCTGTCCCGATGGTACTGTTGGGATCTAATTGCCGCAGTTTACTCTAACAAGGACCAGCAGGACAAATGGGCACGCGGCACTGGAAATGACGTGAAGATTTACAAGGCAAGTAATAATTTTGAGTATTACCTCCTCTGTGTCCATTTCTTAAAAATCCTATACAACTTAAAATGTACTTATAATTCATGCACAGAACATCATCTCTGCAGACCACTTAACAAAGGCTGATGGCATTACCGGAGTGGCGGGATTAGAAGCATGGATTATTTATAAGATAAGTAATAATTTTTGGTTCTTCAATACTCTTTGAACATTCATTTTTTACAATTCCTGGAAAACAACTTAAAAAATGGACCTATAACTTATGTACAGAAAAATGGTCAGGCATATCTCATTCAATAACACAATACCAATGTATGAGTAAAAAATATGGTAACAAATCAGCTTTAGATATACATGATTAGAGCATATTACAGACCCATAACAGATTTAGAGGATTAAAAAAGGGTTACTTATTCTACCTTGATAAATAATCTTTAAAACTCTATTAATTTGCCTCATCAAAAATGACAATGTCACTTTTTTTGATAATTCGGTCTTAAAACTTAAATAATTAAAATTCTAAATCTTTATTTTCAATCATTACTCTGCTTTATAAAAAAGACATGATTTACATTTAATTGTCATCTACATTTTCTAAATTATGAGCAAATAGATCGGCCACACTCAACAAAAACATCTAAAAAACATCAGCCTCCTCCATAACCCCTCTAGCTGTCCTTTCCATCACCAAGAGTAGTGTGTTTTCTGCCACCTTAGGCAAAAGAAAAAGGTTAATCCATTTGCTTGTAATCGAGGAAATCTCATATTAATTTAATATTCACCTAATGTACTCCTCGAGGTTTTGAACTGTTTTGTAATATGGGTATATGTTAAACCTATAATTTGTTCAAAATTTTTCAACACTGGCCACAAAGCAGGGAATGTGTCAAACTCACAAATAGGTAGAATTTACCTAAAATTTCCGTCAGCTAGCAGATTGTTGATATAATGGTCCCGCTGGTCTTTGAAAACTGTTTTTCATCACTTTTGAGCTGACCATACACAGGTTACAGCTACGGCCAATCCCTGGCTTCACCAGTAATGATACTATGCTGCATAAATGCATTGGCCATTGACAAGTCATATCTGTCCCGATGGTACTGTTGGGATCTAAATGCCGCAGTTTACTCTAACAAGGACCAGCAGGACAAATGGGCACGCGACACTGGAAATTTTGTGAAGATTTACAAGGCAAGTAATAATTTTGAGTATTCCCTCCTCTGTGTCAATTTCTTAAAAATCCTATACAACTTAAAATGTACTTATAATTCATGCACAGAACATCATCTCTGCAGACCACTTAACAAAGGCTGATGGCATTACCGGAGTGGCGGGATTAGAAGCATGGATGATTTATAAGATAAGTAATAATTTTTTGTTCTTCAATACTCTTTGAACATTCATTTTTTACAAGTCCTGGAAAACTACTTAAAAAATGGACCTATAATTTATGTACAGAAAAATGGTCAGGCATATCTCATTCAATAACACAATACCAATGTATGAGTAAAAAATATGGTAACAAATCAGCTTTAGGTATACATGATTAGAACATATTATAGACCTATAACAGATTTAGAGGCTTAAAAAAGGGTTTCTTATACTACCTTGAGGAATAATCTTTAAAACTCTATTAATTTACCTCATCAAAAATGACAATGTCACTTTTTTTGATAATTTGGTCTTAAAACTTAAAAAATTAAAATTCTAAATCTTTATTTTCAATCATTACACTGCTTTATAAAAAAGACATGATTTACATTTAATTCTCAGCTACTTTTCCTAAATTAGGAGCATATAGATCGGCCACACTCAGCAAAAACATCTAAAAAACATCAGCCTCCTCCATAACCCCTCTAGCTGTCCTTTCCATCACCAAGAGTAGTGTGTTTTCTGCCACCTTAGGCAAAACAAAAAGGTTAATCCATTTGCTTATAATTCAGGAAATCTCATATTAATTTAATATTCACCTTATGTACTCCTCGAGCTTTTGAACTGTTTTGTAATATGGGTATATGTTAAACCTACAGTATAATTTGTTCAAAATTTTTCAATACTGGCCACAAAGCAGGGAATGTGTCAAACTCACAAATAGGTAGAATTTACCTAATATTTCCGTCCGCTAGCAGATTGTTGATATAATTGTCACGCTGGTCTTTGAAAACTGTTTTGCATGACTTTTGAGCTGACAATACACAGGTTACAGCTACGGCCAATCCCTGACTTCACCAGTGATTATACTATGCTGCATGAATGCATTGGCCATTGACAAGTCATATCTGTCCCGATGGTACTGTTGGGATCTAATTGCCGCAGTTTACTCTAACAAGGACCAGCAGGACAAATGGGCACGCGGCACTGGAAATGACGTGAAGATTTACAAGGCAAGTAATAATTTTGAGTATTACCTCCTCTGTGTCCATTTCTTAAAAATCCTATACAACTTAAAATGTACTTATAATTCATGCACAGAACATCATCTCTGCAGACCACTTAACAAAGGCTGATGGCATTACCGGAGTGGCGGGATTAGAAGCATGGATTATTTATAAGATAAGTAATAATTTTTGGTTCCTCAATACTCTTTGAACATTCATTTTTTACAATTCCTGGAAAACAACTTAAAAAATGGACCTATAACTTATGTACAGAAAAATGGTCAGGCATATCTCATTCAATAACACAATACCAATGTATGAGTAAAAAATATGGTAACAAATCAGCTTTAGATATACATGATTAGAGCATATAACAGACCCATAACAGATTTAGAGGATTAAAAAAGGGTTACTTATTCTACCTTGATAAATAATCTTTAAAACTCTATTAATTTGCCTCATCAAAAATGACAATGTCACTTTTTTTGATAATTCGGTCTTAAAACTTAAATAATTAAAATTCTAAATCTTTATTTTCAATCATTACTCTGCTTTATAAAAAAGACATGATTTACATTTAATTGTCATCTACATTTTCTAAATTATGAGCAAATGGATCGGCCACACTCAAGAAAAACATCTAAAAAACATCAGCCTCCTCCATAACCCCTCTAGCTGTCCTTTCTATCACCAAGAGTAGTGTGTTTTCTGCCACCTTAGGCAAAAGAAAAAGGTTAATCCATTTGCTTGTAATCGAGGAAATCTCATATTAATTTAATATTCACCTAATCTACTCCTCGAGGTTTTGAACTGTTTTGTAATATGGGTATATGTTAAACCTATAATTTGTTCAAAATTTTTCAACACTGGCCACAAAGCAGGGAATGTGTCAAACTCACAAATAGGTAGAATTTACCTAAAATTTCCGTCAGCTAGCAGATTGTTGATATAATGGTCCCGCTGGTCTTTGAAAACTGTTTTTCATCACTTTTGAGCTGACCATACACAGGTTACAGCTACGGCCAATCCCTGGCTTCACCAGTAATGATGCTATGCTGCAAAAATGCATTGGCCATTGACAAGTCATATCTGTCCCGATGGTACTGTTGGGATCTAAATGCCGCAGTTTACTCTAACAAGGACCAGCAGGACAAATGGGCACGCGACACTGGAAATTTTGTGAAGATTTACAAGGCAAGTAATAATTTTGAGTATTCCCTCCTCTGTGTCAATTTCTTAAAAATCCTATACAACTTAAAATGTACTTATAATTCATGCACAGAACATCATCTCTGCAGACCACTTAACAAAGGCTGATGGCATTACCGGAGTGGCGGGATTAGAAACATGGATGATTTATAAGATAAGTAATAATTTTTTGTTCTTCAATACTCTTTGAACATTCATTTTTTACAAGTCCTGGAAAACTACTTAAAAAATGGACCTATAATTTATGTACAGAAAAATGGTCAGGCATATCTCATTCAATAACACAATACCAATGTATGAATAAAAAATATGGTAACAAATCAGCTTTAGGTATACATGATTAGAACATATTATAGACCTATAACAGATTTAGAGGCTTAAAAAAGGGTTACTTATACTACCTTGAGGAATAATCTTTAAAACTCTATTAATTTACCTCATCAAAAATGACAATGTCACTTTTTTTGATAATTTGGTCTTCAAACTTAAAAAATTAAAATTCTAAATCTTTATTTTCAATCATTACACTGCTTTATAAAAAAGACATGATTTACATTTAATTCTCAGCTACTTTTCCTAAATTATGAGCAAATAGATCGGCCACACTCAGCAAAAACATCTAAAAAACATCAGCCTCCTCCATAACCCCTCTAGCTGTCCTTTCCATCACCAACAGTAGTGTGTTTTCTGCCACCTTAGGCAAAACAAAAAGGATAATCCATTTGCTTATAATTTAGGAAATCTCATATTCATTTAATATTCACCTAATGCACTCCTCGAGGTTTTGAACTGTTCTGTAATATGGGTATATATTCAACCTAGAGTATAATTTGTTGAAAATTTTTCAATACTGGCCACAAAGCAGGGAATGTGTCAAACTCACAAATAGGTAGAATTTACCTAAAATTTCCGTCCGCTAGCAGATTGTTGATATAATGGTCCCGCTGGTCTTTGAAAACTGTTTTGCATGACTTTTGAGCTGACCATACACAGGTTACAGCTACGGCCAATCCCTGGCTTCACCAGTGATGATACTATGCTGCATAAATGCATTGGCCATTGAGAAGTCATATCTGTCCCGATGGTACTGTTGGGATCTAATTGCCACAGGCTTTTCTAACAAGGACCAGCAGCACAAATGGGCACGCGGCACTGGAAATTACGTGAAGATTTACAAGGCAAGTAATAATTTTGAGTATTCCCTCCTCTGTGTCCATTTCTTAAAAATCCTATACAACTTAAAATGTACCTATAATTCATGCACAGAACATCATCACTGCAGGCCACTTAACAAACATTGATGGCATTACCGGAGTGGCGGGATTAGAAGCATGGATGATTTATAAGATAAGTAATAATTTCTGGTTCTTCAATACTCTTTGAACTTTCATTTTTTACAAGTCCTGGAAAACTACTTAAAAAATGGACCTATAACTTATGTACAGAAAAATGGTCAGGCATATCTCATTCAATAACACAATACCAATGTATGAGTAAAAAATATGGTAACAAATCAGCTTTAGATATACATGATTAGAACATATTATAAACCTATAACAGATTTAGAGGCTTAAAAAAGGGTTACTTATACTACCTTGAGGAATAATCTTTAAAACTCTATTAATTTACCTCATCAAAAATGACAATGTCACTTTTTTTGATAATTCGGTCTTAAAACTTAAATAATTAAAATTCTAAATCTTTATTTTCAATCATTACTCTGCTTTATAAAAAAGACATGATTTACATTTAATTGTCATCTACATTTCCTAAATTATGAGCAAATAGATCGGCCACACTCAACAAAAACATCTAAAAAATATCAGCCTCCTCCATAACCCCTCTAGCTGTCCTTTCCATCACTAAGAGTAGTGTGTTTTCTGCCACCTTAGGCAAAAGAAAAAGGTTAATCCATTTGCTTATAATCGAGGAAATCTCATATTAATTTAATATTCACCTAATGTACTCCTCGAGGTTTTGAACTGTTTTGTAATATGGGTATATGTTAAACCTATAATTTGTTCAAAATTTTTCAACACTGGCCACAAAGCAGGGAATGTCTCAAACTCACAAATAGGTAGAATTTACCTAAAATTTCCGTCCGCTAGCAGATTGTGGATTTAATGGTCCCGCTGGTCTTTGAAAACTGTTTTGCATGACTTTTGAGCTGACCATACACAGGTTACAGCTACGGCCAATCCCTGGCTTCACCAGTCATGATACTATGCTGCATAAATGCATTGGCCATTGAAAAGTCATATCTGTCCCGATGGTACTGTTGGGATATAATTGTCACAGGCTACTCTAACAAGCACCAGCAGGACAAATGGGCACGCGGCACTGGAAATTACGTGAAGATTTACAAGGTAAGCAGTAATTTTGAGCATTCCCTCCTCTGTGTCCATTTCTTAAAAATCCTATACAACTTAAAATGTACCTATAATTCATGCACAGAAGAACATCTCTGCAGACCACTTAACAAAGGCTGATGGCATTACCGGAGTGGCGGGATTAGAAGCATGGACGATTTATCAGATAAGTAATAATTTTTGGTTCTTCAATACTCTTTGAACATTAATTAATTACAAGTCCTGGAAAACTACTTAAAAAATGGACCTATTACTTATGTACAGAAAAATGGTCAGGCATATCTCATTCAATAACACAATATCAATGTATGAGTAAAAAATATGGTAACAAATCAGCTTTAGATATACATGATTAGAGCATACTATAGATCTATAACAGATTTAGAGGCTTAAAAATGGGTTACTTATACTACCTTGAGGAACAATCGTTAAAACTCTATTAATTTGCCTCATCAAAAATGACAATGTCACTTTTTTTGATTATTTTGGTATTAAAACTAAAAAAAAATAAAATTCTAAATCTTTATTTTCAATCATTACACTGCTTTATAAAAAAATACATGATTTACATTTAATTCTCATCTACTTTTCCTAAATTATGAGCAAATAGATCAGCCACACTCAGCAAAAACATCTAAAAAACATCAGCCTCCTCCATAACCCCTCTAGCTGTCCTTTCCATCACCAAGAGTAGTGTGTTTTCTGCCACCTTAGGCAAAACAAAAAGGTTAATCCATTTGCTTATAATTTAGGAAATCTCAAATTAATTTAATATTCACCTAATGTACTCCTCGAGGTTTTGAACTGTTTTGTAATATGGGTATATGTTAAACTTATAATTTGTTCAAAATTTTTCAATACTGGCCACAAAGCAGGGAATGTGTCAAACTCACAAATAGGTAGAATTTACCTAAAATTTCCGTCCGCTAGCAGATTGTTGATATAATGGTCCCGCTGGTCTTTGAAAACTGTTTTGCATGACTTTTGAGCTGACCATACACAGGTTACAGCTACGGCCAATCCCTGGCTTCGCCAGTGATGATACTATGCTGCATAAATGCATTGGCCATTGACAAGTCATATCTGTCCCGATGGTACTGTTGGGATCTAATTGCCACAGGCTTTTCTAACAAGGACCAACAGGACAAATGGGCACGCGGCACTGGAAATTACGTGAAGGTTTACAAGTCAAGCAATAATTTTGAGTATTCCCTCCTCTGTGTCCATTTCTTAAAAATCCTATACAACTTAAAATGTACCTATAATTCATGCACAGAAGAACATCACTGCAGAACACTTAACAAAGGCTGATGGCATTACCGGAGTGGCGGGATTAGAAGCATGGATGATTTATAAGATAAGTAATAATTTTTGGTTCTTCAATACTCTTTGAACTTTCATTTTTTACAAGTCCTGGAAAACTACTTAAAAAATGGACCTATAACTTATGTACAGAAAAATGGTCAGGCATATCTCATTCAATAACACAATACCAATGTATGCGTAAAAAATATGGTAACAAATCAGCTTTAGATATACATGATTAGAACATATTATCAACCTAGAACAGATTTAGAGGCTTAAAAAAGGGTTACTTATACTATCTTGAGGAATAATTGTTAAAACTCTATTAATTTGCCTCATCAAAAATGACAATGTCACTTTTTTTGATTATTTTGGTCTTAAAACTTAAAAAAATAAAATTCTAAATCTTTATTTTCAATCATTACTCTGCTTTATAAAAAAGACATGATTTACATTTAATTCTCAGCTACTTTTCCAAAATTATGAGCAAATAGATCGGCCACACTCAGCAAAAACATCTAAAAAACATCAGCCTCCTCCATAACCCCTCTAGCTGTCCTTTCCATCACCAAGAGTAGTGTGTTTTCTGCCACCTTAGGCAAAACAAAAAGGTTAATCCATTTGCTTATAATTTAGGAAATCTCAAATTAATTTAACATTCACCTAATGTACTCCTCGAGATTTTGAATTGTTTTGTAATATGGGTATTTGTTAAACCTATAATTTGTTCAAAATTTTTCAATACTGGCCACAAAGCAGGGAATGTGTCAAACTCACAAATAGGTAGAATTTACGTAAAATTTCCGTCAGCTAGCATATTGTTGATATAATGGTCCCGCTGGTCTTTGAAAACTGCTTTGCATGACTTTTGAGCTGACCATACACAGGTTACAGCTACGGCCAATCCCTGGCTTCACCAGTGATGATACTATGCTGCATAAATGCATTGGCCATTGACAAGTCATATCTGTCCCGATGGTACTGTTGGGATGTAATTGCCACAGGCTTTCCTAACAAGGACCAGCAGGACAAATGGGCACGCGGCACTGGAAATTACGTGAAGATTTACAAGGCAAGTAATAATTTTGAGTATTCCCTACTCTGTGTCCATTTCTTAAAAATCCTATACAACTTAAAATGTACCTATAATTCATGCACAGAAGAAGATCAATGCAGAACACTTAACAAAGGCTGATGGCATTACCGGAGTGGCGGGATTAGAAGCATGGATGATTTATAAGATAAGTAATAATTTCTGGTTCTTCAATACTCTTTGAACTTTAATTTTTTACAAGTCCTGGAAAACTACTTAAAAAATGGACCTATTACTTATGTACAGAAAAATGATCAGGCATATCTCATTCAATAACACAATACCAATGTATGAGTAAAAAATATGGTAACAAATCATCTTTAGATATACATGATTAGAACATATTATAGATCTATAACAGATTTAGAGGCTTAAAAAAGGGTTACTTATACTACCTTGAGGAACAATAGTTAAAACTCTATTAATTTGCCTCATCAAAAATGACAGTCACTTTTTATGATTATTTTGGTCTTAAAACTTAAAAAAATAAAATTCTAAATCTTTATTTTCAATCATTACTCTGCTTTATAAAAAAGACATGATTTACATGTAATTGTCATCTACATTTCCTAAATTATGAGCAAATAGATCGGCCACACTCAGCAAAAACAACTAAAAAACATCAGCCTCCTCCATAACCCCTCTAGCTGTCCTTTCCATCACCAAGAGTTGTGTGCTTTCTGCCACCTTAGGCAAAACAAAAAGGTTAATCCATTTGCTTATAATTTAGGAAAACTCATATTAATTTAATATTCACCTAATGTACTCCTCGAGGTTTTGAACTGTTTTGTAAAATGGGTATTTGTTAAACCTATAATTTGTTCAAAATTTTTCAATACTGGCCACAAAGCAGGGAATGTGTCAAACTCACAAATAGGTAGAATTTACCTAAAACTTCCGTCCGCTAGCAGATTGTTGATATAATGGTCCCGCTGGTCTTTGAAAACTGTTTTGCATGACTTTTGAGCGGACCATACACAGGTTACAGCTACGGCCAATCCCTGGCTTCACCAGTGATGATACTATGCTGCATAAATGCATTGGCCATTGACAAGTCATATCTGTCCCGATGGTACTGTTGGGATCTAATTGCCACAGGCTTTTCTAACAAGGACTAGCAGGACAAATGGGCATGCGGCAGTGGAAATTACATGAAGGTTTACAAGTCAAGCAATAATTTTGAGTATTCCCTCCTCTGTGTCCAATTCTTAAAAATCCTATACAACTTAAAATGTACCTATAATTCATGCACAGAAGAACATCACTGCAGAACACTTAACAAAGGCTGATGGCATTACCGTAGTGGCGGGATTAGAAGCATGGATGATTTATAAGATAAGTAATAATTTTTGGTTCTTCAATACTCTTTGAACTTTCATTTTTTACAAGTCCTGGAAAACTACTTAAAAAATGGACCTATAACTTATGTACAGAAAAATGGTCAGGCATATCTCATTCAATAACACAATACCAATGTATGAGTAAAAAATATGGTAACAAATCAGCTTTAGATATACATGATTAGAACATATTATCAACCTAGAACAGATTTAGAGGCTTAAAAAAGGGTTACTTATACTATCTTGAGGAATAATTGTTAAAACTCTATTAATTTGCCTCATCAAAAACGACAATGTCACTTTTTTTGATTATTTTGGTCTTAAAACTTAAAAAAATAAAATTCTAAATCTTTATTTTCAATCATTACTCTGCTTTATAAAAAAGACATGATTTACATTTAATTCTCAGCTACTTTTCCTAAATTATGAGCAAATAGATCGGCCACACTCAGCAAAAACATCTAAAAAACATCAGCCTCCTCCATAACCCCTCTAGCTGTCCTTTCCATCACCAAGAGTAGTGTGTTTTCTGCCACCTTAGGCAAAACAAAAAGGTTAATCCATTTGCTTATAATCGAGGAAATCTCATATTAATTTAATATTCACCTAATGTACTCCTCAAGGTTTTGAACTGTTTTGTAATATGGGTATATGTTAAACCTATAATTTGTTCAAAATTTTTCAACACTGGCCACAAAGCAGGGAATGTGTCAAATTCACAAATAGGTAGAATTTACCTAAAATTTCCGTCCGCTAGCAGATTGTTGATATAATGGTCCCGCTGGTCTTTGAAAACTGTTTTTTATCACTTTTGAGCTTACCATACACAGGTTACAGCTACGGCCAATCCCTGGCTTCACCAGTGATGATACTATGCTGCATAAATGCAGTGGCCATTGACAAGTCATATCTGTCCCGATGGTACTGTTGAGATCTAATTGCCACAGGCTACTCTAACAAGGACCAGCAGGACAAATGGGCACGCGGCACTGGAAATTACGTGAAGGTTTACAAGTCAAGCAATAGTTTTGAGTATTCCCTCCTCTGAGTCCATTTCTTAAAAATCCTATAGAACTTAAAATGTACCTATAATTCATGCACAGAAGAACATCA
The DNA here is from genome assembly GCF_046119375.1 of Phyllobates terribilis. Taxonomy (NCBI): domain Eukaryota; kingdom Metazoa; phylum Chordata; class Amphibia; order Anura; family Dendrobatidae; genus Phyllobates; species Phyllobates terribilis. Next base: position 209,998,879 of record NW_027362761.1, on the reverse strand, counting down.
CTGCAGAACACTTAACAAAGGCTGATGGCATTACCGTAGTGGCGGGATAAGAAGCATGGATGATTTGTAAGATAAGTAATAATTTTTGGTTCTTCAATACTCTTTGAACTTTCAGTTTTTACAAGTCCTGGAAAACTACTTAAAAAATGGACCTATAACTTATGTACAGAAAAATGGTCAGGCATATCTCATTCAATAACACAATACCAATGTATGAGTAAAAAATATGGTAACAAATCAGCTTTAGATATACATGATTAGAACATATTATAAACCTATAACAGATTTAGAGGCTTAAAAAAGGGTTACTTATACTACCTTGAGGAAAAATCTTTAAAACTCTATTAATTTACCTCATCAAAAATGACAATGTCACTTTTTTTGATAATTCGGTCTTAAAACTTAAATAATTAAAATTCTAAATCTTTATTTTCAATCATTACTCTGCTTTTTAAAAAAGACATGATTTACATTTAATTCTCAGCTACTTTTCCTAAATTATGAGCAAATAAATTGGCCACACTCAGCAAAAACATCTAAAAAACATCAGCCTCCTCCATAACCCCTCTAGCTGTCCTTTCCATCACCAAGAGTAGTGTGTTTTCTGCCACCTTAGGCAAAACAAAAAGGTTAATCCATTTGCTTATAATTTAGGAAATCTCATATTAATTTAATATTCACCTAATGTACTCCTCGAGGTTTTGAACTGCTTTGTAATATGGGTATATGTTAAACCTATAGTTTGTTCAATATTTTTCAATACTGGCCACAAAGCAGGGAATGTGTCAAACTCACAAATAGGTAGAATTTACCTAAAATTTCCGTCCGCTAGCAGATTGTTCATATAATCGTCCCGCTGGTCTTTTCAAACTGTTTTGCATGACTTTTGAGCTGACCATACACAGGTTACAGCTACGGCCAATCCCTGGCTTCACCAGTTATGATACTATGCTGCATAAATGCATTGGCTATTGACAAGTCATATCTGTCCCGATGGTACTGTTGGGATCAAATTGCCACAGGCTACTCTAACAAGGACCAGCAGGACAAATGGGCATGCGGCACTGGAAATTACGTGAAGATTTACAAGGCAAGTAATAATTTTGAGTATTCCCTCCTCTGTGTCCATTTCTTAAAAATCCTATACAACTTAAAATGTAGCTATATTTCATTCACAGAACATCATCACTGCAGACCACTTAACAAAGGCTGATGGCATTACCGGAGTGGCGGGATTAGAAGCATGGATGATTTATAAGATAAGTAATAATTTTTGGTTCTTCAATACTCTTTGAACATTAATTTTTTACAAGTCCTGGAAAACTACTTAAAAAATGGACCTATTACTTCTGTACAGAAAAATGGTCAGGCATATCTCATTCAATAACACAATATCAATGTATGAGTAAAAAATATGGTAACAAATCAGCTTTAGATATACATGATTAGAACATATTATAGACCTATAACAGATTTAAAGGCTTAAAAAAGGGTTACTTATACTACCTTGAGGAATAATCATTAAATCTCTATTAATTTACCTCATCAAAAATGACAATGTCACTTTTTTTGATTATTTCGGTCTTAAAACTTAAAAAATTAAAATTCTAAATCTTTATTTTCAATCAATACTCTGCTTTTTAAAAAAGACATGATTTACATTTAATTCTCAGCTACTTTTCCTAAATTATGAGCAAATAAATCGGCCACACTCAGCAAAAACATCTAAAAAGCATCAGCCTCCTCCATAACCCCTCTAGCTGTCCTTTCCATCACCAAGAGTAGTGTGTTTTCTGCCACCTTAGGCAAAACAAAAAGGTTAATCCATTTGCTTATAATTTAGGAAATCTCATATTAATTTAACATTCACCTAATGTACTCCTCGAGCTTTTGAACTGTTTTGTAATATGGGTATTTGTTAAACCTATAATTTGTTCAAAATTTTTCAATACTGGCCACAAAGCAGGGAATGTGTCAAACTCACAAATAGGTAGAATTTACCTAAAATTTCCGTCCGCTAGCAGATTGTTGATATAATGGTCCCGCTGGTCTTTGAAAACTGTTTTGCTTGACTTTTGAGCTGACCATACACAGGTTACAGCTACGGCCAATCCCTGGCTTCACCAGTGATGATACTATGCTGCATAAATGCAGTGGCCATTGACAAGTCATATCTGTCCCGATGGTACTGTTGAGATCTAATTGCCACAGGCTACTCTAACAAGGACCAGCAGGACAAATGGGCACGCGGCACTGGAAATTACGTGAAGGTTTACAAGTCAAGCAATAGTTTTGAGTATTCCCTCCTCTGAGTCCATTTCTTAAAAATCCTATAGAACTTAAAATGTACCTATAATTCATGCACAGAAGAACATCACTGCAGAACACTTAACAAAGGCTGATGGCATTACCGTAGTGGCGGGATAAGAAGCATGGATGATTTGTAAGATAAGTAATAATTTTTGGTTCTTCAATACTCTTTGAACTTTCAGTTTTTACAAGTCCTGGAAAACTACTTAAAAAATGGACCTATAACTTATGTACAGAAAAATGGTCAGGCATATCTCATTCAATAACACAATACCAATGTATGAGTAAAAAATATGGTAACAAATCAGCTTTAGATATACATGATTAGAACATATTATAAACCTATAACAGATTTAGAGGCTTAAAAAAGGGTTACTTATACTACCTTGAGGAAAAATCTTTAAAACTCTATTAATTTACCTCATCAAAAATGACAATGTCACTTTTTTTGATAATTCGGTCTTAAAACTTAAATAATTAAAATTCTAAATCTTTATTTTCAATCATTACTCTGCTTTTTAAAAAAGACATGATTTACATTTAATTCTCAGCTACTTTTCCTAAATTATGAGCAAATAAATTGGCCACACTCAGCAAAAACATCTAAAAAACATCAGCCTCCTCCATAACCCCTCTAGCTGTCCTTTCCATCACCAAGAGTAGTGTGTTTTCTGCCACCTTAGGCAAAACAAAAAGGTTAATCCATTTGCTTATAATTTAGGAAATCTCATATTAATTTAATATTCACCTAATGTACTCCTCGAGGTTTTGAACTGCTTTGTAATATGGGTATATGTTAAACCTATAGTTTGTTCAATATTTTTCAATACTGGCCACAAAGCAGGGAATGTGTCAAACTCACAAATAGGTAGAATTTACCTAAAATTTCCGTCCGCTAGCAGATTGTTCATATAATCGTCCCGCTGGTCTTTTCAAACTGTTTTGCATGACTTTTGAGCTGACCATACACAGGTTACAGCTACGGCCAATCCCTGGCTTCACCAGTTATGATACTATGCTGCATAAATGCATTGGCTATTGACAAGTCATATCTGTCCCGATGGTACTGTTGGGATCAAATTGCCACAGGCTACTCTAACAAGGACCAGCAGGACAAATGGGCATGCGGCACTGGAAATTACGTGAAGATTTACAAGGCAAGTAATAATTTTGAGTATTCCCTCCTCTGTGTCCATTTCTTAAAAATCCTATACAACTTAAAATGTAGCTATATTTCATTCACAGAACATCATCACTGCAGACCACTTAACAAAGGCTGATGGCATTACCGGAGTGGCGGGATTAGAAGCATGGATGATTTATAAGATAAGTAATAATTTTTGGTTCTTCAATACTCTTTGAACATTAATTTTTTACAAGTCCTGGAAAACTACTTAAAAAATGGACCTATTACTTATGTACAGAAAAATGGTCAGGCATATCTCATTCAATAACACAATATCAATGTATGAGTAAAAAATATGGTAACAAATCAGCTTTAGATATACATGATTAGAACATATTATAGACCTATAACAGATTTAAAGGCTTAAAAAAGGGTTACTTATACTACCTTGAGGAATAATCATTAAATCTCTATTAATTTACCTCATCAAAAATGACAATGTCACTTTTTTTGATTATTTCGGTCTTAAAACTTAAAAAATTAAAATTCTAAATCTTTATTTTCAATCAATACTCTGCTTTTTAAAAAAGACATGATTTACATTTAATTCTCAGCTACTTTTCCTAAATTATGAGCAAATAAATCGGCCACACTCAGCAAAAACATCTAAAAAGCATCAGCCTCCTCCATAACCCCTCTAGCTGTCCTTTCCATCACCAGGAGTAGTGTGTTTTCTGCCACCTTAGGCAAAACAAAAAGGTTAATCCATTTGCTTATAATTTAGGAAATCTCATATTAATTTAATATTCACCTAATGTACTCCTCAAGGTTTTGAACTGTTTTGTAATATGGGTATATGTTAAACCTATAATTTGTTCAAAATTTTTCAATACTGGCCACAAAGCAGGGAATGTGTCAAACTCACAAATAGGTAGAATTTACCTAAAATTTCCATCCGCTAGCAGATTGTTCATATAATGGTCCCGCTGGTCTTTTCAAACTGTTTTGCATGACTTTTGAGCTGACCATACACAGGTTACAGCTACGGCCAATCCCTGGCTTCACCAGTTATGATACTATGCTGCATAAATGCATTGGCTATTGACAAGTCATATCTGTCCCGATGGTACTGTTGGGATCAAATTGCCACAGGCTACTCTAACAAGGACCAGCAGGACAAATGGGCACGCGGCACTGGAAATTACGTGAAGATTTACAAGGCAAGTAATAATTTTGAGTATTCCCTCCTCTGTGTCCATTTCTTAAAAATCCTATACAACTTAAAATGTAGCTATATTTCATTCACAGAACATCATCACTGCAGACCACTTAACAAAGGCTGATGGCATTACCGGAGTGGCGGGATTAGAAGCATGGATGATTTATAAGATAAGTAATAATTTTTGGTTCTTCAATACTCTTTGAACATTAATTTTTTACAAGTCCTGGAAAACTACTTAAAAAATGGACCTATTACTTATGTACAGAAAAATGGTCAGGCATATCTCATTCAATAACACAATACCAATGTATGAGTAAAAAATATGGTAACAAATCAGCTTTAGATATACATGATTAGAACATATTATAGACCTATAACAGATTTAAAGGCTTAAAAAAGGGTTACTTATACTACCTTGAGGAATAATCATTAAATCTCTATTAATTTACCTCATCAAAAATGACAATGTCACTTTTTTTGATTATTTCGGTCTTAAAACTTAAAAAATTAAAATTCTAAATCTTTATTTTCAATCAATACTCTGCTTTTTAAAAAAGACATGATTTACATTTAATTCTCAGCTACTTTTCCTAAATTATGAGCAAATAGATCGGCCACACTCAGCAAAAACATCTAAAAAATATCAGCCTCCTCCATAACCCCTCTAGCTGTCCTTTCCATCACCAAGAGTAGTGTGTTTTCTGCCATCTTAGGCAAAACAAAAAGGATAATCCATTTGCTTATAATTTAGGAAATCTCATATTAATTTAATATTCACCTAATGTACTCCTCGAGGTTTTGAACTGTTTTGTAATATGGGTATATGTTAAACCTATAATTTGTTCAAAATTTTTCAATACTGGCCACAAAGCAGGGAATGTGTCAAACTCACAAATAGGTAGAATTTACCTAAAATTTCCGTCCGCTAGCAGATTGTTGATATAATGGTCCAACTGGTCTCTGAAAACTGTTTTGCATGACTTTTGAGCTGAACATACACAGGTTACAGCTACGGCCAATCCCTGGCTTCACCAATGATGATACTATGCTGCATAAATGCATTGGCCATTGACAAGTCATATCTGCCCCGATGATACTGTTGGGATCTAATTTCCGCAGGATACTCTAACAAGGACCAGAAGGACAAATGGGCACGCGGCAGTGGAAATTCTGTGAAGATTTACAAGGCAAGTAATAATTTTGAGTATTCCCTCCTCTGTGTCCATTTCTTAAAAATACTATACAACTTAAAATGTACCTATAATTCATGCACAGAACATCATCACTGAGACCACTTAACAAAGGCTGATGGCATTACCGGAGTGGCAGGATTAGAAGCATGGATGATTTATAAGATAAGTAATAATTTTTGGTTCTTCAATACTCTTTGAACATTAATTTTATACAAGTCCTGGAAAACTACTTAAAAAATGGACCTATTACTTATGTACAGAAAAATGGTCAGGCATATCTCATTCAATAACACAATACCAATATATGAGTAAAAAATATGGTAACAAATCAGCTTTAGATATACATGATTAGAACATATTATAGACCTATAACAGATTTAGAGGCTTAAAAAGGGGTTACTTATACTACCTTGAGGAATAATCACTAAAACTCTATTAATTTACCTCATCAAAAATGACAATGTCACTTTTTTTGATTATTACGGTCTTAAAACTTAAAAAATTAACATTCTATATCTTTATTTTCAATCTTTACTCTGCTTTATAAAAAAGACGTGATTTACATTTAATTCTCAGCTACTTTTCCTAAATTATGAGCAAATAGATCGGCCACACTCAGCAAAACATCTAAAAAACATCAGCCTCCTCCATAACCCCGCTAGCTGTCCTTTCCATCACCAAGAGTACTGTGTTTTCTGCCACCTTAGGCAAAACAAAAAGGTTAATCCATTTGCTTATAATTTAGGAAATCTCATATTAATTTAATATTCACCTAATGTACTCCTCGAGGTTTTGAACTGGCTTGTAATATGGGTATATGGTAAACCTAAAATTTGGTCAATATTTTTTAATACTGGCCACAAAGCAGGGAATGTGTCAAACTCACAAATAGGTAGAATTTACCTAAAATTTCCGTCCGCTAGCAGATTGTTGATATAATGGTCCAGATGGTCTTTGAAAACTGTTTTGCATGACTTTTGAGCTGACTATACACAGGTTACAGCTACGGCCAATCCCTGGCTTCACCAGTGATGATACTATGCTGCATAAATGCATTGGCCATTGACAAGTCATATCTTTCCCGATGGTACTGTTGGGATCTAATTGCCGCAGGCTACTCTAACAAGGACCAGCAGGACAAATGGGCACGACGCACTGGAAATTACATGAAGATTTTCAAGTCAAGCAATAATTTTGAGTATTCCCTCCTCTGTGTCCATTTCTTAAAAATCCTATACAACTTAAAATGTACCTATAATTCATGCACAGAACATCATCACTGCAGACCACTTAACAAAGGCTGATGGCATTACCGGAGTGGCGGGATTAGAAGCATGGATGATTTATAAGATAAGTAATAATTTTTGGTTCTTCAATACTCTTTGAACATTAATTTTTTACAAGTCCTGGAAAACTACTTAAAAAATGGACATATTACTTATGTGCAGAAAAATGGTCAGGCATATCTCATTCAATAACACAATACCAATGTATGAGTAAAAAATATGGTAACAAATCAGCTTTAGATATACATGATTAGAACATATTATAGACCTATAACAGATTTAGAGGCTTAAAAAAGGGTTACTTATACTACCATGAGGAATAATCATTAAAACTCTATTAATTTACCTCATCAAAAATGACAATGTCACTTTTTTTGATTATTTCGGTCTTTAAACTTAAAGAATTAAAATTCTAAATCTTTATTTTCAATCATTACTCTGCTTTATAAAAAAGACATGATTTACATTTAATTCTCAGCTACTTTTCCTAAATTATGAGCAAATAGATCGGCCACACTCAGCAAAAACATCTAAAAAATATCAGCCTCCTCCATAACCCCTCTAGCTGTCCTTTCCATCACCAAGAGTAGTGTGTTTTCTGCCATCTTAGGCAAAACAAAAAGGATAATCCATTTGCTTATAATTTAGGAAATCTCATATTAATTTAATATTCACCTAATGTACTCCTCGAGGTTTTGAACTGTTTTGTAATATGGGTATATGTTAAACCTATAATTTGTTCAAAATTTTTCAATACTGGCCACAAAGCAGGGAATGTGTCAAACTCACAAATAGGTAGAATTTACCTAAAATTTCCGTCCGCTAGCAGATTGTTGATATAATGGTCCAACTGGTCTCTGAAAACTGTTTTGCATGACTTTTGAGCTGAACATACACAGGTTACAGCTACGGCCAATCCCTGGCTTCACCAATGATGATACTATGCTGCATAAATGCATTGGCCATTGACAAGTCATATCTGCCCCGATGATACTGTTGGGATCTAATTTCCGCAGGATACTCTAACAAGGACCAGAAGGACAAATGGGCACGCGGCAGTGGAAATTCTGTGAAGATTTACAAGGCAAGTAATAATTTTGAGTATTCCCTCCTCTGTGTCCATTTCTTAAAAATACTATACAACTTAAAATGTACCTATAATTCATGCACAGAACATCATCACTGAGACCACTTAACAAAGGCTGATGGCATTACCGGAGTGGCAGGATTAGAAGCATGGATGATTTATAAGATAAGTAATAATTTTTGGTTCTTCAATACTCTTTGAACATTAATTTTATACAAGTCCTGGAAAACTACTTAAAAAATGGACCTATTACTTATGTACAGAAAAATGGTCAGGCATATCTCATTCAATAACACAATACCAATATATGAGTAAAAAATATGGTAACAAATCAGCTTTAGATATACATGATTAGAACATATTATAGACCTATAACAGATTTAGAGGCTTAAAAAGGGGTTACTTATACTACCTTGAGGAATAATCACTAAAACTCTATTAATTTACCTCATCAAAAATGACAATGTCACTTTTTTTGATTATTACGGTCTTAAAACTTAAAAAATTAACATTCTATATCTTTATTTTCAATCTTTACTCTGCTTTATAAAAAAGACGTGATTTACATTTAATTCTCAGCTACTTTTCCTAAATTATGAGCAAATAGATCGGCCACACTCAGCAAAACATCTAAAAAACATCAGCCTCCTCCATAACCCCGCTAGCTGTCCTTTCCATCACCAAGAGTAGTGTGTTTTCTGCCACCTTAGGCAAAACAAAAAGGTTAATCCATTTGCTTATAATTTAGGAAATCTCATATTAATTTAATATTCACCTAATGTACTCCTCGAGGTTTTGAACTGGCTTGTAATATGGGTATATGGTAAACCTAAAATTTGGTCAATATTTTTTAATACTGGCCACAAAGCAGGGAATGTGTCAAACTCACAAATAGGTAGAATTTACCTAAAATTTCCGTCCGCTAGCAGATTGTTGATATAATGGTCCCGCTGGTCTTTGAAAACTGTTTTGCATGACTTTTGAGCTGACTATACACAGGTTACAGCTACGGCCAATCCCTGGCTTCACCAGTGATGATACTATGCTGCATAAATGCATTGGCCATTGACAAGTCATATCTTTCCCGATGGTACTGTTGGGATCTAATTGCCGCAGGCTACTCTAACAAGGACCAGCAGGACAAATGGGCACGACGCACTGGAAATTACATGAAGATTTTCAAGTCAAGCAATAATTTTGAGTATTCCCTCCTCTGTGTCCATTTCTTAAAAATCCTATACAACTTAAAATGTACCTATAATTCATGCACAGAACATCATCACTGCAGACCACTTAACAAAGGCTGATGGCATTACCGGAGTGGCGGGATTAGAAGCATGGATGATTTATAAGATAAGTAATAATTTTTGGTTCTTCAATACTCTTTGAACATTAATTTTTTACAAGTCCTGGAAAACTACTTAAAAAATGGACCTATTACTTATGTGCAGAAAAATGGTCAGGCATATCTCATTCAATAACACAATACCAATGTATGAGTAAAAAATATGGTAACAAATCAGCTTTAGATATACATGATTAGAACATATTATAGACCTATAACAGATTTAGAGGCTTAAAAAAGGGTTACTTATACTACCATGAGGAATAATCGTTAAAACTCTATTAATTTACCTCATCAAAAATGACAATGTCACTTTATTTGATTATTTCGGTCTTTAAACTTAAAGAATTAAAATTCTAAATCTTTATTTTCAATCATTACTCTGCTTTATAAAAAAGACATGATTTACATTTAATTCTCAGCTACTTTTCCTAAATTATGAGCAAATAGATCGGCCACACTCAGCAAAAACATCTAAAAAACATCAGCCTCCTCCATAACCCCTCTAGCTGTCCTTTCCATCACCAAGAGTAGTGTGTTTTCTGCCACCTTAGGCAAAACAAAAAGGTTATTCCATTTGCTTATAATTTAGGAAATCTCATATTAATTTAATATTCACCTAATGTACTCCTCGAGGTTTCGAACAGTTTTGTAATATGGGTATATGTTAAACCTATAATTTGTTCAAAACTTTTCAATACTGGCTACAAAGGAGGGAATGTGTCAAACTCAAAAATAGGTAGAATTTACCTAAAATTTCCGTCCGCTAGCAGATTGTTGATATAATGGTCCCGCTGGTCTTTGAAAACTGTTTTTCATCACTTTTGAGCTGACCATACACAGGTTACAGCTACGGCCAATCCCTGGCTTCACCAGTGATGATACTATGCTGCATAAATGCATTGGCAATTGACAAGTCATATCTGTCCCGATGGTACTGTTGGGATCTAATTGTCACAGGCTACTCTAACAAGGAAAGCAGGACAAATGGGCACGCGGCACTGGAAATTACATGAAGATTTACAAGGCAAGTAATAATTTTGAGTATTCCCTCCTCTGTGTCCATTTCTTAGAAATCCTATACAACTTAAAATGTACCTATAATTCATGCACAGAACATCATCACTGCAGACCACTTAACAAAGGCTGATGGCATTACCGAAGTGGCGGGATTAGATGTATGGATGATTTATAAGATAAGTAATAATTTTTGGTTCTTCAATACTCTTTGAACATTAATTTTTTACAAGTCCTGGAAAACTAATTAAAAAATGGACCTATTACTTATGTACAGAAAAATGGTCAGGCATATCTCATTCAATAACACAATACCAATGTATGAGTAAAAAATATGGTAACAAATCAGCTTTAGATATACATGATTAGAACATATTATAGACCTATAACAGATTTACAGGCTTAAAAAAGGGTTACTTATACTACCTTGAGGAATAATCATTAAAACTCTATTAATTTACCTCATCAAAAATGACAGTCACTTTTTTTGATTATTTCAGTCTTAAAACTTAAAAAATTAAAATTCTAAATCTTTATTTTCAATCCTTACTCTGCTTTTTAAAAAAGACATGATTTACATTTAATTCTCAGCTACTTTTCCTAAATTATGAGCAAATAAATCGGCCACACTCAGCAAAAACATCTAAAAAGCATCAGCCTCCTCCATAACCCCTCTAGCTGTCCTTTCCATCACCAAGAGTAGTGTGTTTTCTGCCACCTTAGGCAAAACAAAAAGGTTAATCCATTTGCTTATAATTTAGGAAATCTCATATTAATTTAATATTCACCTAATGTACTCCTCAAGGTTTTGAACTGTTTTGTAATATGGGTATATGTTAAACCTATAATTTGTTCAAAATTTTTCAATACTGGCCACAAAGCAGGGAATGTGTCGAACTCACAAATAGGTAGAATTTACCTAAAATTTCCATCTGCTAACAGATTGTTCATATAATGGTCCCGCTGGTCTTTTCAAACTGTTTTGCATGACTTTTGAGCTGACCATACACAGGTTACAGCTACGGCCAATCCCTGGCTTCACCAGTTATGATACTATGCTGCATAAATGCATTGGCTATTGACAAGTCATATCTGTACCGATGGTACTGTTGGGATCTAATTGCCACAGGCTACTCTAACAAGGACCAGCAGGACAAATGGGCACGCGGCACTGGAAATTACGTGAAGATTTACAAGGCAAGTAATAATTTTGAGTTTTCCCTCCTCTGTGTCCATTTCTTAAAAATCCTATACAACTTAAAATGTAGCTATATTTCATTCACAGAACATCATCACTGCAGACCACTTAACAAAGGCTGATGGCATTACCGGAGTGGCGGGATTAGAAGCATGGATGATTTATAAGATAAGTAATAATTTTTGGTTCTTCAATACTCTTTGAACATTAATTTTTTACAAGTCCTGGAAAACTACTTAAAAAATGGACCTATTACTTATGTACAGAAAAATGGTCAGGCATATCTCATTCAATAACACAATACCAATGTATGAGTAAAAAATATGGTAACAAATCAGCTTTAGATATACATGATTAGAACATATTATAGACCTATAACAGATTTAAAGGCTTAAAAAAGGGTTACTTATACTACCTTGAGGAATAATCATTAAATCTCTATTAATTTACCTCATCAAAAATGACAATGTCACTTTTTTTGATTACTTCGGTCTTAAAACTTAAAAAATTAAAATTCTAAATCTTTATTTTCAATCAATACTCTGCTTTTTAAAAAAAACATGATTTACATTTAATTCTCAGCTATTTTTCCTAAATTATGAGCAAATAGATCGGCCACACTCAGCAAAAACATCTAAAAAATATCAGCCTCCTCCATAACCCCTCTAGCTGTCCTTTCCATAACCAAGAGTAGTGTGTTTTCTGCCATCTTAGGCAAAACAAAAAGGTTAATCCATTTGCTTATAATTTAGGAAATCTCATATTAATTTAATATTCACCTAATGTACTCCTCTAGGATTTGAACTGTTTTGTAATATGGGTATATGTTAAACCTATAATTTGTTCAAAATTTTTCAATACTGGCCACAAAGCAGGGAATGTGTCAAACTCACAAATAGGTAGAATTCACCTAAAATTTCCGACCGCTAGCAGATTGTTGATATAATGGTCCCGCTGGTCTTTGAAAACTGTTTTGCATGACTTTTGAGCTGACCATACACAGGTTACAGCTACGGCCAATCCCTGGCTTCACCAGTGATGATACTATGCTGCATACATGCATTGGCCATTGACAAGTCATATCTGTCCCGATGGTACGGTTGGGATCTAATTGCCGCATGCTACTCTAACAAGGACCAGCAGGACAAATGGGCACGCGGCACTGGAAATTACGTGAAGATTTACAAGGCAAGTAATAATTTTGAGTATTCCCTCCTCTGTGTCCATTTCTTAAAAATCCTATACAACTTAAAATGTACCTATAATTCATGCACAAAACATCATCACTGCAGACCACTTAACAAAGACTGATGGCATTACCGGAGTGGCAGGAGTAGAAGCATGGATGATTTATAAGATAAGTAATAATTTTTGGCTCTTCAATACTCTTTGAACATTCATTTTTTACAAGTCCTGGAAAACTACTTAAAAAATGGACCTATAACTTATGTGCAGAAAAATAGTCAGGCATATCTCATTCAATAACACAATACCAATGTATGAGTAAAAAATATGGTAACAAATCAGCTTTAGATATACATGATTAGAACACATTATAGACCTATAACAGATTTAGAGGCTTAAAAAAGGGTTACTTATACTACCTTGAGGAATAATCTTTAAAACTCTATTAATTTACTTTATCAAAAATGACAATGTCACTTTTTTTGATAATTCGGTCTTAAAACTTAAAAAATTTAAATTCTAAATCTTTATTTTCAATCATTACTCTGCTTTATAAAAAAGACATGATTTTCATTTAATTCTCAGCTACTTTTCCTAAATTATGAGCAAATAGATCGGCCACACTCAGCAAAAACATCTAAAAAACATCAGCCTCCTCCATAACCCCTCTAGCTGTCCTTTCCATCACCAAGAGTAGTGTGTTTTCTGCCACCTTAGGCAAAACAAAAAGGTACATCCATTTGCTTATAATTTAGGAAATCTCATATTAATTTCATATTCACCTAATGTACTCCTCGAGGTTTTGAACTGTTTTGTAATATGGGTATATGTTAAACCTATAATTTGTTCAAAATTTTTCAATACTAGCCGCAAAGCAGGGAATGTGTCAAACTCACAAATAGGTAGAATTTACCTAAAATTTCCGTCCGCTAGCAGATTGATAATATCATGGTCCCGCTGGTCTTTGAAAACTGTTTTGCATGACTTTTGAGCTGACCATACACAGGTTACAGCTACGGCCAATCCCTGGCTTCACCAGTGATGATACTATGCTGCATAAATGCATTGGCAATTGACAAGTCATATCTGTCCCGATGGTACTGTTGGGATCTAATTGCCGCAGGCTACTCTAACAAGGACCAGCAGAACAAATGGGCACGCGGCACTGGAAATTACGTGAAGATTTACAAGGCAATTAATAATTTTGAGTATTCCCTCCTCTGTGTCCATTTCTTAAAAATCCTATACAACTTAAAATGTACCTATAATTCATGCACAGAAAATCATCACTGCAGACCACTTAACAAAGTCTGATGGCATTACCGGAGTGGCGGGATTAGAAGCATGAATGATTTATAAGATAAGTAATAATTTTTGGTTCTTCAATACTCTTTGAACATTCATTTTTTACAAGTCTTGGAAAACTACTTAGAAAATGGACCTATAACTTATGTACAGAAAAATGGTCAGGCATATCTCATTCAAAAACACAATACCAATGTATGAGTAAAAAATATGGTAACAAATCAGTTTTAGATATACATGATTAGAACATATTATAGACCTATAACAGATTTAGAGGCTTAAAACAGCGTTACTTTTACTACCTTGAGGAATAATCTTTAAAACTCTATTAATTTACCTCTTCAAAAATGACAATGTCACTTTTTTTGATAATTCGGTTTTAAAACTTAAAAAATTGAAATTCTAAATCTTTATTTTCAATCATTACTCTGGTTTATAAAAAAGACATGATTTACATTTAATTCTCGGCTACTTTTCCTAAATTATGAACAAATAGATTGGCCAGACTCAGCAAAAACATCTAAAAAACATCAGCCTCCTCCATAACCCCTCTAGCTGTCCTTTCCATCACCAAGAGTAGTGTGTTTTCTGCCACCTTAGGCAAAACAAAAAGGTTAATCCATTTGCTTATAATTTAGGAAATCTCATATTAATTTAATATTCACCTAATGTACTCCTCCAGGTTTTGAACTGTTTTGTAATATGGGTATATGTTAAACCTATAATTTGTTCAAAATTTTTCAATACTGGCCACAAAGCAGGGAATGTGTCAAACTCTCAAATAGATAGAATTTACCTAAAATTTCCGTTCGCTAGCAGATTGTTGATATAATGGTCCCGCTGGTCTTTGAAAACTGTTTTGCATGACTTTTGAGCTGACCATACACAGGTTACAGCTACGGCCAATCCCTGGCTGCAACAGTGATGATACTATGCTGCATAAATGCATTGGCCATTGACAAGTCATATCTGTCCCGATGGTACTGTTGGGATCTAATTGCCGCAGGCTACTCTAACAAGGACCAGCAGGACAAATGGGCACGCGGCACTGGAAATTACGTGAAGATTTACAAGGCAAGTAATAATTTTAAGTATTCCCACCTCTTTGTCCATTTCTTAAAAATCCTATACAACTTAAAATGTACCTATAATTCATGCACAGAACATCATCTCTGCAGACCACTCAACAAAGGCTGATGGCATTAACCTAGTGGCGGGATTAGAAGCATGGATGATTTATAAGATAAGTAATAATTTTTGGCTCTTCAATACTCTTTGAACATTCATTTTTTACAAGTCCTGGAAAACTACTTAAAAAATGGACCTATAACTTATGTGCAGAAAAATAGTCAGGCATATCTCATTCAATAACACAATACCAATGTATGAGTAAAAAATATGGTAACAAATCAGCTTTAGATATACATGATTAGAACATATTATAGACCTATAACAGATTTAGAGGCTTAAAAAAGGGTTACTTATACTACCTTGAGGAATAATCTTTAAAACTCTATTAATTTACTTTATCAAAAATGACAATGTCACTTTTTTTGATAATTCGGTCTTAAAACTTAAAAAATTAAAATTCTAAATCTTTATTTTCAATCATTACTCTGCTTTATAAAAAAGACATGATTTTCATTTAATTCTCAGCTACTTTTCACATATTATAGACCTATAACAGATTTAGAGGCTTAAAAAAGGGTTACTTATACTACCTTGAGGAATAATCTTTTAAACTCTATTAATTTACTTTATCAAAAATGACAATGTCACTTTTTTTGATAATTCGGTCTTAAAACTTAAAAAATTAAAATTCTAAATCTTTATTTTCAATCATTACTCTGCTTTATAAAAAAGACATGATTCTCATTTAATTCTCAGCTACTTTTCCTAAATTATGAGCAAATAGATCGGCCACACTCAGCAAAAACATCTAAAAAACATCAGCCTCCTCCATAACCCCTCTAGCAGTCCTTTCCATCACCAATAGTAGTGTGTTTTCTGCCACCTTAGGCAAAACAAAAAGGTACATCCATTTGCTTATAATTTAGGAAATCTCATATTAATTTCATATTCACCTAATGTACTCCTCGAGGTTTTGAACTGTTTTGTAATATGGGTAAATGTTAAACCTATCATTTGTTCAAAATTTTTCAATACTGGCCACAAAGCAGGGAATGTGTCAAACTCACAAATAGGTAGAATTTACCTAAAATTTCCGTCCGCTAGCAGATTGATGATATCATGGTCCCGCTGGTCTTTGAAAACTGTTTTGCATGACTTTTGAGCTGACTATACACAGGTTACAGCTACGGCCAATCCCTGGCTTCACCAGTGATGATACTATGCTGCATAAATGCATTGGCCATTGACAAGTCATATCTTTCCCGATGGTACTGTTGGGATCTAATTGCCGCAGGCTACTCTAACAAGGACCAGCAGGACAAATGGGCACGACGCACTGGAAATTACATGAAGATTTTCAAGTCAAGCAATAATTTTGAGTATTCCCTCCTCTGTGTCCATTTCTTAAAAATCCTATACAACTTAAAATGTACCTATAATTCATGCACAGAACATCATCACTGCAGACCACTTAACAAAGGCTGATGGCATTACCGGAGTGGCGGGATTAGAAGCATGGATGATTTATAAGATAAGTAATAATTTTTGGTTCTTCAATACTCTTTGAACATTAATTTTTTACAAGTCCTGGAAAACTACTTAAAAAATGGACCTATTACTTATGTGCAGAAAAATGGTCAGGCATATCTCATTCAATAACACAATACCAATGTATGAGTAAAAAATATGGTAACAAATCAGCTTTAGATATACATGATTAGAACATATTATAGACCTATAACAGATTTAGAGGCTTAAAAAAGGGTTACTTATACTACCATGAGGAATAATCATTAAAACTCTATTAATTTACCTCATCAAAAATGACAATGTCACTTTTTTTGATTATTTCGGTCTTTAAACTTAAAGAATTAAAATTCTAAATCTTTATTTTCAATCATTACTCTGCTTTATAAAAAAGACATGATTTACATTTAATTCTCAGCTACTTTTCCTAAATTATGAGCAAATAGATCGGCCACACTCAGCAAAAACATCTAAAAAATATCAGCCTCCTCCATAACCCCTCTAGCTGTCCTTTCCATCACCAAGAGTAGTGTGTTTTCTGCCATCTTAGGCAAAACAAAAAGGATAATCCATTTGCTTATAATTTAGGAAATCTCATATTAATTTAATATTCACCTAATGTACTCCTCGAGGTTTTGAACTGTTTTGTAATATGGGTATATGTTAAACCTATAATTTGTTCAAAATTTTTCAATACTGGCCACAAAGCAGGGAATGTGTCAAACTCACAAATAGGTAGAATTTACCTAAAATTTCCGTCCGCTAGCAGATTGTTGATATAATGGTCCAACTGGTCTCTGAAAACTGTTTTGCATGACTTTTGAGCTGAACATACACAGGTTACAGCTACGGCCAATCCCTGGCTTCACCAATGATGATACTATGCTGCATAAATGCATTGGCCATTGACAAGTCATATCTGCCCCGATGATACTGTTGGGATCTAATTTCCGCAGGATACTCTAACAAGGACCAGAAGGACAAATGGGCACGCGGCAGTGGAAATTCTGTGAAGATTTACAAGGCAAGTAATAATTTTGAGTATTCCCTCCTCTGTGTCCATTTCTTAAAAATACTATACAACTTAAAATGTACCTATAATTCATGCACAGAACATCATCACTGAGACCACTTAACAAAGGCTGATGGCATTACCGGAGTGGCAGGATTAGAAGCATGGATGATTTATAAGATAAGTAATAATTTTTGGTTCTTCAATACTCTTTGAACATTAATTTTATACAAGTCCTGGAAAACTACTTAAAAAATGGACCTATTACTTATGTACAGAAAAATGGTCAGGCATATCTCATTCAATAACACAATACCAATATATGAGTAAAAAATATGGTAACAAATCAGCTTTAGATATACATGATTAGAACATATTATAGACCTATAACAGATTTAGAGGCTTAAAAAGGGGTTACTTATACTACCTTGAGGAATAATCACTAAAACTCTATTAATTTACCTCATCAAAAATGACAATGTCACTTTTTTTGATTATTACGGTCTTAAAACTTAAAAAATTAACATTCTATATCTTTATTTTCAATCTTTACTCTGCTTTATAAAAAAGACGTGATTTACATTTAATTCTCAGCTACTTTTCCTAAATTATGAGCAAATAGATCGGCCACACTCAGCAAAACATCTAAAAAACATCAGCCTCCTCCATAACCCCGCTAGCTGTCCTTTCCATCACCAAGAGTAGTGTGTTTTCTGCCACCTTAGGCAAAACAAAAAGGTTAATCCATTTGCTTATAATTTAGGAAATCTCATATTAATTTAATATTCACCTAATGTACTCCTCGAGGTTTTGAACTGGCTTGTAATATGGGTATATGGTAAACCTAAAATTTGGTCAATATTTTTTAATACTGGCCACAAAGCAGGGAATGTGTCAAACTCACAAATAGGTAGAATTTACCTAAAATTTCCGTCCGCTAGCAGATTGTTGATATAATGGTCCCGCTGGTCTTTGAAAACTGTTTTGCATGACTTTTGAGCTGACTATACACAGGTTACAGCTACGGCCAATCCCTGGCTTCACCAGTGATGATACTATGCTGCATAAATGCATTGGCCATTGACAAGTCATATCTTTCCCGATGGTACTGTTGGGATCTAATTGCCGCAGGCTACTCTAACAAGGACCAGCAGGACAAATGGGCACGACGCACTGGAAATTACATGAAGATTTTCAAGTCAAGCAATAATTTTGAGTATTCCCTCCTCTGTGTCCATTTCTTAAAAATCCTATACAACTTAAAATGTACCTATAATTCATGCACAGAACATCATCACTGCAGACCACTTAACAAAGGCTGATGGCATTACCGGAGTGGCGGGATTAGAAGCATGGATGATTTATAAGATAAGTAATAATTTTTGGTTCTTCAATACTCTTTGAACATTAATTTTTTACAAGTCCTGGAAAACTACTTAAAAAATGGACCTATTACTTATGTGCAGAAAAATGGTCAGGCATATCTCATTCAATAACACAATACCAATGTATGAGTAAAAAATATGGTAACAAATCAGCTTTAGATATACATGATTAGAACATATTATAGACCTATAACAGATTTAGAGGCTTAAAAAAGGGTTACTTATACTACCATGAGGAATAATCGTTAAAACTCTATTAATTTACCTCATCAAAAATGACAATGTCACTTTATTTGATTATTTCGGTCTTTAAACTTAAAGAATTAAAATTCTAAATCTTTATTTTCAATCATTACTCTGCTTTATAAAAAAGACATGATTTACATTTAATTCTCAGCTACTTTTCCTAAATTATGAGCAAATAGATCGGCCACACTCAGCAAAAACATCTAAAAAACATCAGCCTCCTCCATAACCCCTCTAGCTGTCCTTTCCATCACCAAGAGTAGTGTGTTTTCTGCCACCTTAGGCAAAACAAAAAGGTTATTCCATTTGCTTATAATTTAGGAAATCTCATATTAATTTAATATTCACCTAATGTACTCCTCGAGGTTTCGAACAGTTTTGTAATATGGGTATATGTTAAACCTATAATTTGTTCAAAACTTTTCAATACTGGCTACAAAGGAGGGAATGTGTCAAACTCAAAAATAGGTAGAATTTACCTAAAATTTCCGTCCGCTAGCAGATTGTTGATATAATGGTCCCGCTGGTCTTTGAAAACTGTTTTTCATCACTTTTGAGCTGACCATACACAGGTTACAGCTACGGCCAATCCCTGGCTTCACCAGTGATGATACTATGCTGCATAAATGCATTGGCAATTGACAAGTCATATCTGTCCCGATGGTACTGTTGGGATCTAATTGTCACAGGCTACTCTAACAAGGAAAGCAGGACAAATGGGCACGCGGCACTGGAAATTACATGAAGATTTACAAGGCAAGTAATAATTTTGAGTATTCCCTCCTCTGTGTCCATTTCTTAGAAATCCTATACAACTTAAAATGTACCTATAATTCATGCACAGAACATCATCACTGCAGACCACTTAACAAAGGCTGATGGCATTACCGAAGTGGCGGGATTAGATGTATGGATGATTTATAAGATAAGTAATAATTTTTGGTTCTTCAATACTCTTTGAACATTAATTTTTTACAAGTCCTGGAAAACTAATTAAAAAATGGACCTATTACTTATGTACAGAAAAATGGTCAGGCATATCTCATTCAATAACACAATACCAATGTATGAGTAAAAAATATGGTAACAAATCAGCTTTAGATATACATGATTAGAACATATTATAGACCTATAACAGATTTACAGGCTTAAAAAAGGGTTACTTATACTACCTTGAGGAATAATCATTAAAACTCTATTAATTTACCTCATCAAAAATGACAGTCACTTTTTTTGATTATTTCAGTCTTAAAACTTAAAAAATTAAAATTCTAAATCTTTATTTTCAATCCTTACTCTGCTTTTTAAAAAAGACATGATTTACATTTAATTCTCAGCTACTTTTCCTAAATTATGAGCAAATAAATCGGCCACACTCAGCAAAAACATCTAAAAAGCATCAGCCTCCTCCATAACCCCTCTAGCTGTCCTTTCCATCACCAAGAGTAGTGTGTTTTCTGCCACCTTAGGCAAAACAAAAAGGTTAATCCATTTGCTTATAATTTAGGAAATCTCATATTAATTTAATATTCACCTAATGTACTCCTCAAGGTTTTGAACTGTTTTGTAATATGGGTATATGTTAAACCTATAATTTGTTCAAAATTTTTCAATACTGGCCACAAAGCAGGGAATGTGTCGAACTCACAAATAGGTAGAATTTACCTAAAATTTCCATCTGCTAACAGATTGTTCATATAATGGTCCCGCTGGTCTTTTCAAACTGTTTTGCATGACTTTTGAGCTGACCATACACAGGTTACAGCTACGGCCAATCCCTGGCTTCACCAGTTATGATACTATGCTGCATAAATGCATTGGCTATTGACAAGTCATATCTGTACCGATGGTACTGTTGGGATCTAATTGCCACAGGCTACTCTAACAAGGACCAGCAGGACAAATGGGCACGCGGCACTGGAAATTACGTGAAGATTTACAAGGCAAGTAATAATTTTGAGTTTTCCCTCCTCTGTGTCCATTTCTTAAAAATCCTATACAACTTAAAATGTAGCTATATTTCATTCACAGAACATCATCACTGCAGACCACTTAACAAAGGCTGATGGCATTACCGGAGTGGCGGGATTAGAAGCATGGATGATTTATAAGATAAGTAATAATTTTTGGTTCTTCAATACTCTTTGAACATTAATTTTTTACAAGTCCTGGAAAACTACTTAAAAAATGGACCTATTACTTATGTACAGAAAAATGGTCAGGCATATCTCATTCAATAACACAATACCAATGTATGAGTAAAAAATATGGTAACAAATCAGCTTTAGATATACATGATTAGAACATATTATAGACCTATAACAGATTTAAAGGCTTAAAAAAGGGTTACTTATACTACCTTGAGGAATAATCATTAAATCTCTATTAATTTACCTCATCAAAAATGACAATGTCACTTTTTTTGATTACTTCGGTCTTAAAACTTAAAAAATTAAAATTCTAAATCTTTATTTTCAATCAATACTCTGCTTTTTAAAAAAAACATGATTTACATTTAATTCTCAGCTATTTTTCCTAAATTATGAGCAAATAGATCGGCCACACTCAGCAAAAACATCTAAAAAATATCAGCCTCCTCCATAACCCCTCTAGCTGTCCTTTCCATAACCAAGAGTAGTGTGTTTTCTGCCATCTTAGGCAAAACAAAAAGGTTAATCCATTTGCTTATAATTTAGGAAATCTCATATTAATTTAATATTCACCTAATGTACTCCTCTAGGATTTGAACTGTTTTGTAATATGGGTATATGTTAAACCTATAATTTGTTCAAAATTTTTCAATACTGGCCACAAAGCAGGGAATGTGTCAAACTCACAAATAGGTAGAATTCACCTAAAATTTCCGACCGCTAGCAGATTGTTGATATAATGGTCCCGCTGGTCTTTGAAAACTGTTTTGCATGACTTTTGAGCTGACCATACACAGGTTACAGCTACGGCCAATCCCTGGCTTCACCAGTGATGATACTATGCTGCATACATGCATTGGCCATTGACAAGTCATATCTGTCCCGATGGTACGGTTGGGATCTAATTGCCGCATGCTACTCTAACAAGGACCAGCAGGACAAATGGGCACGCGGCACTGGAAATTACGTGAAGATTTACAAGGCAAGTAATAATTTTGAGTATTCCCTCCTCTGTGTCCATTTCTTAAAAATCCTATACAACTTAAAATGTACCTATAATTCATGCACAAAACATCATCACTGCAGACCACTTAACAAAGACTGATGGCATTACCGGAGTGGCAGGAGTAGAAGCATGGATGATTTATAAGATAAGTAATAATTTTTGGCTCTTCAATACTCTTTGAACATTCATTTTTTACAAGTCCTGGAAAACTACTTAAAAAATGGACCTATAACTTATGTGCAGAAAAATAGTCAGGCATATCTCATTCAATAACACAATACCAATGTATGAGTAAAAAATATGGTAACAAATCAGCTTTAGATATACATGATTAGAACATATTATAGACCTATAACAGATTTAGAGGCTTAAAAAAGGGTTACTTATACTACCTTGAGGAATAATCTTTAAAACTCTATTAATTTACTTTATCAAAAATGACAATGTCACTTTTTTTGATAATTCGGTCTTAAAACTTAAAAAATTTAAATTCTAAATCTTTATTTTCAATCATTACTCTGCTTTATAAAAAAGACATGATTTTCATTTAATTCTCAGCTACTTTTCCTAAATTATGAGCAAATAGATCGGCCACACTCAGCAAAAACATCTAAAAAACATCAGCCTCCTCCATAACCCCTCTAGCTGTCCTTTCCATCACCAAGAGTAGTGTGTTTTCTGCCACCTTAGGCAAAACAAAAAGGTACATCCATTTGCTTATAATTTAGGAAATCTCATATTAATTTCATATTCACCTAATGTACTCCTCGAGGTTTTGAACTGTTTTGTAATATGGGTATATGTTAAACCTATAATTTGTTCAAAATTTTTCAATACTAGCCGCAAAGCAGGGAATGTGTCAAACTCACAAATAGGTAGAATTTACCTAAAATTTCCGTCCGCTAGCAGATTGATAATATCATGGTCCCGCTGGTCTTTGAAAACTGTTTTGCATGACTTTTGAGCTGACCATACACAGGTTACAGCTACGGCCAATCCCTGGCTTCACCAGTGATGATACTATGCTGCATAAATGCATTGGCCATTGACAAGTCATATCTGTCCCGATGGTACTGTTGGGATCTAATTGCCGCAGGCTACTCTAACAAGGACCAGCAGAACATATGGGCACGCGGCACTGGAAATTACGTGAAGATTTACAAGGCAATTAATAATTTTGAGTATTCCCTCCTCTGTGTCCATTTCTTAAAAATCCTATACAACTTAAAATGTACCTATAATTCATGCACAGAAAATCATCACTGCAGACCACTTAACAAAGTCTGATGGCATTACCGGAGTGGCGGGATTAGAAGCATGAATGATTTATAAGATAAGTAATAATTTTTGGTTCTTCAATACTCTTTGAACATTCATTTTTTACAAGTCTTGGAAAACTACTTAGAAAATGGACCTATAACTTATGTACAGAAAAATGGTCAGGCATATCTCATTCAAAAACACAATACCAATGTATGAGTAAAAAATATGGTAACAAATCAGTTTTAGATATACATGATTAGAACATATTATAGACCTATAACAGATTTAGAGGCTTAAAACAGCGTTACTTTTACTACCTTGAGGAATAATCTTTAAAACTCTATTAATTTACCTCTTCAAAAATGACAATGTCACTTTTTTTGATAATTCGGTTTTAAAACTTAAAAAATTGAAATTCTAAATCTTTATTTTCAATCATTACTCTGGTTTATAAAAAAGACATGATTTACATTTAATTCTCGGCTACTTTTCCTAAATTATGAACAAATAGATTGGCCAGACTCAGCAAAAACATCTAAAAAACATCAGCCTCCTCCATAACCCCTCTAGCTGTCCTTTCCATCACCAAGAGTAGTGTGTTTTCTGCCACCTTAGGCAAAACAAAAAGGTTAATCCATTTGCTTATAATTTAGGAAATCTCATATTAATTTAATATTCACCTAATGTACTCCTCCAGGTTTTGAACTGTTTTGTAATATGGGTATATGTTAAACCTATAATTTGTTCAAAATTTTTCAATACTGGCCACAAAGCAGGGAATGTGTCAAACTCTCAAATAGATAGAATTTACCTAAAATTTCCGTTCGCTAGCAGATTGTTGATATAATGGTCCCGCTGGTCTTTGAAAACTGTTTTGCATGACTTTTGAGCTGACCATACACAGGTTACAGCTACGGCCAATCCCTGGCTGCAACAGTGATGATACTATGCTGCATAAATGCATTGGCCATTGACAAGTCATATCTGTCCCGATGGTACTGTTGGGATCTAATTGCCGCAGGCTACTCTAACAAGGACCAGCAGGACAAATGGGCACGCGGCACTGGAAATTACGTGAAGATTTACAAGGCAAGTAATAATTTTAAGTATTCCCACCTCTTTGTCCATTTCTTAAAAATCCTATACAACTTAAAATGTACCTATAATTCATGCACAGAACATCATCTCTGCAGACCACTCAACAAAGGCTGATGGCATTAACCTAGTGGCGGGATTAGAAGCATGGATGATTTATAAGATAAGTAATAATTTTTGGCTCTTCAATACTCTTTGAACATTCATTTTTTACAAGTCCTGGAAAACTACTTAAAAAATGGACCTATAACTTATGTGCAGAAAAATAGTCAGGCATATCTCATTCAATAACACAATACCAATGTATGAGTAAAAAATATGGTAACAAATCAGCTTTAGATATACATGATTAGAACATATTATAGACCTATAACAGATTTAGAGGCTTAAAAAAGGGTTACTTATACTACCTTGAGGAATAATCTTTAAAACTCTATTAATTTACTTTATCAAAAATGACAATGTCACTTTTTTTGATAATTCGGTCTTAAAACTTAAAAAATTAAAATTCTAAATCTTTATTTTCAATCATTACTCTGCTTTATAAAAAAGACATGATTTTCATTTAATTCTCAGCTACTTTTCACATATTATAGACCTATAACAGATTTAGAGGCTTAAAAAAGGGTTACTTATACTACCTTGAGGAATAATCTTTTAAACTCTATTAATTTACTTTATCAAAAATGACAATGTCACTTTTTTTGATAATTCGGTCTTAAAACTTAAAAAATTAAAATTCTAAATCTTTATTTTCAATCATTACTCTGCTTTATAAAAAAGACATGATTCTCATTTAATTCTCAGCTACTTTTCCTAAATTATGAGCAAATAGATCGGCCACACTCAGCAAAAACATCTAAAAAACATCAGCCTCCTCCATAACCCCTCTAGCAGTCCTTTCCATCACCAATAGTAGTGTGTTTTCTGCCACCTTAGGCAAAACAAAAAGGTACATCCATTTGCTTATAATTTAGGAAATCTCATATTAATTTCATATTCACCTAATGTACTCCTCGAGGTTTTGAACTGTTTTGTAATATGGGTAAATGTTAAACCTATCATTTGTTCAAAATTTTTCAATACTGGCCACAAAGCAGGGAATGTGTCAAACTCACAAATAGGTAGAATTTACCTAAAATTTCCGTCCGCTAGCAGATTGATGATATCATGGTCCCGCTGGTCTTTGAAAACTGTTTTGCATGACTTTTGAGCTGACTATACACAGGTTACAGCTACGGCCAATCCCTGGCTTCACCAGTGATGATACTATGCTGCATAAATGCATTGGCCATTGACAAGTCATATCTTTCCCGATGGTACTGTTGGGATCTAATTGCCGCAGGCTACTCTAACAAGGACCAGCAGGACAAATGGGCACGACGCACTGGAAATTACATGAAGATTTTCAAGTCAAGCAATAATTTTGAGTATTCCCTCCTCTGTGTCCATTTCTTAAAAATCCTATACAACTTAAAATGTACCTATAATTCATGCACAGAACATCATCACTGCAGACCACTTAACAAAGGCTGATGGCATTACCGGAGTGGCGGGATTAGAAGCATGGATGATTTATAAGATAAGTAATAATTTTTGGTTCTTCAATACTCTTTGAACATTAATTTTTTACAAGTCCTGGAAAACTACTTAAAAAATGGACCTATTACTTATGTGCAGAAAAATGGTCAGGCATATCTCATTCAATAACACAATACCAATGTATGAGTAAAAAATATGGTAACAAATCAGCTTTAGATATACATGATTAGAACATATTATAGACCTATAACAGATTTAGAGGCTTAAAAAAGGGTTACTTATACTACCATGAGGAATAATCATTAAAACTCTATTAATTTACCTCATCAAAAATGACAATGTCACTTTTTTTGATTATTTCGGTCTTTAAACTTAAAGAATTAAAATTCTAAATCTTTATTTTCAATCATTACTCTGCTTTATAAAAAAGACATGATTTACATTTAATTCTCAGCTACTTTTCCTAAATTATGAGCAAATAGATCGGCCACACTCAGCAAAAACATCTAAAAAATATCAGCCTCCTCCATAACCCCTCTAGCTGTCCTTTCCATCACCAAGAGTAGTGTGTTTTCTGCCATCTTAGGCAAAACAAAAAGGATAATCCATTTGCTTATAATTTAGGAAATCTCATATTAATTTAATATTCACCTAATGTACTCCTCGAGGTTTTGAACTGTTTTGTAATATGGGTATATGTTAAACCTATAATTTGTTCAAAATTTTTCAATACTGGCCACAAAGCAGGGAATGTGTCAAACTCACAAATAGGTAGAATTTACCTAAAATTTCCGTCCGCTAGCAGATTGTTGATATAATGGTCCAACTGGTCTCTGAAAACTGTTTTGCATGACTTTTGAGCTGAACATACACAGGTTACAGCTACGGCCAATCCCTGGCTTCACCAATGATGATACTATGCTGCATAAATGCATTGGCCATTGACAAGTCATATCTGCCCCGATGATACTGTTGGGATCTAATTTCCGCAGGATACTCTAACAAGGACCAGAAGGACAAATGGGCACGCGGCAGTGGAAATTCTGTGAAGATTTACAAGGCAAGTAATAATTTTGAGTATTCCCTCCTCTGTGTCCATTTCTTAAAAATACTATACAACTTAAAATGTACCTATAATTCATGCACAGAACATCATCACTGAGACCACTTAACAAAGGCTGATGGCATTACCGGAGTGGCAGGATTAGAAGCATGGATGATTTATAAGATAAGTAATAATTTTTGGTTCTTCAATACTCTTTGAACATTAATTTTATACAAGTCCTGGAAAACTACTTAAAAAATGGACCTATTACTTATGTACAGAAAAATGGTCAGGCATATCTCATTCAATAACACAATACCAATATATGAGTAAAAAATATGGTAACAAATCAGCTTTAGATATACATGATTAGAACATATTATAGACCTATAACAGATTTAGAGGCTTAAAAAGGGGTTACTTATACTACCTTGAGGAATAATCACTAAAACTCTATTAATTTACCTCATCAAAAATGACAATGTCACTTTTTTTGATTATTACGGTCTTAAAACTTAAAAAATTAACATTCTATATCTTTATTTTCAATCTTTACTCTGCTTTATAAAAAAGACGTGATTTACATTTAATTCTCAGCTACTTTTCCTAAATTATGAGCAAATAGATCGGCCACACTCAGCAAAACATCTAAAAAACATCAGCCTCCTCCATAACCCCGCTAGCTGTCCTTTCCATCACCAAGAGTAGTGTGTTTTCTGCCACCTTAGGCAAAACAAAAAGGTTAATCCATTTGCTTATAATTTAGGAAATCTCATATTAATTTAATATTCACCTAATGTACTCCTCGAGGTTTTGAACTGGCTTGTAATATGGGTATATGGTAAACCTAAAATTTGGTCAATATTTTTTAATACTGGCCACAAAGCAGGGAATGTGTCAAACTCACAAATAGGTAGAATTTACCTAAAATTTCCGTCCGCTAGCAGATTGTTGATATAATGGTCCCGCTGGTCTTTGAAAACTGTTTTGCATGACTTTTGAGCTGACTATACACAGGTTACAGCTACGGCCAATCCCTGGCTTCACCAGTGATGATACTATGCTGCATAAATGCATTGGCCATTGACAAGTCATATCTTTCCCGATGGTACTGTTGGGATCTAATTGCCGCAGGCTACTCTAACAAGGACCAGCAGGACAAATGGGCACGACGCACTGGAAATTACATGAAGATTTTCAAGTCAAGCAATAATTTTGAGTATTCCCTCCTCTGTGTCCATTTCTTAAAAATCCTATACAACTTAAAATGTACCTATAATTCATGCACAGAACATCATCACTGCAGACCACTTAACAAAGGCTGATGGCATTACCGGAGTGGCGGGATTAGAAGCATGGATGATTTATAAGATAAGTAATAATTTTTGGTTCTTCAATACTCTTTGAACATTAATTTTTTACAAGTCCTGGAAAACTACTTAAAAAATGGACCTATTACTTATGTGCAGAAAAATGGTCAGGCATATCTCATTCAATAACACAATACCAATGTATGAGTAAAAAATATGGTAACAAATCAGCTTTAGATATACATGATTAGAACATATTATAGACCTATAACAGATTTAGAGGCTTAAAAAAGGGTTACTTATACTACCATGAGGAATAATCGTTAAAACTCTATTAATTTACCTCATCAAAAATGACAATGTCACTTTATTTGATTATTTCGGTCTTTAAACTTAAAGAATTAAAATTCTAAATCTTTATTTTCAATCATTACTCTGCTTTATAAAAAAGACATGATTTACATTTAATTCTCAGCTACTTTTCCTAAATTATGAGCAAATAGATCGGCCACACTCAGCAAAAACATCTAAAAAACATCAGCCTCCTCCATAACCCCTCTAGCTGTCCTTTCCATCACCAAGAGTAGTGTGTTTTCTGCCACCTTAGGCAAAACAAAAAGGTTATTCCATTTGCTTATAATTTAGGAAATCTCATATTAATTTAATATTCACCTAATGTACTCCTCGAGGTTTCGAACAGTTTTGTAATATGGGTATATGTTAAACCTATAATTTGTTCAAAACTTTTCAATACTGGCTACAAAGGAGGGAATGTGTCAAACTCAAAAATAGGTAGAATTTACCTAAAATTTCCGTCCGCTAGCAGATTGTTGATATAATGGTCCCGCTGGTCTTTGAAAACTGTTTTTCATCACTTTTGAGCTGACCATACACAGGTTACAGCTACGGCCAATCCCTGGCTTCACCAGTGATGATACTATGCTGCATAAATGCATTGGCAATTGACAAGTCATATCTGTCCCGATGGTACTGTTGGGATCTAATTGTCACAGGCTACTCTAACAAGGAAAGCAGGACAAATGGGCACGCGGCACTGGAAATTACATGAAGATTTACAAGGCAAGTAATAATTTTGAGTATTCCCTCCTCTGTGTCCATTTCTTAGAAATCCTATACAACTTAAAATGTACCTATAATTCATGCACAGAACATCATCACTGCAGACCACTTAACAAAGGCTGATGGCATTACCGAAGTGGCGGGATTAGATGTATGGATGATTTATAAGATAAGTAATAATTTTTGGTTCTTCAATACTCTTTGAACATTAATTTTTTACAAGTCCTGGAAAACTAATTAAAAAATGGACCTATTACTTATGTACAGAAAAATGGTCAGGCATATCTCATTCAATAACACAATACCAATGTATGAGTAAAAAATATGGTAACAAATCAGCTTTAGATATACATGATTAGAACATATTATAGACCTATAACAGATTTACAGGCTTAAAAAAGGGTTACTTATACTACCTTGAGGAATAATCATTAAAACTCTATTAATTTACCTCATCAAAAATGACAGTCACTTTTTTTGATTATTTCAGTCTTAAAACTTAAAAAATTAAAATTCTAAATCTTTATTTTCAATCCTTACTCTGCTTTTTAAAAAAGACATGATTTACATTTAATTCTCAGCTACTTTTCCTAAATTATGAGCAAATAAATCGGCCACACTCAGCAAAAACATCTAAAAAGCATCAGCCTCCTCCATAACCCCTCTAGCTGTCCTTTCCATCACCAAGAGTAGTGTGTTTTCTGCCACCTTAGGCAAAACAAAAAGGTTAATCCATTTGCTTATAATTTAGGAAATCTCATATTAATTTAATATTCACCTAATGTACTCCTCAAGGTTTTGAACTGTTTTGTAATATGGGTATATGTTAAACCTATAATTTGTTCAAAATTTTTCAATACTGGCCACAAAGCAGGGAATGTGTCGAACTCACAAATAGGTAGAATTTACCTAAAATTTCCATCTGCTAACAGATTGTTCATATAATGGTCCCGCTGGTCTTTTCAAACTGTTTTGCATGACTTTTGAGCTGACCATACACAGGTTACAGCTACGGCCAATCCCTGGCTTCACCAGTTATGATACTATGCTGCATAAATGCATTGGCTATTGACAAGTCATATCTGTACCGATGGTACTGTTGGGATCTAATTGCCACAGGCTACTCTAACAAGGACCAGCAGGACAAATGGGCACGCGGCACTGGAAATTACGTGAAGATTTACAAGGCAAGTAATAATTTTGAGTTTTCCCTCCTCTGTGTCCATTTCTTAAAAATCCTATACAACTTAAAATGTAGCTATATTTCATTCACAGAACATCATCACTGCAGACCACTTAACAAAGGCTGATGGCATTACCGGAGTGGCGGGATTAGAAGCATGGATGATTTATAAGATAAGTAATAATTTTTGGTTCTTCAATACTCTTTGAACATTAATTTTTTACAAGTCCTGGAAAACTACTTAAAAAATGGACCTATTACTTATGTACAGAAAAATGGTCAGGCATATCTCATTCAATAACACAATACCAATGTATGAGTAAAAAATATGGTAACAAATCAGCTTTAGATATACATGATTAGAACATATTATAGACCTATAACAGATTTAAAGGCTTAAAAAAGGGTTACTTATACTACCTTGAGGAATAATCATTAAATCTCTATTAATTTACCTCATCAAAAATGACAATGTCACTTTTTTTGATTACTTCGGTCTTAAAACTTAAAAAATTAAAATTCTAAATCTTTATTTTCAATCAATACTCTGCTTTTTAAAAAAAACATGATTTACATTTAATTCTCAGCTATTTTTCCTAAATTATGAGCAAATAGATCGGCCACACTCAGCAAAAACATCTAAAAAATATCAGCCTCCTCCATAACCCCTCTAGCTGTCCTTTCCATAACCAAGAGTAGTGTGTTTTCTGCCATCTTAGGCAAAACAAAAAGGTTAATCCATTTGCTTATAATTTAGGAAATCTCATATTAATTTAATATTCACCTAATGTACTCCTCTAGGATTTGAACTGTTTTGTAATATGGGTATATGTTAAACCTATAATTTGTTCAAAATTTTTCAATACTGGCCACAAAGCAGGGAATGTGTCAAACTCACAAATAGGTAGAATTCACCTAAAATTTCCGACCGCTAGCAGATTGTTGATATAATGGTCCCGCTGGTCTTTGAAAACTGTTTTGCATGACTTTTGAGCTGACCATACACAGGTTACAGCTACGGCCAATCCCTGGCTTCACCAGTGATGATACTATGCTGCATACATGCATTGGCCATTGACAAGTCATATCTGTCCCGATGGTACGGTTGGGATCTAATTGCCGCATGCTACTCTAACAAGGACCAGCAGGACAAATGGGCACGCGGCACTGGAAATTACGTGAAGATTTACAAGGCAAGTAATAATTTTGAGTATTCCCTCCTCTGTGTCCATTTCTTAAAAATCCTATACAACTTAAAATGTACCTATAATTCATGCACAAAACATCATCACTGCAGACCACTTAACAAAGACTGATGGCATTACCGGAGTGGCAGGAGTAGAAGCATGGATGATTTATAAGATAAGTAATAATTTTTGGCTCTTCAATACTCTTTGAACATTCATTTTTTACAAGTCCTGGAAAACTACTTAAAAAATGGACCTATAACTTATGTGCAGAAAAATAGTCAGGCATATCTCATTCAATAACACAATACCAATGTATGAGTAAAAAATATGGTAACAAATCAGCTTTAGATATACATGATTAGAACATATTATAGACCTATAACAGATTTAGAGGCTTAAAAAAGGGTTACTTATACTACCTTGAGGAATAATCTTTAAAACTCTATTAATTTACTTTATCAAAAATGACAATGTCACTTTTTTTGATAATTCGGTCTTAAAACTTAAAAAATTTAAATTCTAAATCTTTATTTTCAATCATTACTCTGCTTTATAAAAAAGACATGATTTTCATTTAATTCTCAGCTACTTTTCCTAAATTATGAGCAAATAGATCGGCCACACTCAGCAAAAACATCTAAAAAACATCAGCCTCCTCCATAACCCCTCTAGCTGTCCTTTCCATCACCAAGAGTAGTGTGTTTTCTGCCACCTTAGGCAAAACAAAAAGGTACATCCATTTGCTTATAATTTAGGAAATCTCATATTAATTTCATATTCACCTAATGTACTCCTCGAGGTTTTGAACTGTTTTGTAATATGGGTATATGTTAAACCTATAATTTGTTCAAAATTTTTCAATACTAGCCGCAAAGCAGGGAATGTGTCAAACTCACAAATAGGTAGAATTTACCTAAAATTTCCGTCCGCTAGCAGATTGATGATATCATGGTCCCGCTGGTCTTTGAAAACTGTTTTGCATGACTTTTGAGCTGACCATACACAGGTTACAGCTACGGCCAATCCCTGGCTTCACCAGTGATGATACTATGCTGCATAAATGCATTGGCCATTGACAAGTCATATCTGTCCCGATGGTACTGTTGGGATCTAATTGCCGCAGGCTACTCTAACAAGGACCAGCAGAACAAATGGGCATGCGGCACTGGAAATTACGTGAAGATTTACAAGGCAATTAATAATTTTGAGTATTCCCTCCTCTGTGTCCATTTCTTAAAAATCCTATACAACTTAAAATGTACCTATAATTCATGCACAGAAAATCATCACTGCAGACCACTTAACAAAGTCTGATGGCATTACCGGAGTGGCGGGATTAGAAGCATGAATGATTTATAAGATAAGTAATAATTTTTGGTTCTTCAATACTCTTTGAACATTCATTTTTTACAAGTCCTGGAAAACTACTTAGAAAATGGACCTATAACTTATGTACAGAAAAATGGTCAGGCATATCTCATTCAATAACACAATACCAATGTATGAGTAAAAAATATGGTAACAAATCAGTTTTAGATATACATGATTAGAACATATTATAGACCTATAACAGATTTAGAGGCTTAAAACAGCGTTACTTTTACTACCTTGAGGAATAATCTTTAAAACTCTATTAATTTACCTCTTCAAAAATGACAATGTCACTTTTTTTGATAATTCGGTTTTAAAACTTAAAAAATTGAAATTCTAAATCTTTATTTTCAATCATTACTCTGGTTTATAAAAAAGACATGATTTACATTTAATTCTCAGCTACTTTTCCTAAATTATGAACAAATAGATTGGCCAGACTCAGCAAAAACATCTAAAAAACATCAGCCTCCTCCATAACCCCTCTAGCTGTCCTTTCCATCACCAAGAGTAGTGTGTTTTCTGCCACCTTAGGCAAAACAAAAAGGTTAATCCATTTGCTTATAATTTAGGAAATCTCATATTAATTTAATATTCACCTAATGTACTCCTCGAGGTTTTGAACTGTTTTGTAATATGGGTATATGTTAAACCTATAATTTGTTCAAAATTTTTCAATACTGGCCACAAAGCAGGGAATGTGTCAAACTCTCAAATAGATAGAATTTACCTAAAATTTCCGTTCGCTAGCAGATTGTTGATATAATGGTCCCGCTGGTCTTTGAAAACTGTTTTGCATGACTTTTGAGCTGACCATACACAGGTTACAGCTACGGCCAATCCCTGGCTTCAACAGTGATGATACTATGCTGCATAAATGCATTGGCCATTGACAAGTCATATCTGTCCCGATGGTACTGTTGGGATCTAATTGCCGCAGGCTACTCTAACAAGGACCAGCAGGACAAATGGGCACGCGGCACTGGAAATTACGTGAAGATTTACAAGGCAAGTAATAATTTTAAGTATTCCCACCTCTTTGTCCATTTCTTAAAAATCCTATACAACTTAAAATGTACCTATAATTCATGCACAGAACATCATCTCTGCAGACCACTCAACAAAGGCTGATGGCATTAACCTAGTGGCGGGATTAGAAGCATGGATGATTTATAAGATAAGTAATAATTTTTGGCTCTTCAATACTCTTTGAACATTCATTTTTTACAAGTCCTGGAAAACTACTTAAAAAATGGACCTATAACTTATGTGCAGAAAAATAGTCAGGCATATCTCATTCAATAACACAATACCAATGTATGAGTAAAAAATATGGTAACAAATCAGCTTTAGATATACATGATTAGAACATATTATAGACCTATAACAGATTTAGAGGCTTAAAAAAGGGTTACTTATACTACCTTGAGGAATAATCTTTAAAACTCTATTAATTTACTTTATCAAAAATGACAATGTCACTTTTTTTGATAATTCGGTCTTAAAACTTAAAAAATTAAAATTCTAAATCTTTATTTTCAATCATTACTCTGCTTTATAAAAAAGACATGATTTTCATTTAATTCTCAGCTACTTTTCACATATTATAGACCTATAACAGATTTAGAGGCTTAAAAAAGGGTTACTTATACTACCTTGAGGAATAATCTTTTAAACTCTATTAATTTACTTTATCAAAAATGACAATGTCACTTTTTTTGATAATTCGGTCTTAAAACTTAAAAAATTAAAATTCTAAATCTTTATTTTCAATCATTACTCTGCTTTATAAAAAAGACATGATTCTCATTTAATTCTCAGCTACTTTTCCTAAATTATGAGCAAATAGATCGGCCACACTCAGCAAAAACATCTAAAAAACATCAGCCTCCTCCATAACCCCTCTAGCAGTCCTTTCCATCACCAATAGTAGTGTGTTTTCTGCCACCTTAGGCAAAACAAAAAGGTACATCCATTTGCTTATAATTTAGGAAATCTCATATTAATTTCATATTCACCTAATGTACTCCTCGAGGTTTTGAACTGTTTTGTAATATGGGTAAATGTTAAACCTATCATTTGTTCAAAATTTTTCAATACTGGCCACAAAGCAGGGAATGTGTCAAACTCACAAATAGGTAGAATTTACCTAAAATTTCCGTCCGCTAGCAGATTGATGATATCATGGTCCCGCTGGTCTTTGAAAACTGTTTTGCATGACTTTTGAGCTGACCATGCACAGGTTACAGCTACGGCCAATCCCTGGCTTCACCAGTGATGATACTATGCTGCATAAATGCATTGGCCATTGACAAGTCATATCTGTCCCGATGGTACTGTTGGGATCTAATTGCCGCAGGCTACTCTAACAAGGACCAGCAGAACAAATGGGCACGCGGCACTGGAAATTACGTGAAGATTTACAAGGCAATTAATAATTTTGAGTATTCCCTCCTCTGTGTCCATTTCTTAAAAATCCTATACAACGTAAAATGTACCTATAATTCATGCACAGAAAATCATCACTGCAGACCACTTAACAAAGGCTGATGGCATTACCGGAGTGGCGGGATTAGAAGCATGAATGATTTATAAGATAAGTAATAATTTTTGGTTCTTCAATACTCTTTGAACATTCATTTTTTACAAGTCCTGGAAAACTACTTAGAAAATGGACCTATAACTTATGTACAGAAAAATGGTCAGGCATATCTCATTCAATAACACAATACCAATGTATGAGTAAAAAATATGGTAACAAATCAGCTTTAGATATACATGATTAGAACATATTATAGACCTATAACAGATTTAGAGGCTTAAAACAGGGTTACTTATACTACCTTGAGGAATAATCTTTAAAACTCTATTAATTTACCTCTTCAAAAATGACAATGTCACTTTTTTTGATAATTCGGTCTTAAAACTTAAAAAATTTAAATTCTAAATCTTTATTTTCAATCATTACTCTGCTTTATAAAAAAGACATGATTTACATTTAATTCTCAGCTACTTTTCCTAAATTATGAACAAATAGATTGGCCAGACTCAGCAAAAACATCTAAAAAACATCAGCCTCCTCCATAACCCCTCTAGCTGTCCTTTCCATCACCAAGAGTAGTGTGTTTTCTGCCACCTTAGGCAAAACAAAAAGGTTAATCCATTTGCTTATAATTTAGGAAATCTCATATTAATTTAATATTCACCTAATGTACTCCTCCAGGTTTTGAACTGTTTTGTAATATGGGTATATGTTAAACCTACAGTATAATTTGTTGAAAATTTTTCAATACTGGCCACAAAGCAGGTAATGTGTCAAACTCACAAATAGGTAGAATTTACCTAAAATTTCCGTCCGCTAGCAGATTGTTGATATAATGGTCCTGCTGGTCTTTGAAACCTGTTTTGCATTACTTTTGAGCTGACCATACACAGGTTACAGCTACAGCCAATCCCTGGCTTCACGAGTGATGATACTATGCTGCATAAATGCATTGGCCATTGACAAGTCATATCTGTCCCGATGGTACTGTTGGGATCTAATTGCCGCAGGCTACTCTAACAAGGACCAGCAGAACAAATGGGCACGCGGCACTGGAAATTACGTGAAGATTTACAAGGCAATTAATAATTTTGAGTATTCCCTCCTCTGTGTCCATTTCTTAAAAATCCTATACAACTTAAAATGTACCTATAATTCATGCACAGAAAATCATCACTGCAGACCACTTAACAAGGCTGATGGCATTACCGGAGTGGCGGGATTAGAAGCATGAATGATTTATAAGATAAGTAATAATTTTTGGTTCTTCAATACTCTTTGAACATTCATTTTTTACAAGTCCTGGAAAACTACTTAGAAAATGGACCTATAACTTATGTACAGAAAAATGGTCAGGCATATCTCATTCAATAACACAATACCAATGTATGAGTAAAAAATATGGTAACAAATCAGCTTTAGATATACATGATTAGAACATATTATAGACCTATAACAGATTTAGAGGCTTAAAACAGGGTTACTTATACTACCTTGAGGAATAATCTTTAAAACTCTATTAATTTACCTCTTCAAAAATGACAATGTCACTTTTTTTGATAATTCGGTCTTAAAACTTAAAAAATTTAAATTCTAAATCTTTATTTTCAATCATTACTCTGCTTTATAAAAAAGACATGATTTACATTTAATTCTCAGCTACTTTTCCTAAATTATGAACAAATAGATTGGCCAGACTCAGCAAAAACATCTAAAAAACATCAGCCTCCTCCATAACCCCTCTAGCTGTCCTTTCCATCACCAAGAGTAGTGTGTTTTCTGCCACCTTAGGCAAAACAAAAAGGTTAATCCATTTGCTTATAATTTAGGAAATCTCATATTAATTTAATATTCACCTAATGTACTCCTCCAGGTTTTGAACTGTTTTGTAATATGGGTATATGTTAAACCTACAGTATAATTTGTTGAAAATTTTTCAATACTGGCCACAAAGCAGGTAATGTGTCAAACTCACAAATAGGTAGAATTTACCTAAAATTTCCGTCCGCTAGCAGATTGTTGATATAATGGTCCTGCTGGTCTTTGAAACCTGTTTTGCATTACTTTTGAGCTGACCATACACAGGTTACAGCTACAGCCAATCCCTGGCTTCACGAGTGATGATACTATGCTGCATAAATGCATTGGCCATTGACAAGTCATATCTGTCCCGATGGTACTGTTGGGATCTAATTGCCGCAGGCTACTCTAACAAGGACCAGCAGGACAAATGGGCACGCGGCACTGGAAATTACGTGAAGATTTACAAGGCAAGTAATAATTTTGAGTATTCCCTCCTCTGTGTCCATTTCTTAAAAATCCTATACAACTTAAAATGTACCTATAATTCATGCACAGACCATCATCTCTGCAGAACACTTAACAAAGGCTGATGGCATTACCGGAGTGGCGGGATTAGAAGCATGGATGATTTATAAGATAAGTAATAATTTTTGGTTCTTCAATACTCTTTGAACATTCATTTTTTACAAGTCCTGGAAAACTACTTAAAAAATGGACCTATAACTTATGTACAGAAAAATGGTCAGGCATATCTCATTCAATAACACAATACCAATGTATGAGTAAAAAATATGGTAACAAATCAGCTTTAGATATACATGATTAGAACATATTATAGACCTATAACAGATTTAGAGGCTTAAAAAAGGGTTACTTATACTATCTTGCGGAATAATCTTTAAAACTCTATTAATTTACCTCATCAAAAATGACAATGTCACTTTTTTTGATAATTTGGTCTTAAAACTTAAAAAATTAAAATTCTAAATCTTTATTTTCAATCATTACTCTGCTTTATAAAAAAGACATGATTTACATTTAATTCTCAGCTACTTTTCCTAAATTATGAGCAAATAGATCGGCCACACTCAGCAAAAACATCTAAAAAACATCAGCCTCCTCCATAACCCCTCTAGCTGTCCTTTCCATCACCAAGAGTAGTGTCTTCTGCCATCTTAGGCAAATCAAAAAGGTTAATCCATTTGCTTATAATTTAGGAAATCTCATTAATTTAATATTCACCTAATGTACTCCTCCAGGTTTTGAACTGTTTTG
The DNA here is from genome assembly GCF_046119375.1 of Phyllobates terribilis. NCBI lineage: Eukaryota > Metazoa > Chordata > Amphibia > Anura > Dendrobatidae > Phyllobates > Phyllobates terribilis. The sequence continues at coordinate 209,959,449 of NW_027362761.1, read as the reverse complement.
TAATATGGGTGTATGTTAAACCTACAGTATAATTTGTTGAAAATTTTTCAATACTGGCCACAAAGCAGGGAATGTGTCAAACTCACAAATAGGTAGAATTTACCTAAAATTTCCGTCCGCTAGCAGATTGATGATATAATGGTCCCGCTGGTCTTTGAAAACTGTTTTGCATGACTTTTGAGCTGACCATACACAGGTTACAGCTACGGCCAATCCCTGGCTTCACCAGTGATGATACTATGCTGCATAAATGCATTGGCCATTGACAAGTCACATATGTCCCGATGGTACCGTTGGGATCTAATTGCCGCAGGCAACTCTAACAAGGACCAGCAGAACAATTGGGCACGCAGCACTGGAAATTACGTGAAGATTTACAAGGCAAGTAATAATTTTGAGTATTCCCTCCTCTGTGTCCATTTCTTAAAAATCCTATACAACTTAAAATGTACCTATAATTTATGCACAGAACATCATCACTGCAGACCACTTAACAAAGGCTGATGGCATTAACCTAGTGGCGGGATTAGAAGCATGGATGATTTATAAGATAAGTAATAATTTTTGGTTCTTCAATACTCTTTGAACATTCATTTTTTACAAGTCCTGGAAAACTACTTAAAAAATGGACCTATAACTTATATACAGAAAAATGGTCAGGCATATCTCATTCAATAACACAATACCAATGTATGAGTAAAAAATATGGTAACAAATCAGCTTTAGATATACATGATTAGAACATATTATAGACCTATAACAGATTTAGAGGTTTAAAAAAGGGTTACTTATACTACCTTGAGGAATAATCTTTAAAACTCTATTAATTTACCTCATCAAAAATGACAATGTCACTTTTTTTGATAATTCGGTCTTAAAACTTAAAAACTTAAAATTCTAAATCTTTGTTTTCAATCATTACTCTGCTTTATAAAAAAGACATGATTTTCATTTAATTCTCAGCTACTTTTCCTAAATTATGAGCAAATAGATCGGCCAGACTCAGCAAAAACATCTAAAAAACATCAGCCTCCTCCATAACCCCTCTAGCTGTCCTTTCCATCACCAAGAGTAGTGTGTTTTCTGCCACCTTAGGCAAAACAAAAAGGTTAATCCATTTGCTTATAATTTAGGAAATCTCATATTAATTTAATATTCACCTAATGTACTCCTCCAGGTTTTGAACTGTTTTGTAATATGGGTATATGTTAAACCTATAGTTTGTTCAAAATTTTTCAATACTGGCCACAAAGCAGGGAATGTGTCAAACTCACAAATAGGTAGAATTTACCTAAAATTTCAGTCCGCTAGCAGATTGATGATATAATGGTCCCGCTGGTCATTGAAAACTGTTTTGCATGACTTTTGAGCTGACCATACACAGGTTACAGCTACGGCCAATCCCTGGCTTCACCAGTGATGATACTATGCTGCATAAATGCATTGGCCATTGACAAGTCATATATGTCCCGATGGTACCGTTGGGATCTAATTGCCGCAGGCTACTCTAACAAGGACCAGCAGAACAAATGGGCACGCAGCACTGGAAATTACGTGAAGATTTACAAGGCAAGTAATAATTTTGAGTATTCCCTCCTCTGTGTCCATTTCTTAAAAATCCTATACAACTTAAAATGTACCTATAATTTATGCACAGAACATCATCACTGCAGACCACTTAACAAAGGCTGATGGCATTACCGGAGTGGCGGGATTAGAAGCATGGATGATTTATAAGATAAGTAATAATTTTTGGTTCTTCAATACTCTTTGAACATTAATTTTTTACAAGTCCTGGAAAACTACTTAGAAAATGGACCTATAACTTATGTACAGAAAAATGGTCAGGCATATCTCATTCAATAACACAATACCAATGTAAGAGTAAAAAATATGGTAACAAATCAGCTTTAGATATACATGATTAGAACATATTATAGACCTATAACAGATTTAGAGGCTTAAAAAAGGGTTACTTATACTACCTTGAGGAATAATCTTTAAAACTCTATTAATTTACCTCATCAAAAATGACAATGTCACTTTTTTTGATAATTTGGTCTTAAAACTTAAAAAATTAAAATTCTAAATCTTTATTTTCAATCATTACTCTGCTTTATAAAAAAGACATGATTTTCATTTAATTCTCAGCTACTTTTCCTAAATTATGAGCAAATAGATCGGCCACAATCAGCAAAAACATCTAAAAAACATCAGCCTCCTCCATAACCCCTCTAGCTGTCCTTTCCATCACCAAGATTAGTGTGTTTTCTGCCACCTTAGGCAAAACAAAAAGGTTCATCCATTTGCTTATAATTTAGGAAATCTCATAGTAATTTAATATTCACCTAATGTACTCCTCGAGGTTTTGAACTGTTTTGTAATATGGGTATATGTTAAACCTATAGTTTGTTCAAAATTTTTCAATACTGGCCACAAAGCAGGGAATGTGTCAAACTCACAAATAGGTAGAATTTACCTAAAATTTCCGTCCGCTAGCAGATTGATGATATAATGGTCCCGCTGGTCTTTGAAAACTGTTTTGCATGACTTTTGAGCTGACCATACACAGGTTACAGCTACGGCCAATCCCTGGCTTCACCAGTGATGATACTATGCTGCATAAATGCATTGGCCATTGACAAGTCATATATGTCTTGATGGTACCGTTGGGATCTAATTGCCGCAGGCTACTCTAACAAGGACCAGCAGAACAAATGGGCACGCAGCACTGGAAATTACGTGAAGATTTACAAGGCAAGTAATAATTTTGAGTATTCCCTCCTCTGTGTCCATTTCTTAAAAATCCTATACAACTTAAAATGTACCTATAATTTATGCACAGAACATCATCACTGCAGACCACTTAACAAAGGCTGATGGCATTACCGGAGTAGCGGGATTAGAAGCATGGATGATTTATAAGATAAGTAATAATTTTTGGTTCTTCAATACTCTTTTAACATTCATTTTTTACATGTCCTGGAAAACTACTTAGAAAATGGACCTATAACTTATGTACAGAAAAATGGTCAGGCATATCTCATTCAATAACACAATATCAATGTATGAGTAAAAAATATGGTAACAAATCAGCTTTAGATATACATGATTAGAACATATTATAGACCTATAAGAGATTTAGAGGCTTAAAACAGGGTTACTTATACTACCTTGAGGAATAATCTTTAAAACTCTTTTAATTTACCTCATCAAAAATGACAATGTCACTTTTTTTGATAATTCGGTCTTAAAACTTAAAAAATTAAAATTCTAAATCTTTATTTTCAATCATTACTCTGCTTTATAAAAAAGACATGATTTACATTTAATTCTCAGCTACTTTTCCTCAATTATGAGCAAATAGATCAGCCACACTCAGCAAAAACATCTAAAAAAACATCAGCCTCCTCCATAACCCCTCTAGCTGTCCTTTCCATCACCAAGAGTAGTGTGTTTTCTGCCACCTTAGGCAAAACAAAAAGGTTAATCCATTTGCTTATAATTTAGGAAATCTCATATTAATTTAATATTCACCTAATGTACTCCTCCAGGTTTTGAACTGTTTTGTAATATGGGTATATGTTAAACCCACAGTATAATTTGTTGAAAATTTTTCAATACTGGCCACAAAGCAGGGAATGAGTCAAACTCACAAATAGGTAGAATTTACCTAAAACTTCCGTCCGCTAGCAGATTGTTGATATAATGGTCCCGCTGGTCTTTGAAAACTGTTTTGCATGACTTTTGAGCTGACCATACACAGGTTACAGCTACGGCCAATCCCTGGCTTCACCAGTGATGATACTATGCTGCATAAATGCATTGGCCATTGACAAGTCATATCTGTCCCGATGGTACTGTTGGGATCTAATTGCCGCAGGCTACTCTAACAAGGACCAGCAGGACAAATGGGCACGCGGCACTGGAAATTACGTGAAGATTTACAAGGCAAGTAATAATTTTGAGTATTCCCTCCTCTGTGTCCATTTCTTAAAAATCCTATACAACTTAAAATGTACCTATAATTCATGCACAGAACATCATCTCTGCAGAACACTTAACAAAGGCTGATGGCATTACCGGAGTGGCGGGATTAGAAGCATGGATGATTTATAAGATAAGTAATAATTTTTGGTTCTTCAATACTCTTTGAACATTCATTTTTTACAAGTCCTGGAAAACTACTTAAAAAATGGACCTATAACTTATGTACAGAAAAATGGTCAGGCATATCTCATTCAATAACACAATACCAATGTATGAGTAAAAAATATGGTAACAAATCAGCTTTAGATATACATGATTAGAACATATTATCAACCTAGAACAGATTTAGAGGCTTAAAAAAGCGTTACTTATACTACCTTTAGGAATAATCTTTAAAACTCTATTAATTTACCTCATCAAAAATGACAGTCACTTTTTTTGATAATTTGGTCTTAAAACTTAAAAAATTAAAATTCTAAATCTTTATTTTCAATCATTACTCTGCTTTATAAAGAAGACATGATTTTCATTTAATTCTCAGCTACTTTTCCAAAATTATGAGCAAATGGATCGGCCACACTCAGCAAAAACATCTAAAAAACATCAGCCTCCTCCATAACCCCTCTAGCTGTCCTTTCCATCACCAAGAGTAGTGTGTTTTCTGCCACCTTAGGCAAAACAAAAAGGTTCATCCATTTGCTTATAATTTAGGAAATCTCATATTAATTTAATATTCACCTAATGTACTCCTCGAGGTTTTGAACTGTTTTGTAATATGGGTATATGTTAAACCTATAATTTGTTCAAAATTTTTCAATACTGGCCACAAAGCAGGGAATGTGTCAAACTCACAAATAGGTAGAATTTACCTAAAATTTCCGTCCGCTAGAAGATTGTTGATATAATGGTCCCGCTGGTCTTTGAAAACTGTTTTGCATGACTTTTGAGCTGACCATACACAGGTTACAGCTACGGCCAATCCCTGGCTTCACCAGTGATGATACTATGCTGCATAAATGCATTGGCCATTGACAAGTCATATCTGTCCCGATGGTACTGTTGTGATCTAATTGCCGCAGGCTACTCTAACAAGGACCAGCAGGTCAAATGGGCACGCGGCACTGGAAATTACGTGAAGATTTACAAAGCAAGTAATAATTTTGAGTATTCCTTCCTCTGTGTCCATTTCTTAAAAATCCTATACAACTTAAAATGTACCTATAATTCATGCACAGAACATCATCACTGCAGACAACTTAACAAAGGCTGATGGCATTAACGGAGTGGAGAGATTAGAAGCATGGATGATTTATAAGATAAGTAATAATTTTTGGTTCTTCAATACTCTTTGAACATTAATTTTTTACCAGACCTGGAAAACTACTTCAAAAATGGACCTATAACTTATGTACAGAAAAATGGTCAGGAACATCTCATTCAATAACACAATACCAATGTATGAGTGAAAAATATGGTAACAAATCGGCTTTAGATATACATGATTAGAACATATTATAGACCTATAACAGATTTAGATTCTTAAAAAGGGTTACTTATACTACCTTGAGGAATAATCTTTAAAACTCTATTAATTTACCTCATCAAAAATGACAGTCACTTTTTTTGATAATTCGGTCTTAAAACTTAAAAAATTATAATTCTAAATCCTTATTTTCAATCATTGCTCTGCTTTATAAAAAAGACATGATTTACATTTAATTCTCAGCTACTTTTCCTAAATTATGAGCAAATAGATCGGCCACACTCAGCAAAAACATCTGAAAAACATCAGCCTCCTCCATAACCCCTCTAGCTGTCTTTTCCATCACCAAGAGTAGTGTGTTTTCTGCCACCTTAGGCTAAACAAAAAGGTTAATCCATTTGCTTATAATTTAGGAAATCTCACATTAATTTAATATTCACCTAATGTACTCCTCGAGGTTTTGAACTGTTTTGTAATATGGGTATATGTTAAACCTATAATTTGTTCAAAATTTCTCAATATTGGCCACAAAGTAGGGAATGTGTCAAACTCACAAATAGGAAAAATTTACCTAAAATTTCCGTCCGCTAGCAGATTGTTGATATAATGGTCCTGCTGGTCTTTGAACTGTTTTGCATGACTTTTGAGCTGACCATACACAGGCTACAGCTACGGCCAAACTCTGGCTTCACCAGTGATGATACTATGCTGCATAAATGCATTGGCCATTGACAAGTCATATCTGTCCCGATGGTACTGTTGGGATCTAATTGCCGCAGGCAACTCTAACAAGCACCAGCAGGACAAATGGGCACGCGGCACTGGAAATTACATGAAAATTTACAAGGCAAGTAATAATTTTGAGCATTTTCTCCTCTGTGTCCATTTCTTAAAAATCCTATACAACTTAAAATGTACCTATAATTCATGCACAGAACATCATCTCTGCAGACCACTTAACAAAGGCTGATGGCATTACGGGAGTGGCGAGATTAGAAGCATGGATGATTTATAAGATAAATAATAATTTTTGTTTCTTCAATACTCTTTGAACATTAATTTTTTACAAGTCCTGGAAAACTACTTAAAAAATGGACCTATAACTTATGTACAGAAAAATGGTCAGGCATATCTCATTCAATAACACAATACCAATGTATGAGTAAAAAATATGGTAACAAATCAGCTTTAGATATACATGATTAGAACATATTATAGACCTATAACAGATTTAGAGGCTTAAAAAAGGGTTACTTATACTACCTTGAGGAATAATCTTTAAAACTCTATTAATTTACCTCATCAAAAATGACAATGTCACTTTTTTTGATAATTTGGTCTCAAAACTTAAAAAATCAATATTCTAAATCTTTATTTCCAATCATTACTCTGCTTTATTAAAAAAGACATGATTTACATTTAATTCTCAGCTACTTTTCCTAAATTATGAGCAAATACATCGGCCACACTTAGCAAAAACATCTAAAAAACATCAGCCTCCTCCATAACCCCTCTAGCTGTCCTTTCCATCACCAAGAGTAGTGTGTTTTCTGCCACCTTAGGCAAAACAAAAAGGTTAATCCATTTGCTTATAATTTAGGAAATCTCATATTAATTTAATATTCACCTAATGTACTCCTCGAGGTTTTGAACTGTTTTGTAATATGGGTATATGTTAAACCTATAGTTTGTTCAAAATTTTTCAATACTGGCCACAAAGCAGGGAATGTGTCAATCTCACAAATAGGTTGAATTTATCTATAATTTCCGTCCGCTAGCAGATTGTTGATATAATGGTCCCGCTGGTCTTTGAAAACTGTTTTGCATGACTTTTGAGCTGACCATACACAAATTACAGCTACGGCCAATCCCTGGCTTCACCAGTGATGATACTATGCTGCATAAATGCATTGGCCAATGACAAGTCATATCTGGCCCGATGGTACTCTTGGGATCTAATTGCCACAGGCTACTCTAACAAGGACAAACAGGACAAATGGGCACGCGGCACTGGAAATTACGTGAAGATTTACAAGGCAAGTAATAATTTTGAGTATTCCCTCCTCTGTGTCCATTTCTTAAAAATCCTATACAACTTAAAATGTACCTATAATTCATGCACAGAACATCATCACTGCAGACCACTTAACAAAGGCTGATGGCATTACCGGAGTGGCGGGATTAGAAGCATGGATGATTTATAAGATAAGTAATAATTTTTGGTTCTTCAATACTCTTTGAACATTAATTTTTTACCAGTCCTGGAAAACTACTTCAAAAATGGACCTATAACTTATGTACAGAAAAATGGTCAGGAAAATCTCATTCAGTAACACAATACCAATGTATGAGTGAAAAATATGGTAACAAATCAGCTTTAGATATACATGATTGGAACATATTATAAACCTATAACAGATTTAGATTCTTAAAAAGGGTTACTTATACTACCTTGAGGAATAATCTTTAAAACTCTATTAATTTACCTCATCAAAAATGACAATGTCACTTTTTTTGATAATTCGGTCTTAAAACTTAAAAAATTATAATTCCAAATCCTTATATTCAATCATTGCTCTGCTTTATAAAAAAGACATGATTTACATTTAATTCTCAGCTACTTTTCCTAAATTATGAGCAAATAGATCGGCCACACTCAGCAAAAACATCTGAAAAACATCAGCCTCCTCCATAACCCCTCTAGCTGTCCTTTCCATCACCAAGAGTAGTGTGTTTTCTGCCACCTTAGGCTAAACAAAAAGGTTAATCCATTTGCTTATAATTTAGGAAATCTCACATTAATTTAATATTCACCTAATGTACTCCTCGAGGTTTTGAACTGTTTTGTAATATGGGTATATGTTAAACCTATAATTTGTTCAAAATTTCTCAATATTGGCCACAAAGCAGGGAATGTGTCAAACTCACAAATAGGAAAAATTTACCTAAAATTTCCGTCCGCTAGCAGATTGTTGATATAATGGTCCCGCTGGTCTTTGAAAACTGTTTTGCATGACTTTTGAGCTGACCATACACAGGTTACAGCTATGGCCAAACTCTGGCTTCACCAGTGATGATACTATGCTGCATAAATGCATTGGCCATTGACAAGTCATTTCTGTACCGATGCTACTGTTGGGATATAATTGCCGCAGGCTACTCTAACAAGGACCAGCAGGACAAATGGGCACACAGCACTGGAAATTACATGAAAATTTACAAGGCAAGTAATAATTTTGAGCATTCTCTCCTCTGTGTCCATTTCTTAAAAATCCTATACAAGTTAAAATGTACCTATGATTCATGCACAGAACATCATCTCTGCAGACCACTTAACAAAGGCTGATGGCATTACGGGAGTGGCGGGATTACAAGCATGGATGATTTATAAGATAAGTAATAAGTTTTGGTTCTTCAATACTCTTTGAACATTAATTTTTTACAAGTCCTTGAAAACTACTTAAAAAATGGACTTATAACTTATGCACAGTAAAATGGTCAGGCATATCTCATTCAATAACACAATACCAATGTATGAGTAAAAAATATGGTAACAAATCAGCTTTAGATATACATGATTAGAACATATTATAGACCTATAACTGATTTAGAGGCTTAAAAAAGGGTTACTTATACTACCTTGAGGAATAATCTTTAAAACTATTAATTTACCTCATCAAAAATGACAATGTCACTTTTTTTGATAATTCGGTCTTAAAACTTAAAAAATTTAAATTCTAAATCTTTATTTTCAATCATTACTCTGCTTTATAAAAAAAATGCATGATTTACATTTAATTCTCAGCTACTTTTCCTAAATTATGAGCAAATAGGTCAGCCACACTCAGCAAAAACATCTAAAAAACAACAGCCTCCTCCATAACCCCTCTGGCTGTCCTTTCCATCACCAAGAGTAGTGTGTTTTCTGCCACCTTAGGCAAAACAAAAAGGTTAATCCATTTGCTTATAATTTAGGAAATCTCATATTAATTTAATATTAACCTAATGTACTCGTCGAGGTTTTGAACTGGTTTGTTATAAGGGTATATATTAAAGCTATAATTTGTTCAAAAATTTTCAATACTGGCCACAAAGCAGGGAATGAGTCAAACTCACAAATAGGTAGAATTTACCTAAAATTTCCGTCCGCTAGCAGATTGTTGATATAAAGGTCCCGATGGTCTTTAAAAACTGTTTTGCATGACTTTTGAGCTGACCATACACAGGTTACAGCTACGCCAGTCCCTGGCTTCACCAGTGATGATACTATGCTGCATAAATGCATTGGCCATTGACAAGTCATATCTGTCACGATGGTACTGTTAGGATCTAATTGTCTATTGCCGCAGGCTACTCTAACAAGGACCAGCAGGACAAATGGGCACGCGGCACTGGAAATTACGTGAAGATTTACAAGGCAAGTAATATTTTTGAGTATTCCCTCCTCTGTGTCCATTTCTTAAAAATGCTATACAACTTAAAATGTACCTATAATACATGCACAGAACATCATCACTGCAGACCACTTAACAAAGGCTGATGGCATTACCAGAGTGGCAGGATTAGAAGCATTGATGATTTATAAGATAAGTAATAATTTTTGGTTCTTCAATACTCTTTGAACATTAATTTTTTACAAGTTCTGGAAAACTAATTAAAAATGGACCTATAACTTATGTACAGAAAAATGGTCAGGCATATCTTATTCAATAACACAATACCAATGTATGAGTAAAAAATATGGTAACAAATCAGCTTTAGATATACATGATTAGAACATATTATAGACCTATAACAGATTTAGAGGCTTAAAAAAGGGTTACTTATACTAGCTTGAGGAATAATCTTTAAAACTCTATTAATTTACCTCATCAAAAATGACAATGTCACTTTTTTTGATAATTTGGTCTTAAAACTTAAAAAATCAATATTCTAAATCTTTATTTCCAATCATTACTCTGCTTTATTAAAAAAGACATGATTTACATTTAATTCTCAGCTACTTTTCCTAAATTATGAGCAAATACATCGGCCACACTTAGCAAAAACATCTAAAAAACATCAGCCTCCTCCATAACCCCTCTAGCTGTCCTTTCCATCACCAAGAGTAGTGTGTTTTCTGCCACCTTAGGCAAAACAAAAAGGTTAATCCATTTGCTTATAATTTAGGAAATCTCATATTAATTTAATATTCACCTAATGTACTCCTCGAGGTTTTGAACTGTTTTGTAATATGGGTATATGTTAAACCTATAGTTTGTTCAAAATTTTTCAATACTGGCCACAAAGCAGGGAATGTGTCAAACTCACAAATAGGTAGAATTTACCTATAATTTCCGTCCGCTAGCAGATTGTTGATATAATGGTCCCGCTGGTCTTTGAAAACTGTTTTGCATGACTTTTGAGCTGACCATACACAAATTACAGCTACGGCCAATCCCTGGCTTCACCAGTGATGATACTATGCTGCATAAATGCATTGGCCAATGACAAGTCATATCTGGCCCGATGGTACTCTTGGGATCTAATTGCCACAGGCTACTCTAACAAGGACAAACAGGACAAATGGGCACGCGGCACTGGAAATTACGTGAAGATTTACAAGGCAAGTAATAATTTTGAGTATTCCCTCCTCTGTGTCCATTTCTTAAAAATCCTATACAACTTAAAATGTACCTATAATTCATGCACAGAACATCATCACTGCAGACCACTTAACAAAGGCTGATGGCATTACCGGAGTGGCGGGATTAGAAGCATGGATGATTTATAAGATAAGTAATAATTTTTGGTTCTTCAATACTCTTTGAACATTAATTTTTTACCAGTCCTGGAAAACTACTTCAAAAATGGACCTATAACTTATGTACAGAAAAATGGTCAGGAAAATCTCATTCAGTAACACAATACCAATGTATGAGTGAAAAATATGGTAACAAATCAGCTTTAGATATACATGATTAGAACATATTATAAACCTATAACAGATTTAGATTCTTAAAAAGGGTTACTTATACTACCTTGAGGAATAATCTTTAAAACTCTATTAATTTACCTCATCAAAAATGACAATGTCACTTTTTTTGATAATTCGGTCTTAAAACTTAAAAAATTATAATTCCAAATCCTTATATTCAATCATTGCTCTGCTTTATAAAAAAGACATGATTTACATTTAATTCTCAGCTACTTTTCCTAAATTATGAGCAAATAGATCGGCCACACTCAGCAAAAACATCTGAAAAACATCAGCCTCCTCCATAACCCCTCTAGCTGTCCTTTCCATCACCAAGAGTAGTGTGTTTTCTGCCACCTTAGGCTAAACAAAAAGGTTAATCCATTTGCTTATAATTTAGGAAATCTCACATTAATTTAATATTCACCTAATGTACTCCTCGAGGTTTTGAACTGTTTTGTAATATGGGTACATGTTAAACCTATAATTTGTTCAAAATTTCTCAATATTGGCCACAAAGCAGGGAATGTGTCAAACTCACAAATAGGAAAAATTTACCTAAAATTTCCGTCCGCTAGCAGATTGTTGATATAATGGTCCCGCTGGTCTTTGAAAACTGTTTTGCATGACTTTTGAGCTGACCATACACAGGTTACAGCTATGGCCAAACTCTGGCTTCACCAGTGATGATACTATGCTGCATAAATGCATTGGCCATTGACAAGTCATTTCTGTACCGATGCTACTGTTGGGATATAATTGCCGCAGGCTACTCTAACAAGGACCAGCAGGACAAATGGGCACACAGCACTGGAAATTACATGAAAATTTACAAGGCAAGTAATAATTTTGAGCATTCTCTCCTCTGTGTCCATTTCTTAAAAATCCTATACAAGTTAAAATGTACCTATGATTCATGCACAGAACATCATCTCTGCAGACCACTTAACAAAGGCTGATGGCATTACGGGAGTGGCGGGATTACAAGCATGGATGATTTATAAGATAAGTAATAAGTTTTGGTTCTTCAATACTCTTTGAACATTAATTTTTTACAAGTCCTTGAAAACTACTTAAAAAATGGACTTATAACTTATGCACAGTAAAATGGTCAGGCATATCTCATTCAATAACACAATACCAATGTATGAGTAAAAAATATGGTAACAAATCAGCTTTAGATATACATGATTAGAACATATTATAGACCTATAACTGATTTAGAGGCTTAAAAAAGGGTTACTTATACTACCTTGAGGAATAATCTTTAAAACTATTAATTTACCTCATCAAAAATGACAATGTCACTTTTTTTGATAATTCGGTCTTAAAACTTAAAAAATTTAAATTCTAAATCTTTATTTTCAATCATTACTCTGCTTTATAAAAAAAATGCATGATTTACATTTAATTCTCAGCTACTTTTCCTAAATTATGAGCAAATAGGTCAGCCACACTCAGCAAAAACATCTAAAAAACAACAGCCTCCTCCATAACCCCTCTGGCTGTCCTTTCCATCACCAAGAGTAGTGTGTTTTCTGCCACCTTAGGCAAAACAAAAAGGTTAATCCATTTGCTTATAATTTAGGAAATCTCATATTAATTTAATATTAACCTAATGTACTCGTCGAGGTTTTGAACTGGTTTGTTATAAGGGTATATATTAAAGCTATAATTTGTTCAAAAATTTTCAATACTGGCCACAAAGCAGGGAATGAGTCAAACTCACAAATAGGTAGAATTTACCTAAAATTTCCGTCCGCTAGCAGATTGTTGATATAAAGGTCCCGATGGTCTTTAAAAACTGTTTTGCATGACTTTTGAGCTGACCATACACAGGTTACAGCTACGCCAGTCCCTGGCTTCACCAGTGATGATACTATGCTGCATAAATGCATTGGCCATTGACAAGTCATATCTGTCACGATGGTACTGTTAGGATCTAATTGTCTATTGCCGCAGGCTACTCTAACAAGGACCAGCAGGACAAATGGGCACGCGGCACTGGAAATTACGTGAAGATTTACAAGGCAAGTAATATTTTTGAGTATTCCCTCCTCTGTGTCCATTTCTTAAAAATGCTATACAACTTAAAATGTACCTATAATACATGCACAGAACATCATCACTGCAGACCACTTAACAAAGGCTGATGGCATTACCAGAGTGGCAGGATTAGAAGCATTGATGATTTATAAGATAAGTAATAATTTTTGGTTCTTCAATACTCTTTGAACATTAATTTTTTACAAGTTCTGGAAAACTAATTAAAAATGGACCTATAACTTATGTACAGAAAAATGGTCAGGCATATCTTATTCAATAACACAATACCAATGTATGAGTAAAAAATATGGTAACAAATCAGCTTTAGATATACATGATTAGAACATATTATAGACCTATAACAGATTTAGAGGCTTAAAAAAGGGTTACTTATACTAGCTTGAGGAATAATCTTTAAAACTCTATTAATTTACCTCATCAAAAATGACAATGTCACTTTTTTTGATAATTTGGTCTTAAAACTTAAAAAATCAATATTCTAAATCTTTATTTCCAATCATTACTCTGCTTTATTAAAAAAGACATGATTTACATTTAATTCTCAGCTACTTTTCCTAAATTATGAGCAAATACATCGGCCACACTTAGCAAAAACATCTAAAAAACATCAGCCTCCTCCATAACCCCTCTAGCTGTCCTTTCCATCACCAAGAGTAGTGTGTTTTCTGCCACCTTAGGCAAAACAAAAAGGTTAATCCATTTGCTTATAATTTAGGAAATCTCATATTAATTTAATATTCACCTAATGTACTCCTCGAGGTTTTGAACTGTTTTGTAATATGGGTATATGTTAAACCTATAGTTTGTTCAAAATTTTTCAATACTGGCCACAAAGCAGGGAATGTGTCAAACTCACAAATAGGTAGAATTTACCTATAATTTCCGTCCGCTAGCAGATTGTTGATATAATGGTCCCGCTGGTCTTTGAAAACTGTTTTGCATGACTTTTGAGCTGACCATACACAAATTACAGCTACGGCCAATCCCTGGCTTCACCAGTGATGATACTATGCTGCATAAATGCATTGGCCAATGACAAGTCATATCTGGCCCGATGGTACTCTTGGGATCTAATTGCCACAGGCTACTCTAACAAGGACAAACAGGACAAATGGGCACGCGGCACTGGAAATTACGTGAAGATTTACAAGGCAAGTAATAATTTTGAGTATTCCCTCCTCTGTGTCCATTTCTTAAAAATCCTATACAACTTAAAATGTACCTATAATTCATGCACAGAACATCATCACTGCAGACCACTTAACAAAGGCTGATGGCATTACCGGAGTGGCGGGATTAGAAGCATGGATGATTTATAAGATAAGTAATAATTTTTGGTTCTTCAATACTCTTTGAACATTAATTTTTTACCAGTCCTGGAAAACTACTTCAAAAATGGACCTATAACTTATGTACAGAAAAATGGTCAGGAAAATCTCATTCAGTAACACAATACCAATGTATGAGTGAAAAATATGGTAACAAATCAGCTTTAGATATACATGATTAGAACATATTATAAACCTATAACAGATTTAGATTCTTAAAAAGGGTTACTTATACTACCTTGAGGAATAATCTTTAAAACTCTATTAATTTACCTCATCAAAAATGACAATGTCACTTTTTTTGATAATTCGGTCTTAAAACTTAAAAAATTATAATTCCAAATCCTTATATTCAATCATTGCTCTGCTTTATAAAAAAGACATGATTTACATTTAATTCTCAGCTACTTTTCCTAAATTATGAGCAAATAGATCGGCCACACTCAGCAAAAACATCTGAAAAACATCAGCCTCCTCCATAACCCCTCTAGCTGTCCTTTCCATCACCAAGAGTAGTGTGTTTTCTGCCACCTTAGGCTAAACAAAAAGGTTAATCCATTTGCTTATAATTTAGGAAATCTCACATTAATTTAATATTCACCTAATGTACTCCTCGAGGTTTTGAACTGTTTTGTAATATGGGTACATGTTAAACCTATAATTTGTTCAAAATTTCTCAATATTGGCCACAAAGCAGGGAATGTGTCAAACTCACAAATAGGAAAAATTTACCTAAAATTTCCGTCCGCTAGCAGATTGTTGATATAATGGTCCCGCTGGTCTTTGAAAACTGTTTTGCATGACTTTTGAGCTGACCATACACAGGTTACAGCTATGGCCAAACTCTGGCTTCACCAGTGATGATACTATGCTGCATAAATGCATTGGCCATTGACAAGTCATTTCTGTACCGATGCTACTGTTGGGATATAATTGCCGCAGGCTACTCTAACAAGGACCAGCAGGACAAATGGGCACACAGCACTGGAAATTACATGAAAATTTACAAGGCAAGTAATAATTTTGAGCATTCTCTCCTCTGTGTCCATTTCTTAAAAATCCTATACAAGTTAAAATGTACCTATGATTCATGCACAGAACATCATCTCTGCAGACCACTTAACAAAGGCTGATGGCATTACGGGAGTGGCGGGATTACAAGCATGGATGATTTATAAGATAAGTAATAAGTTTTGGTTCTTCAATACTCTTTGAACATTAATTTTTTACAAGTCCTTGAAAACTACTTAAAAAATGGACTTATAACTTATGCACAGTAAAATGGTCAGGCATATCTCATTCAATAACACAATACCAATGTATGAGTAAAAAATATGGTAACAAATCAGCTTTAGATATACATGATTAGAACATATTATAGACCTATAACTGATTTAGAGGCTTAAAAAAGGGTTACTTATACTACCTTGAGGAATAATCTTTAAAACTATTAATTTACCTCATCAAAAATGACAATGTCACTTTTTTTGATAATTCGGTCTTAAAACTTAAAAAATTAAAATTCTAAATCTTTATTTTCAATCATTACTCTGCTTTATAAAAAAATGCATGATTTACATTTAATTCTCAGCTACTTTTCCTAAATTATGAGCAAATAGGTCAGCCACACTCAGCAAAAACATCTAAAAAACAACAGCCTCCTCCATAACCCCTCTGGCTGTCCTTTCCATCACCAAGAGTAGTGTGTTTTCTGCCACCTTAGGCAAAACAAAAAGGTTAATCCATTTGCTTATAATTTAGGAAATCTCATATTAATTTAATATTAACCTAATGTACTCGTCGAGGTTTTGAACTGGTTTGTTATAAGGGTATATATTAAAGCTATAATTTGTTCAAAAATTTTCAATACTGGCCACAAAGCAGGGAATGAGTCAAACTCACAAATAGGTAGAATTTACCTAAAATTTCCGTCCGCTAGCAGATTGTTGATATAAAGGTCCCGATGGTCTTTAAAAACTGTTTTGCATGACTTTTGAGCTGACCATACACAGGTTACAGCTACGCCAGTCCCTGGCTTCACCAGTGATGATACTATGCTGCATAAATGCATTGGCCATTGACAAGTCATATCTGTCACGATGGTACTGTTAGGATCTAATTGTCTATTGCCGCAGGCTACTCTAACAAGGACCAGCAGGACAAATGGGCACGCGGCACTGGAAATTACGTGAAGATTTACAAGGCAAGTAATATTTTTGAGTATTCCCTCCTCTGTGTCCATTTCTTAAAAATGCTATACAACTTAAAATGTACCTATAATACATGCACAGAACATCATCACTGCAGACCACTTAACAAAGGCTGATGGCATTACCAGAGTGGCAGGATTAGAAGCATGGATGATTTATAAGATAAGTAATAATTTTTGGTTCTTCAATACTCTTTGAACATTAATTTTTTACAAGTTCTGGAAAACTAATTAAAAATGGACCTATAACTTATGTACAGAAAAATGGTCAGGCATATCTTATTCAATAACACAATACCAATGTATGAGTAAAAAATATGGTAACAAATCAGCTTTAGATATACATGATTAGAACATATTATAGACCTATAACAGATTTAGAGGCTTAAAAAAGGGTTACTTATACTAGCTTGAGGAATAATCTTTAAAACTCTATTAATTTACCTCATCAAAAATGACAATGTCACTTTTTTTGATAATTCGGTCTTAAAACTTAAAAAATTAAAATTCTAAATCTGTATTTTCAATCATTACTCTGCTTTATAAAAAAGACATGATTTACATTTAATTCTCAGCTACTTTTCCTAAATTATGAGCAAATAGATCGGCCACACTCAGCAAAAACATCTAAAAAACATCAGCCTCCTCCATAACCCCTCTAGCTGTCCTTTCCATCACCAAGAGTAGTGTGTTTTCTGCCACCTTAGACTAAACAAAAAGGTTAATCCATTTGCTTATAATTTAGGAAATCTCATATTAATTTAATATTCACCTAATGTACTCCTCGAGGTTTTGAACTGTTTTGTAATATGGGTATATGTTAAATCTATAATTGTTAGAACCTTGCTCTTAGGTTTTTTCCTTTGCTGGTCACATGACCTTGTTGGCCTATTTAATCCTGCTCCGCCCTTCTGGCTTTGCTGGACTTCATTGTATAACTACTTTCTAGCTAGCCTGTGCTCTGTATCTAACTCTGTTAGTTTGCTTGGTCTACGGACCTCAGTGTTCTATATATTTTGTTTGTTTGTCTGTCTGCTACTATTTCTGTTAGGAGGTGTCCCATTTTCCTCCCAGTCCTTAGTACTTGTAGGGATTCCTTCCCCACATCTATAGGTCTCCGTACAGACTAGCTTAGGACTTTAGCAGGTCTGATCGCAGGATCAGGTTCCCTGTTACATCGTAGGGATTCAGCTGAGTTCTATCGTAGGGACAGATTTTCTCTCACTGTTAATGGTGTTCACCATGAGAAAGAGGAGAACATTTTACAAGAAGGTGTTGTGATAGCTGCTTTGGACTCTGTTTTGGAAGATGAGATTCTTAAAGCACAGGAGAATGCCCCATCTAACACTCCTCATGGGAGGTTGTTTGTGCCTGGGACCTTTAGGAGAGATTTGTTTGTTGAGTGTCACGAATCTCGGTTGGCAGGTCATCCCGGAATCTCTGAGACCAAGAGACTGGTGGGTCGCAGTTTTTGGTGGCCTGGATGGCAGAAGGAAGTCATTAAGTGGGTGCGTCAATGTACTATATGTGCTAGATCTAAGTCCTCACATACTCCTGTTGCGGGGTTGCTTTGTCCTTTGGAGGTTCCCAGTGCTCCTTGGACACATTTGGCTATGGACTTTATAACTGACCTTCCCCCCTCTGAGGGTTTTACTGTCATCTGGGTGGTCGTGGACCGTTTTAGCAAGATGTGTCACTTGGTTCCCTTCGTCAAACTGCCCTGCGCTAAAACTCTCGCTAAGGCCTTTGTCAAGGAAATTGTCAGACTTCATGGCGTTCCTACTGACATTGTTTCTGATAGGGGTCCTCAGTTCGTGGCTCGTTTTTGGCATGCCTTTTGTGACAGGTTGGGAGTTCATTTGTCGTTCTCGTCCGGATATCATCCTGA
Source organism: Phyllobates terribilis (assembly GCF_046119375.1). Taxonomy (NCBI): domain Eukaryota; kingdom Metazoa; phylum Chordata; class Amphibia; order Anura; family Dendrobatidae; genus Phyllobates; species Phyllobates terribilis. The sequence continues at coordinate 209,940,528 of NW_027362761.1, read as the reverse complement.
ATCTAATGGCCAGACAGAAAGGAAAAACCAGGATGTTGAGCAGTTCTTGCGTTGTTTTGTGGCAGACAATCAAGAGGGGTGGTCTGAGTTTCTGCCACTTGCTGAATTTGCTCTGAACAATCATACATCTTCTTCTGCTGGTTGTTCGCCTTTTTTTTGTTGTTCTGGGAGACATCCGTCGTTTGGGTCGTTCTCCAAGTTGGGATCTGCCGTGCCTGAGGAGGAGAATTTTTCCGGTGATTTGGAGAGACTTTGGACGGATGTGCGTGGTAATCTTCAGGAGGCCAACAGAAAATCTAAAGACTACTTTGATAGGAAACGACAGGAGGTTTTGTTCGCTGTTGGTGAAATGGTTTGGTTGTCCTCTAGGAATCTGCGGTTGAGGATTCCTTCTAAGAAATTGGGTCCCAAGTTTGTAGGGCCCTTTAAGGAGCTTCAGGTTGTCAACCAATCTGCTGTTAGGTTGGAGGTTCCTACCTCCTGGAGAATTAATCCGGTATTTCATGTCTCTCTGTTAAAAAAAGCTGTTGTGTCGGATGGTGACGCCTCTGCCTCTGTTCCTCCGGTGGTGGAGGACGGGGAATATGAAATTTCTTGCATCCTTAACTCTAGACGGTATAGAGGTAGTTTGCAGTATCTGGTGGCCTGGAAAGGTTTCGGACCCGAGGATAACTCTTGGGTGAGGTCAGATGATGTTTCCGCGTCCAGACTTATCAGAGCGTTTCACAGGAGATTTCCTGATAAGCCTGGTCCTAGGGGATCCGGAGGATCCTCTTAGAAGGGGGGGTACTGTTAGAACCTTGCTCTTAGGTTTTTTCCTTTGCTGGTCGCATGACCTTGTTGGCCTATTTAATCCTGCTCCACCCTTCTGGCTTTGCTGGACCTCATTGTATAACTACTTTCTAGCTAGCCTGTGCTCTGTATCTAACTCTGTTAGTTTGCTTGGTCTACGGACCTCAGTGTTCTATATATTTTGTTTGTTTGTCTGTCTGCTACTATTTCAGTTAGGAGGTGTCCCATTTTCCTCCCAGTCCTTAGTACTTGTAGGGATTCCTTCCCCACATCTATAGGTCTCCGTACAGACTAGCTTAGGACTTTAGCAGGTCTGATCGCAGGATCAGGTTCCCTGTTACATCGTAGGGATTCAGCTGAGTTCTATCGTAGGGACAGATCTCCTCTCTTTCCTTAGCTCTGGTAGCAGAACATAACAATAATTTGTTCAAAATTTTTCAATACTGGCCACAAAGCAGGGAATGTGTCAAACTCACAAATAGGTAGAATTTACCTAAAATTTCCGTCCGCTAGCAGATTGTTGATATAATGGTCCCGCTGGTCTTTGAAAACTGTTTTGCATGACTTTTGCACTGACCATACACAGGTTACAGCTACGGCCAATCCCTGGCTTCACCAGTGATGATACGATGCTGCATAAATGCATTGGCCATTGACAAGTCATATCTGTCCCGATGGTACTGTTGGGATCTAATTGCCGCAGGCTACTCTGACAAGGACCAGCAGGACAAATGGGCACGCGGCACTGGAAATTACGTGAAAATTCACAAGGCAAGTAAAAATTTTGAGTATTCCCTCCTCTGTGTCCATTTCTTAAAAATCCTATACAACTTAAAATGGCATTACCGGAGTGGCGGAAGCATGGATGATTTATAAGATAAGTAATAATTTTTGGTTCTTCAATACTCTTTTAACATTAATTTTTTACAAGTCCTGGAAAACTACTTAAAAAATGGACCTATAACTTATGTACAGAAAAATGGTCAGGCATATCTAATTCAATAACACAATACCAATGTATGAGTAAAAAATATGGTAACAAATCAGCTTTAGATATACATGATTAGCATATATTATAGACCTATAACAAATTTAGAGGCTTAAAAAAGGGTTACTTATACTACCTTGAGGAATAATCTTTAAACTCTATTAATTTACCTCATCAAAAATGACAGTCACTTTTTTTGATAATTCGGCCTTAAAACTTAAAAAATTTAAATTCTAAATCTTTATTTTCTATCATTACTCTTCTTTAGAAAAAAGACATGATTTACATTAACTTCTCAGCTACTTTTCATAAATTATGAGCAAATAGATCGGCCACACTCAGCAAAAACATCTAAAAAACATCAGCCTCCTCCATAACCCCTCTAGCTGTCCTTTCCATCACCAAGAGTAGTGTGTTTTCTGCCACCTTAGGCAAAACAAAAAGGTTAAACCATTTGCTTAGAATTTAGGAAAGCTCATATTAATTTAATGTTCGCCTAATGTACTCCTCGAGGCTTTGAACTGGGTTGTAATATGGGTATATGTTAAACCTATAATTTGTTCAAAAATTTTCAATACTGGCCACAAAGCAGGGACTGTGTCAAACTCACATATAAGTAGAATTTACCTAAAACTTCCGGCCGCTAGCAGATTGTTGATATAATGGTCCCGCTGGTCTTTGAAAACTGTTTTGCATGACTTTTGAGCTGACCATACACAGGTTACAGCTACAGCCTATCCCTGGCTTCACCAGTGATGATACTATGCTGCATAAATGCATTGGCCATTGACAAGTCATATCTGTCCCGATGGTACTGTTGGGATCTAATTGCCGCAGGCTACTCTAACAAGGACCAGCAGGACAAATGGGCACGTGGCACTGGAAATTACATGAAGATTTACAAGGCAAGTAATAATTTTGAGTATTCTCTCCTCTGTGTCCATTTTGTTAAAAATCCTATACAACTTAAAATGTACCTATAATTCATGCACAGAACATCATCACTGTAGGCCACTTAAAAATGGTCAGGCATATCTCATTCAATAACACAATACCAATGTATGAGTAAAAAATATGGTAACAAATCAGCTTTAGATATACATGATTAGAACATATTATAGTCCTATAACAGATTTAGAAGCTTAAAAAGGGTTACGTATACTACATTGAGGAATAATTTTTAATACCCTATTATTTTACCACATCAAAAATGACAATGTCACTTTTGATAATTCGGTCTTAAAGCCTAAATAAATAAATTCATAAAATTATAAATCTTTATTTTTACTCATTACTCTGCTTTATAAAAATGAATTACATTTACTTCTCAGCTACTTTTCCTAAATTATGAGCAAATAGATCAGGCACACTCAGCAAAAACATCTAAAAAACATCAGCCTCCTCCATAACCCCTCTAGCTGTCCTTTCCATCACCAAGAGTAGTGTGTTTTCTGCCACCTTAGGCAAAGAAAAAAAAAGTTAATGTGTTTGCTCATAATTTAAGAAATCTCCTATTATTTGTATTCTTTGCCCTTAGGACTCCTTTAGCTTTTGAACTGAGTAGTATTATGGATTTATATTAGACCTCTAATTTTTAAAGAGTTTGTCCAAAATTTTTCAAAACTGACTCATGCAGGAGGTTAGAGCAAGAGATCAGAGCTGTATCATTCCTTTACACACTGAGAAACCTAAGTTATGGTGGGGACGTGTTCTTCTTACCTGTGAGTGTTGCTGCTTGCTCTTAACACCCACTTGAAGTAATAAAGAAAAATGTTAACTCATTAGATGTCAAATACATTCATTGCTAATATCTCCTCAACGAAGAGTCAAAATTAAAAAATACTCTTTTAATCTGCTCTTTCTACCACTATTATATTGTGCAAAAAGGTCAACAAGAAAAGTTTAGTAAAAACCCTTTTCATCTCTGCTGTTTGATTATTCAATTTCTTCCCTCACTTATGCTCCGCTTCCACCCTCTACAAATTCCTCCTCTGGCTTACAATTCCCAACAAATCAAATCAAATTAAACTACTAACAATGATTTGCATGTCCATCCATATTTTGACTCCTCCATACATCTAACAACTATTTTCCTAATACCTTCCCACACATCATCTCCGGCCCTCACAAGACCTTATATTCTCCACCGCTCTCATATGTTCTTCACACCTCAAATATTTCGCTTGATTATTCAATGCCTTAGAACCTCTGATTGTCTCCCACTATGGAAAACTTTAGACATAACCTGAAAACTCATCTCTTCAGGAAAGTCTACAGCCTGCAATGTCCTGCTGCTACATCAGTACCAATCTAGCAGCTGCAGCCCCCCCAAAATACTTTCTCTTTCCTCTTGACCCTGAATATTGTAAGCCCATGAGACCAGTGTCCTCTTCCCCTCTGTATCCATCTGTCATAATTAGTTTGCATATTGTAATTTATATCTGTATTTTGGATGTAAACCTTTTTCCCATGTACAGCACAATGGAATCAATGGTCCTTTAGAAATGAATAATAGTAATAATAATAAGAAATACCAGTTGCTGCTTATAAGAGTCTATGGAGCAGAGAAGAGGGAGGTGCTAGAGGCAGACATAGACGTTCTGCTGAAAGTTCTCCTGAAATGACAGTTACTCTTTAAAGGAACCTGTCACATTCTATATTCAGTGTGATCTGTGGATATGATGGTATAGAAGAGAAGCTGAGCAAAATTAGATATATATTTGTTGGAAAAAGATCAGTATAACTTGTATTTTGCTCATTGAAATCCCTGCTGTTTGTATGAATATGAATCCAGTGTTTGGTCCTACTTAGTAATTGACAGCTATCTCTGCATGCACAGTCATACAGGGAAGACTGTCAATCAATGAATATGACCACCAGCTGGACTTGCTGGGATTTCAATCAATTAAATACAAGTTTCACTGAAACTTTTCCCACAAAAATGTAAATCATTTTGTTCAACTCCTTCTGCTCTATATCATCCTGTCTGCAGATCAGGTACCATTTCCAAGATGACAGGTCCCCTTTAAGTCTATGTACTACCAAATGGAAATAAAGCAGGAAATCCTTTTTTCTGTGTGTTTAGTGTATGGAAGACATTAACTAGTTTTCTCCTAGAAGCTTAGCGTCAATTGCAAATCAAAGGGAAGGTACCGCAATTTTTATTTTACTATTATTGATTATTTAATCAATTATTTTTAATACAAAATTAAATTCACAGTTTTTAGTGTACTGGGGGCTGCCATTTGCTGGTAACGACACTTACATACCTCAAATATGGTAGCCCCTGTATATAGTAGTCTGTGGTCGCACCGCAGCTCCTGCATTGTGGCTGCCTGCAACAGTGACTTATGCTATAAAGTTAATTCATCGCACTCTCTAGAATGTGAAGATGTAAGATTTCATTTAAAAAATAGTAAAATCAATATATAGATATATACAGAACTACAAATTTTTTTTTTGGATAAAAATAAATTTGTCTCATAGTCACCCCAGTGGTCCTCCTACTGCTCCCAAGCATTACTAAAACTCTACTACTACCAAGCACAACTAAAGCTTTATGTAAATCAGAAAAAAGTAAGGGTTCTTTGCTTTTGTTCTATGGTAACTCTCCTACAATATTTTTTGTACATGATTTGTAGTTCTGTATATGTGTTTATATTGATTTTTTTTTTTGTTTCACCATGTCCTCACTCTCTCCTCTCCTTCTCCCATGTCTTTTCCTTACTTCCTTACCCCCACCCCCCTTCTTCCCTTACCCCCTTCCCTATCCCATTCCCCCTCCCCCCCTGGCATATCTTCCTTGTAATGTTCTGGAATTTTATTGATGAATATATTGTTTAAATATATCATCATGTATTTTCATACCTGTTCTTCTCTTACAGTAGCGACTGAATTGAATAAGGCTAATAGGCCGAAACGTCTCTACTGTCACCATACTTCACTGGTTCGATTATTTTGTTTGTGCTTTAAAAATAAATGAAATCTTGCATCTTCACATTCTAGAGAGTGTGATGAATTAACTTTATAGTGTATCTAGGGCAAACCAAGCCCAGTACATCCGCACCTTGCCAATAGACAGAGTGCACGCCAATTAACCCCTTATCCAACTGTGACTTAGACATGCCCCCTGGGCTGTCCAGGTCACAGCTGTGGGAGGAGATAAGTGCCTTTTTATTAAAGCCCGCAGAGTAGCTGCAAGCTCCAGATTCCCCCTTGTCACCGTCCACACTGCTCGGTGAGTATGGTGACAGGAGCTGCCGGGAAGAGAAGGTGCAGAGGAGCGAAGGTCAGGGATGAGGTATCGGCAGTGGGGAACGGTGTGACCCTGCTCTGTCCACTTCTATGGGAGCAATGGTGTAATGTGTGTCCCTGCTCTGTCCACTTCTATGGGAGCAGTAGTGTAATGTGTGACCACACTCTGTCCTCTTCTATGGGAGCAATGGTGTAATGTGTGACCCTGCTCTGTCCTCTTCTATGGGAGCAATGGTGTAATGTGTGACCCTGCTCTGTCCAATTCTATGGGAGCAATGGTGTAATGTGTGACCCTGCTCTGTCCAATTCTATGGGAGCAATGGTGTAATGTGTGACCCTGCTCTGTCCACTTCTATGGGAGCAATGGTGTAATGTGTGACCATACTCTGTCCTCTTCTATGGGAGCAATGGTGTAATGTGTGACCACACTCTGTCCTCTTCTATGGGAGCAGTGGTGTAATGTGTGAGCCATGCTCTGTCCACTTCTATGGGAGCAGTGGTGTAATGTGTGACACCGCTCCATCCCCTTCTATGGGAGCAGTAGTGTAATGCGTGACCTCACTTTGTCCAATTCTATGGGAGCAATGGTGTAATGTGTGACCCTGCTCTGTCCACTTCTATGGGAGCAATGGTGTAATGTGTGACCCTGCTCTGTCCACTTCTATGGGAGGAATGGTGTAATGTGTGACCCCGCTCTGTCCATTTCTATGGGAGTAGTGGTGTAATGTGTGACCCCGCTCTGTCCTCTTCTATGGGAGCAATGGTGTAATGTGTGTCTCCGCTCATAAAAACAAATCAGTTTATTCTAAAAAGTTACTTAAAAGTATAGTTCCCCTGTAAGAAGGCTCACATGGATGTGGTAATTGCCTTTTTGATCGCTGTGTTCTTTGAACTCGGTAGTATTAGGCTGTGTGCACACGATGAGTTTTTGGTGAATTGTTGATGCAGCATATTTTTGCTGCCCCAAAATGCATCATTTTACTGTTCTAGGAAAGTGAATGGAATTATATTTTTTGCTTTTTAACTAAGTGTAAACTGACCTGCAGTGCGGGTTTCAAATCCGCAACATGTCAATTTATCTTGCGGGTACGCTGAGTTTTATGTGCAGATTTTCCCCCTTGACTTGCATTAGATGCAGAAAATCCACAAATAAAAACGCACATACATTTTTAGTGTGTTTCCATGGCTGAAACGCATCAAAACAGCATGTAATCTGCACATGACTGTATCAATAAAGTTTTGTCAAAGCCAAATAATAGAAAGCACCAAAAACAGAGCAGCTTTATTTAAAGCATGACACACCAAAAAGAGACAATAAACGCAGCGTCAAAAATGCGTAAAAATATCATGTAAACAAATCGCACTCAAAAACGCAATGGAAAAACCAAAGTAACCTATTTTAACAGGAGCAGAAATGGTGCAAAAAATCTGCAATATCAAAAACTTTCATAGTTGATATCCATTGTAGGCGAAATCTAGACCAGCTGGGAAAGTTATACATGATGGCGCATAGACAGCCTACAGATGGGCCAAATTAGTCTTGCCCACCTCACGCCAGCAGGGCTTTGGTTTATGACTAGTGTATAACATGTCGCTCTTCATAAATCCCCCAATGCTCTTATTTCTCTTCTGAGCCACTGACCTGTGTCATTATGGTTGATGTCCTGTCCTGGAAGGTAGAATTCCTAATCCTGTTCTGCACTTTTCAACAAACTTCCTCAGTCCGGATAGAAGAAATGGAGGCTGATAAGGTGAAGACCGGCAGCTGCTTATGATGATTGTGACACCTATGACATCTCATGATGGCATCTACTCCTGGTCTGAGTCGTGTTCTCCCTGAAGTCCTGTACATCCAATGTCCTCTGTGTGGAGCTGCTGCAGGAATGAGAGGAGAGACGTCAGTGCTGAGACTCATAAAGAAGTGGACCCCATTGTGATGTCATGCATAGAATTCAATCCCATTGTGATGTCATACATTGACATTCCATCCGAGGCCCAGTTTACTTTATGTGGCTCCAAAACGTAAAGGTCGGATTTATATATTATATGAAACTCATTCATCATTAAAAAAACATATTTCAGGTTTCTGAGGTTTGTAATGTGAGGTTCTGCCAAACTTGGGGCATAGGACTGTATAAAAACTGCAGCTACTGCAAAACCTCTTTTTAAAGAATAAATGGGACGTACATTGGTTGATGTAAAATAGACCCATTTTTATGTTTGTTTTCAATAATGAGGTTCTGCAGCAGCTGATGAGTGTACAATGATGAAGCGTATATTACAATATTCTACAGCAGGTGAGCTGTATATTATAATATTTTGCAGCAGGTGAGCTGTATATTATAAAATTCAGCAGCAGGTGAGCTGTATAATATAATATTCTGCAGCAGATGAGCTGTATATTATAATATTCTGAGGAAGATGAGCTGTATATTATAATATTCTGCAGTAGATGAGGTGTATATTACACAATTCTGCAGTAGATGAGCTGTATATTATAATATTCTGCAGCAGGTGAGCTGTATATTATAATATTCTGCAGCAGATGAGCTGTATATTAAAAAATTCAGCAACAGGTGAGCTGTATATTATAATATTCTGCAGTAGATCAGCTGTATATTAAAATATTCTGCAGTAGGTGAGCTGTATATTATAATATTCTGCAGCAGATGAGCTGTATATTATAATATTCTGCAGTAGATGAGGTGTATATTATAATATTCTGCTGCAGATGAGCTGTATATTATAATATTCTGCAGCAGATGAGGTGTATATTATAATATTCTGCAGCAGGTGAGCTGTATATTATAATATTCTGCAGCAGATGAGCTGTATATTATAATATTCTGCAGCAGGTGAACTGTACATTATAATATTCTGCAGCAGATGAGCTGTATATTGTAATATTCTGCAGCAGATGAGCTATATATTATAATATTCTGCAGCGAATGAGCTGCATATTATAATATTTTGCAGTAGATAAGATGTATATTATATTATTCTGCAGTAGATGAGCTGTATATTATAATATTCTGCAGCAGGTGAGCTGTATATTATAATATTCTGCAGTAGATGAGGTGTATATTATACTATTCTGCAGTAGATGAGCTGTATATTATAATATTCTGCAGTAGATAAGCTGTATATTATAATATTCTGCAGCAGATGAGCTGCATATTATAATATTCTGCAGTAGATGAGGTGTATATTATACTATTCTGCAGCAGATGAGCTGTATATTATAATATTCTGCAGTAGATGAGCTTTATATTATAATATTCTGCAGTAGATGAGCTGTATATTATAATATTCTGCAGCAGGTGAGAGCTGTATATTATAATATTTTGCCGTAGATAAGCTGTATGTTATAATATTCTGCAGTAGATGAGCTGTATATTATAATATTCTGCAGTAGATGAGCTGTATATTATAATATTCTGCAGCAGATGAGCTGTATATTATAATATTCTGTAGCAGGTGAGCTGTATATTATAATATTCTGCAGTAGATGAGCTGTATATTATAATATTCTGTAGCAGGTGAGCTGTATATTATAATATTCTGCAGCAGGTGAGCTGTATATTATAATATTCTGCAGTAGATGAGCTGTATATTATAATATTCTGCAGCAGGAGAGCTGTATATTATAATATTCTGCAGTAGATGAGCTGTATATTATAATATTCTGCCGTAGATAAGATGTATAGTATACTATTCTGCAGTAGATGAGTTGTATATTATAATATTCTGCAGTAGATGAGCTGTATATTATAATATTCTGCAGCAGGTGAGCTGTATATTATAATATTCTGCAGCAGGTGAGCTGTATATTATCCTATTCTGCAGCAGGTGAACTGTATATTATAATATTCTGCAGTAGATGAGCTGTATATTATAATATTCTGCAGCAGGAGAGCTGTATATTATAATATTCTGCAGTAGATGAGCTGTATATTATAATATTCTGCCGTAGATAAGATGTATAGTATATTATTCTGCAGTAGATGAGTTGTATATTATAATATTCTGCAGTAGATGAGCTGTATATTATAATATTCTGCAGCAGGTGAGCTGTATATTATAATATTCTGCAGCAGGTGAGCTGTATATTATCCTATTCTGCTCGCCATTTTTAATATGACAGTTTCCCTTTAAGTCTATGTGCTATGAAATGGAAATAGAGCAGGAAATCTTTTCTCTGTGTGTTTAATGCATTGCAGACATGATATCGGCTAGTCTTCTCCTGGAAGCTTAGAGTCAATTGTAAATTAAAGATTACAAACCCTCCAGAGGGGAAAACTGGGGAACCAGTGCAGGATCCAGGTTATATAGTGACCAGAAATACTATTATTTCTCCTACACACAAAGCAGTTTATTCTAAAAAGTTACCTAAAAGTATAGTTCCCCTTTAAGAAAGCTCACGTTGATGTGGTCTTCGCCTTTTGGACCGCTGTGTTCTTTGAACTAAGAAGTATAAGTATTTTCCTGACCACTTGTTTTTAAATAAGTTTCCCACATAACTGATATCCATTGTAGGTGAAATCTAGACCAGCTGGGAAAGTTATACATGATGGCGCATAGACAGCCTACAGATGGGCCAAATTAGTCTTGCCCACCTCACGCCAGCAGGGCTTTGGTTTATGACTAGTGTATAACATGTCGCTCTTCATAAATCCCCCAATGCTCTTATTTCTCTTCTGAGACACTGACCTGTGTCATTATGGTTGATGTCCTGTCCTGGAAGGTAGAATTCCTAATCCTGTTCTGCACTTTTCAACAAACTTCCTCAGTCCGGATAGAAGAAATGGAGGCTGATAAGGTGAAGACCGGCAGCTGCTTATGATGATTGTGACACCTATGACATCTCATGATGGCATCTACTCCTGGTCTGAGTCGTGTTCTCCCTGAAGTCCTGTACATCCAATGTCCTCTGTGTGGAGCTGCTGCAGGAATGAGAGGAGAGACGTCAGCGCTGAGACTCATAAAGAAGTGGACCCCATTGTGATGTCATGCATAGAATTCAATCCCATTGTGATGTCATACATTGACATTCCATCGAGGCCCAGTTTGCTTTATGTGGCTCCAAAACGTAAAGGTCGGATTTATATATTATATGAAACTCATTCATCATTAAAAAAAACATATTTCAAGTATCTGAGGTTTCTAATGTGAGGTTCTGCCAAACTTGGGGCATAGGACTGTATAAAAACTGCAGCTACTGCAAAACCTCTTTTTAAAGATTGAACGGAACGTACATTGGTTGATGTAAAATAGACCCATTTTTATGTTTATTTTCTATAATGAGGTTCTGCAGCAGCTGATGAGTGTACAATGATGAAGTGTATATTATAATATTGTGCAGCAACTGAGCTGTATATTATAATATTCTGCAGTAGATGAACTGTATATTATAATATTCTGCAGCAGGTGAGCTGTATATTATAATATTCTGCAGCAGGTGAGCTGTATATTATAATATTGTGCAGTAGATGAGCTGTATATTATGATATTCTGCAGCAGGTGAGCTGTATATTATAATATTCTGCAACAGGTAAGCTGTATATTATAATATTCTGCAGCTGGTGAGCTGTATATTATAATATTCTGCAGTAGATGAGCTATACATTATAATATTCTGCAGCAGGTGAGCTGTATATTATAATATTCTGCAGCAGGTGAACTGTATATTATTATATTCTGCAGCAGGTGAGCTGTATATTACAATATTCTGTAGTAGATGAGCTGTATATTATAATATTCTGCAGTAGATGAGCTGTATATTGTAATATTCTGCAGTAGGTGAGCTGTATAATATAATATTCTGCAGCAGGTGAGCGGTATATTATAATATTCTGCAGAAGGTAAGCTGTATATTATAATATTCTGCAGCAGGTGAGCGGTATATTATAATATTCTGCAGCAGATGAGCTGTATATTGTAATATTCTGCAGTAGATGAGCTGTATATTATAATATTCTGCAGCAGATGAGCTGTATATTATAAAATTCTGGTGCAGGTGAGCTGTATATTATAATATTCTGCAGCAGGTGAGCTGTATATTATAGTATTCTGCAGCAGGTGAGCTGGCTATTATAATATTCTGCAGCAAATGAGCTGTATATTATAATATTCTGCAGCAGGTGAGCTGTATATTATAATATTCTGCAGCAGGTGAGCTGTATATTATAATATTCTGCAGTAGATGAGCTGTATATTATAATATTCTGCAGCAGGTGAGCTGTATATTATAATATTCTGCAGAAGGTAAGCTGTATAATCTAGTATTCTGCAGCAGGTGAGCTGTATATTATAATATTCTGCAGTAGGTGAGATGTATATTATAATATTCTGCAGTAGGTGAGATGTATATTATAATATTCTGCAGTAGACAAGCTGTATAATGTAATATTCTGCAGCATGTGAGCTGTATATTATAATATTCTGAAGTAGATGAGCTGTATATTATAATATTCTGCAGCAGATGAGCTGTATATTATAATATTCTGAAGTAATTAAACTGTATATTATAATATTCTGCAGCAGGTGAGCTGTATATTATAATATTCTGCAGCAGATGAGCTGTATATTATAATATTCTGCAGAAGATAAGCTGTATATTATCATATTCTGCAGTAGATGAGCTGTATATTATAATATTCTGCAGCAGGTGAGCTGTATATTATAATATTCTGCAACAGGTAAGCTGTATATTATAATATTCTGCAGTAGATGACATGTATATTATCATATTCTGCAGTAGATGAGCTGTATATTATAATAATCTGCAGCAGGTGAGCTGTATATTATAATATTCTGCAGTAGATGAGCTGTATATTATCATATTCTGTAGTAGATGAGCTGTATATTATAATATTCTGCAGTAGATGAGCTGTATATTATAATATTCTGCAGTTGATGAGGTGTATATTATAATATTCTGCAGTAGGTGAGCTTTATATTATAATATTCTGCAGTAGATGAGCTGAATATTATAATATTCTGCAGTAGATGAGGTGTATATTATAATATTCTGCAGCAGGTGAGCTGTATATTATAATATTCTGCAGTAGATGAGGTGTATATTATAATGTTCTGCACTAGATGAGCTGTATATTATAATATTCTGCAGCAGGTGAGCTGTTTATTATAATACTCTGCAGTAGATGAGCTGTATATTATAATATTCAGCAGTAGGTGAACTGTATATTATAATATTCTTCAGTAGATGAGCTGTATATTATAATATTCTGCAGCAGGTAAGCGGTATATTATAATATTGTTCAGCAGGTGAGCTGTATATTATAATATTCTGCAGCAGGTGAGCTGTTTAATATAATATTATGCAGTAGATGAGCTGTATATTATAATATTCTGCAGCAGGTGAGCTGTATATTATAATACTCTGCAGTAGATGAGCTGTACATTATAATTATCTGCAGTAGATGAGCTGTATATTTTAATATTCTGCAGTAGATGAGCAGTATATTATGATATTCTAAAGTAGATGAGCTGTATATTATAATATTCTGCAGCAGATGAGCTGTATATTATAATTATCTGCAGTAGATGAGCTGTATATTATAATATTCAGCAGTAGGTGAACTGTATATTATAATATTCTTCAGTAGATGAGCTGTATATTATAATATTCTGCAGCAGGTAAGCGGTATATTATAATATTGTTCAGCAGGTGAGCTGTATATTATAATATTCTGCAGCAGATGAGCTGTATATTATAATTATCTGCAGTAGATGGGCTGTATATTATAATATTCTGCAGTAGATGGGCTGTATATTATAATATTTTGCAGTAGATGAGCTGTATATTATAATATTCTGCAGCAGATGAGCTGTATATTATAATTATCTGCAGTAGATGGGCTGTATATTATAATATTCTGCAGTAGATAAGCTGTATATTATAATATTCTGCAGGAGATCAGCTGTTAAGAATAATATTCTGCAGTAGATTAACTGTATATTATAATATTCTGCAGTAGATGAGCTGTATATTACATTATTCTGCAGTAGATGAGCTGTATACTATAATATTCTGCAGCAGGTGAGCTGTATATTATAGTATTCTGCAGGAGATCAGCTGTATATTATAATATTCTGCAGCAGGTGAGCTGTGTATTATAATATTCTGCAGCAGATGAGCTGTATATTAAAAAAATCAGCAGCAGGTGAGCTGTATATTATAATATTCTGCAGTAGATCAGCTGTATATTATAATAATTTGCAGTAGGTGAGCTGTATATTATAATATTCTGCAGTAGGTGAGCTGTGTATTATAATATTCTGCAGTAGGTGAGCTGTATATTATAATATTCTGCAGCAGGTGAGCTGTATATTATAATATTCTGCAGTAGATGAGCTGTATATTATAATATTCTGCAGCAGGTGAGCTGTATATTATAATATTCTGCAGTAGATGAGCTGTATATTATAATATTCTGCAGTAGATAAGATGTATATTATAATATTCTGTAGCAGGTGAGCTGTATATTATAATATTCTGCAGCAGATGAGCTGTATATTAAAAAAATCAGCAGCAGGTGAGCTGTATATTATAATATTCTGCAGTAGATCAGCCGTATATTATAATATTCTGCAGTAGGTGAGCTCTATATTAAAATATTCTGCAGCAGATGAGCTGTATATTATAATATTCTGCAGTAGGTGAGCTGTATATTATAATAATCTGCAGCAGGTGAGCTGTATATTATAATATTCTGCAGTAGATGAGCTGTATATTATAATATTCTGCAGCAGGTGAGCTGTATATTATAATATTCTGCAGTAGATAAGCTGTATATTATAATATTCTGCAGTAGATGAGCTGTATATTATAATATTCTGCAGTAGATGAGCTGTATATTATAATATTCTGCAGAAAATGAGCTGTATATTATAATATTCTGCAGTAGATGAGCTGTATATTATAATATTCTGAAGCAGGTGAGCTGTATATTATAATATTCTGCAGTAGATGAGCTGTATATTATAATATTCTGCAGCAGGTGAGCTGTATATTATAATATTCTGCAGTAGATGAGCTGTATATTATAAAGTTCTGCAGCAGGAGAGCTGTATAGTATATTATTCTGCTGTAGATGAGCTATATATTATAATATTCTGCAGCAGGTGAGCTGTATATTATAATATTCTGCAGTAGGTGAGCTGTATATTATACTATTCTGCAGCAGGTGAACTGTATATTATAATATTCTGCAGTAGATGAGCTGTATATTATAATATTCTGCAGCAGGTGAGCTGTATATTATAATATTCTGCAGCAGGTGCGCAGTATATTATAATATTTTGCAGTAGATGAGCTGTATATTATAATCTTCTACAGCAGGTGAGCTGTATATTATAATATTCTGAAGCAGGTTTGCTGTATATTATAATATTCTGCAGTAGATGAGCTGTATATCATAATATTCTGTAGCAGGTGAGCTGTATATTATAATATTCTGCAGTAGATGAGCTGTATATTATAATATTCTGCAGTAGATGAGCTATATATTATAATATTCTGCAGTAGATGAGCTGTATATTATACTATTCTGCAGCAGGTGAGCTGTATGTTATAATATTCTGCTGTAGATGAGCTGTATATTATAATATTCTGCAGTAGATGAGCTGTATATTATAATATTCTGAAGCAGGTTTGCTGTATATTATAATATTCTGCAGTAGATGAGCTGTATATTATAATATTCTGCAGCAGATGAGCTGTATATTATAATATTGTGCAGCAGGTGAGCTGTATATTATAATATTCTGCAGTAGATGAGCTGTATATTATAATATTCTGTAGCAGATAAGATGTATATTATAATATTCTGTAGCAGGTGAGCTGTATATTATAATATTCTGCAGCAGATGAGCTGTATTTTAAAAAAATCAGCAGCAGGTGAGCTGTATATTATAATATTCTGCAGTAGATCAGCCGTATATTATAATATTCTGCAGTAGGTGAGCTCTATATTAAAATATTCTGCAGCAGATGAGCTGTATATTATAATATTCTGCAGTAGGTGAGCTGTATATTATAATAATCTGCAGCAGGTGAGCTGTATATTATAATATTCTGCAGTAGATGAGCTGTATATTATAATATTCTGCAGCAGGTGAGCTGTATATTATAATATTCTGCAGTAGATAAGCTGTATATTATAATATTCTGCAGTAGATGAGCTGTATATTATAATATTCTGCAGTAGATGAGCTGTATATTATAATATTCTGCAGAAAATGAGCTGTATATTATAATATTCTGCAGTAGATGAGCTGTATATTATAATATTCTGAAGCAGGTGAGCTGTATATTATAATATTCTGCAGTAGATGAGCTGTATATTATAAAATTCTGGTGCAGGTGAGCTGTATATTATAATATTCTGCAGCAGGTGAGCTGTATATTATAGTATTCTGCAGCAGGTGAGCTGGCTATTATAATATTCTGCAGCAAATGAGCTGTATATTATAATATTCTGCAGCAGGTGAGCTGTATATTATAATATTCTGCAGCAGGTGAGCTGTATATTATAATATTCTGCAGTAGATGTGACGCGCCCCTGGGAATGTGTCGCGCTGCGTTGCGCACGCGGGAGCCTACCCGGAGCCGGATCAGTGGAGGGTTGTAGTCTCGTGGCGGTGACCCGGTCCGTGCCCAGGGAGTCAAACTAGACGGCAGTCTATTAGTAGTAAATAGTTGAGGACTACGCCACCCGTTGAGTGCAGCCAGGGAGCTGCTGCTGCAGGGCAGACCGCTGAGGCCGGTGGTAGGATTGTGCAGCGTGATAGTATAACCCCCAACGGGAGGGGTATGGCCTCAGGGCAGCCGACGTGGATGATGGGGGTAGCAGGAACCACTCAGAGACGGTACGGTGTAGTTCAGGGTCTTTACTGGTAACAACGACAGACCCTCCCGGAGTACTTGCTAGCAAACGGGGCCTGGTCAGTCTTTGAGCAGATGGGATCTCCCCTGGCCAGGCGTAGTTGTAGGCCTCCCAAACTGACTGTACTCTTCTGGCTACCTTGCTAGAAGCTGATGTAAGTAGCCCACGTCCCTGAGTGTACCGTGTGGTGCTCACCCGTATGGCCGGTGACTCGGGGCCTTCTAATGGCTTCCGCTCCACGATGGCGGTGCTGGTCCCACGCGTGTGACCGTGCCTTCGGGCTTCTGGGCCAGAGGACCTGAAATCCCCTGCCTGACGGATTCTGCTGCTGGGTAGGAGTTAGTCCCCACAGCCTCGGACGCCGGGTCCGGTAAAGAATCTTCTTAGTCAGGGCGAACTCTGCAGCTGCCAGCCCCTGACTCCTTGTAACTCTGCTGTTTCCTATGCTGCTTCTTGTCTCCACTCTCCTTGTCTGACTCACCCTGCCTCAGCCCCGGGTTTATACAGGGGAAGTTCTTCCCCTCCCAAGACTGGGCAGGAGGTGTGGCATGCACAGGATCCCTGACCAAAGGACCTCCCACCTGCTCTCAGACATAACATTACATTACTGTGGAAAACCAGACCCCTGGGGTGCCACATTCCCCCCTAGTGAAATTTAGTACTCCGGGACTAAACACATTTAGAAAAACATAACAAAGTATAACAATAACAATACTATAAGAAAAACACATAAGATGGTTACGGCGTGTCCGCAACCGGATGCAGTCTCTGAAGAAAAGCAAAGGTGTCCATTTCACCAACACAGGGAGACGTAACCAGGTAGGGGTCTGTCCTACCCCGAGTCCTTAACAGTCTCTAGTCCATCCTGGGTTACGCTCCAACTATATACAAGGATTCCCGGTAAATCCACCAAGGTTTCCTAAAAACAACTGGAAACACAAAATTATACACAAGCAACAATACACAGATAAACATAAATAAAACTATTTTTACACTTCAAATTCTCCAGCGTGCGGGTAACTGGCCTCTAGTGGCCCTAGTGGACCTACGGAGCTGACTGTCTGGCCCTGAACTACAGGGTGTAGGAGCTGTCAAGGGTAAACTGGGCAGCTGTCTACCGGCTCTTTGTCTCACTAGGGGTACGGCAGGCTCACTATAAGCAGAGGGTTGATTCTCCTGTTCTACTCGTGTGGAGTCTTCTGCCTCCTGGACCGGCTGTTCTTCCAGCTCTACCCGTTGCTCCGTAGGTTCTTGGGATGATGGTTGGAGGAAAGTGAGTACGGGTACCACAACTGCACCATTGACTTGAGTCCAAGACCGAGGGAAGTCCCCGAGCACGGTACTAACTATATCTTCCCTTTCCTCTACGGGTCGATGGTCTTCTTGTTCTTCTTCAGGGTTCCTCAGTTGTTCGGGACACTTCTTCAGGTGGTCCCGGGATACAATGGCTGTGGTTTCCCCTCCGTCTTTACTGATGGTACAGACCTTCGGGTTCTCGTGGCTTGAGGGCAGTACGGTGTACGGGTCCTTCTCCCACTGGTCATCCAACTTGTGGAGCCGTCTTTTCCTCTTCAAGACCTGCTCTCCGGGTACCAGGGGAACAGCGGGAGCATACTGGTTGTAAGTCTTCTCTTGTCTTTCCCTAGCCTGACAGAGACTTCGCTCCACGCTCTCTTGTACTCTCCGGTACTGCTGCTGCCTCTCTGTGTCCCAGTCTGTTTCTGGTGAAGTGTCCTCAGGTGTCAGGACTCCCATTTCCAGGTCAACAGGTAACTTACCAGGTCTCGCCCTCATTAGGTAAGCCGGGGTACAGTTGGTGGAACCTACCGGGATGTGGTTGTATAGGTCCACCAGATCGGGCAACTTCTCAGGCCACAGACTGCGTTCTTCCAGGGGCAATGTTTTTAGAAGATCCATTACCACCTGGTTCATTTTTTCACAAAGTCCATTAGTTTGCGGATGGTAGGGTGTCGTCCTTATCTTCCGGCAGCCATACAGATTGCAGAATTCCTGGAAGACCTCCGCTTCAAAGGCAGGTCCCTGGTCCGTCAGCACTTGGTCCGGGTACCCGTGTGGACGGCAGAAGTGCTGCTGGAAGGCTCTAGCTGCTGTTTGAGCCGTTAAGTCCTTGACGGGGACGACAACCAAGAACCGGGAGTAATGATCCACGATGGTTAACGCGTAGACGTAGCCACTTCTGCTTGGGGTCAGTTTTACATGATCCAAGGCTACCAGTTCCAACGGTTGCCGGGTGACGATGGACTGCAGGGGAGTCTTCTGGCTGGCCCGGTCCTTCCTTCTCAGATTGCACGGGCCACAGTCTCTGCACCACTTCTCGATGGTTCCCCTCATGCCTACCCAGTGGAACCGCTCGCGCAGCAGGAACTCCAGCTTTTTCCACCCGAAGTGTCCAGCTCCGTCGTGGTATGCCTCCATCACCATGGCTGCGTCTCTTCGTGGCACCACTACTTGCCAGAGTAGTTCATGCGTCCGGGAGTTGACCATTCTGCGGCACAACTTCCCCTTGTAAAGGAATAGTCGACTCTTCTCCGCCCATAGTTGTTTGGCTTCCTCCGGAGCGTCTGGTTCAAGGCGAGCCTCCGGCCGAGTCAGCATCTCCTTCACCAGTCGGACGGCAGGGTCGCTGTCTTGCGTTTCCGCCCAGTTGTAGTGGGGTAAGGGGTTCAACGTAGCAGCCTGCTTACCCCTTACCCGGTGGGAATACTGGATAGTCCCATGACGGTGGAACGCAGGGAGTTCAACTTCTTCCAGTCCCTCCGGATCTTCTCCTTCGTCCGGCAGGTTGGGCATCCTGGACAGGGCATCCGCGTTAGTATTGGAGCGTCCTGCCCGGTATTTGATTGTGAACTCGTAGTTGGACAGACGGGCCATCCACCTCTGCTCCAGGGCACCGAGTCTTGCCGTGTCCAGGTGTGTCAACGGGTTGTTATCCGTGTATACGGTGAACCGGGAAGAAGCGAGGTAATGCCTAAAGCGCTCGGTGACTGCCCATACCACAGCCAGGAACTCTAGCTTAAATGAGCTGTAATTCTCGGGGTTCCTTTCGGTGGGTCGCAGTTTTCGGCTGGCATAGGAGATTACTCGTTCTCTCCCCTGCTGAATCTGGGACAGTACGGCTCCTAGCCCGATGTTACTGGCGTCGGTGTAGAGGATGAAGGGCTGGCTATAGTCCGGGTACGCCAAGATTTCATCCCCCGTGAGGGCCATCTTCAGCTGGCGGAAGGACTCTTCTTCTAGCTCTTCCCATTTGAAGGGCGGCTTCTGGTTCTTGGCCTTTCGGGACTGGCCTATCAGGAGGTCCTGCATAGGCGCTGCCTTTTTGGTGAAACCGGGAATAAACCTTCGGTAGTAGCCTACCAACCCTAGGAACTGCCGCACTTCTTTTACGCTGGAGGGGCTTGGCCATCCCTTAATTGCGGTGATCTTATCGGGGTCGGGAGCCACTCCGTCAGCGCTCACCACGTGTCCCAGGTATTGCACCTTTGGTTTCAGGAGGTGACACTTGGAGGGTTTCACCTTTAGGCCGTAACTCGCCAGAGCTTCGAACACCTCCGCCAGGTGTTTCAGGTGGTCCTCATAAGTTTTGGAGTATACGATGACATCGTCCAGGTACAACAGGACCGTCTCGAAGTTTCTGTGGCCCAGACAGCACTCCATTAATCGTTGGAAGGTTCCTGGGGCGTTGCAGAGTCCAAACGGCATGCAGGTGAACTCGCTAAGTCCCATCGGGGTGGTGAATGCGGTCTTCTCCCGGTCCGCCTCTGCTACAGGAACCTGCCAGTACCCGCTAGTGAGATCCAAGGTAGAGAAGAAGTTAGCAGATCTTAAAGCAGCCAATGACTCCTCTATCCTTGGTAAGGGGTACGCATCCTTGTGTGTGATACGGTTGATTTTCCGGTAATCTACACACATCCTCATGGTGTTGTCTTTCTTTTTGACTAAAACTAGTGGGGCTGCCCAGGGGCTACAGCTATCCCCAATTACCCCAGCCTCCTTCATGTCTCTAAGCATTCCCTTGGCGTGTTGGTAATGTGCAGGGGGTACGGGTCGATACCTCTCTTTTATGGGAGGATGATCTCCCGTGGGGATGCGGTGTTCTACCCCCTTGACTCGCCCGAAGTCTAACGGGTGTTTACTAAACACTCTCTCATACTCTTGAACCACCCGATAGACTCCTTGTTTCTGATGTGAGGGAGTGGAATCAGTACCCAAATGTAGTTGCTGACACCAGTCCTCCATGTCTTTCTTAGAGCCGTTACCTTCCTCCGGGTGAGATGGAGGCAAGGGTTCCACAGATTGTATAGAATTTTGATTAGTGGTATATAATTTGGCTAGCGTGGCATACCGGGGCAGGTACACTTCCCTCTCCCCGATATTTATTATGCGAATGGGCACCCTCCCATGGCGTACATTGACCACCCCCCGTGCTGTCAAAATGGTGGGCCTACTGTCTGAGTAAACTGGTTCTACCATTGCCTGGTAATCTCTACCTCTCAGACCAATAGCTGCCCGGCACCAAATCATCATTTCACTTTTTGGGGGCATGGCAATAGGAAAAGGGTCACACATTCTTACGCTACCAATCTCACCGCCGGAGAGTTCCACTTGTTGCCGTTGCATCAGTGCCCGGATCTCTTTCTGGAGCACCCGCTGCTCGCCGGAGCTGGCGTTCTTGGCAACCTGCTGTAAAAGGAAAATCACCTCTGCAAGACAATTTTCAATTACGTTAGTTCCTAGAGTTATTTTTGGGTGACTCTCATGTTTATCAATATCTACAATGATCAGTCCCTGTGCGGCCAGTTCGACTCTACCGATTTTGAGGGTCACCTCTTTAAATCCGATCTGTGGCACGGGCTGGCCATTGCTGGCGATGATACTCAAGTCGTCGTCAGGGTAGCGGGTAATATCCGAGTCATTCCAGTACTGCTTGAAGAGCACGTACGGGATGGTGGTGACCTGTGACCCGGTATCCAGTAGGGCACTCATGGGAATGCCATCCAGTACCACAGGCAAGACTGGACGTCCTCCCACATATCTGTCGCGCCAGTTCGATGGGCCTGGTGATCTTTTTCCTGGGGGTTGGCCCTCTACCCCAGGTTGTGCCCGTTTAAAGAACAGTACCTTTCCATATGTCCGGGTTGATTGCAGCGGCGGCAGATGGGTCGTCCGTCCTCGCTGTATCGGTCACTGGGTCTTCCTCTGGCCGGTGGGGTCCTCCTTGGTCGACGCCACGGGATGTCCTCCGGTCCGGATGCCAGCTGGATCTTCCCTGGGGTGGAAACCTGTAAAGACTGCACAGTTCGGGTTAGCGCAGCAACGCTCTTAGCTAGCTCTTGGACCTGATGGTGTAGGTCTGGAGCCGGGTCATTGTCCAAAGCCTGCGCATCAGCTCCCACAGGCCCTGCCGACAAGGGCGCCGCCTCCTGGTGGTAAGTGATAGCTGGGCGCCTGTGGGTAACAACGCCACCCGGTGCTGGTTCTCGGAGCACCCGGATAGCTCTATCCTTGAACTGTGCAAAGTCCAGATGGGGATCCTGTAAGGCCATTGCCCGCAACTGGGTTCGGTGGGCATTGCAATATAAACCCTCTATAAATTGTTCAGTCAACAGCCTGTCCTCGTTTCCCACCCCATCAGGGTCGGTCTGCTTTATGGCCCTCAGGGCCTCTTGTAGGTTTAGTGCATAGTCCCTTATACTCTCATGCGCTCGCTGCTTGCACCCGTAGAATCTAAGCTTAATCTCGGCTGAGGTGCGGGTATCAAAGGTGTCCTTCAGCCGGGTTAGTATCCCTGCGACAGTCTTCCTCCCAGGTGGCCAGGATTTTACTTCCCTTTTGGCTGCCCCGGTTAGTTGGGCCACCAGGATGCTCACTTTTTGCTCTTCTGTGAGGGGGTACACCTGGAAGAGGCTATCCAGCTTTTCTCTAAAGTCATGCAGGGTATGTGACTCCCCTGAGTACTGGGGTAGCCAAGCTGCTCCCGGGATATAGGGCATTGTGAAGGGCATAACTGCAGCAGCGGTAGCGCTGGCGGGGGTTGGGGCAGTGAAGCTCTCCTCCGTATACGACATCTTCCTCCCCCCTAGTGGACCGTGGCCTACCTTGCGATGATCCTCTTCCGTAGGCCGCGGCTCCGCAGTGGATCGTCAGGGTTGAGGACCTTCCGTCGCGCTCCTGTGACGTCGGCGTCTGCTGGGCTCCTTCCAGGACCTTACGCAACGTCCGGACGTGAGGCGGGGCTTCAGTTCTCGCGCGCTTTCAGAGTCCACGCCCCTCTTCTTCCCGCGCGGCGTCCCCAAGATGGCGTCCAACGGCGGGAAAACTCCACGGATGGCGGGAAGAAGGCCGAAGATGGCGCCGGATGGCGGGAAACTTCACCGATGGCGGGAAGAAGGTAGAAGATGGCGCCGGATGGCGGGAAACCTCCACGGATAGCGGGAATCTTCACCACTGGTAAGTTTGAACAGTCTTTGCTTTTCAGGCACGCAGTACCCGGTGGTTGCGGGCACGAGATCCTGCCGACTACGCCAAAGTTGACGCGCCCCTGGGAATGTGTCGCGCTGCGTTGCGCACGCGGGAGCCTACCCGGAGCCGGATCAGTGGAGGGTTGTAGTCTCGTGGCGGTGACCCGGTCCGTGCCCAGGGAGTCAAACTAGACGGCAGTCTATTAGTAGTAAATAGTTGAGGACTACGCCACCCGTTGAGTGCAGCCAGGGAGCTGCTGCTGCAGGGCAGACCGCTGAGGCCGGTGGTAGGATTGTGCAGCGTGATAGTATAACCCCGAACGGGAGGGGTATGGCCTCAGGGCAGCCGATGTGGATGATGGGGGTAGCAGGAACCACTCAGAGACGGTACGGTGTAGTTCAGGGTCTTTACTGGTAACAACGACAGACCCTCCCGGAGTACTTGCTAGCAAACGGGGCCTGGTCAGTCTTTGAGCAGATGGGATCTCCCCTGGCCAGGCGTAGTTGTAGGCCTCCCAAACTGACTGTACTCTTCTGGCTACCTTGCTAGAAGCTGATGTAAGTAGCCCACGTCCCTGAGTGTACCGTGTGGTGCTCACCCGTATGGCCGGTGACTCGGGGCCTTCTAATGGCTTCCGCTCCACGATGGCGGTGCTGGTCCCACGCGTGTGACCGTGCCTTCGGGCTTCTGGGCCAGAGGACCTGAAATCCCCTGCCTGACGGATTCTGCTGCTGGGTAGGAGTTAGTCCCCACAGCCTCGGACGCCGGGTCCGGTAAAGAATCTTCTTAGTCAGGGCGAACTCTGCAGCTGCCAGCCCCTGACTCCTTGTAACTCTGCTGTTTCCTATGCTGCTTCTTGTCTCCACTCTCCTTGTCTGACTCACCCTGCCTCAGCCCCGGGTTTATACAGGGGAAGTTCTTCCCCTCCCAAGACTGGGCAGGAGGTGTGGCATGCACAGGATCCCTGACCAAAGGACCTCCCACCTGCTCTCAGACATAACATTACATTACTGTGGAAAACCAGACCCCTGGGGTGCCACAGATGAGCTGTATATTATAATATTCTGCAGCAGGTGAGCTGTATATTATAATATTCTGCAGAAGGTAAGCTGTATAATCTAGTATTCTGCAGCAGGTGAGCTGTATATTATAATATTCTGCAGTAGGTGAGATGTATATTATAATATTCTGCAG
This sequence comes from Phyllobates terribilis, assembly GCF_046119375.1. NCBI lineage: Eukaryota > Metazoa > Chordata > Amphibia > Anura > Dendrobatidae > Phyllobates > Phyllobates terribilis. Next base: position 209,915,907 of record NW_027362761.1, on the reverse strand, counting down.
TAGACAAGCTGTATAATGTAATATTCTGCAGCATGTGAGCTGTATATTATAATATTCTGAAGTAGATGAGCTGTATATTATAATATTCTGCAGCAGATGAGCTGTATATTATAATATTCTGAAGTAGATAAACTGTATATTATAATATTCTGCAGCAGGTGAGCTGTATATTATAATATTCTGCAGCAGATGAGCTGTATATTATAATATTCTGCAGAAGATAAGCTGTATATTATCATATTCTGCAGTAGATGAGCTGTATATTATAATATTCTGCAGCAGGTGAGCTGTATATTATAATATTCTGCAACAGGTAAGCTGTATATTATAATATTCTGCAGTAGATGACATGTATATTATCATATTCTGCAGTAGATGAGCTGTATATTATAATAATCTGCAGCAGGTGAGCTGTATATTATAATATTCTGCAGTAGATGAGCTGTATATTATCATATTCTGTAGTAGATGAGCTGTATATTATAATATTCTGCAGTAGATGAGCTGTATATTATAATATTCTGCAGTTGATGAGGTGTATATTATAATATTCTGCAGTAGGTGAGCTTTATATTATAATATTCTGCAGTAGATGAGCTGAATATTATAATATTCTGCAGTAGATGAGGTGTATATTATAATATTCTGCAGCAGGTGAGCTGTATATTATAATATTCTGCAGTAGATGAGGTGTATATTATAATGTTCTGCACTAGATGAGCTGTATATTATAATATTCTGCAGCAGGTGAGCTGTTTATTATAATACTCTGCAGTAGATGAGCTGTATATTATAATATTCAGCAGTAGGTGAACTGTATATTATAATATTCTTCAGTAGATGAGCTGTATATTATAATATTCTGCAGCAGGTAAGCGGTATATTATAATATTGTTCAGCAGGTGAGCTGTATATTATAATATTCTGCAGCAGGTGAGCTGTTTAATATAATATTATGCAGTAGATGAGCTGTATATTATAATATTCTGCAGCAGGTGAGCTGTATATTATAATACTCTGCAGTAGATGAGCTGTATATTATAATTATCTGCAGTAGATGAGCTGTATATTATAATATTCTGCAGTAGATGAGCAGTATATTATAATATTCTAAAGTAGATGAGCTGTATATTATAATATTCTGCAGCAGATGAGCTGTATATTATAATTATCTGCAGTAGATGAGCTGTATATTATAATATTCAGCAGTAGGTGAACTGTATATTATAATATTCTTCAGTAGATGAGCTGTATATTATAATATTCTGCAGCAGATGAGCTGTATATTATAATTATCTGCAGTAGATGGGCTGTATATTATAATATTCTGCAGTAGATGGGCTGTATATTATAATATTTTGCAGTAGATGAGCTGTATATTATAATATTCTGCAGCAGATGAGCTGTATATTATAATTATCTGCAGTAGATGGGCTGTATATTATAATATTCTGCAGTAGATAAGCTGTATATTATAATATTCTGCAGGAGATCAGCTGTTAAGAATAATATTCTGCAGTAGATTAACTGTATATTATAATATTCTGCAGTAGATGAGCTGTATATTACATTATTCTGCAGTAGATGAGCTGTATATTATAATATTCTGCAGCAGGTGAGCTGTATATTATAGTATTCTGCAGGAGATCAGCTGTATATTATAATATTCTGCAGCAGGTGAGCTGTGTATTATAATATTCTGCAGCAGATGAGCTGTATATTAAAAAAATCAGCAGCAGGTGAGCTGTATATTATAATATTCTGCAGTAGATCAGCTGTATATTATAATAATTTGCAGTAGGTGAGCTGTATATTATAATATTCTGCAGTAGGTGAGCTGTGTATTATAATATTCTGCAGTAGGTGAGCTGTATATTATAATATTCTGCAGCAGGTGAGCTGTATATTATAATATTCTGCAGTAGATGAGCTGTATATTATAATATTCTGCAGCAGGTGAGCTGTATATTATAATATTCTGCAGTAGATGAGCTGTATATTATAATATTCTGCAGTAGATAAGATGTATATTATAATATTCTGTAGCAGGTGAGCTGTATATTATAATATTCTGCAGCAGATGAGCTGTATATTAAAAAAATCAGCAGCAGGTGAGCTGTATATTATAATATTCTGCAGTAGATCAGCCGTATATTATAATATTCTGCAGTAGGTGAGCTCTATATTAAAATATTCTGCAGCAGATGAGCTGTATATTATAATATTCTGCAGTAGGTGAGCTGTATATTATAATAATCTGCAGCAGGTGAGCTGTATATTATAATATTCTGCAGTAGATGAGCTGTATATTATAATATTCTGCAGCAGGTGAGCTGTATATTATAATATTCTGCAGTAGATAAGCTGTATATTATAATATTCTGCAGTAGATGAGCTGTATATTATAATATTCTGCAGTAGATGAGCTGTATATTATAATATTCTGCAGAAAATGAGCTGTATATTATAATATTCTGCAGTAGATGAGCTGTATATTATAATATTCTGAAGCAGGTGAGCTGTATATTATAATATTCTGCAGTAGATGAGCTGTATATTATAATATTCTGCAGCAGGTGAGCTGTATATTATAATATTCTGCAGTAGATGAGCTGTATATTATAAAGTTCTGCAGCAGGAGAGCTGTATAGTATATTATTCTGCTGTAGATGAGCTATATATTATAATATTCTGCTGCAGGTGAGCTGTATATTATAATATTCTGCAGTAGGTGAGCTGTATATTATACTATTCTGCAGCAGGTGAACTGTATATTATAATATTCTGCAGTAGATGAGCTGTATATTATAATATTCTGCAGCAGGTGAGCTGTATATTATAATATTCTGCAGCAGGTGCGCAGTATATTATAATATTTTGCAGTAGATGAGCTGTATATTATAATCTTCTACAGCAGGTGAGCTGTATATTATAATATTCTGAAGCAGGTTTGCTGTATATTATAATATTCTGCAGTAGATGAGCTGTATATCATAATATTCTGTAGCAGGTGAGCTGTATATTATAATATTCTGCAGTAGATGAGCTGTATATTATAATATTCTGCAGTAGATGAGCTATATATTATAATATTCTGCAGTAGATGAGCTGTATATTATACTATTCTGCAGCAGGTGAGCTGTATGTTATAATATTCTGCTGTAGATGAGCTGTATATTATAATATTCTGCAGTAGATGAGCTGTATATTATAATATTCTGAAGCAGGTTTGCTGTATATTATAATATTCTGCAGTAGATGAGCTGTATATTATAATATTCTGCAGCAGATGAGCTGTATATTATAATATTGTGCAGCAGGTGAGCTGTATATTATAATATTCTGCAGTAGATGAGCTGTATATTATAATATTCTGTAGCAGATAAGATGTATATTATAATATTCTGTAGCAGGTGAGCTGTATATTATAATATTCTGCAGCAGATGAGCTGTATTTTAAAAAAATCAGCAGCAGGTGAGCTGTATATTATAATATTCTGCAGTAGATCAGCCGTATATTATAATATTCTGCAGTAGGTGAGCTCTATATTAAAATATTCTGCAGCAGATGAGCTGTATATTATAATATTCTGCAGTAGGTGAGCTGTATATTATAATAATCTGCAGCAGGTGAGCTGTATATTATAATATTCTGCAGTAGATGAGCTGTATATTATAATATTCTGCAGCAGGTGAGCTGTATATTATAATATTCTGCAGTAGATAAGCTGTATATTATAATATTCTGCAGTAGATGAGCTGTATATTATAATATTCTGCAGTAGATGAGCTGTATATTATAATATTCTGCAGAAAATGAGCTGTATATTATAATATTCTGCAGTAGATGAGCTGTATATTATAATATTCTGAAGCAGGTGAGCTGTATATTATAATATTCTGCAGTAGATGAGCTGTATATTATAATATTCTGGAGCAGGTGAGCTGTATATTATAATATTCTGCAGTAGATGAGCTGTATATTATAAAGTTCTGCAGCAGGAGAGCTGTATAGTATATTATTCTGCTGTAGATGAGCTGTATATTATAATATTCTGCAGCAGGTGAGCTGTATATTATAATATTCTGCAGTAGGTGAGCTGTATATTATACTATTCTGCAGCAGGTGAACTGTATATTATAATATTCTGCAGTAGATGAGCTGTATATTATAATATTCTGCAGCAGGTGAGCTGTATATTATAATATTCTGCAGCAGGTGAGCAGTATATTATAATATTTTGCAGTAGATGAGCTGTATATTATAATCTTCTACAGCAGGTGAGCTGTATATTATAATATTCTGAAGCAGGTTTGCTGTATATTATAATATTCTGCAGTAGATGAGCTGTATATTATAATATTCTGCAGTAGATGAGCTGTATATCATAATATTCTGTAGCAGGTGAGCTGTATATTATAATATTCTGCAGTAGATGAGCTGTATATTATAATATTCTGCAGTAGATGAGCTATATATTATAATATTCTGCAGTAGATGAGCTGTATATTATACTATTCTGCAGCAGGTGAGCTGTATGTTATAATATTCTGCTGTAGATGAGCTGTATATTATAATATTCTGCAGTAGATGAGCTGTATATTATAATATTCTGAAGCAGGTTTGCTGTATATTATAATATTCTGCAGTAGATGAGCTGTATATTATAATATTCTGCAGCAGATGAGCTGTATATTATAATATTGTGCAGCAGGTGAGCTGTATATTATAATATTCTGCAGTAGATGAGCTGTATATTATAATATTCTGTAGCAGGTGAGCTGTATATTATAATATTCTGCAGTAGATGATCTGTATATTATAATATTCTGCAGTAGATGAGTTGTATATTATAATATTCTGCCGTAGATAAGATGTATAGTATATTATTCTGCAGTAGATGAGTTGTATATTATAATATTCTGCAGTAGATGAGCTGTATATTATAATATTCTGCAGCAGGTGAGCTGTATATTATAATATTCTGCAGCAGGTGAGCTGTATATTATCCTATTCTGCTCGCCATTTTTAATATGACAGTTTCCCTTTAAGTCTATGTGCTATGAAATGGAAATAGAGCAGGAAATCTTTTCTCTGTGTGTTTAATGCATTGCAGACATGATATCGGCTAGTCTTCTCCTGGAAGCTTAGAGTCAATTGTAAATTAAAGATTACAGACCCTCCAGAGGGGAAAACTGGGGAACCAGTGCAGGATCCAGGTTATATAGTGACCAGAAATACTATTATTTCTCCTGCACACAAAGCAGTTTATTCTAAAAAGTTACCTAAAAGTATAGTTCCCCTTTAAGAAAGCTCACGTTGATGTGGTCTTCGCCTTTTGGACCGCTGTGTTCTTTGAACTAAGAAGTATAAGTATTTTCCTGACCACTTGTTTTTAAATAAGTTTCCCACATAACTGATATCCATTGTAGGTGAAATCTAGACCAGCTGGGAAAGTTATTCATGATGGCGCATAGACAGCCTACAGATGGGCCAAATTAGTCTTGCCCACCTCACGCCAGCAGGGCTTTGGTTTATGACTAGTGTATAACATGTCGCTCTTCATAAATCCCCCAATGCTCTTATTTCTCTTCTGAGCCACTGACCTGTGTCATTATGGTTGATGTCCTGTCCTGGAAGGTAGAATTCCTAATCCTGTTCTGCACTTTTCAACAAACTTCCTCAGTCCGGATAGAAGAAATGGAGGCTGATAAGGTGAAGACCGGCAGCTGCTTATGATGATTGTGACACCTATGACATCTCATGATGGCGTCTACTCCTGGTCTGAGTCGTGTTCTTCCTGAAGTCCTGTACATCCAATGTCCTCTGTGTGGAGCTGCTGCAGGAATGAGAGGAGAGACGTCAGTGCTGAGACTCATAAAGAAGTGGACCCCATTGTGATGTCATGCATAGAATTCAATCCCATTGTGATGTCATACATTGACATTCCATCCGAGGCCCAGTTTACTTTATGTGGCTCCAAAACGTAAAGGTCGGATTTATATATTATATGAAACTCATTCATCATTAAAAAAAACATATTTTAGGTATCTGAGGTTTGTAATGTGAGGTTCTGCCAAACTTGGGGCATAGGACTGTATAAAAACTGCAGCTACTGCAAAGCCTCTTTTTAAAGAATAAATGGGACGTACATTGGTTGATGTAAAATAGACCCATTTTTATGTTTGTTTTCAATAATGAGGTTCTGCAGCAGCTGATGAGTGTACAATGATGAAGTGTATATTACAATATTCTACAGCAGGTGAGCTGTATATTATAATATTTTGCAGCAGGTGAGCTGTATATTATAATATTCTGAGGAAGATGAGCTGTATATTATAATATTCTGCAGTAGATGAGGTGTATATTACACAATTCTGCAGTAGATGAGCTGTATATTATAATATTCTGCAGCAGGTGAGCTGTATATTATAATATTCTGCAGCAGATGAGCTGTATATTAAAAAATTTAGCAACGGGTGAGCTGTATATTATAATATTCTGCAGTAGATCAGCTGTATATTAAAATATTCTGCAGTAGGTGAGCTGTATATTATAATATTCTGCAGCAGATGAGCTGTATATTATAATATTCTGCAGTAGATGAACTGTATATTATAATATTCTGCAGCAGGTGAGCTGTATATTATAATATTCTGCAGTAGATGAGCTGTATATTATAATATTCTGCAGCAGGTGAGCTGTATATTATAATATTCTGCAGCAGAAGAGCTGTATATTATAATATTCTGCAGCAGATGAGCTGTATATTATAATATTCTGCAGCAGGTGAACTGTACATTATAATATTCTGCAGCAGATGAGCTGTATATTGTAATATTCTGCAGCAGATGAGCTATATATTATAATATTCTGCAGCGAATGAGCTGCATATTATAATATTTTGCAGTAGATAAGATGTATATTATATTATTCTGCAGTAGATGAGCTGTATATTATAATATTCTGCAGCAGGTGAGCTGTATATTATAATATTCTGCAGTAGATAAGCTGTATATTATAATATTCTGCAGCAGATGAGCTGTATATTATAATATTCTGCAGTAGATGAGGTGTATATTATACTATTCTGCAGCAGATGAGCTGTATATTATAATATTATGCAGTAGATGAGCTTTATATTATAATATTCTGCAGTAGATGAGCTGTATATTATAATATTCTGCAGCAGGTGAGAGCTGTATATTATAATATTTTGCAGTAGATAAGCTGTATATTATACTATTCTACAGTAGATGAGCTGTATGTTATAATATTCTGCAGTAGATGAGCTGTATATTATAATATTCTGCAGTAGATGAGCTGTATATTATAATATTCTGCAGCAGATGAGCTGTATATTATAATATTCTGTAGCAGGTGAGCTGTATATTATAATATTCTGCAGTAGATGAGCTGTATATTATAATATTCTGTAGCAGGTGAGCTGTATATTATAATATTCTGCAGCAGGTGAGCTGTATATTATAATATTCTGCAGTAGATGAGCTGTATATTATAATATTCTGCAGCAGGAGAGCTGTATATTATAATATTCTGCAGTAGATGAGCTGTATATTATAATATTCTGCCGTAGATAAGATGTATAGTATACTATTCTGCAGTAGATGAGTTGTATATTATAATATTCTGCAGTAGATGAGCTGTATATTATAATATTCTGCAGCAGGTGAGCTGTATATTATAATATTCTGCAGCAGGTGAACTGTACATTATAATATTCTGCAGCAGATGAGCTGTATATTGTAATATTCTGCAGCAGATGAGCTATATATTATAATATTCTGCAGCGAATGAGCTGCATATTATAATATTTTGCAGTAGATAAGATGTATATTATATTATTCTGCAGTAGATGAGCTGTATATTATAATATTCTGCAGCAGGTGAGCTGTATATTATAATATTCTGCAGTAGATGAGGTGTATATTATACTATTCTGCAGTAGATGAGCTGTATATTATAATATTCTGCAGTAGATAAGCTGTATATTATAATATTCTGCAGCAGATGAGCTGTATATTATAATATTCTGCAGTAGATGAGGTGTATATTATACTATTCTGCAGCAGATGAGCTGTATATTATAATATTCTGCAGTAGATGAGCTTTATATTATAATATTCTGCAGTAGATGAGCTGTATATTATAATATTCTGCAGCAGGTGAGAGCTGTATATTATAATATTTTGCAGTAGATAAGCTGTATATTATACTATTCTGCAGTAGATGAGCTGTATGTTATAATATTCTGCAGTAGATGAGCTGTATATTATAATATTCTGCAGTAGATGAGCTGTATATTATAATATTCTGCAGCAGATGAGCTATATATTATAATATTCTGTAGCAGGTGAGCTGTATATTATAATATTCTGCAGTAGATGAGCTGTATATTATAATATTCTGTAGCAGGTGAGCTGTATATTATAATATTCTGCAGCAGGTGAGCTGTATATTATAATATTCTGCAGTAGATGAGCTGTATATTATAATATTCTGCAGCAGGAGAGCTGTATATTATAATATTCTGCAGTAGATGAGCTGTATATTATAATATTCTGCCGTAGATAAGATGTATAGTATACTATTCTGCAGTAGATGAGTTGTATATTATAATATTCTGCAGTAGATGAGCTGTATATTATAATATTCTGCAGCAGGTGAGCTGTATATTATAATATTCTGCAGCAGGTGAGCTGTATATTATCCTATTCTGCAGCAGGTGAACTATATATTATAATATTCTGCAGGAGATCAGCTGTTAAGTATAATATTCTGCAGTAGATAAGCTGTATATTATAATATTCTGCAGGAGATGAGGTGTATATTACACTATTCTGCAGTAGATGAGCTGTATATTATAATATTCTGCAGCAGGTGAGCTGTATATTATAATATTCTGCAGCAGGTGAGCTGTATATTATAATATTCTGCAGTAGATGAGCTGTATATTATAATATTCTGCAGTAAATGAGCTGTATATTATAATATTCTGCAGCAGGTGAGCTGTACATTATAATATTCTGCAGCAGATGAGCTGTATATTAAAAAAATCAGCAGCAGGTGAGCTGTATATTATAATATTCAGCAGCAGGTGAGCTGTATATTATAATATTTTGCAGGAGATGAGGTGTATATTACACTATTCTGCAGTAGATGAGGTGTATATTATAATATTCTGTAGCAGGTGAGCTGTATATTATAATATTCTGAAGCAGGTTTGCTGTATATTATAATATTCTGCAGTAGATGAGCTGTATATTATAATATTCTGCAGTAGATGAGCTGTATATTATAATATTCTGTAGCAGGTGAGCTGTATATTATAATATTCTGCAGTAGATGAGCTGTATATTATAATATTCTGCAGGAGATCAGCTGTATATTATAATATTCTACAGCAGGTGAGCAGTATATTATAATATTCTGCAGCAGATGAGCTGTATATTATAATATTCTGCAGGAGATCAGCTGTTAAGTATAATATTCTGCAGTAGATAAGCTGTATATTATAATATTCTGCAGGAGATGAGGTGTATATTTCACTATTCTGCAGTAGATGAGCTGTATATTATAATATTCTGCAGCAGGTGAGCTGTATATTATAATATTCTGCAGCAGATGAGCTGTATATTAAAAAAATCAGCAGCAGGTGAGCTGTATATTATAATATTCAGCAGCAGGTGAGCTGTATATTATAATATTTTGCAGTAGGTGAGCTGTATATTATAATATTCTGCAGTAGGTGAGCTGTATATTATAATATCCTGCAGTAGGTGAGCTGTATATTATAATATTCTGCAGCAGGTGAGCTGTATATTATAATATTCTGCAGTAGATGAGCTGTATATTATAATATTCTGCAGCAGGTGATCTGTATATTATAATATTCTGCAGTAGATGAGCTGTATATTATAATATTCTGCAGTAGATAAGCTGTATATTATAATATTCTGTAGCAGGTGAACTGTATATTATAATATTCTGCAGCAGATGAGCTGTATATTAAAAAAATCAGCAGCAGGTGAGCTGTATATTATAATATTCTGCAGTAGATCAGCCGTATATTATAATATTCTGCAGTAGGTGAGCTATATATTAAAATATTCTGCAGCAGATGAGCTGTATATTATAATATTCTGCAGTAGGTGAGCTGTATATTATAATATTCTGCAGCAGGTGAGCTGTATATTATAATATTCTGCAGTAGATGAGCGGTATATTATAATATTCTGCAGCAGGTGAGCTGTATATTATAATATTCTGCAGTAGATGAGCTGTATATTATAATATTCTGCAGTAGATAAGCTGTATATTATAATATTCTGCAGTAGATGAGCTGTATATTATAATATTCTGCAGTAGATGAGCTGTATAATGTAATATTCTGCAGTAAATGAGCTGTATATTATAATATTCTGCAGTAGATGAGCTGTATATTATAATATTCTGCAGTAGATGAGCTGTATATTATAATATTCTGCAGCAGGTGAGCTGTATATTATAATATTCTGCAGTAGATGAGCTGTATATTATAATATTCTGCAGTAGATAAGCTGTATATTATAATATTCTGCAGCAGGTGAGCTGTATATTATAATATTCTGCAGAAGATAAGCTGTATATTATAATATTCTGCAGCAGGTGAGCTGTATATTATAATATTCTGCAGCAGGTGAGCTGTATATTATAATATTCTGCAGTAGATGAGCTGTATATTATAATATTTTGCAGTAGATGAGCTGTATATTATAATATTCTGCAACAGGTGAGCTGTATATTATAATATTCTGCAGTAGATGAGCTGTATATTATAATATTCTGCAGCAGGTGAGCTGTGTATTATAATATTCTGCAGCAGGTGAGCTGTATATTATAATATTCTGCAGCAGGTGAGCTGTATATTATAATATTTTGCAGTAGATGAGCTGTATATTATAATCTTCTACAGCAGGTGTGCTGTATATTATAATATTCTGAAGCAGGTTTGCTGTATATTATAATATTCTGCAGTAGATGAGCTGTATATTATAATATTCTGCAGTAGATGAGCTGTATATTATAATATTCTGCAGTAGATGAGCTGTATATTATAATATTCTGCAGTAGTTGAGCTATATATTATAATATTCTGCAGTAGATGAGTTGCATATTATAATATTCTGCAGTAGATGAGCTGTATATTATACTGTTCTGCAGCAGGTGAGCTGTATATTATAATATTCTGCAGTAGATGAGCTGTATATTATAATATTCTGCAGCAGGTGAGCTGTATATTATAATATTCTGCAGCAGATGAGCTGTATATTATCCTATTCTGCAGCAGGTGAGCTGTATATTATAATATTCTGCAGCAGGTGAGCTGTATATTATCCTTTTCTGCAGCAGATGAGCTGTATATTATAATATTCTGCAGTAGATGAGCTGTATATTATAATATTCTGCAGTAGATAAGCTGTATATTATAATATTCTGCAGCAGGTGAGCTGTATATTATAATATTCTGCAGAAGATAAGCTGTATATTATAATATTCTGCAGCAGGTGAGCTGTATATTATAATATTCTGCAGCAGGTGAGCTGTATATTATAATATTCTGCAGTAGATGAGCTGTATATTATAATATTTTGCAGTAGATGAGCTGTATATTATAATATTCTGCAACAGGTGAGCTGTATATTATAATATTCTGCAGTAGATGAGCTGTATATTATAATATTCTGCAGCAGGTGAGCTGTGTATTATAATATTCTGCAGCAGGTGAGCTGTATATTATAATATTCTGCAGCAGGTGAGCTGTATATTATAATATTTTGCAGTAGATGAGCTGTATATTATAATCTTCTACAGCAGGTGTGCTGTATATTATAATATTCTGAAGCAGGTTTGCTGTATATTATAATATTCTGCAGTAGATGAGCTGTATATTATAATATTCTGCAGTAGATGAGCTGTATATTATAATATTCTGCAGTAGATGAGCTGTATATTATAATATTCTGCAGTAGTTGAGCTATATATTATAATATTCTGCAGTAGATGAGTTGCATATTATAATATTCTGCAGTAGATGAGCTGTATATTATACTGTTCTGCAGCAGGTGAGCTGTATATTATAATATTCTGCAGTAGATGAGCTGTATATTATAATATTCTGCAGCAGGTGAGCTGTATATTATAATATTCTGCAGCAGATGAGCTGTATATTATCCTATTCTGCAGCAGGTGAGCTGTATATTATAATATTCTGCAGCAGGTGAGCTGTATATTATCCTTTTCTGCAGCAGATGAGCTGTATATTATAATATTCTGCAGCAGATGAGCTGTATATTATAATATTCTGCAGTAAGTGAGCTGTATATTATAATATTCTGCAGTAGATGAGGTGTATATTATAATATTCTGTAGCAGGTGAGCTATATATTATAATATTCTGCAGTAGATGAGCTGTATATTGTAATATTCTGCAGTAGATGAGCTGTATATTATAATATTCTGCAGCAGATGAGCTGTATATTATAATATTCTGCAGTAAGTGAGCTGTATATTATAATATTCTGCAGTAGATGAGCTGTATATTATAATTTTCTGCAGCAGGTGAGCTGTATATTATAATATTCTGCAGTAGATGAACTGTATATTATAATATTCTGCAGCAGGTAGCTGTATATTATAATATTCTGCAGCAGGTGAGCTGTATATTATAATATTCTGCAGCAGGTGAGCTGTATATTATGATATTCTGCAGCAGGTGAGCTGTATATTATAATATTCTGCAGTAGGTGAGCTGTATATTATGATATTCTGCAGCAGGTGAGCTGTATATTATAATATTCTGCAACAGGTGAGCTGTATATTATAATATTCTGCAGTAGATGAGCTTTATATTATAATATTCTGCAGCAGGTGAGCTGTATATTATAATATTCTGCAGCAGATGAGCTTTATATTATAATAGTCTGCAGCAGATGAGCTGTATATTATAATATTCTGCAGCAGATGAGCTGTATATTGCAATATTCTGCAGCAGATTAGCTATATATTATAATATACTGCCGCAGATGAGCTGTATATTATAATATTCTGTAGTAGATGAGCTGGATATCATAATTTCTTGCAGCAGGTGAGCTGTATATTATATTATTCTGCAGTAGATGAGCTGTATATTATAATATTCTGCTGCAGATGAGCTGTATATTATAATATTCTGCAGCAGATGAGCTGTATATTATAATATTCTGCAGCAGGTGAGCTGTATATTATAATATTCTGCAGTAGGTCAGCTGTATATTATAATATTCTGCAGCAGGTGAGCTGTACATTATAATATTCTGCAGTAGGTGAGCTGTATATTATATTATTCTGCAGTAGGTGAGCTGTATATTATAATATTCTGCAGCAGGTGAGCTGTATATTATAATATTCTGCAGCAGGTGAGCTGTATATTATAATATTCTGCAGCAGGTGAGCTGTATGTTATAATATTCTGCTATAGATGAGCTGTATATTATAATATTCTGCAGTAGATGAGCTCTATATTACAATATTCTGCAGTTGGTCAGCTGTATATTATAATATTCTGCAGCAGGTGAGCTGTATATTATATTCTGCAGCAGATGAGCTGTATATTATAATATTCTGCAGCAAATGAGCTGTATATTATAATATTCTGCAGTAGATGAGCTATATTTTATAATATTCTGCAGCAGGTGAGCTGTATATTATAATATTCTGCAGAAGGTGAGCTGTATATTATAATATTCTGCAGTAGGTGAGCTGTATATTATAATATTCTGCAGCAGGTGAGCTATATATTATAATATTCTGCAGCAGATTAGCTGTATATTATAATATTCTGCAGTAGATGAGCTATATATTATAATATGCTGCAGTAGGTGAGCTGTATATTATAATATTCTGCAGCAGATGAGCTGTATGTTATAATATTCTGCAGTAGATGAGCTGTATATTATAATATTCTGCAGCAGATGAGCTTTATATTATAATATTCTGCAGCAGGTGAGCTGTATATTATAATATTCTGCAGCAGATGAGCTGTATATTATCCTATTCTGCAGCAGATGAGCTGTATATTATAATATTCTGCAGCAGATGAGCTGTATATTATAATATTCTGCAGTAAGTGAGCTGTATATTATAATATTCTGCAGTAGATGAGGTGTATATTATAATATTCTGTAGCAGGTGAGCTATATATTACAATATTCTGCAGTAGATGAGCTGTATATTGTAATATTCTGCAGTAGATGAGCTGTATATTATAATATTCTGCAGCAGATGAGCTGTATATTATAATATTCTGCAGCAGATGAGCTGTATAATATCCTATTCTGCAGCAGGTGAGCTGTATATTATAATATTCTGCAGCAGGTGAGCTGTATATTATCCTATTCTGCAGCAGATGAGCTGTATATTATAATATTCTGCAGCAGATGAGCTGTATATTATAATATTCTGCAGTAAGTGAGCTGTATATTATAATATTCTGCAGTAGATGAGGTGTATATTATAATATTCTGTAGCAGGTGAGCTATATATTATAATATTCTGCAGTAGATGAGCTGTATATTGTAATATTCTGCAGTAGATGAGCTGTATATTATAATATTCTGCAGCAGATGAGCTGTATATTATAATATTCTGCAGTAAGTGAGCTGTATATTATAATATTCTGCAGTAGATGAGCTGTATATTATAATTTTCTGCAGCAGGTGAGCTGTATATTATAATATTCTGCAGTAGATGAACTGTATATTATAATATTCTGCAGCAGGTGAGCTGTATATTATAATATTCTGCAGCAGGTGAGCTGTATATTATAATATTCTGCAGCAGGTGAGCTGTATATTATGATATTCTGCAGCAGGTGAGCTGTATATTATAATATTCTGCAGTAGGTGAGCTGTATATTATGATATTCTGCAGCAGGTGAGCTGTATATTATAATATTCTGCAACAGGTGAGCTGTATATTATAATATTCTGCAGTAGATGAGCTTTATATTATAATATTCTGCAGCAGGTGAGCTGTATATTATAATATTCTGCAACAGGTGAGCTATATATTATAATATTCTGCAGCAGGTGAGCTGTATATTATAATATTCTGCAGCAGATGAGCTTTATATTATAATAGTCTGCAGCAGATGAGCTGTATATTATAATATTCTGCAGCAGATGAGCTGTATATTGCAATATTCTGCAGCAGATTAGCTATATATTATAATATACTGCCGCAGATGAGCTGTATATTATAATATTCTGTAGTAGATGAGCTGGATATCATAATTTCTTGCAGCAGGTGAGCTGTATATTATATTATTCTGCATTAGATGAGCTGTATATTATAATATTCTGCTGCAGATGAGCTGTATATTATAATATTCTGCAGCAGATGAGCTGTATATTATAATATTCTGCAGCAGGTGAGCTGTATATTATAATATTCTGCAGTAGGTCAGCTGTATATTATAATATTCTGCAGCAGGTGAGCTGTATATTATAATATTCTGCAGTAGGTGAGCTGTATATTATAATATTCTGCAGTAGGTGAGCTGTATATTATAATCTGCAGCAGGTGAGCTGTATATTATAATATTCTGCAGCAGGTGAGCTGTATATTATAATATTCTGCAGCAGGTGAGCTGTATGTTATAATATTCTGCTGTAGATGAGCTGTATATTATAATATTCTGCAGTAGATGAGCTCTATATTACAATATTCTGCAGTTGGTCAGCTGTATATTATAATATTCTGCAGCAGGTGAGCTGTATATTATATTCTGCAGCAGATGAGCTGTATATTATAATATTCTGCAGCAAATGAGCTGTATATTATAATATTCTGCAGTAGATGAGCTATATTTTATAATATTCTGCAGCAGGTGAGCTGTATATTATAATATTCTGCAGTAGGTCAGCTGTATATTATAATATTCTGCAGCAGGTGAGCTGTATATTATAATATTCTGCAGTAGGTGAGCTGTATATTATAATATTCTGCAGCAGATTAGCTGTATATTATAATATTCTGCAGTAGATGAGCTATATATTATAATATGCTGCAGTAGGTGAGCTGTATATTATAATATTCTGCAGCAGATGAGCTGTATGTTATAATATTCTGCAGTAGATGAGCTGTATATTATAATATTCTGCAGCAGATGAGCTTTATATTATAATATTCTGCAGCAGATGAGCTGTATATTATAATATTCTGCAGCAGGTGAACTGTATATTATAATATTCTGCAGCAGATGAGCTGTATATTGTAATATTCTGCAGGAGATGAGCTGTATATTATATTATTCTGCAGTAGATGAGGTGTATATTATAATATTCTGCAGCAGATGAGCTGTATATTATATTATTCTGCAGCAGGTGAGCTGTATATATAATATTCTGCAGCACATGAGCTGTATATTGCAATATTCTGCAGCAGATTAGCTATATATTATAATATACTGCCGCAGATGAGCTGCATATTATAATATTCTGTAGTAGATGAGCTGGATATCATAATTTCTTGCAGCAGGTGAGCTGTATATTATATTCTTCTGCAGTAGATGAGCTGTATATTATAATATTCTGCAGCAGATGAGCTTTATATTATAATATTCTGCAGCATATGAGCTGTAAATTATAATATTCTGCAGCAGGTGAGCGGTATATTATAATATTCTGCAGTAGGCGAGCTTTATATTGTAATATTCTGCAGCAGATTAGCTGTATATTATAATATTCTGCAGTAGGTGAGCTGTATATTATGATATTCTGCAGCAGGTGAGCTGTATATTATAATATTCTGCAACAGGTGAGCTGTATATTATAATATTCTGCAGTAGATGAGCTTTATATTATAATATTCTGCAGCAGGTGAGCTGTATATTATAATATTCTGCAACAGGTGAGCTGTATATTATAATATTCTGCAGCAGGTGAGCTGTATATTATAATATTCTGCAGCAGATGAGCTTTATATTATAATAGTCTGCAGCAGATGAGCTGTATATTATAATATTCTGCAGCAGATGAGCTGTATATTGCAATATTCTGCAGCAGATTAGCTATATATTATAATATACTGCCGCAGATGAGCTGTATATTATAATATTCTGTAGTAGATGAGCTGGATATCATAATTTCTTGCAGCAGGTGAGCTGTATATTATATTATTCTGCAGTAGATGAGCTGTATATTATAATATTCTGCTGCAGATGAGCTGTATATTATAATATTCTGCAGCAGATGAGCTGTATATTATAATATTCTGCAGCAGGTGAGCTGTATATTATAATATTCTGCAGTAGGTCAGCTGTATATTATAATATTCTGCAGCAGGTGAGCTGTATATTATAATATTCTGCAGTAGGTGAGCTGTATATTATAATATTCTGCAGTAGGTGAGCTGTATATTATAATCTGCAGCAGGTGAGCTGTATATTATAATATTCTGCAGCAGGTGAGCTGTATATTATAATATTCTGCAGCAGGTGAGCTGTATGTTATAATATTCTGCTGTAGATGAGCTGTATATTATAATATTCTGCAGTAGATGAGCTCTATATTACAATATTCTGCAGTTGGTCAGCTGTATATTATAATATTCTGCAGCAGGTGAGCTGTATATTATATTCTGCAGCAGATGAGCTGTATATTATAATATTCTGCAGCAAATGAGCTGTATATTATAATATTCTGCAGTAGATGAGCTATATTTTATAATATTCTGCAGCAGTTGAGCTGTATATTATAATATTCTGCAGAAGGTGAGCTGTATATTATAATATTCTGCAGTAGGTGAGCTGTATATTATAATATTCTGCAGCAGGTGAGCTATATATTATAATATTCTGCAGCAGATTAGCTGTATATTATAATATTCTGCATTAGATAAGCTATATATTATAATATGCTGCAGTAGGTGAGCTGTATATTATAATATTCTGCAGCAGATGAGCTGTATGTTATAATATTCTGCAGTAGATGAGCTGTATATTATAATATTCTGCAGCAGATGAGCTTTATATTATAATATTCTGCAGCAGATGAGCTGTATATTATAATATTCTGCAGCAGGTGAACTGTATATTATAATATTCTGCAGCAGATGAGCTGTATATTGTAATATTCTGCAGTAGATGAGCTGTATATTATATTATTCTGCAGTAGATGAGGTGTATATTATAATATTCTGCAGCAGATGAGCTGTATATTATATTATTCTGCAGCAGGTGAGCTGTATATATAATATTCTGCAGCACATGAGCTGTATATTGCAATATTCTGCAGCAGATTAGCTATATATTATAATATACTGCCGCAGATGAGCTGCATATTATAATATTCTGTAGTAGATGAGCTGGATATCATAATTTCTTGCAGCAGGTGAGCTGTATATTATATTCTTCTGCAGTAGATGAGCTGTATATTATAATATTCTGCAGCAGATGAGCTTTATATTATAATATTCTGCAGCATATGAGCTGTAAATTATAATATTCTGCAGCAGGTGAGCGGTATATTATAATATTCTGCAGTAGGCGAGCTTTATATTGTAATATTCTGCAGCAGATTAGCTGTATATTGTAATATTCTGCAGTAGATGAGCTATATATTATAATATGCTGCAGTAGGTAAGCTGTATATTATAATATTCTGCAGCAGATGAGCTGTATGTTATAATATTCTGCAGTAGATGAGCTGTATATTATAATATTCTGCAGCAGGTGAGCGGTATATTATAATATTCTGCAGTAGGTGAGCTTTATATTGTAATATTCTGCAGTAGATGAGCTGTATATTATAATATTCTGCAGCAGATGAGCTGTATATTATAATATTCTGCAGTAAGTGAGCTGTATATTATAATATTCTGCAGTAGATGAGCTGTATATTATAATTTTCTGCAGCAGGTGAGCTGTATATTATAATATTCTGCAGTAGATGAACTGTATATTATAATATTCTGCAGCAGGTGAGCTGTATATTATAATATTCTGCAGCAGGTGAGCTGTATATTATAATATTCTGCAGCAGGTGAGCTGTATATTATGATATTCTGCAGCAGGTGAGCTGTATATTATAATATTCTGCAGTAGGTGAGCTGTATATTATGATATTCTGCAGCAGGTGAGCTGTATATTATAATATTCTGCAACAGGTGAGCTGTATATTATAATATTCTGCAGTAGATGAGCTTTATATTATAATATTCTGCAGCAGGTGAGCTGTATATTATAATATTCTGCAACAGGTGAGCTGTATATTATAATATTCTGCAGCAGGTGAGCTGTATATTATAATATTCTGCAGCGGGCGAACTGTGTATTGTAATATTCTGCAGTAGATGAGCTGTATATTATAATATTCTGCAGCAGGTGAGCTGTATATTATAATATTATGCAGTAGATGAGCTGTATAGTATAATATTCTGCAGCAGGTGAGCTGTATATTATAATATTCTGCAGCAGGTGAGCTGTATATTATAATATTCTGCAGTAAGTGAGCTGTATATTATAATATTCTGCAGTAGATGAGCTGTATATTATAATTTTCTGCAGCAGGTGAGCTGTATATTATAATATTCTGCTGCAGGTGAACTGTATATTATAATATTCTGCAGCTGGTGAGCTGTATATTATAATATTCTGCAGTAGATGAGCTGGATATTATAATATTCTGCAGCAGGTGAGCTGTATATTATAATATTCTGCTGCCGGTGAACTGTATATTATAATATTCTGCAGCAGGTGAGCTGTATATTATAATATTCTGCAGCAGATAAGTTGCATATTATAATATTCTGCAGTAGGTGAGCTGCATATTATAATATTCTGCAGCAGGTGAGCTGTATATTATATTATTGTGCAGCAGGTGAGCTTTATATTATAATATTCTACAGCAGGTGAGCTGTATATTATAATATTCTGTAGCAGGTGAGGTGTATATTATAATATTTTGCAGTACATGAGCTGTATATTATAATATTCTGAAGCAGGTGAGCTGTATATTATAATTTTCTGCAGCAGGTGAGCGGTATATTATATTATTCTGCAGCAGGTGAGCTTTTTATTATAATATTCAACGGCTGGTGAGCCGTATATTATAATATTCTGCAGTAGGTGAGCAGTTTATTATAATATTCTGCTGCAGGTGGACTGTATATTATAATATTCTGCAGCTGGTGAGCTGTATATTATAATTTTCTGCAGCAGGTGAGCTGTATATTATAATATTTTGCAGTAGGTGAGCTTTTTATTATAATATTCTGCAGTAGGTAAGCTGTATATTATAATATTCTGTAGTAGATGAGCTGTATATTATAATATTCTGCAGCAGGTGAGCTGTATATTATAATATTCTGCAGTAAATGAGGTGTATATTATAATATTCTGCAGCAGATGAGCTGTATATTATAATATTCTGCAGTAGATGAGCTGTATATTATAATATTCTACAGCAGGTGAGCTGTATATTGTAATATTCTGCAGCAGGCGAGCTGTATATTATAATATTTTGCAGTAGGTGAGCTTTTTACTATAATATTCTGCAGCAGGTGAGCTGTATATTATAATATTGTGCAGTAGATGAGCTGTGTATTATAATATTCTGTAGCAGGTGAGCTGTATATTATAATATTCTGCAGTAGATGAGCTGTATATTATAATATTCTGTAGCAGGTGAGCTGTATATTATAATATTCTGCAGTAGATGAGCTGTATATTATAATATTCTGCAGTAGATGAGCTGTATATTATAATATTCTGCAGTACGTGAGCTGTATATTATAATATTCTGCAGCAGGTGAACTGTATATTATAATATTCTGCAGTAGGTGACCTGTATATTATAATCTTCTACACCAGGTGAGCTGTATATTATAATATTCTGCAGCAGGTGAGCTGTATATTATAATATTCTGCAGTAGATGAGCTGTATATTATAATATTCTGCAGTACGTGAGCTGTATATTATAATATTCTGCAGCAGGTGAACTGTATATTATAATATTCTGCAGTAGGTGACCTGTATATTATAATCTTCTACAGCAGGTGAGCTGTATATTATAATATTCTGCAGCAGGTGAGCTGTATATTATAATATTCTGCAGTAGATGAGCTGTATATTGTAATATTCTGCAGTAGATGAGCTGTATATTATAATATTCTGCAGTAGGTGAGCTGCATATTATAATATTTTGCAGTAGATGAGCTGTATATTATAATATTCTGCAGTATGTGAGCTGTATATTATAATATCCTGCAGCAGGTGAGCTGTATATTATAATATTCTGCAGTAGGTGAGCTGTGTATTATAATATTCTGCTGTAGATGAGCTGTATATTATAATCTTCTACAGCAGTCGAGCTGTATATTTATAATATTCTGCAGCAGGTGAGCTGTATATTATAATATTCTGCAGTAGGTGAGCTGTATATTATAATATTCTGCAGCAGGTGAACTGTATATTTTAATATTCTGCAGCAGGTGAGCTGTATATTTTAATATTCTGCAGCAGGTGAGCAGTATATTATAATATTCTGCAGTAGATCAACTGTATATTATAATATTCTGCAGTAGGTGAGCTGTATAATATAGTATTCTGCAGCAGGTGAACTGTATATTATAATATTCTGCAGCAGGTGAGTTGTATATTATAATATTCTGCAGCAGGTGAACTTCATATTATAATATTCTGCAGGAGATAAGCTGTATATTGTAATATTCTGCAGTAGATGAGCTGTATATTATAATATTCTACAGTAGGTGAGCTGCATATTATAATATTTTGCAGTAGATGAGCTGTATATTATAATATTCTGCAGTATGTGAGTTGTATACTATAATATTCTGCAGCAGGTGAGCTGTATATTATAATATTCTGCAGTAGGTGAGCTGTGTATTATAATATTCTGCAGCAGATGAGCTTTATATTATAATATTCTGCAGTAGGTGAGCTGTATATTATAATATTCTGCAGCAGGTGAACTGTATATTATAATATTCTGTAGCAGATTAGCTGTATTTTGTAATATTCTGCAGCAGATGAGCTGCATATTATAAAATTCTGCAGTAGGTGAGCTGTATATTATAAAATTCTGCAGCAGGTGAACTGTATATTATAATATTCTGTAGCAGATGAGCTGGATATCATAATTTCTTGCAGCAGGTGAGCTGCTTATTATAATATTTTGCAGTAGATGAGATGTATATTATATTATTCTGCAGTAGATGAGCTGTATATTATAATATTCTGCAGCAGGTGAGCTGTATATTATAATATTCTACAGCAGGTGGGCTGTATATTATAATATTCTGCAGTAGATGAGCTGGATATCATAATTTCTTGCAGCAGGTGAGCTGCATATTATAATATTTTGCGGTAGATGAGCTGTATATTATACTATTCTGCAGCAGGTGAGCCGTATATTATAATATTCTGCAGTAGGTGAGCTGTATATTATAATCTTCTACAGCAGGTGAGCTGTATATTATAATATTCTGCAGTAGATGAGCTGTATATTATAATATTCTGCAGCAGGTGAGCCGTATATTATATTATTCTGCAGTAGGTGAGCTATATATTATAATCTTCTACAGCAGGTGAGCTGTATATTATAATATTCTGCAGTAGATGAGCTGTATATTATAATATGCTGCAGTAGGTGAGCTGTATATTATATTATTCTGCAGTAGATGTGTTGTATATTATAATATTCTGCAGCAGGTGAGGTGTATATTGTAATATTCTGCAGCAGGTGAGCTGTATATTATAATGTTCTGCAGTAGATGAGCTGTATATTATAATATTCTGCAGTAGATGAGCTGTATATTATAATATTCTGCAGCAGGTGAGCTGTATATTATAATATTCTGCAGTAGGTGAGCTGTATATTATAATATTCTGCAGTAGATGACCTGTATATTATAATCTTCTACAGCAGGTGAGCTGTATATTATAATATTCTGCAGCAGGTGAACAGTATATTTTAATATTCTGCAGCAGGTGAGCTGTATATTATAATATTCTGCAGCAGGTGAGCTGTATATTATAATATTCTACAGCAGATAAGCTGTATATTGTAATATTCTGCAGCAGGTGAGCTGTATATTATAATATTCTGCAGTAGATGAGCTGTATATTATAATATTCTGCAGTAGGTGAGCTGTATATTATAATATTCTGCAGTATGTGAGCTGTATATTATAATATTCTGCACCGGTGAGCTGTATATTATAATATTCTGCAATAGATGAGCTGTATCTTATAATATTCTGCAGTAGGTGAGCTGTATATTATAATATTCTGCAGTAGGTGAACAGTATATTGTAATATTCTGCAGCAGGTGAGCTGTATATTATAATATTCTGCAGTAGGTGAGCTGTATATTATAATATTCTGCAGTAGATGACCTGTATATTATAATCTTCTACAGCAGGTGAGCTGTATATTATAATATTCTGCAGCAGGTGAACAGTATATTTTAATATTCTGCAGCAGGTGAGCTGTATATTATAATCTTCTACAGCAGGTGAGCTGTATATTATAATATTCTGCAGCAGGTGAACAGTATATTGTAATATTCTGCAGCAGGTGAGCTGTATATTATAATATTGTGCAGTAGATGAGCTGTATATTATAATATTCTGCAGTAGATGAGCTGTATATTATAATATTCTGCAGTAGGTGAGCTGTTTATTATAATATTCTGCAGTATGTGAGCTGTATATTATAATATTCTGCACCGGTGAGCTGTATATTATAATATTCTGCAATAGATGAGCTGTATCTTATAATATTCTGCAGTAGGTGAGCTGTATATTATAATATTCTGCAGTAGGTGAGCTGTATATTATAATATTCTGCAGCAGATTAGCTGTATATTATAATATTCTGCAGTAGGTGAGCTGTATATTATAATATTCTGCAGCAGGTGAACTGTATTTTGAAATATTCTGCAGCAGATGAGCTGTATTTTGAAATATTCTGCAGCAGATGAGCTGTATATTATAATATTCTGCAGTAGATGAGCTGTATAATTATAATATTCTGCAATAGATGAGCTGGATATCATAATTTCTTGCAGCAGGTGAGCTGCATATTATAATATTTTGCAGTAGATGAGATGTATATTATATTATTCTGCAGCAGGTGAGCTGTATATTATAATATTCTGCAGCAGGTGAGCTGTATATTATAATATTCTGCAGTAGGTGAGCTGTGTATTATAATATCCTTCGGCAGGTGAGCTGTATATTATAATATTCTACAGCAGGTAAGCTGTATATTATAATATTCTACAGCAGGTGAGCTGTATATTATAATATTCTGCAGCAGGTGAGCTGTATATTATAATATTCTGCAGTAGGTGAGCTGTATATTATAATATTCTGCAGTAGATGAGCTATATATTATAATATTCTGCAGTAGGTGAGCTGTATATTATAATATTCTGCAGTAGATGAGCTGTATATTATAATATTCTGCAGTAGGTGAGCTATGTATTATAATATTCTGCAGTAGGTCAGCTGTATATTATAATATTCTGCAGTAGATGAGCTGTATATTATAATAATCTACAGCAGGTGAGCTGTATATTATAATATTCTGCAGCAGATGAGTTGTATATTATAATATTCTGCAGTAGGTGAGCTGTATGTTATAATATTTTGCAGTAGGTGAGCTATATATTATAATATTATGTAGCAGGTGAACTGTTTATTATAATTGTCTGCAGTAGATGAGCTGTATATTATAATATTCTGCAGTAGATGAGGTGTATATTATAATATTCTGCAGTAGATGAGCTGTATATTATAATATTCTGCAGTAGGTGAGCTTTATGTTATAAAATTCTGCAGTAGATGAGCTGTATATAATATAATATTCTGCAGCAGGTGAGATGTATATTATAATATTCTGCAGCAGGTGAGCTGTATATTATAATATTTTGCAGTAGGTTAGCCGTATATTATAATATTCTGCAGCAGGTGAGCTGTTTATTATAATATTCTGCAGCAGGTGAGCTGTATATTATAATATTCTGCAGTAGATGAGCTGTATATTATAATATTCTACAGCAGGTAAGCTGTATATTATAATATTCTGCAGCAGGTGAGCTGTATATTATAATATTCTGCAGTAGATGAGCTGTATATTATAATATTCTGCAGTAGATGAGCAGTATATTATAATATTCTACAGCAGATGAGCTGTATATTATAATATTCTGCAGTAAATGAGCTGTATATTATAATATTCTGCAGCAGATAAGCTGTATATTATAATATTCTGCAGCAGGTGAGCTGTATATTATAATATTCTGCAGTAGATGAGCTGTATATTATAATATTCTGCAGTAGATGAGCTGTATATTATAATATTCTACAGCAGATGAGCTGTATATTATAATATTCAGCAGTAGATGAGCAGTATATTATGATATTCTGCAGCAGATGAGCTGTATATTATCATATTCTGCTGTAGATGGGATGTATATACATGTGCATCTCACTAAATTAGAATATCATCAAAAAGTTACTTTATTTTAGTTTTTCAAAAAAATACAATACAAAAAGTGAAACTCATAAATTATATAGAGTCATTACAAACAGGGTGATCTATTTCAAGTGTTTATTTCTATTAATGTTTCTGATTATGGCTTACAGCCATTGGTAAATGTCCGGCAAATGATTTCATTTCTACTACAGTATTTTCAGAACTTTGGCTAGAATAGTTTTGCTTTCTAATGAGCGTGGGGGACATATTTGATGAGGGGAGGGGGTGGGGAGAGTTTATAGGAGCGACATGCTGGTAATCAAATTTTTCCTCCCCCTAACTTAATGTGTGCATTTTGTGGCTAACCAATCAGGGTGCAGGAACCATCCACAATGTCCAGACACAAGGGCTTGTGCAATTGGATGCTGAAACATGTCCCTCTATATATAAAGAGCAGACATGTTGTTTTAGCTCCATTTTGTCAGTATAATAGTTCAGAGAGGCTGCTCCTGACGCTGCTCCTGGATACTGAGAGATTTTAGCTAGTTAGCTAGGTGGTTGCTTCTACATCAGATAGTTTAGATAGTTAGGGTCCTGTGTGGCTGGAAAATTGACCTTCGAGTAGATTTTTTTTGTGCTATTAGTGAGGTCCAGACAGAGACAGCAGGGCACATTTCAGCATAGAACTCTGTTTTGCACTGCTTATATTGTGCTCCATGCACGAGTACACCTTTTGAAAATCTATTTTTTTTTTTTTACTAACGTGATACAGCACGCCACATCTCAGCATGTAATTTTCTGGCGGTGAAATTCAGCTTTACGCAGAGCTCGTTCAGAGTAAAAAAAATACAATTTCTTCTATTAGTAACATAATACAGCAGGCCAGATCTCAGTTTGAATTTTCTTGGAACATATATTCTGTTTTATACAGGCCTCATCCACAGTAAAAAAAAAATTTCTTCTGTTACGTGATACAACAGGCGAGATCTCAGTTTGAAATTGTTTGGAGCATATATTCTATACAGGCCTCTTCCACAGTAAAAAAATAATTTCTTGTGTTAGTAACTAGTGATGAGTAAAGATGAGTAAATATTTCAATGTTCGGTATGGATTACGATGGCCAATTTTGCAATATTTGCCGATTTATTCGTCGAATATTCACCGAACATAGCCGAACGCCATTGGATTCAATGGGGGGCAAAACCAAACGCATACACAACACCTTCAAATGGGCCCAAAAGCTGCCAAAACAGATCAAATTAGGGGCAGACACCAGGAAAGTGGCATCAATTGACCCACAGTACAAATTTTATAATGATACTGCAGCAATCAGCCATGGGCTATGCATGCGGTATCAGGGTCTGGGCCAGCATTTACAGCTTTGAATTGAACTTCAAATTAAGACGAGGTGGGTGAGAGATCGGTGTAGGTCTGTTTTGCTTGGAGCCCTGATACCACATGCAATAGCTCAACCTGCTTTTATGCTCAGCCACAGATGCTCAGATGGCAGAAAAATCAGTTTCATCGATTAGTATTGGTACAAAAATTTAAGGATAGTAACACGGGTAGTTGACTGAAAGTGAGTTGAGGCCTGCCGGTCTGGGAAGCCTACTGCTACAGGCAACACACATGAAGGAGACCCAACCAGGAGTCTTCAAATTTAGAAATATTGGGGGCAGACACCACCAAAGTGCCATCAATTTCTCAATAGTAGAAATAGTATAATGGGGATCAACACCTCTTCCACTACAGCCAACCCAGCAGATGGAGACCCAATCAGGAGTGTTCACATTTCCCTAAATTAGGGGCTGGCACAACTTAAGTGGCATCAATTTTAATACAGTAGAACTAGTAAAATGGGGACTGACACCTCTTCCACTACAGCCAACCCAGCAGATAGAGACCCAACCAGGAGTGTTCACATTTCCAAAAATTAGGGGCTGACACCACCAAAGTGGCATCAATTTCAGTAGACTAGAACTAGTATAATAGGGACTGACACCTCTTCCACTACAGCCAACTCAGCAGATGGAGACCCAATCAGGAGTCTTCAAATTTAAAAAAATTAGGGGCAGACAGCATGAAAGTGGCATCAATTTCATCAGACTAGAAATAGTATAATGGGGACCGACACCTCTTCCACTACAGCCAACCCAACAGATGGCGACGCAACCAGGAATGTTCACATGTCCCTAAATTAGAAGCTGACACCACCAAAGCTGCATCAATTTCAGTAGAGTAGAACTAGTATAATGGGGACTGACACCTCTTCCACTAAGGCCAACGCAGCAGATGGAGACCCAATTAGGAGTCTTCAAATATAGAAAAATTGGGGGCAGACACCACCAAAGTGCCATCAATTTCACCATAGTAGCAATAGTATAGTAGGGATCAACACCTCTTCCACTACATCCAACCCAGCACATGGAGACACAATCAGGAGTCTTCAAATTTAAAAAAAAATTGTGTTAACAACAGCAGCAGCAGCAACAGCAGGCACAGAAGCCACACTAAAGATATCACAGACTGCAATTAAGCAAGATCAATGCAGTAGACTGAAAACTACAACATCGCCTAATCTGTACAATCTGCGATTGGGGTGCAAAAGTCCTTGGAGATCCATGACTTGTTCATCTTGATGACAGTTAGGCGGTCTACACTTTCAGGGAACAGCCGGCTGCGCTTATCCCTCAAGACACCACCAGAAGTGCTGAAGACACATTCTGAGAGAACGCTGGCTGCCGGGTATGATAAAACCTCCAAGGCATGACTGGCGAGCTCAGGCCACTCATCCATTTTTGAAGACCAAAATGTCAAAGGATCCAAACCCTCTCTGATGGTATTGATATTGCATTCTAGATACTCCTGCGCCATCCTCTCCTGTCATTCAGACTTATACTCTGTTGTGCTGGTGCACAAGCTGGTCTAAAAAATGTTTGAAAGGACTCACCAAAATTCCTTCTGCCACTTACACTGCTGCTGCTTCTAATATTATCGCGTTGATGAATTGACGTGCCAGAGGTTGGAAGTGTAGAGCTGCGATGCACACTGAGCTTTACTGCTGTCTGCGAAAAACCTCTCTTAAGGTTGTGTAAAAGTGTTTCGATACTCCAGCATTCTTGGGTCCCTTTCCAGGGCGGGAAGCATCTGGCAGAATTTACTCTTAAACATGGATCTGAGTGTCAACCCAGTAGTCAGCACTATTTCGAATCATAACTATACTGGGATCATGTTGCAGATGGTGCAGCAAGAAGGCACTCATATGTCGAGCTCTTACATGAGGTTCAAGCCCATGCTGTGTTGGTGGCTGGGTAACTGTGATGCTTGTTTTCTCCATCCCCTCATGCCAACCACGAACAACAGAGAGGGAATGATTATCCTCTTCATCTCCTGACAGTTGCTCGCCCATCACCTCTTCCTCCTCTATTTGTCCCTTGGCTCTTGGACCTTCACTAACAGTGTGACTGGTATCACCACCCCCCTTGATCGCAGTAATCCACCCTCTCTTGGCACCCACCTGTGTGATGACAGTCTGGAACTTTGAGACATTCTTATCCCTTCTCTTTCTCTGGGACCACCACCTCCTCCCGCAGGCTATTCAAAGTCTGCTCCAGCATGTAGATGACTGGAATAGTGATGCTGATGATGACATAGTCAGAGCGAACCATCTTAGTAGCTATTTCAAAACTATGCAGAAGGGTGCAGAGGTCCTTAATCTGTGCCGACTCCGTAAATGTCATATGCCCCATGTCCGTACTGCGTTGGCCCAGGCTATGTGACATGACATATTGCATCAGGGCTCGTTGCTGCTGCCACAGTCGCTGCAACATGTGCAGAGTGGAATTTCTCCGTGTCGGCACAACGCATATGAACCTGTTAACTGGCATGGACAAAGACCTCTGTATCCATGCAAGTCGATGACCTGATGGGTGCGAACTGCGGAAGTGAGCACCATGCTTCCGTGCTTTCTGCAGCAGCTCATCCAGGCCAGGATAGTGGTGGCGAAATCACTGTACCACCAGGTTGAGGACATAAGCCATGCAAGCCATATGTGTGAGCTTGCGTTGGCGTAGGGCCACCACCAGGTTCGCACCGTTATCAGACTTGGCCTTACCTGGCTCCAGTTTCAGTGGAGACAGCCATTGCTCAAACTCAGCCTGGAGAGCTGTCCACAACTCTTCAGCTGTATAACTGCGATCTCCAAGGCATACTAATTTTAACATTGCCTGATTGCGGTCAACCCTTGCTGCGCAGTATGGAAGTGGTGTGGATTCGCTCTGCACTGTTGGAACGTATGTCTCATTAAGGTAGAGGTTGAGTGCATAGGTGGAGGCCCTAGAGGAGGTGGAGGAGGCAGAAGCAGTGGAGTAAATGTGAAATACAGAGGTTTGACTTGTGGAGCAGCCCTTTCCCCGCCTACCCCCACAGCCACCAGAGTCACTCAGTGCCCAGTCAGTGAGATGTAACACCCTTGGCCATGATTACTCATCCAGGTGTCTGTGATGAAATGCACCCTGACAGACACAGACTTAGTCGGAAACCTACGTGACAATATTTGGCACAGTAACAGAGGAGGAGGAAGAAGCAGCAGATGTGGTTGATGGGACGGCTGATAGGTGTTGAGGTCTGCTGGTCTGCATTTTATCGCAGTGAGATTGCCAGAGTAACGTATGTTGATTGCGCACGTGAAGGTTCGTGCATGCAGTAGTCAAATTATTGCACTTTTCCCCTGTACTGAGATTTTTCTTGCAAAATTGGCAAATAACGTGAGTTAGCTCATCCTTTGCGGTGTCAAAAAAGGCCCAGGCTAGACAACTCTGGCCACCCCTGCAAGCTGCAGACCTGCGACCACTATTGGCCACTGCCACAGTTGTGGCTAAGGATGCAGAGCTTGTCATGGTTGCATCACTCCATGTCTGCGCCGTAGGGTGAAATGTAACTTCCTCATCTTCCTCCTCCTCCTTCACCTCCTCAGATGAGCTACTTAGCTGAGTGCCTCTGGGTTCACACCAAGTGGGATCTACAACCTCATCATCATCCAATGTGTTATCCCTAGTGATGGGCGAGCACTAAAATGCTAGGGTGCTCGATGCTCGGGTCGAGCACATTGGAATACTTGGGTGCTCGACCCGAGCAATGAGCCCAATGTAAGTCTATGGGAAACTCGAGCATTTTTCAGGCGGCTCCCCCCGGCGGTCTGCAGAGGGCCTAAAAATTGCCCAAATCAATGGGAATAGTGCTCAAATGACATGGGAACAGCATGAGGAAGACCCCTGGAAACATTTCTGACTCCCAGGTCACTGCTGTCAACAATATTGTCAGGGGTATTACGTCACTTTTACAAACTCACAATAAAACATACAAAAACTAAACCAAAATGGATTTTCCTGGGAAATATGTTAAGTAACATCCTTTCCAGGGTAATGACTTGTATATAAGGCAAAATATACAAAAACAAAAATGCTCCTCCACACCTTGGGCTATGTTCACACGTGGCGTTTTTGATGCGTTTTGCACTTTTGCATTGCTTTCAACCAAGACAAATACATTCAATGCAATGTCATTTTAACATTTTACCACCTTATCTGGCCATCTGGTGTGTGACACATCATCAGACACATGCATACAGTGCTGAAAAGACATGAGAACAGCATGGGGAAGACCCCTGGATACATCTCTGACACCCAGGTCACTGCCTAAAAGTGTGCCCATCATAAGTGATCCTTGGTGCCTGCGAAGATGCATCCCGCCAAGCACCTGTCATTGCAGACTTGCAACAATCACCGTCCATGTCCTTGTCCCAGTGCAGTGTTCAGCTGTCCCTACCCTATTCCTTGGAATGCAAGCGCAAGTATGCAGCCACCCACCCACAGGCTGGAATACTATACTGCCAAATTTTTGACAGCTGCTTGCACTTGAAATGTGGCCTTTTAGGCTCGTGGAGGCGGAAGCTGTCTACAACATCATGAAAGCGGTGGCCAGGTGTCCATACTCGGTCCCCAGCCGCCACTATTTGTCCCGGTGTCGTCTCCGCCTTCCACAAGCATGGGTCCTACAAAATTACCCGTGCCCTCCCCAGTTTACTTACTGGGAAGGACCGCCTAACCACAAACACGTGGACAAGTGAATGTGGCCAGAGACGGTACGGAGCCAGTCCACAGCTTGTCGGTGAGTTGTATTTCACCACAGCCATATTTTTTAGCTTGGTGAAAGGACTTGGGAAACCGTATCTACTCCAGCTGTCATTTCTCCCAGGAAGTCCTCTAAAGCTGCTTGCACTTAAAATGTGGCCTTTTAGGCTCATGGAGGCGGAAGGTGTCCACAACCTCATGAAAGCGGCGGCCGGGTATCCATACTTGGTCCCCAGCCGCCACTATTTGTCCCGGTGTCGTCTTCGCCTTCTACAAGCACGGGTCCTACAACATTACTAGTGTTGAGCCACCCCCGTAGTGTTCGGGTTCGGTTCGGTTCGTCGAACACCGGGATGTTCGAGGAACTGTTCGTCGAACTGTTCGTCGAACACCTTAGAACACCGTCGAACACCGTTAAAACCAATGGCAGGCAAACAAAAACACATAGAAACACATAGAAAACACCTG
Source organism: Phyllobates terribilis (assembly GCF_046119375.1). Lineage (NCBI taxonomy): Eukaryota > Metazoa > Chordata > Amphibia > Anura > Dendrobatidae > Phyllobates > Phyllobates terribilis. Next base: position 209,883,763 of record NW_027362761.1, on the reverse strand, counting down.
CAAAGGTGTCCAAAAGCTGACAAACTGCTCAGAAGACACTCTCTTTAAAAAAGCCGGCCGGCAAATTCAGCAGCGGCATACACCGGTACCCGACAATTTAGACAAGAAGGAATAGAGCATCACACATAGATTAGATAGATAGAAACATGTCAGTCACACATATAAGAAGCACAGTGACAGTGTTGGTTACTGCACTTGTCATTTAGTGTAAAGGATTTATTAAAAAAAATATTAGTGTTTTCATGCACCGTCTCTTTAAAAAAGCCGGCCGGCAATTCAGCATCTGTACCCGACAATTTAGAACAGAAAGAATAGAGCTTCACACATAGATTAGATAGATAGAAACATGTCAGTCACATATATAATAAGTACAGTGATAGTGTTGCTTACTGTACTTGTCATTTAGTGTAAAGGATTTATTTAAAAAAATAATAGTGTTTTCATGCACTGTCTCTTTAAAAAAGCCGGCCGGCAATTCAGCAGCGGTACCCGACAATTTAGAACAGAAAGATAGAGCATCACACATAGATTAGATAGATAGAAACATGTCAGTCACATATATATGAAGTACAGTGATAGTGTTGGTTACTGTACTTGTCATTTAGTGTTAAAATAAAGGATTTATTATTAAAAAAATTGGCGTGGGGTTCCCCTTAATTTTAGGCTCTAGAGGAGGTTAAGCAGACGGCTGGGGCAGATGTTTGAAGCCTGGGAAGGGGGTAATACCCACGGAGCTTCCCAGGCTACTAATATCAGCCCCCAGCTGAATACATAGCCTTTACTAGCTATTAAAATGGGGGACCCCCCAAAAAAAATGACGTGGGGTCCCCCCTAATTTAATAGCTAGCAAAGGCTAGGCAGACAGCTGTGGGCTGATATTAATAGCCCAGGAAGGGAGCCATGAATATTGGCCCCCTCCCAGGCTAGAAACACCAGCCGTCAGCCGCCCCAGAAATGGCGCATTCATAGGATGCGCCAATTCTGGCACTTAGCCTCGCTCTTCCACGCTGCCCTGGTGCGGTGGCAGGGGGTAATAGGGTTGGGGTTGATGTCAGCTTATAATGCCAGCTGACATCAAGCCCAGGTTAGTAATGGAGAGGCGTCTATAAGACACCCCCATTACTAACCCCATAGTCAAAGTTAAAAAAAACACCCAGAATAAAGTCCTTTAATTGAAATAAAGACACAATCCTTTATTGTTCTAAATTAAACCATACTTACCATCACGCCCATTCCAGCTGAAGCCAACGATCTCCTGCAATAAAAGAAAAATAATAAAGCAACCTCATCCTTACCTTTCCATGGTTCCCACGACAGCTTCAGCTCTGCTACATCGAGATGACAGGCTGGACCGCAGCAGAACGCTGCCATCCAGCCTCTCATCCCGCAGACACTGAGAAGCGCAGGCTTGCTTGCGCTGCTCAGCGTCTCTCTGTGACGACATCCAGATGAGCCGAGTTCATGTCCAATGAACTCGGCTCACCTCATGCACGTCACTGACAGCGTGGGAAAATTCTCACGCTGAAGCGCTGATTGCAGGAGAATTCTCCCACGCTGTCAGTGACGTGCAGGAGGTGAGCTGAGTTCATTGGACATGAGCTCACCTCATGCACATCACTGACAGCGTGGGAGAATTCTCCTGCACTCAGCACTTCAGCGTGAGAATTTTCCCACGCTGTCAGTGACGTGCATGAGGTGAGCCGAGTTCATTGGACATGACCTCGGCTCATCTGGATGCCGTCACAGCGAGACAGTGAGGAGCGCAAGCATGCCTGCGCTTCTCAGTGTCTGCGGGATGACAGACTGGATGGCAGCGTTCTGCTGCGGTCCAGCCAGTCATCTCGATGTAGCAGAGCTGAAGCTGTCGTGGGAACCATGGAAAGGTAAGGATGAGGTTGGTTTATTATTTTTCTTTTATTGCAGGAGATCGTTGGCTTCAGCTGGAATGGGTGTGATGGTAAGTATGGTTTAATTTAGAACAATAAAGAATTGTGTCTTTATTTCAATTAAAGGACTTTATTCTGGGTGTTGTGTTTTTTTTAAATACTTTACTAGAAATTCATGGTGGTCATGTCTAATACTGGCGTGACCCCATGAATTTTGGGCTTGGGGCCAGCTGATAATACCAAGCTGGCCCTAACCCCTTTATTACCCAGTGAGCCACCGCACCAGGGCCCTGGATGAGTTGGGTACAGCGCCAGAAGATGGCGCTTCTATGAACGCGCCATTTTCCGGGGTGGCTGCGGACTGCAATTTGTAGCGGGGGGGGGCCCAGAAAGCTTGGGCCTCCCTGCGCTGCAGATTCCAGCCCCCAGCTGCCTAGTTGTACCTGGCTGGACACAAAAATAGGGCGAAGCCCCACGTACTTTTTTTTTAATTATTTCATGAAATTCATGAAATAATTAAGAAAAAAAGGCCTTCCCTATATTGTTGTGTCCGGCCAGGTACAAATAGGCAGCTGGTGGTTGGGGGCAGCCCGTTCCTGCCTGCTGTACCTGGCTGGACACAAATATAGTGCGAAGCCCCACTTCAATTTTTTTTAATTATTTCATGAAATTCATGAAATAATTAAGAAAAAAAGGGCTTCCCTATATTGTTGTGTCCGGCCAGGTACAAATAGGCAGCTGGTGGATGGGGGCAGCCCGTTCCTGCCTGCTGTACCTGGCTGGACACAAATATAGTGCGAAGCCCCACTTCAATTTTTTTAAATTATTTCAGGAAATTCATGAAATAATTTAAAAAAAATTGACGTGGGGCTTCGCACTATATTTGTGTCCAGCCAGGTACAGCAGGCAGGAACGGGCTGCCCCCAACCACCAGCTGCCTATTTGTACCTGGCCGGACACAACAATATAGGGAAGCCCTTTTTTTCTTAATTATTTCATGAAATAATTTAAAGAAAATTGACGTGGGGCTTCGCCCTGTTTTTGTGTCCAGCCAGGTACAACTAGGCAGCTGGGGGCTGGAATCCGCAGCGCAGGGAGGCCCAAGCTTTCTGGGCCACCCCCGCTGCAAATTGCAGTCCGCAGCCACCCCGGAAAATGGCGCGTTCATAGAAGCGCCATCTTCTGGCGCTGTACCCAACTCATCCAGGGCCCTGATGCGGTGGCTCACTGGGTAATAAAGGGGTTAGGGCCAGCTTGGCATTATCAGCTGGCCCTAAGCCCGAAATTCATGGGGTCACGCCAATATTAGACATGACCACCATGAATTTCTAGTAAAGTATTTAAAAAAAACACAACACCCAGAAAAAAGTCCTTTAATTGAAATAAACACACAATTCTTTATTGTTCTAAATTAAACCATACTTACCATCACGCCCATTCCAGCTGAAGCCAACGATCTCCTGAAATAAAAGAAAAATAATAAAGCAACATCATCCTTACCTTTCCATGGTTCCCATGACAGCTTCAGCTCTGCTACATCGAGATGAAAGGCTGGACCGCAGCAGAACGCTGCCATCCAGCCTGTCATCCCGCAGACACTGAGAAGCGCAGGCTTGCTTGCGCTCCACAGTGTCTCTCTGTGAGGGCATCCAGATGAGCCGAGTTAATGTCCAATGAACTCGGCTCACCTCATGCACGTCACTGACAGCGTGGGAAAATTCTCCTGCACTCAGCGCTTCAGCGTGGGAGAATTCTCACACTGAAGCGCTGAGTGCAAGAGAATTCTCCCACGCTGTCAGTGACGTGCAGGAGGTGAGCTGAGTTCATTGGACATGAGCTCACCTTATGCACGTCACTGACAGCGTGGGAAAATTCTCCTGCACTCAGCGCTTCAGCAGGAGAATTCTCACGCTGAAGCGCTGAGTGCAGGAGAATTCTCCCACGCTGTCAGTGACGTGCATAAGGTGAGCTCATGTCCAATGAACTCAGCTCACCTCCTGCACGTCACTGACAGCGTGGGAGAATTCTCCTGCACTCACCGCTTCAGCTTGAGAATTTTCCCACGCTGTCAGTGACGTGCATGAGGTGAGCCGAGTTCATTGGACATGAACTCGGCTCATCTGGATGTCGTCACAGAGAGACGCTGAGCAGCGCAAGCAAGCCTGCGCTTCTCAGTGTCTGCGGGATGAGAGGCTGGATGGCAGCGTTCTGCTGCGGTCCAGCCTGTCATCTCGATGTAGCAGAGCTGAAGCTGTCGTGGGAACCATGGAAAGGTAAGGATGAGGTTGCTTTATTATTTTTCTTTTATTGCAGGAGATCGTTGGCTTCAGCTGGAATGGGCGTGACGGTAAGTATGGTTTAATTTAGAACAATAAAGGATTGTGTCTTTATTTCAATTAAAGGACTTTATTCTGGGTGTTTGTGTTTTTTTTAACTTTGACTATGGGGTTAGTAATGGGGGTGTCTTATAGACGCCTCTCCATTACTAACCTGGGCTTGATGTCAGCTGGCATTATAAGCTGACATCAACCCCAACCCTATTACCCCCTGCCACCGCACCAGGGCAGCGTGGAAGAGCGAGGCTAAGTGCCAGAATTGGCGCATCCTATGAATGCAACAATTCTGGGGCGGTTGACGGCTGGTGTTTCTAGCCTGGGAGGGGGCCATTATTCATGGCTCCCTTCCTGGGCTATTAATATCAGCCCCCAGCTGTCTGCCTAGCCTTTGCTAGCTATTAAATTAGGGGGGACCCCACGTCATTTCTTTTGGGGGGTCCCCCATTTTAATAGCTAGTAAAGGCTATGTATTCAGCTGGGGGCTGATATTAGTAGCCTGGGAAGCTCCGTGGGTATTACCCCCTTCCCAGGCTTCAAACATCTGCCCCAGCCGTCTGCTTAACCTCCGCTAGAGCCTAAAATTAAGGGGAACCCCACGCCAATTTTTTTAATAATAAATCCTTTATTTTAATACTAAATGACAAGTACAGTAAGCAACACTGTCACTGTACTTCGTATATATGTGGCTGACATGTTTCTATCTATCTAATCTATGTATGATGCTCTATTCTGTCTGTTATAAATTGTCGGGTACCGCTGCTGAATTGCCGGCCGGCTTTTTTAAAGAGACAGTGCATGAAAACACTATTATTTTTTTTGATAAATCCTTTACGCTAAATGACAAGTACAGTAAGCAGCACTTTCACTGCACTTCGTATATATGTGGCTGACATGTTTATATCTATCTAATCTATGTGTGAAGCTCTATTCTTTCGGTTCTAAATTGTCGGGTACAGGTGTATGCCGCTGCTGAATTGCCGGCTTTTCATGTTTCACTGTTGGCACTGTTCCCATCGATTTGGGCAATCACTGTAATGCCACAACCACCATGGCTGTGGCATTACAGTGAGTGGCAGACAATCCCTGCATGATTGGTGCTCTAAATAGCGCCAGACATGCAGGACACGCTTTTGGTGCACGAACAGTTATCGAACATAACCTCGAACAGCCGAATTTTTTGCAAATCGTTCGGGTTCGTCGAACAACTCGAACACCGCCCAAAACAGCTCGAATTTGAGATTGGCGAACAGTTCAAGTCGAACACCGCTCATCTCTAAACATTACCCGTGCCCTACCCACTGCACTTACTGGGAAGGAAGGCCTAACCACAAACACGTGGACAGGTGAATGTGGCCAGGGATGGTACAGAGCCAGTCCACATTAAAAATGCAGCCATAGAGTGTCCGGGAACCTTCCCACACGTTTTTCTTAGCCAGGGCTGCTTTTCAGCAGGGTTGGATGGGCCCACTTGAGAATCCTTGGGTGGGCCCTGGCCTCTCCATCAGGAGAGTTCAGGATAGGAGCAAACTTTGCAGCTGCTATGGGGCTCATGAGCGGGGGAGAAAGGTGGGCCCTCAGAATCAAATCCTCTGGTGGGCCCAATGTTTTTCAGTCTGACACTGCTTCTCAGTGAAAGCTGTATTTCACCACAGCCATATTCTTTAGCTCGGTGAAAGGACTGACATAGAATGAAACCGTATCTACTCTGGGTGTCATTTCTCCCAGGAAGTCCTCTAATGCAGCTTGTTGTAGAAGCAATGGCAGCCCGTCCAAAATCAGCTCGCACTTGTCGTTGGTGCTTCGACACACAAACATCTTTCTTTGCGCATTTAATTTCATGACTACAGAGTTGGGCAATGGCCTGATCTGCAATTCGGTTTGAGAAATAACATGCATAAGCACGTCCAATCCACATTAAAAAAGCAGCCACAGAGTGTCCGGAACCTTCCCACACACTTTTCTTAGCCAGGGCTGCTACTCGGCAGGGTTGGACGGGCCCACCAGAGAACCGGAGACTCCACCGGCGGGCTCTGGCTTCTCTTTCAGGAGAGTACATAGTGCCGAGGTGAGGCCATGATGATGATAGAAGTCACCATCTGCTTAGTTTTCTGTTACTTGGAATGCAACCGCAAGTATTCAGCCAGCCACCCACCCACCCACAGGCCGCAATACTAAACTGCCAGATTTCTGGGCAGCTGCTTGCACTTGAAATGTGGCCTTTTAGGCTTGTGGAGGTGGAAGCTGTCCACAACCTCATGGAGGCAGTGGCCGGGTGTCCATACTCAGTCCCCAGCCGCCACTATTTCTCTCGGTAACCTTCCCACACACTTTTCTTAGCAAGGGCTGCTTTTCAGCAGGGTTCAACGGTCCCACCAGAGAATTCTCTGGTGTGCCCTGGCTTCTACATCAGGAGAGTTCATGATAGCGCTAACTTTGCTGCTGCTATGGGGCTCTTAAGCGGGGGAGAAAGGTGAGCCCTCAGAATCAAATCCTCTGGTGGGCCCAATGTTTTTTAATCTGAAACAGCTTTTCAGTGGGAGTTGTATTTCACCACAGCCATATTCTTCAGTTTGGTGAAAGGACTGGCATAGAGGGAAACCGTATCTACTCCGGCTGTCATTTCTCCGTCACCAGGTTCCGCCCATTGTCACACACGACCATACCTGGCTGTATGTTCAGTGGTAAGAGCCACAGATCAAGCTGCTGTGTTACATCTTTCAACAACTCTGCAGCGCTGGGCTGTTTGTCACCTAAGCATTAAGCATGTTATCTTCAGCACAGCCTGTTGCCGCTTGGCCAAGGCAGTGCTGCAGTGCTTTCAGCTTGTGACTGATGTGGTCATTTCGGAGATGGAGGAGGAGGTGCAGGAGCTGAACAATGTGATTACATTGAGGTTACATTGGTGACTGTTTTTTATACTAAAGAAAGATCCAACTGGTTTTTGCTTTTTTACGTTATTTTTAAGACAAATGCATTCACCTGGAAATGTCATTTTAACATTTTACTACCTTATCTGGCCATGTGGTGTGTGACACATCATCAGACACATCCTGTTTCATTTATGATGGAGGGACTCTGAAAGTCACAAAGCCTATTTTTATAGGGCCATCAGGCGGCACTTACTATTGTTAGAGAGCCATCAGTCAGCTATGCTTTGTTGTTCCCATTATTAATGAGTGGGTCTCCTATATTGTTATTGCATATGCATTGACTGCAAGGGCTGCCAAAAGTTCGGACGCAACCCAATACCCCTTTAAAGAGACATAGAGGAGGGTCTCAGTAAAAAAAATGTTCCCATTAAAAAGAAGCAGGACTCCTATAGTGGTAATGCCCATGCTGTGACTGAAAGGGCTGCCAAAATTTAGGAAAAACCCCACTAACAATTTAAAGACACATAGAGCAGGGCCACAGTAATGACAAATTCCCATTAGAAAGGAGATGGTCTCCCATACTGTTTGCCTATGCAGTGAAGCAACGGCTTCCAAAAATTTGGAGGAACTCCAATGCTCCTTGCAAGATGCGTAGAGGTCGGATAGCCTCCTAAAACAATGTTCCCCTTATTAGGAAGTGGGTCTCCCATAGGGTTTGCCTATGCAGTGAATGCATAAGCCGCCAAAAATTTGGAGGCACCCCAATTCCCCTTGGAAGAGACGTAGAGGTCGGAGAGCCTCTTAAAAACAATGTTCTCATTATTAGGAAGTGGGTCTCCCATAGTGTTTGCCTATGCATATAAAGAAAAAAGTGTTTTTTCAGCTCACCATTAGATGAATTCCTATGGCTTTGGGTGTGGACTCCAGGATGGTGCTCGGATAAAGTGACTGTGGTAATCAACAAAAAACAGGGATCCAGCAACAGACATCCAAATGAGAATCTGAATGTGTGTTAAAACTTCATGTTTATTAGAATTCCTTTAAAACCATGCTGTTAAAATTGTAGATCCATGGGATTACGCGTTTCGAACAAAAATGTCCTTAGTCATAACCATGTATTGTGATCAGTACAAAAACAGGGTTAAATTTAAAAAAAGGAGAGGAAAGGGATGTAGATGAGACAATTATGCTAATAAACCAAACAAATGTCATAGGTGCAAAAAGTATTAATGCAATAATAATACGTGATATCCATTTTCTTATTCAATCCAGAAGGAACTCTGCAATTAAACTTAAAAATATACTGCACTTCTCTAAAATGCAATACTTTATCTCTATCCCCGCCTCGATCACTGGTGAGGACCTCCTCCAATGCATGAACACGAAAAAAGTCCAAACAACCTCCATGGACAGACAGAAAATGGTAAGAGGCTCCTGATAAAGCTCTTGTTGTAACATTTGCAGCATCATACATATGTTCTGCAATTCTGGTCCTAAGAGGTCGTGTGGTGCAACCAATATATTGAAGATTGCACTGTGTGCACGTAATGACATAAATCACATAGGCTGTACTGCAATTAATAAATGTGCAGTTCCTATGTGTGTATGGAGCAGTTGTGGCTTTAATTTCCTTAGAATTATCCATGTATGGACATAAACCGCATTGTCGTTTGACACATTTATATGAGCCAGACACAGATAACCAGTTACGTTTTGCTTTAGTTTTTTGCCTTACTGTGTGATCAGAAGGTGATATCATGTTGCCAATAGTAATTCCTCTCCGGGATACAAAATTAACTCCTTTTTCTAGCAGTTTTTTCAAGGTGTCATCAGCATATAACACCGGAAGGTATTTCTTAATCACATTAGTCACTTGATGAAAATTACTGCTATATGTAGTTGAAAAAGTTAGATTAGGCAGATTTTCTCGTGCATTTTTTTCTGCTGTAAGTATTCTGCTCTGCTTTTACTATCAGCCTTAATTTTTGCTCTTTCGAGCACATTAGTTGAATAGCCACGGTTTTTAAATCTACGGTCAATAATGGTACACTCCTTCAAAAAATCCTGCTGGTACAACATCTTTTGGCTCGAATATATTCCCTTGTTGGAACATTATTCACAACATGCCTGGGATGGCAGCTGGTAGCATGCAATATAGAATTCCCAGCAGTAGGTTTGCGAAATAGGGAGCAATCAATTTTACCAGTTATAATTAACCCATTTAAGTTGATATCCAAATATGGAATCGACTCCTTTTCATGTTGGAAGGTGAAAGAAATATTAACCGGATTATTGTTAATATATTGAACGAAATCATAAACTGACTCATCGGGACCGGACCATATTATTAAACCATCATCTATATATCTCATGTAACAATATAGAGAAGATTGAAATGGATTCAGTTCTGAATAGATATAGTTGTCCTCCCACCAATTCATAAAAATAACAGCAATAGAGGGGGAAAATTTCGCTCCCATAGAACAACCTTGCTGTTGTAGAAAAAACCTGTCTGAAAATTTTAAGTAATTATTTTTCAGCAAAAACCAAGTAGCATCTAATATAAAATCTTGAAAACTCGTGCTATATTTAGAATACCTCCCCATATAAATGCGTATCGCATAAAGGGCTAAAGTGTGTGGAATCATAGAATATAGTGCGTTTACGTCACATGTAAGCCAGCTATTATTGATTGTCCATTCCAAACCATTCATGATATTTAACACATGCTTGGAATCCTGGACAAAACTGGGAGAGCATTGCGTCAAAGGTTGAAGTCTCTCATCAATCCATTCACATAAATGTTCAGACAAAGAGTCAATGCCCGAAACTTTGTCTGATGCTGATCTTGCTATTTCATCGCTTCATGATGCTCACTTCAGGAAAAGAATACCTAATCCTACTTTTTATCCAGTATAAAGTAGGAGTAATTGCATGGATGATTTTCAAGTATTAGTGGAGGCTGAGCTAAAAAACTTGAATGCTTCAAATAAAATCAAAAAGGAGAATCTTAACAAGAGAGAGAAAAGTGCTTTAAAGTCTCTACAATCAAATGATCGTGCCATTATAAAAGATTCGGATAAAGGCGGATCTGTGGTAATCATGGACACTAAATTGTATGAAATGCAAATCTGTGAAATGTTGAACAACTCAGCTACATATAAACCGCTAAGATCCGATCCAACTAATACAGTACAGATTCAATTAAGTACTATCTTGCATGAAGGAGAACATCTGGGAATTTTGGATCAAAAACAAGTTGAATTTTTCTGCCCTCTTAAACCAAGAGTACCTCTTTTTCATGCACTGCCCAAACTACTTAACCGGTTCAGGACTGCCCACCATACAGTAGGTGAGCTGTATATTATAATACTCTGCAGCAGGTGAGCTATATAATATAATATTCTGCAGCAGATGAGCTGTATATTATAATATTCTACAGCAGGTGAGTTGTATATTATAATATTCTGCAGCAGGTGAGCTGTATATTATAATATTCTGCAGTAGGTGAGCTGTATAATGTAATATTCTGCAGCAGGTGAGCTATATAATATAATATTCTGCAGCAGATGAGCTGTATATTATAATATTCTGCAGTAGGTGAGCAGTATATTATAATATTCTACAGCAGGTGAGTTGTATATTATAATATTCAGCAGTAGATGAGCTGTATATAATAATATTCTGCAGCAGAAGAGCTGTATATTATAATATTCTGCAGCGGGTGAGCTGTATATTATAATATTCTGCAGCAGGTGAGCTGTATATTATAGTATTCTGCAGTAGGTGAGCTGTATATTATAATATTCTGCAGCAGGTGAGCTATATAATATAATATTCTGCAGCAGATGAGCTGTATATTATAATATTCTGCAGTAGGTGAGCTATATAATATAATATTCTGCAGCAGATGAGCTGTATATTATAATATTCTACAGCAGGTGAGTTGTATATTATAATATTCTGCAGCAGGTGAGCTGTATATTATAATATTCTGCAGTAGGTGAGCTGTATAATGTAATATTCTGCAGCAGGTGAGCTATATAATATAATATTCTGCAGCAGATGAGCTGTATATTATAATATTCTGCAGTAGGTGAGCAGTATATTATAATATTCTACAGCAGGTGAGTTGTATATTATAATATTCAGCAGTAGATGAGCTGTATATAATAATATTCTGCAGCAGAAGAGCTGTATATTATAATATTCTGCAGCGGGTGAGCTGTATATTATAATATTCTGCAGCAGGTGAGCTGTATATTATAGTATTCTGCAGTAGGTGAGCTGTATATTATAATATTCTGCAGCAGGTGAGCTATATAATATAATATTCTGCAGCAGATGAGCTGTATATTATAATATTCTGCAGTAGGTGAGCTGTATATTATAATATTCTGCAGTAGATGAGCTGTATATTATAATATTCTGCAGTAGGTGAGCTGTATATTATAATATTCTACAGTAGATGAGCTGTATATTATAATATTCTGCAGCAGGTGAGCTGTATATTATAATATTCTGCAGTAGATGAGGTGTATATTATAATATTCTGCAGCAGATGAGCTGTATATTATAATATTCTGCAGTAGGTGAGCTGTATATTATAATATTCTACAGCAGGTGAGCTGTATATTATAATATTCTACAGCAGGCGAGCTGTATATTATAATATTCTACAGCAGGTGAGCTGTATATTATAATATTCTGCAGTAGGTGAGCTGTATATTATAATATTCTGCAGTTGATGAGCTGTATATTATAATATTCTGCAGCAGGTGAGCTGTATATTATAATATTCTGCAGCAGGTGAGCTGTATATTATAATATTCTGCAGCAGTTGAGCTGTATATTATAATATTCTGCAGCAGGTGAGTAGTATGTCATAAAATTCTGCAGCAGGTGAGCTGTATATTATAATATTCTGCTGCAGGTGAACTGTATATTATAATATTCTGCAGCAGGTGAGCTGTATATTTATAATATTCTGCAGTAGGTGAGCTGTATATTATAATATTCTGCAGCAGATGAGCTGTATATTATATTATTGTGCAGCAGGTGAGCTTTATATTATAATATTCTACAGCAGGTGACCTGAATTTTATAATATTCTGCAGCAGATGAGGTGTATATTATAATACTTTGCAGTAGATGAGCTGTATATTATAATATTCTGCAGCAGATGAGCTGTATTTTGAAATATTTTGCAGCAGAGGAGCTGTATATTATAATATTCTGCAGTAGATGAGCTGTATATTTATAATATTCTGCAGTAGATGAGATGTATATTATATTATTCTGCAGTAGATGAGCTGTATATTATAATATTTTGCAGCAGGTGAGATGTATATTATAATATTGTGCAGCAGGTGAGCTGTATATTCTAATATTTTGCAGTAGATGAGATGTATATTATATTATTCTGCAGTAGATAAGCTGGATATCATAATTTCTTGCAGCAGGTGAGCTGCATATTATAATATTTTGCAGTAAATGAGATGTATATTATATTATTCTGCAGTAGATGAGCTGTATATTATAATATTCTGCAGCAGGTGAGCCGTATATTATAATATTCTGCAGTAGATAAGCTGTATATCACAATATTCTGCAGTAGATGAGGTGTATATTATAATATTCTGCAGTAGATGAGCTGTATATTATAATATTCTGCAGTAGGTGAGCTGTATATTATAATATTCTGCAGTACATGAGCTGTATATTACAATATTCTGCAGTAGATGAGGTGTATATTATAATATTCTGCAGCAGGTGAGCTGTATATTATAATATTCTGCAGTAGATGAGCTGTATATTATAATATTCTGCAGTAGATGAGCTGTATATTATAATATTCTGCAGTAGGTGAGCTGTATATTATAATATTCTGCAGCAGGCGAGCTGTATATTATAATATTCTGCAGTAGGTGAGCTGTATATTATAATATTCTGCAGTAGATGAGCTGTATATTATAATATTCTGCAGTAGGTGAGCTGTATATTATAATATTCTACAGCAGGTGAGCTGTATATTATAATATTCTGCAGTAGATGAGGTGTATATTATAATATTCTGCAGCAGGTGAGCTGTATATTATAATATTCTGCAGTAGATGAGCTGTATATTATAATATTCTGCAGCAGGTGAGCTGTATATTATAATATTCTGCAGTAGATGAGCTGTGTATTATAATATTCTGTAGCAGGTGAGCTGTATATTATAATATTCTGCAGTAGATGAGCTGTATATTATAATATTCTGTAGCAGGTGAGCTGTATATTATAATATTCTGCAGTAGATGAGCTGTATATTATAATATTCTGCAGCAGGTGAGCTGTATATTATAATATTCTGCAGTAGATGAGCTGTGTATTATAATATTCTGTAGCAGGTGAGCTGTATATTATAATATTCTGCAGTAGATGAGCTGTATATTATAATATTCTGTAGCAGATGAGCTGTATATTATAATATTCTGCAGCAGGTGAGCTGTATATTATAATATTCTGCAGTAGATGAGCTGTATATTATAATATTCTGCAGTAGATGAGCTGTATATTATAATATTCTGCAGCAGGTGAGCTGTATATTATAATATTCTACAGCAGGTGAACTGTATATTATAATATTCTGCAGTAAGTGACCTGTATATTATAATCTTCTACAGCAGGTGAGCTGTATATTATAATATTCTGCAGCAGGTGAGCTGTATATTATAATATTCTGCAGTAGGTGAGCTGTATATTATAATATTCTACAGCAGGTGAACTGTATATTATAATATTCTGCAGTAGGTGACCTGTATATTATAATCTTCTACTGCAGGTGAGCTGTATATTATAATATTCTGCAGCAGGTGAGCTGTATATTATAATATTCTACAGCAGGTGAACTGTATATTATAATATTCTGCAGTAGGTGACCTGTATATTATAATCTTCTACAGCAGGTGAGCTGTATATTATAATATTCTGCAGCAGGTGAGCTGTATATTATAATATTCTGCAGTAGATGACCTGTATATTATAATCTTCTACAGCAGGTGAGCTGTATATTATAATATTCTGCAGTAGGTGAGCTGTATATTATAATATTCTGCAGCAGGTGAACTGTATATTTTAATATTCTGCAGCAGGTGAGCTGTATATTTTAATATTCTGTAGCAGGTGAGCAGTATATTATAATATTCTGCAGTAGATCAACTGTATATTATAATATTCTGCAGCAGATGAGCTGTATATTATAATATTCTGCAGTAGATGAGCTGTATATTATAATATTCTGCAGAAGGTGAGTTGTATATTATAATATTCTGCAGCAGGTGAGCTGTATATTATAATATTCTGCAGTAGATCAACTGTATATTATAATATTCTGCAGGAGATGAGCTGTATATTGTAATATTCTGCAGTAGATGAGCTGTATATTATAATATTCTGCAGTAAATGAGCTGTATATTTATAATATTCTGCAGTAGATGAGCTGGATATCATAATTTCTAGCAGCAGGTGAGCTGCATATTATAATATTTTGCAGTAGATGAGCTGTATATTATAATATTCTGCAGTATGTGAGCTGTATATTATAATTTTCTGCAGCAGGTGAGCTGTATATTATAATATTCTGCAGTAGGTGAGCTGTGTATTATAATATTCTGCAGCAGATGAGCTTTATATTATAATATTCTGCAGTAGGTGAGCTTTATATTATAATATTCTGCAGCAGGTGAACTGTATATTATAATATTCTGTAGCAGATTAGCTGTATTTTGTAATATTCTGCAGCAGATGAGCTGCATATTGTAAAATTCTGCAGTAGGTGAGCTGTATATTAAAAAATTCTGCAGCAGGTGAACTGTATATTATAATATTCTGCAGCAGATGAGCTGTATATTTTAATATTCTGCACCAGATGAGCTGTATATTATAATATTCTGCAGCAGATGAGTTGGATATCATAATTTCTTGCAGCAGGTGAGCTGCTTATTATAATATTTTGCAGTAGATGAGATGTATATTATATTATTCTGCAGTAGATGAGCTGTATATTATAATATTCTGCAGCAGGTGAGATGTATATTATAATATTCTGCAGCAGGTGAGCTGTATATTATAATATTTTGCAGTAGGTGAGCCGTATATTATAATATTCTGCAGCAGGTGAGCTGTTTATTATAATATTCTGCAGCAGGTGAGCTGTATATTATAATATTCTGCAGTAGATGAGCTGTATATTATAATATTCTACAGCAGATAAGCTGTATATTATAATATTCTGCAGCAGGTGAGCTGTATATTATAATATTCTGCAGTAGATGAGCTGTATATTATAATATTCTGCAGTAGATGAGCTGTATATTATAATATTCTACAGCAGATGAGCAGTATATTATAATATTCTGCAGCAGATGAGCTGTATATTATCATATTCTGCTGTAGATGGGATGTATATACATGTGCATCTCACTAAATTAGAATATCATCAAAAAGTTACTTTATTTTAGTTTTTCAAAAAAATACAATACAAAAAGTGAAACTCATAAATTATATAGAGTCATTACAAACAGGGTGATCTATTTCAAGTGTTTATTTCTATTAATGTTTCTGATTATGGCTTACAGCCATTGGTAAATGTCCGGCAAATGATTTCATTTCTACTACAGTATTTTCAGAACTTTGGCTAGAATAGTGTTGCTTTCTAATGAGCGTGGGGGACATGTTTGATGAGGGGAGGGGGTGGGGAGAGTTTATAGGAGCGACATGCTGGTAATCAAATTTTTCCTCCCCCTAACTTAATGTGTGCATTTTGTGGCTAAACAATCAGGGCGCAGGAACCATCCACAATGTCCAGACACAAGGGCTTGTGCAATTGGATGCTGAAACATGTCCTTCTATATATAAAGAGCAGACATGTTGTTTTAGCTCCATTTTGTCAGTATAATAGTTCAGAGAGGCTGCTCCTGACGCTGCTCCTGGATACTGAGAGATTTTAGCTAGTTAGCTAGGTGGTTGCTTCTACATCAGATAGTTTAGATAGTTAGGGTCCTGTGTGGCTGGAAAATTGACCTTCGAGTAGATTTTTTTTTGTGCTATTAGTGAGGTCCAGACAGAGACAGCAGGGCACATTTCAGCATAGAACTCTGTTTTGCACTGGTTATATTGTGCTCCATGCACGAGTACACCTTTGAAAATCTATTTTTTTTTTTTTACTAACGTGATACAGCATGCCACATCTCAGCATGTAATTTTCTGGCGGTGAAATTCAGCTTTACGCAGAGCTCGTTCAGAGTAAAAAAAATACAATTTCTTCTATTAGTAACATAATACAGCAGGCCAGATCTCAGTTTGAATTTTCTTGGAGCATATATTCTATTTTATACAGGCCTCATCCACAGTAAAAAAAAAATTTCTTCTGTTACGTGATACAACAGGCGAGATCTCAGTTTGAAATTGTTTGGAGCATATATTCTATACAGGCCTCTTCCACAGTAAAAAAATAATTTCTTGTGTTAGTAACTAGTGATGAGTAAAGATGAGTAAATATTTCAATGTTCGGTACGGATTACGATGGCCAATTTTGCAATATTCGCCGATTTATTCGTCGAATATTCACCGAACATAACCGAACGCCATTGGATTCAATGGGGGGCAAAACCAAACGCATACACAACACCTTCAAATGGGCCCAAAAGCTGCCAAAACAGATCAAATTAGGGGCAGACACCAGGAAAGTGGCATCAATTGACCCACAGTACAAATTTTATAATGATACTGCAGCAATCAGCCATGGGCTATGCATGCGGTATCAGGGTCTGGGCCAGCATTTACAGCTTTGAATTGAACTTCAAATTAAGACGAGGTGGGTGAGAGATCGGTGTAGGTCTGTTTTGCTTGGAGCCCTGATACCACATGCAATAGCTCAACCTGCTTTTATGCTCAGCCACAGATGCTCAGATGGCAGAAAAATCAGTTTCATCGATTAGTATTGGTACAAAAATTTAAGGATAGTAACACGGGTAGTTGACTGAAAGTGAGTTGAGGCCTGCCGGTCTGGGAAGCCTACTGCTACAGGCAACACACATGAAGGAGACCCAACCAGGAGTTTCAAATTTAGAAAAATTGGGGGCAGACACCACCAAAGTGCCATCAATTTCCCAATAGTAGAAATAGTATAATGGGGATCAACACCTCTTCCACTACAGCCAACCCAGCAGATGGAGACCCAATCAGGAGTGTTCACATTTCCCTAAATTAGGGGCTGACACAACTTAAGTGGCATCAATTTTAATACAGTAGAACTAGTAAAATGGGGACTGACACCTCTTCCACTACAGCCAACCCAGCAGATGGAGACCTAACCAGGAGTGTTCACATTTCCAAAAATTAGGGGCTGACACCACCAAAGTGGCATCAATTTCAGTAGACTAGAACTAGTATAATAGGGACTGACACCTCTTCCGCTACAGCCAACTCAGCAGATGGAGACCCAATCAGGAGTCTTCAAATTTAAAAAAATTAGGGGCAGACAGCATGAAAGTGGCATCAATTTCATCAGACTAGAAATAGTATAATGGGGACCGACACCTCTTCCACTACAGCCAACCCAACAGATGGCGACGCAACCAGGAATGTTCACATGTCCCTAAATTAGGGGCTGACACCACCAAAGCTGCATCAATTTCAGTAGAGTAGAACTAGTATAATGGGGACTGACACCTCTTCCACTAAGGCCAACGCAGCAGATGGAGACCCAATTAGGAGTCTTCAAATATAGAAAAATTGGGGGCAGACACCACCAAAGTGCCATCAATTTCACCAGAGTAGCAATAGTATAGTAGGGATCAACACCTCTTCCACTACATCCAACCCAGCACATGGAGACACAATCAGGAGTCTTCAAATTTAAAAAAAAATTGTGTTAACAACAGCAGCAGCAGCAACAGCAGGCACAGAAGCCACACTAAAGATATCACAGACTGCAATTAAGCAAGATCAATGCAGTAGACTGAAAACTACAACATCGCCTAATCTGTACAATCTGCGATTGGGGTGCAAAAGTCCTTGGAGATCCATGACTTGTTCATCTTGATGACAGTTAGGCGGTCTACACTTTCAGGGAACAGCCGGCTGCGCTTATCCCTCAAGACACCACCAGCAGTGCTGAAGACACATTCTGAGAGAACGCTGTCTGCCGGGTATGATAAAACCTCCAAGGCATGACAGGCGAGCTCAGGCCACTCATCCATTTTTGAAGACCAAAATGTCAAAGGATCCAAACCCTCTCTGATGGTATTGATATTGCGTTCTAGATACTCCTGCGCCATCCTCTCCTGTCATTCAGACTTATACTCTGTTGTGCTGGTGCACGAGCTGGTCTAAAAAATGTTTGAAAGGACTCACCAAAATTCCTTCTGCCACTTACACTGCTGCTGCTTCTAATATTATCGCGTTGATGAATTGACGTGCCAGAGGTTGGAAGTGTAGAGCTGCGATGCACACTGAGCTTTACTGCTGTCTGCGAAAAACCTCTCTTAAGGTTGTGTAAAAGTGTTTCGATACTCCAGAATTCTTGGGTCCCTTTCCAGGGCGGGAAGCATCTGGCAGAATTTACTCTTAAACATGGATCTGAGTGTCAACCCAGTAGTCAGCACTATTTCGAATCATAACTATACTGGGATCATGTTGCAGATGGTGCAGCAAGAAGGCACTCATATGTCGAGCTCTTACATGAGGTTCAAGCCCATGCTGTGTTGGTGGCTGGGTAACTGTGATGCTTGTTTTCTCCATCCCCTCATGCCAACCACGAACAACAGAGAGGGAATGATTATCCTCTTCATCTCCTGACAGTTGCTCGCCCATCACCTCTTCCTCCTCCATTTGTTCCTTGGCTCTTGTACCTTCAATAACAGTGTGACTGGTATCACCACCCCCCTTGATCGCAGTAATCCACCCTCTCTTGGCACCCACCTGTGTGATGACAGTCTGGAACTTTGAGACATTCTTATCCCTTCTCTTTCTCTGGGACCACCACCTCCTCCCGCAGGCTATTCAAAGTCTGCTCCAGCATGTAGATGACTGGAATAGTGATGCTGATGATGACATAGTCAGAGCGAACCATCTTAGTAGCTATTTCAAAACTATGCAGAAGGGTGCAGAGGTCCTTAATCTGTGCCGACTCCGTAAATGTCATATGCTCCATGTCCGTACTGCGTTGGCCCAGGCTATGTGACATGACATATTGCATCAGGGCTCGTTTCTGCTGCCACAGTCGCTGCAACATGTGCAGAGTGGAATTTCTCCGTGTCGGCACAATGCATATGAACCTGTTAACTGGCATGGACAAAGACCTCTGTATCCATGCAAGTCGATGACCTGATGGGTGCGAACTGCGGAAGTGAGCACCATGCTTCCGTGCTTTCTGCAGCAGCTCATCCAGGCCAGGATAGTGGTGGCGAAATCACTGTACCACCAGGTTGAGGACATAAGCCATGCAAGCCATATGTGTGAGCTTGCGTTGGCGTAGGGCCACCACCAGGTCCGCACCGTTATCAGACATGGCCTTACCTGGTTCCAGTTTCAGTGGAGACAGCCATTGCTCAAACTCAGCCTGGAGAGCTGTCCACAACTCTTCAGCTGTATAACTGCGATCTCCAAGGCATACTAATTTTAACATTGCCTGATTGCGGTCAACCCTTGCTGCGCAGTATGGAAGTAGTGTGGATTCGCTCTGCACTGTTGGAACGTATGTCTCATTAAGGTAGAGGTTGAGTGCATAGGTGGAGGCCCTGGAGGAGGTGGAGGAGGCAGAAGCAGTGGAGTAAATGTGAAATACAGAGGTTTGACTTGTGGAGCAGCCCTTTCCCCGCCTACCCCCACAGCCACCAGAGTCACTCAGTGCCCAGTCAGCGAGATGTAACACCCTTGGCCATGATTACTCATCCAGGTGTCTGTGATGAAATGCACCCTGACAGACACAGACTTAGTCGGAAACCTACGTGACAATATTTGGCACAGTAACAGAGGAGGAGGAAGAAGAAGCAGATGTGGTTGATGGGACGGCTGATAGGTGTTGAGGTCTGCTGGTCTGCATTTTATCGCAGTGAGATTGCCAGAGTAACGTATGTTGATTGCGCACGTGAAGGTTCATGCATGTAGTAGTC
This sequence comes from Phyllobates terribilis, assembly GCF_046119375.1. Classification (NCBI taxonomy): domain Eukaryota; kingdom Metazoa; phylum Chordata; class Amphibia; order Anura; family Dendrobatidae; genus Phyllobates; species Phyllobates terribilis. The sequence goes on along the minus strand of NW_027362761.1, from coordinate 209,863,511 downwards.
AAATTATTGCACTTTTCCCCTGTACTGAGATTTTTCTTGCAAAATTGGCAAATAACGTGAGTTAGCTCATCCTTTGCGGTGTCAAAAAAGGCCCAGGCTAGACAACTCTGGCCACCCCTGCAAGCTGCAGACCTGCGACCACTATTGGCCACTGCCACAGTTGTGGCTAAGGATGCAGAGCTTGTCATGGTTGCATCACTCCATGTCTGCGCCGTAGGGTGAAATGTAACTTCCTCATCTTCCTCCTCCTCCTTCACCTCCTCAGATGAGCTACTTAGCTGAGTGCCTCTGGGTTCACACCAAGTGGGATCTACAACCTCATCATCATCCAATGTGTTATCCCTAGTGATGGGCGAGCACTAAAATGCTAGGGTGCTCGATGCTCGGGTCGAGCACATTGGAATACTCGGGTGCTCGACCCGAGCAATGAGCCCAATGTAAGTCTATGGGAAACTCGAGCATTTTTCAGGAGGCTCCCCCCGGCGGTCTGCAGAGGGCCTAAAAATTGCCCAAATCAATGGGAATAGTGCTCAAATGACATGGGAACAGCATGAGGAAGACCCCTGGAAACATTTCTGACTCCCAGGTCACTGCTGTCAACAATATTGTCAGGGGTATTACGTCACTTTTACAGACTCACAATAAAACATACAAAAACTAAACCAAAATGGATTTTCCTGGGAAATATGTTAAGTAACATCCTTTCCAGGGTAATGACTTGTATATAAGGCAAAATATACAAAAACAAAAATGCTCCTCCACACCTTGGGCTATGTTCACACGTGGCGTTTTTGATGCGTTTTGCACTTTTGCATTGCTTTCAACCAAGACAAATACATTCAATGCAATGTCATTTTAACATTTTACCACCTTATCTGGCCATCTGGTGTGTGACACATCATCAGACACATGCATACAGTGCTGAAAAGACATGAGAACAGCATGGGGAAGACCCCTGGATACATCTCCGACTCCCAGGTCACTGCCTAAAAGTGTGCCCATCATAAGTGATCCTTGGTGCCTGCGAAGATGCATCCCGCCAAGCACCTGTCATTGCAGACTTGCAACAATCACCGTCCACGTCCTTGTCCCAGTGCAGTGTTCAGCTGTCCCTACCCTATTCCTTGGAATGCAAGCGCAAGTATGCAGCCACCCACCCACAGGCTGGAATACTATACTGCCAAATTTTTGACAGCTGCTTGCACTTGAAATGTGGCCTTTTAGGCTCGTGGAGGCGGAAGCTGTCTACAACATCATGAAAGCGGTGGCCAGGTGTCCATACTCGGTCCCCAGCCGCCACTATTTGTCCCGGTGTCGTCTCCGCCTTCCACAAGCATGGGTCCTACAAAATTACCCGTGCCCTCCCCAGTTTACTTACTGGGAAGGACCGCCTAACCACAAACACGTGGACAAGTGAATGTGGCCAGAGACGGTACGGAGCCAGTCCACAGCTTGTCGGTGAGTTGTATTTCACCACAGCCATATTTTTTAGCTTGGTGAAAGGACTTGGGAAACCGTATCTACTCCAGCTGTCATTTCTCCCAGGAAGTCCTCTAAAGCTGCTTGCACTTAAAATGTGGCCTTTTAGGCTCATGGAGGCGGAAGGTGTCCACAACCTCATAAAAGCGGCGGCCGGGTATCCATACTTGGTCCCCAGCCGCCACTATTTGTCCCGGTGTCGTCTTCGCCTTCCACAAGCACGGGTCCTACAACATTACCCGTGCCCTACCCACTGCACTTACTGGGAAGGAAGGCCTAACCACAAACACGTGGACAGGTGAATGTGGCCAGGGATGGTACAGAGCCAGTCCACATTAAAAATGCAGCCATAGAGTGTCCGGGAACCTTCCCACACGCTTTTCTTAGCCAGGGCTGCTTTTCAGCAGGGTTTGATGGGCCCACTTGAGAATCCTCGGGTGGGCCCTGGCCTCTCCATCAGGAGAGTTCAGGATAGGAGCAAACTTTGCAGCTGCTATGGGGCTCATGAGCGGGGGAGAAAGGTGGGCCCTCAGAATCAAATCCTCTGGTGGGCCCAATGTTTTTCAGTCTGACACTGCTTCTCAGTGAAAGCTGTACTTCACCACAGCCATATTCTTTAGCTCGGTGAAAGGACTGACATAGAATGAAACCGTATCTACTCTGGGTGTCATTTCTCCCAGGAAGTCCTCTAATGCAGCTTGTTGTAGAAGCAATGGCAGCCCGTCCAAAATCAGCTCGCACTTGTCGTTGGTGCTTCGACACACAAACATCTTTCTTTGCGCATTTAATTTCATGACTACAGAGTTGGGCAATGGCCTGATCTGCAATGCGGTTTGAGAAATAACATGCATAAGCACGTCCAATCCACATTAAAAAAGCAGCCACAGAGTGTCCGGAACCTTCCCACACACTTTTCTTAGCCAGGGCTGCTACTCGGCAGGGTTGGACGGGCCCACCAGAGAACCGGAGACTCCACCGGCGGGCTCTGGCTTCTCTTTCAGGAGAGTACATAGTGCCGAGGTGAGGCCATGATGATGATAGAAGTCACCATCTGCTTAGTTTTCTGTTACTTGGAATGCAACCGCAAGTATTCAGCCAGCCACCCACCCACCCACAGGCCGCAATACTAAACTGCCAGATTTCTGGGCAGCTGCTTGCACTTGAAATGTGGCCTTTTAGGCTTGTGGAGGTGGAAGCTGTCCACAACCTCATGGAGGCAGTGGCCGGGTGTCCATACTCAGTCCCAAGCCGCCACTATTTCTCTCGGTAACCTTCCCACACACTTTTCTTAGCAAGGGCTGCTTTTCAGCAGGGTTCGATGGTCCCACCAGAGAATCCTCTGGTGTGCCCTGGCTTCTACATCAGGAGAGTTCATGATAGCGCTAACTTTGCAGCTGCTATGGGGCTCTTGAGCGGGGGAGAAAGGTGAGCCCTCAGAATCAAATCCTCTGGTGGGCCCAATGTTTTTTAATCTGAAACAGCTTTTCAGTGGGAGTTGTATTTCACCACAGCCATATTCTTCAGCTTGGTGAAAGGACTGGCATAGAGGGAAACCGTATCTACTCCGGCTGTCATTTCTCCGTCACCAGGTTCCGCCCATTGTCACACACGACCATACCTGGCTGTATGTTCAGTGGTAAGAGCCACAGATCAAGCTGCTGTGTTACATCTTTCAACAACTCTGCAGCGCTGGGCTGTTTGTCACCTAAGCATTAAGCATGTTATCTTCAGCACAGCCTGTTGCCGCTTGGCCAAGGCAGTGCTGCAGTGCTTTCAGCTTGTGACTGATGTGGTCATTTCGGAGATGGAGGAGGAGGTGCAGGAGCTGAACAATGTGATTACATTGAGGTTACATTGGTGACTCTGTTTTTTATACTAAAGAAAGATCCAACTGGTTTTTGCTTTTTTACGTTATTTTTAAGACAAATGCATTCACCTGGAAATGTCATTTTAACATTTTACAACCTTATCTGGCCATGTGGTGTGTGACACATCATCAGACACATCCTGTTTCATTTATGATGGAGGGACTCTGAAAGTCACAAAGCCTATTTTTATAGGGCCATCAGGCGGCCCTTACTATTGTTAGAGAGCCATCAGTCAGCTATGCTTTGTTGTTCCCATTATTAATGAGTGGGTCTCCTATATTGTTATTGCATATGCATTGACTGCAAGGGCTGCCAAAAGTTCGGACGCAACCCAATACCCCTTTGAAGAGACATAGAGGAGGGTCTCAGTAAAAAAAATGTTCCCATTAAAAAGAAGCAGGACTCCTATAGTGGTAATGCCCATGCTGTGACTGAAAGGGCTGCCAAAATTTAGGAAAAACCCCACTAACAATTTAAAGACACATAGCGCAGGGCCACAGTAATGACAAATTCCCATTAGAAAGGAGATGGTCTCCCATACTGTTTGCCTATGCAGTGAAGCAACGGCTTCCAAAAATTTGGAGGAACTCCAATGCCCCTTGCAAGATACGTAGAGGTCGGATAGCCTCCTAAAACAATGTTCCCCTTATTAGGAAGTGGGTCTCCCATAGGGTTTGCCTATGCAGTGAATGCATAAGCCGCCAAAAATTTGGAGGCACCCCAATTCCCCTTGGAAGAGACGTAGAGGTCGGAGAGCCTCTTAAAAACAATGTTCTCATTATTAGGAAGTGGGTCTCACATAGTGTTTGCCTATGCATATAAAGAAAAAAGTGTTTTTTCAGCTCACCATTAGATGAATTCCTATGGCTTTGGGTGTGGACTCCAGGATGGTGCTCGGATAAAGCGACTGTGGTAATCAACAAAAAACAGGGATCCAGCAACAGACATCCAAATGAGAATCTGAATGTGTGTTAAAACTTCATGTTTATTAGAATTCCTTTAAAACCATGCTGTTAAAATTGTAGATCCATGGGATTACGCGTTTCGAACAAAAATGTCCTTAGTAATAACCATGTATTGTGATCAGTACAAAAACAGGGCTAAATTAAAAAAAAAGGAGAGGAAAGGGATGTAGATGAGACAATTATGCTAATAAACCAAACAAATGTCATAGGTGCAAAAAGTATTAATGCAATAATAATACGTGATATCCATTTTCTTATTCAATCCAGAAGGAACTCTGCAATTAAACTTAAAAATATATTGCACTTCTCTAAAATGCAATACTTTATCTCTATCCCCGCCTCGATCACTGGTGAGGACCTCCTCCAATGCATGAACACGAAAAAAGTCCAAACAACCTCCATGGACAGACAGAAAATGGTAAGAGGCTCCTGATAAAGCTCTTGTTGTAACATTTGCAGCATCATACATATGTTCTGCAATTCTGGTCCTAAGAGGTCGTGTGGTGCAACCAATATATTGAAGATTGCACTGTGTGCACATAATGACATAAATCACATAGGCTGTACTGCAATTAATAAATGTGCGCTTCCTATGTGTGTATGGAGCAGTTGTGGCTTTAATTTCCTTAGAATTATCCATGTATGGACATAAACCGCATTGTCGTTTGACACATTTATATGAGCCAGACACAGATAACCAGTTACGTTTTGCTTTAGTTTTTTGCCTTACTGTGTGATCAGAAGGTGATATCATGTTGCCAATAGTAATTCCTCTCCGGGATACAAAATTAACTCCTTTTTCTAGCAGTTTTTTCAAGGTGTCATCAGCATATAACACCGGAAGGTATTTCTTAATCACATTAGTCACTTGATGAAAATTACTGCTATATGTAGTTGAAAAAGTTAGATTAGGCAGATTTTCTCGTGCAGTTTTTTCTGCTGTAAGTATTCTGCTCTGCTTTTACTATCAGCCTTAATTTTTGCTCTTTCGAGCACATTAGTTGAATAACCACGGTTTTTAAATCTACGGTCAATAATGGTACACTCCTTCAAAAAATCCTGTTGGTACAACATCTTTTGGCTCGAATATATTCCCCTGTTGGAACATTATTCACAACATGCCTGGGATGGCAGCTGTTAGCATGCAATATAGAATTCCCAGCAGTAGGTTTGCGAAATAGGGAGCAATCAATTTTACCAGTTATAATTGACCCTTTTAAGTTGATATCCAAATATGGAATCGACTCCTTTTCATGTTGGAAGGTGAAAGAAATATTAAACGGATTAAGGTTGATATATTGAACGAAATCATAAACTGACTCATCGGGACCGGACCATATTATTAAAACATCATCTATATATCTCATGTAACAATATAGAGAAGATTGAAATGGATTCAGTTCTGAATAGATATAGTTGTCCTCCCACCAATTCATAAAAATAACAGCAATAGAGGGGGAAAATTTCGCTCCCATAGAACAACCTTGCTGTTGTAGAAAAAACCTGTCTGAAAATTTTAAGTAATTATTTTTCAGCAAAAACCAAGTAGCATCTAATATAAAATCTTACAAACTCGTGCTATATTTAGAATACCTCCCCATATAAATGAATATCGCATAAAGGGCTAAAGTGTGTGGAATCATAGAATATAGTGCGTTTACGTCACATGTAAGCCAGCTATTATTGATTGTCCATTCCAAACCATTCATGATATTTAACACATGCTTGGAATCCTGGACAAAACTGGGAGAGCATCGCGTCAAAGGTTGAAGTCTCTCATCAATCCATTCACATAAATGTTCAGACAAAGAGTCAATGCCCGAAACTTTGTCTGATGCTGATCTTGCTATTTCATCGCTTCATGATGCTCACTTCAGGAAAAGAATACCTAATCCTACTTTTTATCCAGTATAAAGTAGGAGTAATTGCATGGATGATTTTCAAGTATTAGTGGAGGCTGAGCTAAAAAACTTGAATGCTTCAAATAAAATCAAAAAGGAGAATCTTAACAAGAGAGAGAAAAGTGCTTTAAAGTCTCTACAATCAAATGATCGTGCCATTATAAAAGATTCGGATAAAGGCGGATCTGTGGTAATCATGGACACTAAATTGTATGAAATGCAAATCTGTGAAATGTTGAACGACTCAGCTACATATAAACCGCTAAGATCCGATCCAACTAATACAGTACAGATTCAATTAAGTACTATCTTGCATGAAGGAGAACATCTGGGAATTTTGGATCAAAAACAAGTTGAATTTTTCTGCCCTCTTAAACCAAGAGTACCTCTTTTTCATGCACTGCCCAAACTACTTAACCGGTTCAGGACTGCTCACCATACATAAACGTCGGCGCTGCCTGGACTCTGTGCAGCGCCGACGTTTAAAAACGGTGGGTGGTCCCGCAGCGCTCAGGACCCCAAGGGTCCAGCAAGCGCTGCGATTCCAGTGCAGAGCGATAGCTCTGACAGGGGACATCAATGGGTCCTGATTGGATCAGGTCCCAATGATGTTATCCCTTTGCTATCTTCTATATGCCACGATCTATAGTGATCGCGGCATATAGAAGATAGTGAGAGGAGAGGGGGTCATCAACTTACCTCTCCGACGGCCCCCTGATAGCTTCCAGGACCTTCCGTTGTTATGGCAGCTGGAGGTCACATGACCGCCTCCAGATCTGTCATATATGGTGTCCTGCTGAGCTCAGCCCTGCAGCTGAGTCCAACAGGAGACACTGACTGTGAAACAGTCAGAAAAGATGTCATGCAATGTAATACAGTCATATGAAAAAGTTTGGGCACCCCTATTAATCTTAAGCTTAATGTTTTATAAAAATTGGTGTTTTTGCAACAGCTATTTCAGTTTGATATATGTAATAACTGTTGGACACAGTAATGTTTCTGCCTTGAAATGAGGTTTATTGTGCTAACAGAAAATGTGCAATCTGCATTCAAACAAAATTTGACAGGTGCATAAGTATGGGCACCCTTATCATTTTCTTGTTTTAAATACTCCTGCCTACTTTTTACTGACTTACTAAAGCACTTTTTTTGGTTTTGTAACCTCATTGAGCTTTGAACTTTATAGCCAGGTGTATGCAATCATGAGAAAAGCTACTTAAAGTGGCCACTTGCAAGTTGTTCTCCTGTTTGAATCTCCTCTGAAGAGTGGCATCATGGGCTCCTCAAAACAACTGTCAAATGATCTGAAAACAAAGATTATTCAACATAGTTGTTCAGGGGAAGGATACAAAAAGCTGTCTCAGAGATTTAACCTGTCAGTTTCCACTGTGAGGAACATAGTAAGGAAATGGAAGAACATAGGGACAGTTCTTGTTAAGGCCAGAAGTGTCAGGACAAGAAAAACATCAGAAAGGCAGAGAAGAAGAATGGTGAGATCAGTCAAGGACAATCCTCAGACCACCTCCAGAGAGCTGCAGCATCAACTTGCTGCAGATGGTGTCACTGTGCATCGGTCAACTATACTACGCACTTTGCACAAGGAGAAGCTGTATGGGAGAGTGATGCGAAAGAAGCCGTTTCTGCAAGTACGCACAAACAGAGTCGGCTGAGGTATGCAAAAGCACATTTGAAGAAGCCTATTTCTTTTTGGAAGAAGGTCCTGTGGACTGATGAAACCAAGATTGAGTTGTTTGGTCATACAAAAAGGCGTTATGCATGGTGGCAAAAAAACACAGCATTCCAAGAAAAACACTTGCTACACACAGTAAAATTTGGTGGAGGTTCCATCATGCTTTGGGGCTGTGTGGTCAATGCCGGCACTGGGAATCTTGTTAAAGTTGAGGGACGCATGGATTCCACTCAGTATCAGCAGATTCTTGGCAATAGTGTTCAAGAATCAGTGATAAAGTTGAAGTTACGCAGTGGATGGATCTTTCAGCAAGACAATGATCCAAAACACCGCTCCAAATCTACTCAGGCATTCATGCAGAGGAACAATTACAATGTTCTGGAATGGCCATCCCAGTCCCCAGACCTGAATATCATTGAACATCTGTGGGATCATTTGAAGAGGCTGTCCATGCTCGGCGACCATCAAACTTAACTGAACTGGAATTGTTTTGTAAAGAGGAATGGTCAAAAATACCTTCATCCAGGAACTCATTAAAAGCTACAGGAAGCGACTAGAGGCTGTTATTTTTGCAAAAGGAGGATCTACTAAATATTAATGTCACTTTTCTGGTGAGGTGCCCATACTTATGCACCTGTCAAATTTTGTTTGAATGCAGATTGCACATTTTCTGTTAGTACAATAAACCTCATTTCAAGGCAGAAACATTACTGTATCCAACAGTTATTACATATATCAAACTGAAATAGCTGTTGCAAAAACACCAATTTTTATACAACATTAAGCTTAAGATTAATAGGGGTGCCCAAACTTTTTCATATGACTGTATATGTCTATTACATTGCATGATATCAGTGATAAGAAAAATAAAAATTAATGTCCCATACAGGGACTAAGTAAAAATGTAAAAAAAAGTCAAAAAAATGTTTTCAAACTGTTAAAAAAAAATCACAAAATAAATAAAAATAAATAAATAAAATATTAAACCAATAAATCCGTATATTTATGCAAAAACATAAAAAGTACACATATTTGGTATCGCCGCGTCCGAAACAACCCGATCTATAAAATTGTCACACTAATTAACTCCTTCTGTGCACACCGTAATAAAAATAAAGAAAAAACGGAGCAAAAAACTATGCTTTTTCATCATATCGTCAAACAAAAAGTGGAAAAAAATGCGATCAAAAAGCAAAATGGAAATAAAAATGGTACCACTGAAAACGTCATCTTGTTCCGCAAAAAAAAAGCCGCCAGCCAGCTCTATCAGCCGAAAAATAAAAAAGTTATAGCGCTCAGAATAAAGCGATGCAAAAAAAATATTTTTCTATAAAATTGTTTTATTGTGTAAAAGCGCCAAAACATAAAAAAATATATAGTAAGTGTAGTATCGCTGTAAATGTACTGACCCGAAGAATAATGCTGCCTTATCACTTTTACCACACGCAGAACGACATAAAAAAAAACTCAAAAAAACAATTCCTGAATTGTTGGTTTTTGTTAATTTTACCTCCCAAAAAACGGAATAGAAAGCAATCAAAAAATGTCACGTACCCAAAAATGGTACCAATAAAAATGTCAACTCGTCCTGCAAAAAACAAGCCATCACATGACTCTGTCGGCCGAAATATGGAAAAATTCTAGCTCTCAAAATATGGCGATGCAAAAACTAGATTTTGCAAAAAAAGCGTCTTTCAGTGTGTGACAGTTGTCAGTCATAAAAACCCGATATAAATCTGGTATCTCTGTAATCACACCGACCCAAACAATAAAGTAATCTCATCACTTATACCACACGAGGAACGGCGTAAAAAATAAATAAAACCAATTCTTCACCTGCTACTGATTTGTTTATTATGTCTCCCAAAGATCGCAGTAAGGCTCTGCTCACATTTATCCTGCGCTCTGAGCTGAGCACTTACACCAGAGTTTCCGTGTAAATCTCTGAAATACGTGATTCAGACGGAACCCATGATGGAAGATTCCCTGTAATGAGGCAGATATAGGCCACTGTGGACGCCATCTGGCCTGTGATCCCACAGTGTGTTTTTCTAGGCGTGCATAAAAGTGCGGTTGGCCACAGTTTTGTGCAATTGTGAAAAAAAGGACACCGCTAAACAGAGGCCAGACGGAGTCCAGAGTAACTCTGCTGCCTCATTACAGTGAATGGATCCCGCAGGGGTTTCATCTGAATTACATCACTTGGAAATTTAGATGGAAACCCCGATGTAAGTGCTCAGCCTAGAGGGCCGGATAAATGTTACGTAAAATGTTTCCAATAAAAGCTTCAACTCAGTCCTCAACAAAAGCTAGTCCCCACTCAGGTCTGTCATCTGTTAAAAAATATTCCAAGTTACTGGTAGCAGAAAGGCTCTGGAAAAGTGAAATGGCCCTTGCCCCCCAAAAGAAATTCAGAAAATTTTGTGCTCCCAAATCCAAATGCCTATTCTACAATAATTTGTTCTCCAATTGTCAAATAGCGCTCCGTCCCTCCCAGATCTCGCCGTATGGCTAAGCGGTACGATACAGCCACATATGGGGTATTGCCACTTTTAGAAGAAATTGTGTGACACATTTCGGCACCATTTTTACCCATTGCCCTGTGTGAAAATGTAAAATCTGAGGGTAAAACATTTTTTTGTGGTAAAAATATAATTATGCTTTTTTCACTGCCCAATGGTATAAATTTAAAAATTAAAAAATACTCACTACTTCCCTAGATGAATTCCTTGTTAGGTGTAGTTTACAAAACGGGGTCACTTGTGGGGGTTTCTACTGTTTCGGCATGTCAGCCACTCTTCAATTGTGACATGGTGTCTGCAACCTATCCCAGCCAACATAGCGCTCCTTTCTCTTCCGAACCCTGCCGTACACCAAAGCAGTGGTTTTCCCCCACATATGGGGCATCGGCGTACTCAGGAGAAATTGCACAACAAATTTCATGGTGCAATTTCTCCTGTTATCCTTATGATAATGCAAAATTAGGGAATGAAAAACATTTTTTGTGGGAAAAATGTGAAAATTTTATTTTTACGGCTCAATATTATAAACTTCTGTGAAGCACCTGGGGGTGCAAGGTGCTCAAAACACATCTAGATAAGCTCCGTAAGGGGTCTAGTTTCCAAAATGGTGGCACTTGTGGGGGGTTTCCACTGTTTAGGCACATTAGGGGCTCCACAAATGCGACATGGCGTCCACTAATTATTCAAACAAATTTTACATTCAAAAAGTCAAATGACGCTCCTTCCCTTTCAAACCCTGCCGTGCGCCCAAACAGTGGTTTGCCTCCACATATGGGGTATCGGCGTGTTCAGGAGAAATTGCAAAACAAATTTCATGGTGCAATTTATCCTATTACCCTTATGATAATGCAAAATTAAGGGATGAAAAACGTTTTTGTGGGAAAAATGTGAAAATTTTATTTTTACAGTTCAATATTATAAACTTCTGTGAAGCACCTTGCGGTTCAAGGTGCTCACCACACATCTAGTTAAGTTCCCTAAGGGGTCTAGTTTCCAAAATGGTGTCACTTGTGGGGGGTTTCCACTGTTTAGGCACATCAGGGGCTCTCCAAACGCAACATGGCGTCTGCTAATTATTCAAACAAATTTTACATTCAAAAAGTCTAATGGCGCTCCTTCCCTTCCGAACCCTGCAGTGCGCCCAAACAGTGGTTTTCCCCCACATAAGGGGTATCAGCGTGCTCATGAGAAATTGCACTACAAATTGTGTATTCCATTTTTTCCTGTTACCCTTGTAAAAATAAAAAAATTGGGTCTAAAATAACATTTTTGTGAAAAAAAGTTAAATGTTCATTGTTTTCTTCCACATTCCAAAAATTCCTGTGAAACACCTGAAGGGTTAATAAACTTCTTGAATGTGGTTTTGAGCACCTTGAGGGGTTCAGTTTTTAGAATAGTGTCACTTTTTGGTATTTACTGTCATAAAGGCCCCTCAAAGTCATTTCAAATAAGATGTGGTACCTAAAAAAATGTTTTTGTAAATTTTGTTGGAAAAATGAGAAATCGCTGGTCAACTTTTAACCCTTATAGCTTCCTAACAAAAAAAAATTTTGGTTCCAAAATTGTGCTGATGTAAAGTAGACATGTGGGAAATGTTACTTATTAACTATTTTGTGTGACATATCTCTCTGATTTAAGGGCATGAAAATTCAAAGTTTAAAAATTGCAAAATTTTCAAAATTTTTGCCAAATTTCCAACTTTTTCACAAATAAACGCAAGTGATATCGAAGAAATTTTACCACTATTATGAAGTACAATATGTCACGAAAAAACAGTCTAAGAATTAGGGGAATCCGTGGAAGCGTTCCAGAGTAATTACTTCATAAAGTGACAGTGGTCAGAATTGAAAAAATTGGCCCGGTCACGAAGGCAAAAACAGGTTCTAGCGCGAAGTGGTTAAAGGGACATTTCCACCTCCAATGCGACCGATTGTTTCGGGCATTCACTTTTTGTCTGAACATCTATGTGAATGGATTGATGAGAGACTTCAACCTTTGACGCGATGCTCTCCCAGTTTTGTCCAGGATTCCAAGCATGTATTAAATATCATGAATGGTTTGGAATGGACAATCAATAATAGCTGGTTTACATGTGACGTAAATGCACTATATTCTATGATTCCACACACTTTAGCCCTTTATGCGATACGCATTTATATGGGGAGGTATTCTAAATATAGCACGAGTTTGTAAGATTTTATATTAGATGCTACTTGGTTTTTGCTGAAAAATAATTACTTAAAATTTTCAGACAGGTTTTTTCTACAACAGCAAGGTTGTTCTATGGGAGCGAAATTTTCCCCCTCTATTGCTGTTATTTTTATGAATTGGTGGGAGGACAACTATATCTATTCAGAACTGAATCCATTTCAATCTTCTCTATATTGTTACATGAGATATATAGATGATGGTTTAATAATATGGTCCGGTCCCGATGAGTCAGTTTATGATTTCGTTCAATATATTAACAATAATCCGGTTAATATTTCTTTCACCTTCCAACATGAAAAGGAGTCGATTCCATATTTGGATATCAACTTAAATGGGTTAATTATAACTGGTAAAATTGATTGCTCCCTATTTCGCAAACCTACTGCTGGGAATTCTATATTGCATGCTACCAGCTGCCATCCCAGGCATGTTGTGAATAATGTTCCAACAGGGGAATATATTCGAGCCAAAAGATGTTGTACTAACAGAGAGGATTTTTTGAAGGAGTGTACCATTATTGACCGTAGATTTAAAAACTGTGGCTATTCAACTAATGTGCTCGAAAGGGCAAAAATTAAGGCTGATAGCAAAAGCAGAGAAGAATACTTACAGCAGAAAAAACTGCACGAGAAAATCTGCCTAATCTAACTTTTTCAACTACATATAGCAGTAATTTTCATCAAGTGACTGATGTGATTAAGAAATACCTTCCGGTGTTATATGCTGATGACACCTTGAAAAAACTGCTAGAAAAAGGAGTTAATTTTGTATCCCGGAGAGGAATTACTATTGGTAACATGATATCACCTTCTGATCACACAGTAAGGCAAAAAACTAAAGCAAAACGTAACTGGTTATCTGTGTCTGGCTCATATAAATGCGGCAAATGACAGTGCGGCTTATGTCCACACATGGATAATTCTAAGGAAATTAAAGCCACAGCTGCTCCATACACACATAGGAACTGCACATTTATTAATTGCAGTACAGCCTATGTGATTTATGTTATTACGTGCATACAGTGCAATCTTCAATATGTTGGTTGCACCACACGACCTCTTAGGACCAGAATTGCAGAACATATGTATGATGCTGCAAATGTTACAACAAGAGCTTTATCAGGAGCCTCTTACCATTTTCTGTCTGTCCATGGAGGTTGTTTGGACTTTTTTCGTGTTCATGCATTGGAGGAGGTCCTCACCAGTGATCGAGGCGGGGATCGAGATAAAGTATTGCATTTTAGAGAAGTGCAATATATTTTCAAGTTTAATTGCAGAGTTCCTTCTGGATTGAATAAGAAAACGGATATCACATATTATTATTGAATTAATGCTTTTTGCACCTATGACATTTGTTTGGTTTATTAGCATAATTGTCTCATCTACATGTTTAATTGCTCACCTTATTCCCTTTCCTCTTCTTTTTTTTATTTTTTATTTAACACTGCTTTTGTACTGATCACAAGACATGGTTATGACTAAGGACATTTTTGTTCGAAACGCGTAATCCCCTGGATCTACAATTTTAACAGCATGGTTTTAAAGGAATTCTAATAAACATGAAGTTTTAACACACATTCAGATTCTCATTTGGATGTCTGTTGCTGGATCCCTGTTTTTTGTTGATTACCACAGTCGCTTTATTCGAGCACCATCCTGGAGTCCACACCCAAAGCCATAGGAATTCATCTAATGGTGAGCTGAAAAAACACTTTTTTTCTTTATATTGATATATATTGGAATTGGCTGCTTCCTGGTTTTGTCTATTTGCTCTTCTCCTCCTCCTTCTCCTCATCCTTATCATCCACCTCCATATCACCACCATATCTACCATATCAACATATCTACGTCTTTTGCAAGGAGCATTGGGGTGCCTCCAATTTTTTGGCAGCCGTTGCATTCACTGCATAGGCTAACAGTATGGGAGACCCACTTCCTAATAATGGGAACATTGTTTTTAGGAGGCTCTTTGACCTCTTACGTCTCTTGCAAGGGGCATTGGAGTGCCTCCAAATTTTTGGCAGCCATTGTATTTACTGAATAGAAAAACAGTATGGGAGACCCACTCCTTTCTAATGGGAACATGTCGTTACTGAGGCCCACCTCTATGTGTCTTTAAATTGTTATTGGGAGTTTTTCCCAAATTTTGGCAGCCATTGTACTCACTGTATACCCTATAACTGGAGAGCACAATAGCTCTTTTCTAGGAACATGTCGTTACTGAGGCCCACCTCTATGTGTCTTTAAATTGTTATTGGGGTTTTTCCTAAATTTTGGCAGCCGTTGTACTCACTGCATACCCTATAACTGGATAGCAGAACCGCTCCTTTCTAGGAACATTTCGTTACTGAGGCACACCTCTATGTGTCTTTAAATTGTTATTGGGGTTTTTCCCATATTTTGGCAGCCGTTGTACTCACTGCATACCCTATAACTGTATAGGAGACACCCTCCTTTCTAATGGGAACATGTCATTATTGTGGCCCACCTCTATGTGTCTTTAAGTTGCTATTGGGGTTTTTCCTAAATTTTGGCAGTCGTTGTCCTCACTGCATACCCTATAACTGTATAGCAGACCCGCTCCTTTCTAATGAGAACATGTCATACTCGTTACTGAGGCACACCTCTATGTGTCTTTAAATTGTTATTGGGCTTTTTCCTAAATTTTGGCAGCTGTTGTACTCACTGCATACCCTATAACTGGATAGCAGAACCGCTCCTTTCTAGGAACATGTCGTTACTGAGGCCCACCTCTATGTGTCTTTAAATTGGTATTGGGGTTTTACCCAAATTTTGGCAGCTCTTGCAGTCACTGCATTAGCATTACCACTATAGGAGACCCGATACTTTATAATGGGAACATTTTTTTTACTGAGGTCCTCCTCTGTGTCTCTTCAAAGGGGTATTGGGGTGCGTCCAAATTTTTGGCAGCCCTTGCAGTTACTGCATACGCAATAACAGTATAAGAGACCCAGTCGTTAATAATGGGAACAACAAAGCATAGCCGGCTGATGGCTCTCTAACAATAGCAAGGGCCGACTGCTGGCCCTTTAAGAATAGTAAGGGACGCCTGATGGCCCTATAAAAATAGGCTTTGTGACTTTCAGAGTCTCTCCTTCATAAAAGAAACAGGATGTGTCTGATCATGTCTCGCACACCACATGGCCAGATATGGTAGTAAAATGTTAAAATAACATTTACCGGTGAATATATTTTTCACCTTTGAAAGCAATGCAAAAGTGCAAAAATGCATCAAAAACGCTATGTGTGAATGTAGCCCAAGGTGTGGAGGAGCATTTTTGTTTTTGGTTATTTATTTGGCCTGATATACAAGTCATTACCCTGGAAAGGATGTTCCTTAACATTTTTCCCAGGAAAATCCATTTTGGTTTAGTTTTTGTATGTTTTATTGTGAGTCCATACTCACAATATGGACAACATTGTTGACAGCAGTGACGTGGGATTCAGAGATGCTTCCAGGGGTCTTCCCCATGCTATTCCCATGTCATTTGAGCACTGTTCCCATTGATTTGGGCAATTTTTAGGCCCTCTGCAGACCGCCGGGTGGGGGGCCGCCGTAAAAATGCTCGAGTTTCCCATAGACTTACATTGGGCTCGTTGCTCGGATCGAGCACTCGAGCGTTCCAATTTGCTCGACCCGAGCAACGAGTACCCGAGCATTTTAGTGCTCGCTCATCACTAGCGCAATCACTACAAAAAGACACATGTTCAATCACATCCCGATGCTACCCTGGCCACCAAAAACGTCAAGAAAGGAGGTCCGCAGTTGCCTTACCACCTGGATGACCAGCAAGCACAGAGTTGTGATGTTTCCTAATTAATTTGCGGTGAAGGTTAGATGGTACACATAACCTTCCTGAAGGGCAGGAGACAGGGGAGTCCCCCTGAGCCTCTAACACCTCACCCTCCAGTTCAGGCTACAAAGCCCACTTCTGTAAAATCGGGGCAGGGTTCTCATGGTCACTACCACCAGGGAAGCTCCAGGACAAAACATCAGCTTTGACGTTTTTGACCCCTGAACAGAAAGTGACAACAAAATTGAACTTATTAAAAAACAGGGACCATCTAGCTTGCCTAGGGTTGAGATATTTAGCCGATTGAAGATATGATACTTATGGTCTGTGATAGCAGTAATAGGATGGACAGCCCCCTCCAACCAATTTTGCCATTCTTCAAACTCAAATTTAATCGCTAAAAGCTCCCTATTACCCACGTCATAATTTCTCTCAGCTGAAGATAATTTCTTAGAAAAGAAAGCGCATGGACGCCATTTACCAGGGGACAGATCCTGAGATAACACAGCCCCAACCCCCACCTCTGACGCCTCAACTTCCACAATAAAGGATTGGGAAACATCGAGTTGACTGAGTACTGGTGCAGTGGTAAAACAGCTCTTTAGGGAGGAAAAAGCTGCAGGGCGGCATCCGATCATATGGAAAAATCAGACCCCTTCCTTGTCATGTCAGTGAGGGGGTTTCACAATAATAATTGTAGAATAATTTTGGATACATTTCCGGTAAAAAATAGTAAAACCTAGAAAACCCCGTAGAGCCTTCAGGTTCTCAGGAAGGTTCCAATCAAGAACAGCATGGATCTTCTCCGGATCCATCCGAAAACCCTAAGAAGAAAATAGGTACCCCAAAAACTGCACCTTCTGGCCGGCGAAAAACATTTTTCTAGTTTGGCAAATAGTTTGTTATCCCTTATTATCTGAAGCACCTGTTTAACATGCCCCCGATGTGTCTCAAAATCAGGTGAGTAAACGAAAATATCATCCAGATAGACCACCACAAAACTGCCCACCAAATGATGGAAAATATCATTAATGAAATGCTAGAACACTGCAGGTGCATTGGTCAGACCAAAAGGCATGACCAGACTCTCGAAATGACCCTCAGGGTTATTGTACGCCGTTTTCCATTCTTCCCATTCTCTGATTCTAACCAGGTTGTTGGCCCCCTGAAATCTAACTTAGAGAACACCTTAGCTCCCACAACCTGGCTGAACAGATCTGGAATCAGAGGAAGAGGGTATGGATCTCGTATGGTAATTTGATTTAATTCCCGGAAATATAAACAGGGATGTAGACCGACATCTTTTTTCTTCACAAAGAAGAACCCTGCTGCCACAGGCGAAGATGAGGATCTAATATGTCCCTTCTCCAGACTTTCCGCAATGAAATCCTAAATGGCTTGTCTCTCAGGGCCAGAAAGATTATAGTCTGGACTTGGGTAGTTTAGCTCCGGGGGTCAGGTTAATAGGACAGTCATATGCACGTTGAGGAGGCAAATCCTGACACCCCCTCTCAGAAAAAACATCCTCAAAACCCAGACAAACATGCAGGTAAGGTTTCTGTAGAGACTGTAGAAAGGGAAATATTTAAACAGTTCTCATGGCAGTAATCTCCCCACTAAATGATTTTTCTGGCTTGCCAATCCACCAACAGATTATGTTTCACCAACCAGGGTAGACCCAATACAATTGGGGTGGGAAGACCGTCCAGGACATAGCAAGGAATTATCTCACAATGAACCAATCCCACCCTCATTCTTACATTATGTACAATCTGAGTCAGAGCTTACTGTGCAAGTGGCATCTTCGAAGGCGAAGATGGGAATGGGCTTAGCTAAAGTACAGCAAGCAAGACCATGAGTTCTCACAAACTCAGCATCAACCAGGCTGACTCCAGCTCCACTCACAACAAACACAGAAATTCTCTCGGTTTTGCTCTCTAGCACCACCTCTGCTGTCAGTACAAACCGGGAAATGCAGGTTGACAATAAATGCACCCCTTGCTTATCCAACTCCAGACTACCAAGGGTTAAATGAATTTCCTTTTGTTTAGGCATCAAAGGACAGGTCCCAATAAAATGTTCCTTTTTTCCACAAAAAAACACACGCCCTTTTTTTTTGTGAATCTCCGGGGAAATGAAACAATGCAGAGGTACCCCCTAACTGCATGGCTTCCTCCACCTGCCCCAGTACTGGTTCACCGCCAGACCACTCACCTGGCAAAGAGGCATTACCCCGAAAAGAAGGCTCCGGAAAAGGTGGTCTTACCCACCTATCCCGCGTCTATCAACAGGTATAGCCAACGACATGGCAGCCTACAAGGACTCAGGGGTTTCATACACTGCCAAAGCATCTTTCAACCTTTCAGTAAGGTCCTGACAAAATTGACTTCTGAGAGCCGGGTCATTCCATTTTGTATCAGTTGCCCATCTGCTATACGTCTCCCCTGGCCGATTCCCCTGCTGAAGGCGACGCAGCCTGGACTCAGCCAAGGAGATTCGGTCAGGGTCATCATAGATGAGGACTAGAGCCCCGAAAAAACCCTCCACAGACTGGAGACAAACTGAATCCTGCGGCAAAGAGAAAGCCCAGGATTGAGAATCTTCTTTCAGCAATGAGATCACAATTCCTACTCGTTCCTCATCTACGGAGGAGTAAGGACGACGTTTAAAATACAGTTTGCAAGCTTCCTTGAACACAAACTTGTCCCTACCTCCTGAGAACCTGTCCAGGAGGGCAACCTTGGGTTCTAGTTGGACCGGCCTACCTGCAGAGACCCCAACATTAGGGACCTGCAGCCGCTGTTGCTGCTGCTGAACCTCATGGCGGAGGTCAATCACCTTCAGAGACAGACTGCGCAGCTGCTCTACCAGCTTAGCAATGGGATCCATGAACCAAAGGAGAAAAGAAAAAAAAAACAGGCCCGAGAAAAAAAGCACACAAATAAAACCACTTGTTTTTTTTTTTTGCTAAATATGCACGGCTGGTGACAATGTCATGCACAGTGTGGGAGAACTAAGTGCAACACGAAGCGAAGAGGGGAAGGAAGCCCAAACACTAGGGAAAGGGGGAATGGAGACCTCTAGACAGATCTAATAACACCCTGCCTACCCTACCGTCTCTATATTGATTCCACACCAATCACCGAGCAGGAAACCTAAGCCCTGTATATCCCTAGAGCTAGACCCTAGATAGGGAGAGGGAGGGATGAGCACTTGGCAGGCCCCACTACAAACAAGACAAGACAACCAACAAGGTAGACAAACAAAGGGGATAACTTAGCTTGAGCAGACACCAGAGGAGAAACGCCAACATTCCTCCAAGGGCACCAGAGAAGAAGCTTAGCTGACTGCTAGTTCTCAAAGCCAGAGCCAAGGAACATAGAAATATCACTGGCGACTCCCTGAAGCAGACTGAGAGTTTTTAAATACCCAGACCAGGGTGTGTCAATCAGAGCAGAAGGGAGATGGCCGCTGGGTCCTAAAAGCAGACGGATTAAGAAGGCGTCTGCAATGCCAGGTGCAGTGACCTTCTACAAACAGATTCAGAGCGACTGTCTGTTGCATCTGACAAACCCGTGACACCACCTCATCAATCTCATCTGCTGCTTCTTTCTCCTTCTCTGTTCCCGTGTCAAGTATTGTCATGCAGGTCTCTGACCGCAGAACCTCCGGTTCTTTACCCTCTCCAGTCAGGCTGAGTGAGAACCTGTTAGCTGTAATGGAAGCGGACAGGCCTGTTGTGTTTGTTTCACCGAGCACACCACATGTTTCTCAATCCACCGTAACATCTGCACCTGCACCTCACTCACGGTCCACCAGTTTGTCCAGTTCACCTTTCTCCGCCCTCTCTCAGCACTGCAGCCAGCCCTCGGTCCCGCAGTTGTGGTCACGTAAAAGATTGTTTCATCCTACACATGAGAAAGCTAAGAGGTTGAACTCCACCATCTCCAGTCTGTTGGCCACGGAAATGCTGCCTTTCCACCTGGTAGATATAGATGGTTTCTGAAAGCTGATGGCCATAGCAGTTCCCCAGTACCAGTTGCCCAGTCACCATTACTTCTCTAAGAAAGCTGTGCCTGCGCTATACCGGCATGTCGCAGACAACATCACCCATTCCTTGACTAAATCTATGTCAGGGTGCATTTCACCACAGACACCTGGACGAGTAAGCATGGCTAAGGGAGTTACATCTCGTTGACTGGGCACTGGGTGACTCTGGTGGCTGTGGGGGCAGGCGGAGAAGAGGCTGCTCCACAAATCTAGGAATCCCCAAGGCTTGCAAACAAAGCTCTGTATTTCACATTTCCTCCACTGCTTCTGTGTACTCCACCTTCTCTAGGGCCTCCACCTGCGCATTCAACCTCTGCCTTAACAAGACAATAGTGCAGAGCAAATCCACACCACCTCTGTACTGCGCAGCCAGGGCCTTGGAGATCGCAGTCATACAGCTGAAGAGTTGTGGACAGCTCTCCAGGCTGAGTTTGAGCAATGGCTGTGTCCGCTC
This sequence comes from Phyllobates terribilis, assembly GCF_046119375.1. NCBI lineage: Eukaryota > Metazoa > Chordata > Amphibia > Anura > Dendrobatidae > Phyllobates > Phyllobates terribilis. The sequence continues at coordinate 209,842,557 of NW_027362761.1, read as the reverse complement.
AACCTGGAGCCAGGTAAGGCCATGAGAGAAAATGGTGCAAACCTGTTGGCGGCCCTACGCCGAGGCAACTTCACACACGTGCCTTGCATGGCTCACGTCCTCAACCTGGTGGTACAGCGATTTCTCTGCCACTATCCCGGCCTGGATGAGCTGCTTCAGAAAGCACAAAAGCTGTGTGCTCACTTCCACTGTTCGCACCCCTCCTGTCATCGACTTGCGTCGATACAGAGGTCTTTGTCCATGGCAGTTAACAGGTTTATATGCGATGTGCCGACGTAGTGGAATTCCACTCTGCACATGTTGCAGCAACTGTGGCAGCAGCAACGAGCCCTGACACAGTATGTCATATCATATAGCCTGGGCCAACGCAGTACGGAGGTGGGGCATATCACGTTTACGGAATTGGCACAGATTAAGGACATCTGCACCCTTCTGAACAGTTTTGAAATGGCTACTAAAATGGTTAGCGCTGACGATGCTGTCATCAGCATCACTATTCCGGTCATCTACATGCTGTTGATCGTGGTTGGTGGGAGGGGACGGAGGAAACAAGCATCAGTGTTACCCAGCCATCAATACAGCTTGGCTTTGGAACTCCTGGAAAAGCCCAACATATGAGTGCTTTCTTGATGCACTATCTGCAACATGATCCCTGTATAGTTATGATTCAAAATAACAATGACTACTGGGTTGCCACGTTATAAGAGTAAATTTTGCCAGATGCTTCCCACCCTAGAAAGGGACCCGCTAATGCTGGAATATCGAAACAAGCTTTTAAGCAACCTTAAGAGAGGTTTTCCCCAATATATCATTGAGGCACACAGTGTGCATCGCGGCAGTAGACTTTCAATCTCTGGCACGTCAATTCATCAATGCCAAAACATTAGCAACAGCAGCAGCGTAAGTGGCAGAAGTAATTTCTGTGAGTCCTTTCACACATTTTTTACACCAGCTCGGGAACCAGCACAACAGAGTACAAGTCTGACATGTGGTGAACGACTGGAGAGGACGGTGCAGGAGTATCTAGAGCTCAATATGAATACCATATGCCCTTGTGGCCTTATCTATATTGGACTTACCACGAGACAACTGCGTGTGCGAATACAAGAACATGTGAGGGAAATTAAGGCAGCAAGAATGCTAAATGCGGATGGTACCTATAAAACGGAATTTGCTAAGTTGAAGACTCTACCAGCTCACTTTCGCGATCATCATCCAATAGGAAATATCGATATACAAATTAAAGGTATTGATACTGTTCATCTGGGTATACGTGGGGGTCACCTTATGAAGAAACTAACACAAAAAGAATGTCGCTGGATAACAACACTTAGAACTATGAAGCCACATGTCCTTAATGATCAATGGGGATTCTCTAGTTATTTATGATATACAGTACAGACCAAAAGTTTGGACACACCTTCTCATTTAAAGATTTTTCTGTATTTTCATGACTATGAAAATTGTACATTCACACTGAAGGCTTCAAAACTATGAATTAACACATGTGGAATTATATACTTAACAAAAAAGTGTGAAACAACTGAAAATATGTCATATATTCTAGGTTCTTCAAAGTAGCCACCTTTTGCTTTGATGACTGCTTTGCACACTCTTGGCATTCTCTTTATGAGCTTCAAGAGGTAGTCACCGGAAATGGTCTTCCAACAAACTTGAAGGAGTTCCCAGAGATGCTTAGCACTTGTTGGCCATTTTGCCTTCACTCTGCGGTCCAGCTCACCCCAAACCATCTCGATTGGGTTCAGGTCTGGTGACTGTGGAGGCCAGGTCATCTGGCGTAGCACCCCATCACTCTCCTTCTTGGTCAAACAGCCCTTACACAGCCTGGAGGTGTGTTTGGGGTCATTGTCCTGTTGAAAAATAAATGATGGTCCAACTAAACGCAAACCGGATGGAATAGCATGCCGCTGCAAGATCCTGTGGTAGCCATGCTGTTTCAGTATGCCTTCAATTTTGAATAAATCCCCAACAGTGTCACCAGCAAAGCACCCCCACACCATCACACCTCCTCCTCCATGCTTCATGGTGGGAACCAGGCATGTAGAGTCCATCCGTTCACCTTTTCTGCGTCGCACAAAGACACAGTGGTTGAAACCAAAGATCTCAAATTTGGACTTATTAGACCAAAGCACAGATTTCCACAGGTCTAATGTACATTCCTTGTGTTGTTTAGCCCAAGCAAGTCTCTTCTGCTTGTTGCCTGTCCTTAGCAGTGGTTTCATAGCAGCTATTTTACCATTAAGGCCGGCTGCGCAAAGTCTCCTCTTAACAGTTGTTGTAGAGATGTGTCTGCTGCTCGAACTCTGTGTGGCATTGACCTGGTCTCTAATCTGAGCTGCTGTTAACCTGCGATTTCTGAGGCTGGTGACTCGGATAAACTTATCCTCAGAAGCAGAGGTGACTCTTGGTCTTCCTTTCCTGGGGCGGTCCTCATGTGAGCCAGTTTCTTTGTAGCGCTTGATGGTTTTTGCAACCGCACTTGGGGACACTTTCAAAGTTTTCCCAATTTTTTGCACTGACTGACCTTCATTTCTTAAAGTAATGATGGCCACTCCTTTTCTTTAATTAGCTGCTTTTTTCTTGCCATAATACAAATTCTAGCAGTCAATTCAGTAGGACTATCAGATGTGTATCAACCTGACTTCTGCACAACACAACTGATGGTCCCAACCCCATTTATAAGGCAAGAAATCCCACTTATTAAACCTGACAGGGCATACCTGTGAAGTGAAAACCATTTCCGGTGACTACCTCTTGAAGCTCATCAAGAGAATGCCAAGAGTGTGCAAAGCAGTCATCAAAGCAAAAGGTGGCTACTTTGAAGAACCTAGAATATAAGACATATTTTCAGTTGTTTCACATTTTTTGTTAAGTATATAATTCCACATGTGTTAATTCATAGTTTTGATGCCTTCAGTGTGAATGTACAATTTTCATAGTCATGAAAATACAGAAAAATCTTTAAATGAGAAGGTGTGTCCAAACTTTTGGTCTGTACTGTATGCTATAGACCAGTGATGGCGAACCTTTTAGAGACTGAGTGCCCAAACTGCAATCCAAAACCCACTTATTTATTTCCAAGTGCCAACACGGCAATTTAACCTAAATATTGAGGCTTTAGTTTAGAAAAAACAACTGATACAAAGAGCAGGTGAGCAGTATAGAGCAGCCACAGGAAGGAGCAGGGGTCTGAGACTGCAGAAATAAATAATGTGCTCACCCCCATCTTGGTATATGTCCCCATCCTTGTATATATGCTGGCCTCCCCCCATCCTTGTATATATGCTGCCCTCCCCCATCCTTGTATATATGCTGCCCGCCCCCCATCCTTGTATATATGCTGCACTCCCCTTATCCTTGTATATATGCTGCCCTCCCCTTATTCTTGTATATATGCTGCCCTCCCCTCATCCTTGTATATATGTTGCCCTCCCCCATCCTTGTATATATGCTGCCCTCCCCCCATCCTTGTATATAAGCTGCCCCCATCCTTGTATCCTTGTATATATGCTGCCCCCCATCCTTGTATATATGCTGCCCCCCCATCCTTGTATATATGCTCCCTACCCGCATCCTTGTATATATGCTGCCCTCCCCTTATCCTTGTATATATGCTGCCCTGCCCCCATCCTTGTATATATGCTGCCCTCCCCTCATTCTTGTATATGTGCTGCCCTCCCCTCATTCTTGTATATATGCCCCCCAATCCATGTATATATGCTCCCTCCACCAGTCCAAGTATATATGCTCCCTCCCCCAGTCCATGTATATATTCTCCCCCCCAGTACATGTATATATTCTCTCTCCCCCAGTCCATGTTTATATGCTCCCCCCAGTCCATTTATATATACTCCCTCCCCCAGTCCATGTATTATATATGCTCCCTCTCCCAGTCCATGTATATATTCTCCCTCCCCTAGTCTATGTATATATGCTCCCTCCCCCAGTCCATGTATATATGCTCCCTCCCCCAGTCCATGGATATATGCTCCCTCCCCCAGTCCATGTATATATGCTCTCTCCCCCCAGTCCATGTATATATTCTCTCTTCCAGTCCATGTACTGTATATATTCTCCCTCCCCCAGTCCATATATACATGGACTGGGGGAGGGAGCATATATACATGGACTGGGGGAGGGAGCATATATACATGCTCCCTCCCCCAGTCCATGTATATATTCTCTCTTCCAGTCCATGTATATATGCTCCCTCCCCCAGTTCATGTATATATGCTCCCTCCCCCAGTCCATGTACATATGCTTCCCCAGTCCATGTATATATACTCCCCCCTTAGTCCATGTATATATACTCCTCCCTTAGTCCATGCATATATGCTCCCCCCCACAGTCCATGTATATATGCTCCCCCCTTAGTCCATGCATATATGCTCCCTCCCCCAGTCCATGTACATATGCCCCCCAGTCCATGTATATATGCTCCCCCCAGCCTGCTAGCGCCCCTGTTCGTTGCATATTAAAAAAAAACATAATAAACACTCCTACTCACCTTCCTTCCTCTCCCGCGCTACGTCCTCTCCTGTAGCCGGCAGCTGACTCCAGCGTCCTAGCGACGGGGCGCATGATGTCACTGCCATGCGCCCAGTCACTTGTCCGCTGACATCAGCTGCTAGCTGCTGGCCTCTGGTTGGCCAGCAGTGTGTATTGCGGCGCACGGGCCTGGCAAGTTTGTGCGCTGCAATACACTTCAGCTAGATGTGCGTCCGAATGCTCATCTAGCTGAAGTAGCAGTGCTGGTGTCGGCACTTGGCGGGCTCAAACTTAGCACTCGCCAGGCCCGATCCAATAGCGCAAGTGTTGCGACGATGGTGCGTGTGTCCACCAGGAGGGCTCTGCTTGCCCCCTCTGGCACGCGTGCCATAGGTTCGCCAGCACTGTTATAGACCCTCGGTTGCTGCTTCTTTGCATTTGTGTCTTTTTATACACTTATTTATGGGCTTAGATGTGTAAAAATATATATATGGTACACTACTTGACGCAATAATTATTAGATTTATGTTGTTCCTGTCTTTATTGGTTTGATGTGAATCTAATTATTTTCTCTTTATAATAGGGGTAATCTTGTTGCATGACATGTTTATATGTGCTGGGTTTGGGATCTAAAGCTGTTTTTTATTTTCTAGTCCACTGATGATCATATATTGTTGTGGCAAAGGTTTTATGTATGGATCTCATATTTCTGGTCGTGGCCTCAGAATAACTAACGTTTTGGTGGAGAACGGCTATTTTCTTGGCTTCATACAAATCCTATCTGATGATCTTCAAACATTGCGGGATAATATTGTTGTATTTTGATATTTATTTATAGAGTCATAAGTAGAGATGAGCGGTGTTCGACTAGAACTGTTCGCCAATCTCAAATTCGAGCTGTTTTGGGCGGTGTTCGAGTTGTTCGACGAACCCGAACGATTTGCAAAAAATTCGGCTGTTCGAGGTTATGTTCGATAACTGTTCGTGCACCAAAAGCGTGTCCTGCATGTCTGGTGCTATTTAGAGCACCAATCATGCAGGGATTGTCTGCCACTCACTGTAATGCCACAGCCATGGTGGTTGTGGCATTACAGTGATTGCCCAAATCGATGGGAACAGTGCTCACAGTGAAACATGAAAAGCCGGCAATTCAGCAGCGGCATACACCGGTACCCGACAATTTAGAACAGAAAGAATAGAGAATCACACATAGATTAGATAGATAGAAACATGTCAGTCACACATATAAGAAGCACAGTGACAGTGTTGCTTACTGTACTTGTCATTTAGTGTAAAGGATTTATCAAAAAAAATAATAGTGTTTTCATGCACCGTCTCTTAAAAAAAGCCGGCTGGCAATTCAGCATCTGTACCCGACAATTTAGAATAGAAGGAATAGAGAATCACACATAGATTAGATAGATAGAAACATGTCAGCCACATATATACGAAGTACAGTGACAGTGTTGCTTACTGTACTTGTCATTTAGTGTAAAGGATTTATTAAAAAATATAATAGTGTTTTCGTGCACCGTCTCTTTAAAAAAGCCGGCCGGCAATTCAGCAGCGATACCCGACAATTTATAACAGACAGAATAGAGCTTCACACATAGATTAGATAGATAGAAACATGTCAGTCACATATATATGAAGTACTGTGACAGTGTTGCTTACTGTACTTGTCATTTACTGCAAAGGATTTATTAAAAAAAATAATAGTGTTTTCATGCACCGTCTCTTTAAAAAAGCCGGCCGGCAATTCAGCATCTGTACCCGACAATTTATAACAGACAGAATAGAGCTTCACACATAGATTAGATAGATAGAAACATGTCAGTCACATATATAATAAGTACAGTGACAGTGTTGGTTACTGTACTTGTCATTTAGTATTAAAATAAAGGATTTATTATTAAAAAAAATTGGCGTGGGGTTCCCCGTAATTTTAGTCTCTAGCGGAGGTTAAGCAGACAGCTGGGGCAGATGTTTGAAGCCTGGGAAGGGGGTAATACCCACGGAGCTTCCCAGACTACTAATATCAGCCCCCAGCTGAATACCTAGCCTTTACTAGCTATTAAAATGGGGGACCCCCCAAAAAAATGACGTGGGGTCCCCCCTAATTTAATAGCTAGCAAAGGCTAGGCAGCCAGCTGGGGGCTGATATTAATAGCCCAGGAAGGGAACCATGAATATTGGCCCCCTCCCAGGCTAGAAACACCAGCCGTCAGCCGCCCCAGAAATGGCGCATCCATAGGATGCGCCAATTCTGGCACTTAGCCTCGCTCTTCCACGCTGCCCTGGTGCGGTGGCAGGGGGTAATAGGGTTGGGGTTGATGTCAGCTTATAATGCCAGCTGACATCAAGCCCAGGTTAGTAATGGAGAGGCGTCTATAAGACACCCCCATTACTAACCCCATAGTCAAAGTTAAAAGAAAACACAAACACCCAGAATAAAGTCCTTTAATTGAAATAAAGACACATTCCTTTATTGTTCTAAATTAAACCATACTTACCGTCACGCCCATTCCAGCTGAAGCCAACGATCTCCTGCAATAAAAGAAAAATAATAAAGCAACCTCATCCTTACCTTTCCATGGTTCCCACGACAGCTTCAGCTCTGCTACATCGAGATAACAGGCTGGACCGCAGCAGAACGCTGCCATCCAGCCTGTCATCCCGCAGACACTGAGAAGCGCAGGCATGCTTGCGCTCTGCAGTGTCTGGCTGTGACGGCATAAAGATGAGACGAGTTCATGTCCAATGAACTCGGCGCACCTCATGCACGTCACTGACAGCGTGGGAGAATTCTCCTGCACTCAGCACTTCAGCGTGAGAATTCTCCCACGCTGTCAGTGACGTGCATGAGGTCAGCTGAGTTCATTGGACATGAATGAGCTCACCTCATGCACGTCACTGACAGCGTGGGAGAATTCTCACGCTGTAGCGCTGAGTGCAGGAGAATTTTCCCACGCTGTCAGTGACGTGCATGAGGTGAGCTGAGATCATTGGACATGAATGAGCTCACCTCATGCACGTCACTGACAGCGTGGGAAAATTCTCCTGCACTCAGCGCTTCAGCGTGAGAATTTTCCCACGCTGTCAGTGACGTGCATGAGGTGAGCTCATTCATGTCCAATGAACTCAGCTGACCTCATGTACGTCACTGACAGCGTGGGAGAATTTTCACGCTGAAGTGCTGAGTGCAGGAGAATTCTCCCACGCTGTCAGTGACGTGCATGAGGTGCGCCGAGTTCATTGGACATGAGCTTGTCTCATCTTTATGCCGTCACAGCGAGACACTGAGGAGCGCAGGCATGCCTGCGCTTCTGAGTGTCCGCGGGATGACAGGCTGGATGGCAGCGTTCTGCTGCGGTCCAGCCTGTCATCTCGATGTAGCAGAGCTGAAGCTGTCGTGGGAACCATGGAAAGGTAAGGATGAGGTTGCTTTATTATTTTACTTTTATTGCAGAAGACATTGGCTTCAGCTGGAATGGGCGTGACGGTAAGTATGGTTTAATTTAGAACAATAAAGAATTGTGTGTTTATTTCAATTAAAGGACTTTATTCTGGGTGTTGTGTTTTTTTAAATACTTTACTAGAAATTCATGGTGGTCATGTCTAATATTGGCGTGACCCCATGAATTTCGGGCTTAGGGCCAGCTGATAATGCCAAGCTGGCCTTAACCCCTTTATTACCCAGTGAGCCACCGCACCAGGGCCCTGGATGAGTTGGGTACAGCGCCAGAAGATGGCGCTTCTATGAACGCGCCATTTTCCGGGGTGGCTGCGGACTGCAATATGCAGCGGGTGGGGTCCAGAAAGCTTGGGCCTCCCTGCGCTGCAGATTCCAGCCCCCAGCTGCCTAGTTGTACCTGGCTGGGCACAAAAATAGGGCGAAGCCCCACGCATTTTTTTTTTTAATTATTTCATGAAATTCATGGAATAATTAAGAAAAAAAGGGCTTCCCTATATTGTTGTGTCCAACCAGGTACAAATAGGCAGCTGGTGGTTGGGGGCAGCCCGTCCCTGCCTGCTGTACCTGGCTGGACACAAATATAGTGCGAAGCCCCACGTCAATTTTTTTTTAATTATTTCATGAAATAATTTTTTTAAAAAAGGGCTTCCCTATATTGTTGTGTCTGGCCAGGTACAAATAGGCAGCTCGTGGTTGGGGGCAGCCTGTTCCTGCCTGCTGTACCTGACTGGACACAAATATAGGGCGAAGCCCCACGTTAATTTTTTTTTAATTATTTCAGGAAATTCATGAAATAATGAAAAAAAAATTGATGTGGGGCTTCGCCCTATATTTGTGTCCAGTCAGGTACAGCAGGCAGGAACGGGCTGCTCCCAACCACCAGCTGCCTATTTGTACCTAGCCGGACACAACAATATAGGGAAGCCCTTTTTTTCTTAATTATTCCATGAATTTCATGAATTTAAAAAAAAAATACGTGGAGCTTCGCCCTATTTTTGTGTCCAGCCAGGTACAACTAGGCAGCTGGGGGCTGGAATCTGCAGCGCAGGGAGGCCCAAGCTTTCTGGGCCCCACCCGCTGCAAATTGCAGTCCGCAGCCGCCCCGGAAAATGGCGCGTTCATAGAAGCGCCATCTTCTGGCGCTGAACCCAACTCATCCAGGGCCCTGGTGCGGTGGCTCACTGGGTAATAAAGGGGTTAAGGCCAGCTTGGCATTATCAGCTGGCCCTAAGCCCGAAATTCATGGGGTCACGCCAATATTAGACATGACCACCATGAATTTCTAGTAAAGTATTTAAAAAAAACACAAACACCCAGAAAAAAGTCCTTTAATTGAAATAAACACACAATTCTTTATTGTTCTAAATTAAACCATACTTACCGCCACGCCCATTCCAGCTGAAGCCAATGATCTCCTGCAATAAAAGTAAAATAATAAAGCAACATCATCCTTACCTTTCCATGGCTCCCACGACAGCTTCAGCTCTGCTACATCGAGATGACAGGCTGGACCGCAGCAGAACGCTGCCATTCAGCCTGTCATCCCGCAGACACTGAGAAGCGCAGGCATGCTTGCGCTACTCAGTGTCTGGCTGTGACGGCATCCAGATGAGCCGAGGTCATGTCCAATGAACTCGGCTCACCTCATGCACGTCACTGACAGCGTGGGAAAATTCTCACGCTGAAGCGCTGAGTGCAGGAGAATTTTCCCACGCTGTCAGTGACGTACATGAGGTGAGCCGAGTTCATTGTCGGCTCATCTGGATGCCGTCACAGTCAGACACTGAGGAGCGCAAGCATGCCTGCGCTTCTCAGTGTGTGCGGCATGGCAAGCTGGATGGCAGCGTTCTGCTGCGGTCCAGCCTGTCATCTCGATGTAGCAGAGCTGGAGCTGTCCTGGGAACCATGGAAAGGTAAGGATGAGGTTGCTTTATTATTTTTCTTTTATTGCAGGAGATGGTTGGCTTCAGCTGGAATGGGCGTGATGGTAAGTATGGTTTAATTTAGAACAATAAAGAATTGTGTCTTTATTTCAATTAAAGGACTTTATTCTGGGTGTTTGTGTTTTTTTTTAACTTTGACTATGGGGTTAGTAATGGGGGTGTCTTATAGACGCCTCTCCATTACTAACCTGGGCTTGATGTCAGCTGGCATTATAAGCTGACATCAACCCCAACCCTATTACCCCCTGCCACCGCACCAGGGCAGCGTGGAAGAGCGAGGCTAAGTGCCAGAATTGGCGCATCCTATGGATGCGCCATTTCTGGGGCGGCTGAGGGCTGGTGTTTCTAGCCTGGGAGGGGGCCAATATTCATGGCTCCCTTCCTGGGCTATTAATATCAGCCCCCAGCTGTCTGCCTAGCCTTTGCTAGCTATTAAATTAGGGGGGACCCCACGTCATTTTTTTGGGGGGGTCCTCCATTTTAATAGCTAGTAAAGGCTAGGTATTCAGCTGGGGGCTGATATTAGTAGCCTGGGAAGCTCCGTGGGTATTACCCCCTTCCCAGGCTTCAAACATCTGCCCCAGCTGTCTGCTTAACCTCCGCTAGAGACTAAAATTACGGGGAACCCCACGCCAATTTTTTTAAAAAATAAATCCTTTATTTTAATACTAAATGACAATTACAGTAACCAACACTGTCACTGTACTTATTATATATGTGACTGACATGTTTCTATCTATCTAATCTATGTGTGAAGCTCTATTCTGTCTGTTATAAATTGTCGGGTACAGATGCTGAATTGCCGGCCGGCTTTTTTAAAGAGACGGTGCATGAAAACACTATTATTTTTTTTAATAAATCCTTTGCAGTAAATGACAAGTACAGTAAGCAACACTGTCACAGTACTTCATATATATGTGACTGACATATTTCTATCTATCTAATCTATGTGTGAAGCTCTATTCTGTCTGTTATAAATTGTCGGGTACCGCTGCTGAATTGCCGGCCGGCTTTTTTAAAGAGACGGTGCACGAAAACACTATTATATTTTTTAATAAATCCTTTACACTAAATGACAAGTACAGTAAGCAACACTGTCACTGTACTTCGTATATATGTGGCTGACATGTTTCTATCTATCTAATCTATGTGTGATTCTCTATTCCTTCTATTCTAAATTGTCGGGTACCGCTGCTGAATTGCCGGCCGGCTTTTTTAAAGAGACGGTGCACGAAAACACTATTATATTTTTTAATAAATCCTTTACACTAAATGACAAGTACAGTAACCAACACTGTCACTGTACTTCATATATATGTGACTGACATGTTTCTATCTATCTAATCTATGTGTGATTCTCTATTCCTTCTATTCTAAATTGTCGGGTACAGATGCTGAATTGCCGGCCGGCTTTTTTAAAGAGACGGTGCATGAAAACACTATTATTTTTTTAAATAAATTCTTTGCAGTAAATGACAAGTACAGTAACCAACACTGTCACTGTACTTATTATATATGTGACTGACATGTTTCTATCTATCTAATCTATGTGTGAAGCTCTATTCTGTCTGTTATAAATTGTCGGGTACAGATGCTGAATTGCCGGCCGGCTTTTTTAAAGAGACGGTGCATGAAAACACTATTATTTTTTTTAATAAATCCTTTGCAGTAAATGACAAGTACAGTAAGCAACACTGTCACAGTACTTCATATATATGTGACTGACATATTTCTATCTATCTAATCTATGTGTGAAGCTCTATTCTGTCTGTTATAAATTGTCGGGTACCGCTGCTGAATTGCCGGCCGGCTTTTTTAAAGAGACGGTGCACGAAAACACTATTATATTTTTTAATAAATCCTTTACACTAAATGACAAGTACAGTAAGCAACACTGTCACTGTGCTTCATATATATGTGACTGACATGTTTCTATCTATCTAATCTATGTGTGATGCTCTATTCCTTCATGTCTAAATTGTCGGGTACCGGTGTATGCCGCTGCTGAATTGCCGGCCGGCTTTTTTAAAGAAAACGTCTTCTGAGCAGTTTGTCAGCTTTTGGACACCTTTGAAGGTGTTTTCTATGTGTTCCTATGTGTTTTTGTTTGCCCGCCATTGGTTTTAACGGTGTTCGACGGTGTTCTAAGGTGTTCGACGAACAGTTCGACGAACAGTTCCTCGAACATCCCGGTGTTCGACGAATCGAACCGAACCCGAACACTACGGGGGTGGCTCAACACTAGTCATAAGTTTTGTTATCTATGATTGAGGGATTTAAATTGTTATATTAATACTATCTCATCAGATATGATTGTTTTATATAATTCCAATATTGGTGAATTTATTGTATAATTAGCGATTTGTAGTTTGGCCAGATTTAATATGCTAAAGTTTAGGTCACTTATGCACATTTATGCGCTTATTCTTTGTATCTCTGCTCTGTCCTTGTTTCTATTCCTTATTGATATGGTACCTAGTCTGATATGCTAAGGTCTAGCCTATTCATGCATATATGTATGCTTACTCTTATAATTCTGTTTTGCCCTTACTTTTACCCATTATAAATATGGTGCCGGGATGTGTGCGCATGTCCTCCTTGCTTCCGTGCTCGCGCTTCCTGGCGCGCGCTGGACGGTGACGTCACGGGCGGTGCGACCACGCCTCCTTGTGACGACGCGGTTGAGCGCGTGGTGGAGGCACGGCCATGGCGGCGGGATGCAACCATGCGCCCAGTAGTGAGCGTCCAGTGGAGATCAAACTACTAATTAACCCAGGGTATATATGTCACGCTTTATCCCCTACTTATTGTCACTCCCGGAGGAAGCGTATTTGTGAAACGCGCGTTGGAGTGCATCCATCTTGTGCGTGTGGTTGCGGTATGAATACAGGTATGCCAACAAATGCTTTGCTCCATGTAGCATTACATGAGGGGTTCATTATGTCACTTTAGGTTTGGATTCTCTGTGCACTGCACTTTACATACTTACCTCTGAAGACTTTGTATTTATATAATCAATGTTGATATCCCCTATGATGACTAATTGTGAAATTATGTATATTATATCTGATTTATCTATGGAAAGTAGTGCTCCTCTTCATACTACAAACTGTTGATTAATTGATTTTGGCACTATACCACTTTAATATCTGATAGCACTGTGTCACTTTAAAGTTCTGATCATATTGACCCGCAGTTTGCTTTACGAACTTTTTTCTGAAATTAATCATATGACTTAATATTTATTAACATCTCCTGTATCTCTGCATGCACCATCTCGCTTTTTAATTTGTTGTGTCTTTAGTCTTGTCCAATTTTTATGGTGTTTTGAATTCCTGATTAATCAATAAAGTTTAAATTGTTTACTAATGAAACTGTGGTTGATATGATTGAATTCTGAGCGTTTTTTATATTAAATGAATACCAACATGGAGGATTTGGACCCTTTTACATTTTGGTCATCAAAGATGAATGGCCTGAGCTCGCCTGTCATGCCTTGGAGGTTTTATCATGCCCGGCAGCCAGCGTTCTTTCAGAACGTGTCTTCAGCGCTGCTGGTGGTGTCCTGATGGACAAGCTCAGCCGAGTGTCCCCTTAAAGTGTAGACCCCCTAACTTTCATCAAGATGAACAAGTCATGGATCTCCAAGGACTTTTTCACCCCAATCGCAGACTGTACAGACTAGGTGATGTTGAAGTTTTTAGTGTGCTGCATTAATCTCGCGTAATTGCAGTCTGTGATATGCCTTTGAGCCTGCTCTTGCTGCTACTGCTGCAGGTGTTAACACAAATTTTTGGAAATGTGAACACTTCTGATAGTGTCTCCAGCTGCTGGGTTGGCTGTAGTGGAAGAGGTGTCGGTCCCCATTATACTACTTATACTCTAGTGAAATTGATGCCACTTTGGTGTTTTTAAGCCCTAATTTTTTAAAATGTGAACAACACTCCTGATTGAGTCTCCATCTACTGGCTTGGCTGTAGTGGAAGGGGTGCCATTCCTAATTCTACTATTTCTACTGTACTGAAATTGATGCCACTTTTCTGGTGTCTGTGTCACACTGTCTCTGTATACTGGAGGTAGGGGCCTAAGCTGACCCTAAGCTGGGGCCCTGACTAATCCCTCAACCTGGAGGTACTGTTAAAGGTACAGAGGTCCAGGCCGCCAGCGTAACCCCTACCTCCTGAGGATCCCTGCACCTAAGTAATCTAGTCCTGAGAAGGACCCCGATCACAACAAAAGAGGACAAGTAATAATATGCCCACACACAGTACTTAGACGAACGAGACAGTACAAGGGAAAAACCAAAACCACCTTGCATACAAAGACTACACTACTACAACAGAGGGAACACCAACGGGGAAGGAGATAAATGATAAAGCGAGGAAGGGAAAATAAACTCCAAATACACTTATCTCAGAAACTCCAAATACCACGATCCGCTCTGTAAGTCTGTATGAAAAGCTTTCACCGACACTTCCCAAACAGACCAGCAGGCATTTGAAGGAGACTCACTACAGCAGCATTGATTGCAGCTGGGCGAGGCTGGACCTCGTCTAGCACAGAGAGAAAGAGAATTAACTCCCTCACTGCCGAAAACACAAAGCACCAAAAAGTCAGCTGCGAGAAGTCAGGCTGTGTAATCGTGACGATCTTCGTGGCGACACACCCGTGACAGTACCCCCCCTTCTACGAGGGGCCTCCGGACCCTCAGGGCCAGGTTTATCCGGGTGAGTCGTGTGGAAGGCCCGAACTAATCGGTCTGCGTTAATATCCGACGCAGGAACCCACATCCTCTCCTCAGGACCATACCCTTTCCAATGAACCAGGTACTGAAGGGACCGGCGATTAAAACGTGAATCGATGACCCTTGATACCTGGAACTCCAAGTTACCATTGACCACCACTGGAGGGGGAGGTAAAGGTGACGGTACCACCGGCGCCACATACCTCTTAAGCAACGATCTGTGGAACACGTTGTGAATTTTAAACGTAGGGGGGAGGTCAAGACGGAATGCCACCGGATTAATAATAGAACTGATTCTGTACGGCCCGATGAACCTGGGACCCAGTTTCCAGGAGGGAACCTTAAGTTTAATATTCCTGGTAGACAACCATACCCGATCGTTCACACTTAGGTCCGGACCAGACACTCTCCTCCTATCAGCCATACGTTTGTATCGGTTCCCCATAGTATTCAGATTCTTCAGCACCCCTCTCCATACTGAAGCGAGTGATGAGGAAAATCGTTCCTCCTCAGGAACCCCCGAAGAGCCCCCCCTACTGAAAGTACAAAACTGGGGGTGAAAACCATATGCCCCAAAAAACGGGGACTTACCAGTGGACTCGCTCCGCCTATTATTGAGAGCAAACTCTGCCAGAGGTAAGAAAGAAGCCCAGTCCTCCTGGTTCTCTGACACAAAACACCGGAGATATGTCTCCAAGCTCTGGTTCATACGTTCCGTCTGACCGTTGGTCTGAGGGTGAAAAGCCGATGAGAATGACAAATGCATCCCCCGCCGTGCACAAAACGCCTTCCAGAACTTGGACACAAACTGAGACCCCCGATCAGACACCACATCGGAGGGTACCCCGTGAAGCCTCACAATCTCCCCAATGAACACCTGCGCAAGAGTTTTAGCATTAGGGAGAGCCGGAAGAGCGATAAAATGTGCCATCTTGCTGAACCTGTCCACTACAACGAGTATGACCGTTTTACCCGAAGACGGAGGGAGGTCCGTAATAAAGTCCATAGACAGATGAGTCCAAGGACGCTCCGGGATCTTCAAAGGTAAGAGGGCCCCAGACGGACGGGTATGTGAGGTCTTAGAGCGCGCACAAACCCCACAGGACGCGACAAAAGTTACCACCTCCTTATGTAAGTTAGGCCACCAAAACCGACGCGAGAGAAGATCCACAGTTGCTTTACTCCCCGGGTGTCCTGCCAAAACTGAGTTATGGTGTGCCTCGATCACCTTTTGTCGCAACTGATCTGGAACAAACAGTCTCCCCGGAGGTCCAACAGGGGCGTCCCCCTGAGCCTCCAATACCTCCTCCTCCAGCTCAGAGCATACTGCCGAAACCACCACCCCCTCCTGAAGGATAGGAATCGGGTCGTCCGTATTCCCGGCCCCAGGGAAACTACGAGATAAGGCATCCGCCTTTACATTTTTTGACCCAGGACGATATGTAACGACAAAATTAAACCTGGTAAAAAACAATGACCACCTAGCTTGTCTGGGATTCAGACGTTTCGCGGACTCCAGATATAGCAGGTTCTTGTGATCGGTGATGACGGTGACCGGATGGACTGCCCCCTCCAAAAAATGGCGCCACTCCTCAAAAGCTAACTTAATGGCTAAGAGTTCCCTATTGCCGACATCGTAATTCCTCTCAGCGGACGACAATTTTTTAGAGAAAAAGGCGCACGGATGCCACTTACCAGGGGACGAACCTTGTGACAATACTGCTCCCACCCCTACCTCGGAAGCGTCTACCTCTACAATGAATGGCTGTGACGCATCAGGTTGAATGAGTATGGGTGCCGAGGCAAAACATTTTTTCAAGCAGGAGAATGCTTGACAAGCCTTGTCAGACCACCTAGAAAAATCCGTCCCCTTTTTAGTCATGTCTGTGAGAGGCTTAACCATGGACGAGAAATTACGAATGAACTTCCGGTAATAATTAGCAAACCCCAGGAAACGTTGTAGTGCCTTAAGATTCTCTGGCCGATCCCACTCAAGAACTGCCCGCACTTTCCCAGGGTCCATACGATAACCGGACGCTGAAACCAGGAAGCCTAAAAACTGGAGTTCCTGTACGGCGAACACACACTTTTCCCATTTGGCATACAGTTTATTATCCCGCAAGATCTGTAACACCTGCCTAACGTGCTCCTGATGAGACACCAGATCCGGCGAGTAAATTAAGATATCATCCAGATATATGACAACAAACTGTCCCACCAGGCGGCGAAAAATGTCATTAACAAAGTGTTGGAACACCGCCGGGGCATTAGTCAGACCGAATGGCATGACAAGGTTCTCATAATGCCCCTCCGGAGTGTTAAACGCCGTCTTCCACTCATCCCCCTCCTTCATCCTAATCAGATTGTACGCCCCCCTGAGATCCAACTTAGAGAACCATTTGGCGCCCACGATCTGATTAAAGAGATCGGGAATAAGTGGGAGTGGATACGGATCTCGGACCGTAATCCGATTAAGTTCACGGAAATCCAGGCAAGGGCGTAGGCCTCCATCTTTCTTCTTAACAAAGAAGAACCCCGCAGCCACCGGTGAAGATGAAGGTCTAATATGCCCCTTAGCCAGACTTTCTGAAATATAATCCTTCATGGCCTGCCTCTCAGGACCAGAAAGGTTATACAACCTAGCTTTAGGTAACTTGGCCTCAGGGAGCAGTTTTACAGAACAGTCATACTCGCGATGAGGAGGTAGTTCCTGACACCCTTTCTCCGAGAATACATCCTCAAAGTCCGCCAGAAATGGAGGTAAGACCCAAGGAGTAACCGCACCGATGACCGTGTTCATGCAGTTTTTATTACAGAATTTACTCCATTGGCTTATCTCTCTGGTTTGCCAATTAATAACCGGGTTATGCTTAGTTAACCAAGGAAGGCCCAACACTATAGGAGTGGGAAGACCCTCCAACACGTAGCAAGACAACAGTTCTTTATGTATCGCCCCCACTTGAAGTTTTACGTCATGCACAGCTTGCAAAAAACTTCCCTGACCGAGAGGCCTGGCATCGATCGAGAATATGGGGATGGGTTTAGCCAACTCACTCAATCGCATACCTTGAACCCGGGCAAACCGAGCATCAACCAGATTAGCCCCGGCCCCACTATCCAGAAGAACAGATATCCTCTCAGTTCTCGTACCCACCACCACCTCCGCCGGTACGAGAAACTGAGACGAACCTAGGGACGAAATACCTACTCCCAGATTGCCGTCCACCACACAACCTGGGATCAACAGTTTTCCGACGACTCTTCACTCTGCAAGGGACGGGATGGACACCCCCCAATAAAATGTCCCTTTTTCCCGCAGAAGAAACACCTTCCTGTCTTATGGCGCACCACCGGTCCCCTCCCCCGAAATGATGTCCCTCCTAATTGCATAGGCTCCTCTGGACTGACCAGGGGAACCACCATATGAGGGGACCTTGTAGGAGGTGGAGTCATCACAGGGGGTCGAGTTATCCCGCACCTCTCCCGAAGCCGTCTGTCAACGCGAATAGCCAGGGCCATAGCGGCTTCCAGTGACGCGGGAGAGTCATACTGTGCCAACACATCCTGTAATTTGTCGGATAAACCTTGACAAAACTGGCTCCTAAGAGCCGGGTCATTCCACTGAGTGTCCGTGGCCCACCTACGGAACTCCGAACAGAATTCCTCCGCCGGACGATCTCCCTGCTGGATCCTACGTAACTTAGACTCAGCAAGGGAGATCCGATCTGGGTCATCATATACGAGTCCCAGAGCAGCGAAAAACCTATCCACTGACTGGAGAGCCGGGGAGCCCGGGGGAAGAGAGAACGCCCAAGATTGTGGGTCCCCTTGTAGGAGCGAGATGACAATTCCCACCCTTTGTTCTTCACTCCCCGATGACCGAGGCCGCAGCCGAAAGTACAATTTGCATGCCTCCCGGAAAACAAAAAACTTGTCCCGCCCCCCAGTGAACCTGTCAGGGAGAGCTACTTTAGGTTCTGGTCCGGCTTGCTCCAGAGGATGCAAAACCTTGGACCTAACGTCCGCCAGCTCCATGGACAAACTCTGCAACTGCCGAGCTAGACCGGCTACTGGATCCATGGTAGCTGGAGAAAAACTAAGTGGGTCGGTGAAAATGTCACACTGTCTCTGTATACTGGAGGTAGGGGCCTAAGCTGACCCTAAGCTGGGGCCCTGACTAATCCCTCAACCTGGAGGTACTGTTAAAGGTACAGAGGTCCAGGCCGCCAGCGTAACCCCTACCTCCTGAGGATCCCTGCACCTAAGTAATCTAGTCCTGAGAAGGACCCCGATCACAACAAAAGAGGACAAGTAATAATATGCCCACACACAGTACTTAGACGAACGAGACAGTACAAGGGAAAAACCAAAACCACCTTGCATACAAAGACTACACTACTACAACAGAGGGAACACCAACGGGAAAGGAGATAAATGATAAAGCGAGGAAGGGAAAATAAACTCCAAATACACTTATCTCAGAAACTCCAAATACCACGATCCGCTCTGTAAGTCTGTATGAAAAGCTTTCACCGACACTTCCCAAACAGACCAGCAGGCATTTGAAGGAGACTCACTACAGCAGCATTGATTGCAGCTGGGCGAGGCTGGACCTCGTCTAGCACAGAGAGAAAGAGAATTAACTCCCTCACTGCCGAAAACACAAAGCACCAAAAAGTCAGCTGCGAGAAGTCAGGCTGTGTAATCGTGACGATCTTCGTGGCGACACACCCGTGACAGTCTGCCACAAATTTTTGGAAATGTGAAGAATCCTGATTGGGTCTCCATTTACTGGTTTGGCTGTAGTGGAAGAGGCTCTGGTCTCCATTTTACTACTTCTATTCTGGTGACATTGATGCCACTTTGGTGGTGTTAGGCCATAATTTAGGGAAATGTGAACACTCCTGATTGGGTCTCCATCTACTGGGTTGGCTGTAGTGGAAGAGGTGTTGTTCCTAATTCTACTATTTGTACTGTACTGAAATTGATGCCACTTCGCTGGTGTCTGACATAAATTTTTGGTAATGTGGAGAATCCTGATTGGGACTCCATCTACTGGGTTGGCTGTAGTGGAAGAGGTTCTGGTCCATTATACTACTTCTATGCTGGTGAAATTGATGCCATTTTAATTGTGTTAGGCTGTAATTTAGGGAAATGTGAACTCTCCTGATTGTGTCTGCATCTTCTGGATTGGCTGTAGTGGAAGAGTTGTTGGTCTTCATTATACTAGTTCTACTCTAGTGAAATTAATTCTTTGGTGCAGATATTGTTGTCACAGGGGTACACATGATATAATCAAAATTGGTTTACTACTTTAATTACTAACGTGGTATATAAAGCAGGCTACATTTCATCTTTTAATTCTTTTGTGCTGATATTGTTCTCCATACAGGGGTACACATTAGTGATGAGCAAGCACTAAATGTGCTCAACTTAGTGGTTCAGCGGTTTCTCAAAACCTACCCAGATCTGTCAGAGCTGCTTATGAAAGTATGCCGTATGTATGCCCATTTCAGAAAGTCAGCTACAGCTTCCGCCACCCTGCCAGTGCTTCAGCAGCATTTGCAGCTTCCAGCTCACCGACTTGTGTGCAATGTGACCACACGTTGGAAATCAGCATTGCAGATGTTGAGGATTAAGGATTTGTGAGCAGCAGAGGGCAGTTGTTGAGTACAAGCTTCAACACACGCGTTGAAATTCAGGTCAGCATCCGCACATAACAGCTGATGAGTGGGCATGGATGTCTGACATCTGTGCCATCCTCCAAAACTTTGAGGACTCCACCAAGATGGTGAGCGGCGATGACGCCATAATTAGCATCACTATCCCACTTCTCTGTGTACTGAAACGCTCGCTGATCACAATTAAAGAGGAGGCATTGCAGGCGAAGCAAGGAACTATAAAGGGTGATGCTACACAGCCCAGCCTTATCTCATCTCAACACGGATTGGGTTATAATGAGGAGGAGGAGAACATGGACAGTTGTCCTCTTGGTGAGGACAGGGAAGTCTTGACTGTCTTGGAAGTCTTGATACTCCTCTTTCAGTCTGTGGGAAAGCTGTATGAGTT
This sequence comes from Phyllobates terribilis, assembly GCF_046119375.1. Taxonomy (NCBI): domain Eukaryota; kingdom Metazoa; phylum Chordata; class Amphibia; order Anura; family Dendrobatidae; genus Phyllobates; species Phyllobates terribilis. The sequence goes on along the minus strand of NW_027362761.1, from coordinate 209,821,817 downwards.
TTGCTTAATGATGAGCTTCAGTAGCCTAGACTGTAGCCCAATAACATTGGGCACACAAGAGGATTTGATTCTGAGGGTCCACCTTTCTCCTCCGCTCAAGAGTCCCGTAGTAGCTGCAAGGTTTGCGCTATGAACTCTCCGGAAGGAGAAGCCAGGACCCACCAGAGGATTCTTCGATTCTCTGGTGGGCCCGTCCCACCCTGCCGAGAAGCATCCCTGGCTAAGAAAAGTCTGTGTGAAGGTTCCCGGATACTGTATGGCTGCTTTTTTACTGAGGAAGAAAGCAGAGAACGCAGGGGAAGCCCCATCAAACACGGAGAGAACATACAAACTACTTGCAGATATTGTCCTTGGTAGGATTTGAACCCAGGACCCCAGCGCTGCAAGGCTGCAGTGCTTACCACTGAGCCACCATTCTGCTCTCTCTATTCTCCCTCTGATATCTAACATGGTGGAGAAACTTGCACTTACTGCCACTCAGTGTCTTTAGCTCCTTTGTGAGAAACTAATGTTTGGGCAGCCACTCAGTCTACCAAATACAATTCCTGAGAAGGAAATTGTGGATGGCTTCGCTTCTGGTACTGGTTGCACTACTAATGCTATGGCGTGCCATAATTCACTGGAAATATTCCAGGCTGGTTGGAGACAAGCTCACTCCCACAGAAAAGTACCGGCAACAAGTTAAGGAGATGGTGGCCTCTATCATCATAAAGGAGTTAGCTCGTTGTCTGGGAGATCGACCACCGCTGCTGTCTACCTTGTGAACATTGTGTTGAAGCTTGCAAGGTGTCATGGGTTTACTGTGACAGAGGGAAGCCAGAAGACCCCAGCGTATGATTCCTCCCACTCCTGCACTCATTAGAAGCCTTTCGCCTTCATATTAATCGGTGCAGGTTTCTCTTAGCAGTGCAGGGGTTAATCTGCTCAGTTGTGAGCTCCTGGAAGCTTACCTTCATTTAAGCTCTCAGCAGATTTGTCCCGTGCATTTCCCCTACTGTGTAACTCTGTACCCCAACACATCAGACTGTCACCTGCCGTGGAAACCTTGAAAAGAAAACTGAAAACCCACTTCTTCTGACAAGCGTACAATCTGCAGTAACCCTCGCTCCAGAATACCGCTGCACGACCAGCTGTACCCTAACCTACTGTATCCTCACCCATCCCATGGAAATTGTTTGTGCGCCCTCATGGACAGGGTCCTCTATCCACTTGTACTAGTTGGTGACCCCTTTTCACATGTAAAGCGCCACGGAATGAATGTCGCTGTAATAATAATAATAATTAGAGTACTTGTACTCTGGGTCAATTGATGGCACTTTCCTGGTGTTTACCCCTAATTTGATGTGTTTTGACACTTTTGGACCCGTTTGAAGGTGTTGTGTATGCGTTTGTTTTTGCCCCCCATTGAATCCAATGGCGTTCGGTAATGTTCGGCGAATATTCAATGAATAAATCGGCGAATATATCAAATTCGACGATCGTAATCCAATCTGAATATTGAAACATTCGCTCATCTCTAACTAGGACACGATTTTCATGTAAAGTGCCAGGGCATTATGGCATTATGGAGCAGCAGCTCATCCACGGCTACCACCCTCGGTCACTTTACACTCTCAGATTTTTATATTTGCTTGATAGGAGATGCTCCGAAGATAAAAGCAGAACAATGATCTGATCTGATCTGATGGAAATCAGTTCATTCTTTTGCATACAAGAAAAATCACTGAAGTCGGAATGAACCCTGAGGAGAAGGCAGGAACATAGAAGAGTGGATCTAGTTTAAAACAACCGTACCTGGGAGAAATGCATTTTCTCTTGTTGTACATCTACTCATTTTCCAACCGAATTGGAAAATTTGACATAAACACTGCCTCCACTTACACCTTGCATCATCCAGGGATGAGTTTTGATTACTTTTGGACAGATTCTTAGGCTATGTACCCACAATGAGTTTTTGGTGAGTTTTTGATGTTGCAGATTTTCTGCACCCATTAAGTTACATAGGTTACTTGCATTTTTTTCGAAAATACGCAGCGTAAAAAAAATCACCAAAAACTTATTGTCGGAACATAACCTTACTATTGAAACAGATTAAACCTATGATAAAAAACTACATAACAAAAATCTATTCCATACAGGTGATTTCTACGTCATGTACATGGGATTCATATACACCCCCATCTAGTCATAAACTTTAGGCCATGTAAACAGTGATGCTAAATATGTCAGCCAGGTTAATACATGTAAATAGGTGTGACGTTTTGGAGCGTGATTTGTTGTTACCTGTCACATAGTTATGAGAATTATTCGTTGTTCGTAACATACTTTTCAAGAGGTGGCGCTGTTGTTGTTTTGGTGAAGCCATTGCTATTAAGGGGTTATGACAGTGTTTCCCAAACCCCATCCTCACGGCCCCCCACAGGTCATGTTTTCAGGATCTCCTTAGTATTACACAGATGATTGAAGTATTATCAAGGCATCAGGAATTCTCTCACCTGTGCAATACTAAGGAGATCCTGAAAACATGACCTGTGGGGGGCCGTGAGGATGGGGTTTGGGAAACATTGGGTTATGACAAGGGATTTCTGCAGTTGTTTTTTTGGGCAAAAGTAGTTGTCAGTATTATAGAGGTGCTATGGCTATCACTTGTATGGCATTGTGTGCCTACTGGGGGGGTGCAAGGTACTATTTTTCATTTATGGGTGCACGGAGGAGGTTTGCTCTTCCCCTGCAGGTTGTATGTTGCAGTTTATTACTTTAAACATTATGCCAGTTAAAAAATATTTCCATTTTGTATGAAAGTAAATGGCACTTTGTAACTCCAGTTTTGAGATCGTATATAGTTATATAAAGGTTTATTCTTAGCACTGTGCAGCACGAATCCCCTCCTTAACCCCTTCGCTCCTGGGCAATTTTCAGTTTTTTCGCTCTCGTTTTTTGCTCTCCTTTTTCCTCGAACAATAACTCTTTTATTTTTCTGTCCACATAGACATATGAAGGCTTGTTTTTAGTGGGACAAGTTGTACTTTTGAAAGACACCATTCATTTTATCATTTCATGCAACGGAAAGCCAATAAAAAATTTCAAGTGTGTTGAAATTTCAAAAATAGTGCAAGTTCACAATTTTTGGGGGAGTTTTTTATTTACCATGTTCACTATATTGTAAAACTGACCTGGCCATATGATTATCCATGTCAGTATGAGTACACAGATACTAAACATATAGAACACACAAATATGAAAAAATAGAGTATATTAACCTCAAGTTAAATGAAAAAATGTAGAGGCCTATCAGGCTGAAAATAAATTGTTTATTATGAAGATCAAAATTTATAGATAGGCGACAAATACATAGTAATCATAAAAAATAGTAGCAAGTCAATTGATGAAGAACAAAAAATGTGACAACACAATAGGCACATAAATGTTGTAAGTACATGGGAAGCAGACAAAAAGGTTTTTTTTTACAGATAAATGCCATAGATGGCTGACAACAGGTAGGAAAGGCAGATCTGCTTATGTGATCTCAAATAGTACAGACAATGATACTCCATAATGGCCACTAGATGGCACCCGAATGCAAATGAAACCAAATGCATATAAAGTATAGGGTCCAGTGACACAATATAGTAGAATATAAATAATGTGTAAGGTCAAGTGACAACAAAAGCAACAACATTATGTAAAAAGTCCAAGTCCAAGTGTCCGTGGTTAGGTGGACTTTCCCAGTAACTGCGTTGTTGAGGGAATGGCTAATGTTGTGGGACACATGCTTGTGTAATGCGGGGATGACACACCGGGAGAAATAGTGGCGGCTGGGGACCGAGTACCAAGGGAAATGCTTGAATTTGGAGCACACTTATATGTGATATGTGTGACGGAAAACCACAGTTTTAAATAGCTGGCCTGTAGGTTACTATTTTTCACAGCGACCTGGTGTCAATAACTTCACTGACACACTGCAACAAAATTTAAATGGAGGCCAATATTTTCCACGGAAAGTATTCAAACCCCTTTAAATTTTTCACTCTTTGTTTCATTGCAGCCATTTGGTAAATTCTAAAATGTTCATTTTTTTCTCATTAAAGTACACTCTGCACCCCATCTTGACTGAAAAAAAAACAGAAATGTATAAATTTTTGCAAATTTATTAAAAAAAAAGACTGAAATATCACATGGTCATAAGTATTCAGACCCTATGCTCAGTATTGAGTAGAAGCTCCCTTTTGAGCTAATACAGCCATCTTGGGAATGATGCAACAAGTTTTCACACCTGGATTTGGGGATCCTCTGCCATTCTTCCTTGCAGATCCTCTCCAGTTCCATCAGGTTGGATGGTGAATGTTGGTGGCCAGCCATTTTCAGGTCTCTCCAGAGATGCTCAATTGGGTTTAGGTCAGGGCTCTGGCTGGGCCAGTCAAGAATGGTCACAGAGTTGTTCTGAAGCCACTCCTTTGTTATTTTAGCTGTGTGCTTAGGGTCATTGCCTTGTTGGAAGGTGAACCTTCGGCCAAGTCTGAGGTTCAGAGGACTCTGGAAGAGGTTTTCATCCAGGATATCTCTGTACTTGGCCGCATTCATGTTTCCTTCAATTGCAACCAGTCGTCCTGTCCCTGAAGCTGAAAAACAAACACATAGCATGATGCTGCCACCACCATGTTTCACTGCTGGGATTGTATTGGGCAGGTGATGAGCAGTGCCTGGTTTTCTCCACACATACTGCTTAGAATTATCACCAAAAAGTTCTATCTTCGTCTCATCAGACCAGAGAATCTTATTTCTCATAGTCTAGGAGTCCTTCATGTGTTTTTTTGAGCAAACTCTATGCAGGTTTTCATATATCTTGCACTGAGGAAAGGCTTCCGTCGGGCCACTCTGCCATAAAGGCCCGACAGTTGGAGGGCTGCAGTGATAGTTGACCTTGTGGAACTTTCTCCCATCTCCCTATTGCATCTCTGGAGCTCAGCCACAGTGATCTTGTGGTTCTTCTTTACTTCTCTCAACAAGACTCTTTTCCCACGATTGCTCAGTTTGGCTGGACGGTCAGGTCTAGGAAGACTTCTGGTGGTCCCAAACTTCTTCCATTTAAGGATTATGGAGGCCACTGTGCTTTTAGGAACCTTGAGTAATGCAGAAATTCTTTTGTAACCTTGGCCAGATCTGTGCCTTGCCACAATTCTGTCTCTGAGCTGCTTGGGCAGTTCCTTTGAGCTCATGATTCTCATTTGGTCTGACATGCACTGTGAGCTGTGAGGTCTTATGTAGACAGGTGTGTGCCTATCCATATCAAGTCTTATCAGTTTAATTAAACACAGCTGGACTCCAATGAAGGAGTAGAACCATCTCAAGGAGGATCACAAGGAAATGGACAGCATGTGACTTAAATATGAGTGTCTGAGCAAAGGGTCTGAATACTTATGACCATGTGATATTTCAGTTTTTCTTTGTCAATAAATTTGCAAAAATGTCTACATTTCTGTTTTTTTCAGTCAAGATGGGGTGAGGAGTGTACTTTAATGAGAAAAAAATAAACTTTTTTAGAATTTACCAAATGGCTGTAATGAAACAGAGTGAAAAATTTAAAGGGGTCTGAATACTTTCCGTACCCACTGTATGTTGTGGAATACCTATACTAACTATAAACAAGCAAATCTCTCCCTGATGCAGCAGCACCTCTCCCTACTCTGCCTGATTCCGTGGTAGACTGTGACGAGCATGGCGGCGCCCGGTCTTATATACACCTGATGATGCTGTGCGGCCAGCCAATCACTGTAATGCCACAACCAAGATGACTACGGCATTACAGTGTGTGGCAGGCACTCCCTGCATGTTCATTGGCTCTCTAAAGAGCGCCAAATATGCAGGGAGGGGACCCGAGCTCCCGGCCGAGCAACCCGGAAATAATTGCCGAGCGCCGAGCATCTCGAGCAGTGAGATGCTTGGGCGAGTACCGAGCAGTGGCGAGCACGTTCGCTCATCACTATTAACTATGTTTTACGTTAAAAACAATACATTTTTAATTATTAAACAGACAATAAATCAGGTATGATGTGCTTTAACTTGGTTATACAAGAATAATAAAAAAAAATTATATTGGTCTGAAACCGTGACCACTGAACTTTCTAATATCACTTAGCTTTCAGATACAATAAATGCCTTAAGCAATATTAAAAGAAAAAATGTCCAAATGTCATACATTCAAATATGTGACCATTTAACACCGATATAAACCTCCTGGGTGAGTGTTATGGATTTGACCTTGGTTCCAAATTTCGGTAATTACAAGACATCTCTGGTGCCTCTATATCAATATGGTATTTGTCCAGTTAAAGGGCATGTCCCATTTCTGAAAATCCTGGTCCCCAGGCACAGTTTGATATAAAATAAAAATAAAACGCATTTTGTGCTCTTTCCCCGGGTCTACCTGTGCTCCGCATGGCGCTGACATCATGTCGACAGCACGGAAGCCAATTAGTGTGCTCACTGCTCTGAATTGGGTGTTCCATCTACACGTGTAGAGCCACTGAACTCAGTGATTGGCTGCCAATGTGACGTCAGAACTGCAGCCAATATCAGAAACTGGGAACAGCAGCGGACGCTCACTGGTTGAGCTGGGGACAATGAGTAAAGTGAAGTTTGTATTTTTACAGCAAACTGCCCCAAGGATCTGGAATTTTCTGAAAGGGGACAAAGTCTTTTAGGAGGGGCATTCAGGGAACCCAATTGCAACAAGTGGTTACCATGCCAGCTCTTAAAAATCCTTTTTATTTTCACAAAGTGAGGGATTTTTAATGCTTTAATTTACTGCAGTTACATGCAGTTTGAAAACTGTCCTGTGTACACGGGAGATGTGCTGCCCATAACCAATCCAATTAGCCAGCAAACAAGCATTTTGCTTATTTGTTGGCTTTGTGGTCCCATGTTTATTCAGCCAAAGATCGGTATATGTGAAAAGGCCTTAAAGTGGTTGTCTCAACATGATAAATGGTTAAAATTGGAAAGTGCTTGTAAAAACACTTCATATTAAAAATCCTCTCAATTCTCCATAACAAAGGAATTTTAAATGTTATAGTTTACTGCTTCTTGCCTAGGTTACCTGCCACCTCTGCAGTCTATCAGAGGTAGCCAGTCTCCCAGGCAAGGTTCTGTTATAGAGCAAGAGAACTGGAGCACTGGAGAAGTAGTGCTGGAGCAGTAGTGACTTCAGTAGGTAAGTACTACTTATTTTGTTATTTTAAAGCATCACCTGTGTGTTGTCTAATTTGGTTGGCCACAACAGACAACCCCTTTAATTAGCCTTTTAATGCATTAGAATCACAGCAATGACAAGTCTATAAGCAGCACGTGTATGATTTGTATACTTGTCTGTGGCACATGCACAATGCGTTACTAATCTTACTAGAAATGCAAGTTACACAGAACAGATATGATGTCATTGATCTGGAAGCTCCAGTTAGGGCGTGTAGTTAACTTCTGTGCAATTAAAATAAAGAGAATATATCAATGGTGACATTACTTACATTGTTTAAATGTTCCTTTTTTATTGTTCAAGAACTTAAAATTATTATATCCATCACCCCCTTCGTCAAATGACTATAAATGGACATGAAGAGCTCCTTAGATTAGACCGTTCTACATATGGCCTCTAATCTAGTATATTTGTGAATGCTTCAACCAAAATGTCAGTTGGGTAGTGATGAAACCAGTGTGCCATATGTGGCTAACCATCCTTATGTTTCAGTATTTGCTGACTTTGATAAGGCTATGTTCAAACTAGAGATGAACACAGTTCAAAGAGGGCCCCTGTTCAAGAATAAAATATGGGGCTTCTGCAGTCCAACAGCTCATCACAATGCTCCCAGTTATGCTCCTCTGATAAAAGTGGCTTGCTTCTTTGGAGGTAGAAGTGGGGCCATTTACCTCTTGGGCTTTTTTGCGAATGCACAGGTTGCACCAATGGTAAGTTCACCCCTGGATCACACCATGTTCTCCTCCCCGTTCAGCACTTAGTTAGGATTTCCTTCCACCTTCACAATGTCCAAAATATGTTATTTACGCGTTCACCCACGTACCCACATTCACTTGAATGAGGCAGAGTCTAAAATCTAAAACTTTATGTAACATACCTGGCGGCGTCCTTGCATATTGGTCCATCTCCCACTGTGCAAGAGCGCGCACTTGATTTCCAGTCCAGACTATCACTTTGGCTTCTTTCCATATGGTCTGCTTTGCTCTCCTCTGTCTGCTTAGGGCGACGCCCGCTGAACTTCCTGTTTCTTGTAGCTGCTGCAGACACACCCCTAATGCGTCCTCAGCCTATTGCTGTCTGTCACCTGGTATTTAACCCAGCTCCTCCCTGGAATCCATGCCTGAGCATCTTGTTCTGTCAGTTGGCGTCTTGTCACTGATGTGCCAAGTCCTGTCTTTGTTTCCTGCCATGCAGTATCAGTTCCCATGTCTGAACTGAGTCCTGTCTGTGTACTCTAGCCAGCTGCCTTTCCTGGAGGCTGTATTTCCAGGCCTGTGTGAACACGCTCTTTGCCTGTTCCTTCTGCCCTCTAGGGGCCGTATACCTAAATCTGTTGTCTGTGTCTTTTCCCAGTGTCTGTTCCTGCCCTATCTATCTTCCAACCTGTTTCCCGTTTCTCTCTACGCCCATATCTTCCCTTTTTCTGCAGAGTCTGAACTCGCACCTAACTCCTGCTCGTTGTCACTGTACTTCCGTTTGTGAGTTTGTGGTCCACTCGCTACTTCACTGCAAGTACCCTGTGGGTATCTGGTTCTGCCTTTCCCTTCCTGTCTGTTCTGTGTGAACAGAGCCCTGTCCCCTCTGCTCTGCCTTGCTCGCCACTCCGGCGGTTCTTGCCTGCTCTGCCTTTGCTCACCGCTCCAGACGGTCTCGCTCTGCTCTGCCTTTGCTCACCGCTCCAGGCGGTATCGCTCTGCTCTGACCCTTTGCTCACTGCTCCGGCAGTCTCGCTCTGCTCTGACCCTTTGCTCACTGCTCCGGCAGTCTCGCTGTGCTCTGACCCTTTGCTCGCTGCTCCGGCAGTCTCGCTCTGCTGACCCTTTGCTCGCTGCTCCGGCAGTCTCACTCTGCTCTGACCCTTTGCTCGCTGCTCCGGCAGTCTCGCTCTGCTCTGACCCTTTGCTCGCTGCTCCGGCAGTCTCGCTCTGCTCTCACCCTTTGCTCGCTGCTCCGGCAGTCTCGCTCTGCTGACCCTTTGCTCGCTGCTCCGGCAGTCTCGCTCTGCTCTGACTCTTTGCTCGCTGCTCCGGCAGTCTCGCTCTGCTCTGACCCTTTGCTCGCTGCTCCGGCAGTCTCGCTCTGCTCAGACCCTTTGCTCGCTGCTTCGACAGTCTCGCTCTGCCCCGACCCATTGCTCGCTGCTCCGGCAGTCTTGCTCTGCTCTGACCTTTTGCTCGCTGCTCCGGCAGTCTCGCTCTGCTCCGACCCTTTGCTCGCTTCTCCGGCAGTCTCACTCTGCTCTGACCCTTTGCTCGCTGCTCCGGCAGTCTCGCTCTGCACTGACCCTTTGCTCGCTGCTCCGGCAGTCTCGCTCTGCTCTGACCCTTTGCTCGCTGCTCCAGGCGGCCTCGTCCTGCTCTACTCTCGCTCACCGCTCCGGGCGGCCTCACTCTGCTGTGTTTGTCCACAGCATCTGCGGTTCTGTTCCTGAGTCCCAGTCTGTATTGGGTCCTATCCACCAGGTGCTCCAACCTGTCGTACCTGCCAGTACCTCCCTGCCTGCATACCAGTCGTGCTTGCCAGCATCCACCCGTCTGCATACCTGCCGTGTCTGCCTGTACCCACCAGTCTGTGTGCCAGCCTAACCTGCCTGTTCCTGTATTCCCCGGTGTGGGTCAACAGCCGTGTCCGGGGTCTGACCTGGAGTAGCACCTGGTCCCTCTGCTCGGTCCATCCTTGGTGCACTGGCGTCATATGCCGTCGTGCGACCTTGGTCGGATCGGGTGGATACTTAGTTGCGCCCCTCCAGGCATTCACTCTCCGGTACGGTCCAGTGGAATCACTACATATACACGCACACGCCAGTCAGTCCGGGCGTGTGCATTACAGCATGCTCAGGCCATGGTTCCCGTTGAGCCCCACGGCCTTCGCTCTCTGAGATGTTTTCCAGCGAATACGTGCATCTAGAAGAAATTTTTTTTTTTTTTGCTACTAGCTGAGTTCCAGGCGAATTACGCACCCGTCCAGATGGATCTATCTGCACTCGTTCCTGCAGATCCGCCACGTTACTATGGGGATCCAAGACTGAGTCGTGCATTTGTGGAGCAATGCTTGCTACACTTCAAGTTCTACCCTCTTTATTTTCCCACCGATCGGGTTAAGGTGGGATTCATGATGTCTTACCTAGCGGGTGATGCCTTGAAATGGATCACTCCCCTATGGGACGCACAGGATCCTATCGTCCTGGACCTGCAGGCCTTCCTGGTGGCCTTTCTAATGGTCTTCGATGACCCTAACCCGGAAGGCCCTGCTGAAGCTTCACTTCCCAATATCCCGGAGCAGCCCCGATGGGTAATGTGTGTGGGTAGCGCACTAGTCCTCCTGCCCGAAGAGACTACTGCCCACCCAGAATCCACACAGGATGACTACACTCTCTGGAATACTTCTCCCAACCTCAAGAGGCAGTCCAGACGTGCTAGGCGTAGAGGCAAGCCGTCACGCCAGGGTCTGTCCTCCCAAAGACCTCCTGACCCCAACCTTGAAATCCCTGCTGAAGCTTCACTTCCCAGTATCCCGGAGCAGCCCCGACGGGTAATGTGCGTCGGTAGCGCACCAGTTCTCCTGCCCGAAGAGACTGCTGCCCACCCAGAATCCACACAGGAGGACTTCCTGCACCCGGTATCTGATACTTCACCCACTTTAACCGGTGAGCCTGTCCAAGGGTACTCCGAAGCAGTGATTACCTCCGAGTCCATGCACCTCTATAACCTGGACCCCCTGTTGCCTCCTGAATCCTCCGGGATACCACTTGATGACAAATGGAGAGAGACTTCCCTACACCCGGTACCTGATACCTCGCTCGCTTCGTCCAGTCAGTCTGACCTAGTGTAGTCCGAAGCAGAGGTTACCCCCGAGTCGCTACACCCCTCTGACCAGGCGGAGGACCTCCAGTTGTCTCCTGAACCCTTTGGGGTGCTACCTGGTAGCGAATGGACAGAGACTTTCCTATACTCTGCACCTGATACCTCGCCCGCTTCGTCCAGTGAGTCCGACCTAGTGTACTCCGAAGCAGAAGTTACCCCCAAGTCTCTACACCCCTCTGACCATGCGGAGGACCTCCAGTTGTCTCCTGAACCCTTCGGGGTGCTACCTGGTAGCGAATGGACAGAGACTTTCTTATACTCTGTACCTGATACCTCGCCCGCTTCGTCCAGTGAGTCCGACCTAGTGTACTCCGAAGCAGAGGTTACCCCCGTGTCTCTACACCCCTCCGACCAGGCGGAGGACCTCCAGTTGTATCCAGAACCCTTCGGGGTGCTACCTGGTAGTGAATGGACAGAGACTTTCCTATACTCGGTACCTGATACCTCGCCCACTTCGTCCAGTGAGTCCGACCTAGTGTACTCCAAAGCAGAGGTTACCCACGAGTCTCTGCACTCCTCCGACCCAGCGGAGGACCTCCAGTTGTTTCCTGAATCCTCCGGGGTACCACCAGATAACAAAGGGACAGTGACATTTCTACACCTTGTACCTGATACCTCGCCCATTTCATCCTGTGAGCCTGACAAGATGTACCCCGAAGCAGAGGTTACCACCAAGTCTCTGCCCCCCTCCAACCCGGCGGAGGACTTCCAGTTGTCTCCTGTACCCTCTGGGGTGCCACCTGAAAATATGTGGAGAGAGACTTCCTTGTATGCTGTTCCTGGTACTCCACCCGTTTTGTCTGTTGCTGAGGATGGCTGGATAGGAGGTAGCATCATAGCTACCCAGATGAGACCATTTTTTTCTGTGGACAGCAGAAGTAACCTCCTTGAAGTGAAGGATTGGCCCTCGAATTCCCTGCGGAAGATTCTGGCAGGCCTGAAGAAGAGGGGGCGTAAGGGGAGGGTACTGTAACATACCTGGCGGCGTCCTTGCATATTGGTCCATCTCCCACTGTGCAAGAGTGCGCACTTGATTTCCAGTCCAGACTATCACTTTGGCTTCTTTCCATATGGTCTGCTTTGCTCTCCTCTGTCTGCTGAGGGAGACGCCCGCTGAACTTCCTGTTTCTTGTAGCTGCTGCAGACACACCCCTAATGCGTCCTCAGCCTATTGCTGTCTGTCACCTGGTATTTAACCCAGCTCCTCCCTGGAATCCATGCCTGAGCATCTTGTTCTGTCAGTTGGCGTCTTGTCACTGATGTGCCAGGTCCTGTCTTTGTTTCCTGCCTTGCGGTATCAGTTCCCGTGTCTGAACTGAGTCCTGTCTGTGTACTCTAGCCAGCTGCCTTTCCTGGAGGCTGTATTTCCAGGCCCGTGTGAACACGCTCTTTGCCTGTTCCTTCTGCCCTTTAGGGGCCGTATACCTAGATCTGTTGTCTGTGTCTTTTCCCAGTGTCTGTTCCTGCCCTATCTATCTTCCAGCCTGTTTCCCGTTTCTCTCTACGCCCATATCTTCCCTTTTTCTGCAGAGTCTGAACTCGTACCTAACTCCTGCTCGTTGTCACTGTACTTCCGATTGTGAGTTTGTGGTCCACTCGCTACTTCACTGCAAGTACCCTGTAGGTATCTGGTTCTGCCTTTCCCTTCCTGTCTGTTCCGTGTGAACAGAGCCCTGTCCCCTCTGCTCTGCCTTGCTCGCTGCTCCGGCGGTTCTTGCCTGCTCTGCCTTGCTCACCGCTCCGGCGGTTCTTGCCTGCTCTGCCTTTGCTCACCGCTCCAGACGGTCTCACTCTGCTCTGCCTTTGCTCACCGCTCCAGGCGGTCTCGCTCTGCTCTGACCCTTTGCTCACTGCTCCGGCAGTCTCGCTCTGCTCTGACCCTTTGCTCACTGCTCCGGCAGTCTCGCTCTGCTCTGACTCTTTGCTCACTGCTCCAGCAGTCTCGCTCTGCTCTGACCCTTTGCTCGCTGCTCCGGCAGTCTTGCTCTGCTCTGACCTTTTGCTCGCTGCTCCGGCAGTCTCGCTCTGCTATGACCTTTTGCTCGCTGTTCCGGCAGTCTCGCTCTGCTCTGACCTTTTGCTCGCTGCTCCAGCAGTCTCGCTCTGCTCCGACCTTTTGCTCGCTGCTCCGGCAGTCTTACTCTTCTCTGACCCTTTGCTCGCTGCTCCGGCAGTCTCCCTCTGCTCTGAACCTTTGCTCGCTGCTCCGGCAGTCTCGCTCTGCTCTGACCCTTTGCTCGCTGCTCCGGCAGTCTCGCTCTGCTCTGACCCTTTGCTCGCTGCTCCGGCAGTCTCGCTCTGCTCTGACCCTTTGCTCGCTGCTCCAGGCGGCCTCGTCCTGCTCTACTCTCGTTCACCGCTGCAGGCGGTCTCGTCTTGCTCTGCTCTTGCTCGCCGCTCCGGGTGACCTCACTCTGCTGTGTTTGTCCACCGCATCTGCGGTTCTGTTCCTGAGTCCCAGTCTGTACTGGGTCCTATCCACTGTCGTACCTGCCAGTACCTCCCTGCCTGCATACCAGTCGTGCTTGCCAGCATCCACCCGTCTGCATACCTGCCGTGTCTGCCTGTACCCACCAGTCTGTGTGCCAGCCTAACGTGCCTGTTCCTGTATTCCCCGGTGTGGGTCAACAGCCGTGTCCGGGGTCTGACCTGGAGTAGCACCTGGTCCCTCTGCTCGGTCCATCCTTGGTGCACTGGCGTCATATGCCGTCGTGCGACCTTGGTCGGATCGGGTGGATACTTAGTTGCGCCCCTCCAGGAATTCACTCTCCAGTACGGTCCAGTGGAATCACTACATATACACGCACACGCCAGTCAGTCCGGGCGTGTGCATTACAGCATGCTCAGGCCATGGTTCCCGTTGAGCCCCACGGCCTTCGCTCTCTGAGATGTTTTCCAGCGAATACGTGCATCTAGAAGAAATTTTTTTTTTTTTTGCTACTAGCTGAGTTCCAGGCGAATTACGCACCCGTCCAGATGGATCTATCTGCACTCGTTCCTGCAGATCCGCCACGTTACTATGGGGATCCAAGACTGAGTCGTGCATTTGTGGAGCAATGCTTGCTACACTTCAAGTTCTACCCTCTTTATTTTCCCACCGATCGGGTTAAGGTGGGATTCATGATGTCTTACCTAGCGGGTGATGCCTTGAAATGGATCACTCCCCTATGGGACGCACAGGATCCTATCGTCCTGGACCTGCAGGCCTTCCTGGTGGCCTTTCTAATGGTCTTCGATGACCCTAACCCGGAAGGCCCTGCTGAAGCTTCACTTCCCAATATCCCGGAGCAGCCCCAATGGGTAATGTGTGTGGGTAGCGCACTAGTCCTCCTGCCCGAAGAGACTACTGCCCACCCAGAATCCACACAGGATGACTACACTCTCTGGAATACTTCTCCCAACCTCAAGAGGCAGTCCAGACGTGCTAGGCGTAGAGGCAAGCCGTCACGCCAGGGTCTGTCCTCCCAAAGACCTCCTGACCCCAACCTTGAAATCCCTGCTGAAGCTTCACTTCCCAGTATCCCGGAGTAGCCCCGACGGGTAATGTGCGTGGGTAGCGCACCAGTTCTCCTGCCCGAAGAGACTGCTGCCCACCCAGAATCCACACAGGAGGACTTCCTGCACCCGGTATCTGATACTTCATCCACTTTAACCGGTGAGCCTGTCCAAGGGTACTCCGAAGCAGTGATTACCTCCGAGTCCATGCACCTCTACAACCTGGACCCCCTGTTGCCTCCTGAATCCTCCGGGATACCACTTGATGACAAATGGAGAGAGACTTCCCTACACCCGGTACCTGATACCTCTCTCGCTTCGTCCAGTCAGTCTGACCTAGTGTAGTCCAAAGCAGAGGTTACCCCCGAGTCGCTACACCCCTCTGACCAGGCGGAGGACCTCCAGTTGTCTCCTGAACCCTTTGGGGTGCTACCTGGTAGCGAATGGACAGAGACTTTCTTATACTCTGCACCTGATACCTCGCCCGCTTCGTCCAGTGAGTCCGACCTAGTGTACTCCGAAGCAGAAGTTACCCCCAAGTCTCTACACCCCTCTGACCAGGCGGAGGACCTCCAGTTGTCTCCTGAACCCTTCGGGGTGCTACCTGGTAGCGAATGGACAGAGACTTTCTTATACTCTGTACCTGATACCTCGCCCGCTTCGTCCAGTGAGTCCGACCTAGTGTACTCCGAAGCAGAGGTTACCCCCGTGTCTCTACACCCCTCTGACCAGGCGGAGGACCTGCAGTTGTATCCAGAACCCTTCGGGGTGCTACCTGGTAGTGAATGGACAGAGACTTTCCTATACTCGGTACCTGATACCTCGCCCGCTTCGTCCAGTGAGTCCGACCTAGTGTACTCCAAAGCAGAGGTTACCCACGAGTCTCTGCACTCCTCCGACCCAGCGGAGGACCTCCAGTTGTTTCCTGAATCCTCCGGGGTACCACCAGATAACAAAGGGACAGTGACATTTCTACACCTTGTACCTGATACCTCGCCCATTTCATCCTGTGAGCTTGACAAGATGTACCCCGAAGCAGAGGTTACCCCCAAGTCTCTGCCCCCCTCCAACCCGGCGGAGGACTTCCAGTTGTCTCCTGTACCCTCTGGGGTGCCACCTGAAAATATGTGGAGAGAGACTTCCTTGTATGCTGTTCCTGGTACTCCACCCGTTTCGTCTGTTGCTGAGGATGGCTGGATAGGAGGTAGCATCATAGCTACCCAGATGAGACCATTTTTTTCTGTGGACAGCAGAAGTAACCTCCTTGAAGTGAAGGATTGGCCCTCGAATTCCCTGCGGAAGATTCTGGCAGGCCTGAAGAAGAGGGGGCGTAAGGGGAGGGTACTGTAACATACCTGGCGGCGTCCTTGCATATTGGTCCGTCTCCCACTGTGCAAGAGTGCGCACTTGATTTCCAGTCCAGACTATCACTTTGGCTTCTTTCCATATGGTCTGCTTTGCTCTCCTCTGTCTGCTGAGGGAGACGCCCGCTGAACTTCCTGTTTCTTGTAGCTGCTGCAGACACACCCCAAATGCGTCCTCAGCCTATTGCTGTCTGTCACCTGGTATTTAACCCAGCTCCTCCCTGGAATCCATGCCTGAGCATCTTGTTCTGTCAGTTGGCGTCTTGTCACTGATGTGCCAGGTCCTGTCTTTGTTTCCTGCCTTGCGGTATCAGTTCCCGTGTCTGAACTGAGTCCTGTCTGTGTACTCTAGCCAGCTGCCTTTCCTGGAGGCTGTATTTCCAGGCCCGTGTGAACACGCTCTTTGCCTGTTCCTTCTGCCCTTTAGGGGCCGTATACCTAGATCTGTTGTCTGTGTCTTTTCCCAGTGTCTGTTCCTGCCCTATCTATCTTCCAGCCTGTTTCCCGTTTCTCTCTACGCCCATATCTTCCCTTTTTCTGCAGAGTCTGAACTCGTACCTAACTCCTGCTCGTTGTCACTGTACTTCCGATTGTGAGTTTGTGGTCCACTCGCTACTTCAGTGCAAGTACCCTGTAGGTATCTGGTTCTGCCTTTCCCTTCCTGTCTGTTCCGTGTGAACAGAGCCCTGTCCTCTCTGCTCTGCCTTGCTCGCTGCTCCGGCGGTTCTTGCCTGCTCTGCCTTGCTCACCGCTCCGGCGGTTCTTGCCTGCTCTGCCTTTGCTCACCGCTCCAGACGGTCTCACTCTGCTCTGCCTTTGCTCACCGCTCCAGGCGGTCTCGCTCTGCTCTGACCCTTTGCTCACTGCTCCGGCAGTCTCGCTCTGCTCTGACCCTTTGCTCACTGCTCCGGCAGTCTCGCTCTGCTCTGACCTTTTGCTCGCTGCTCCGGCAGTCTCGCTCTGCTATGACCTTTTGCTCGCTGTTCCGGCAGTCTCGCTCTGCTCTGACCTTTTGCTCGCTGCTCCAGCAGTCTCGCTCTGCTCCGACCTTTTGCTCGCTGCTCCGGCAGTCTCGCTCTTCTCTGACCCTTTGCTCGCTGCTCCGGCAGTCTCCCTCTGCTCTGACCCTTTGCTCGCTGCTCCGGCAGTCTCGCTCTGCTCTGACCCTTTGCTCGCTGCTCCGGCAGTCTCGCTCTGCTCTGACCCTTTGCTCGCTGCTCCGGCAGTCTCCCTCTGCTCTGACCCTTTGCTCGCTGCTCCGGCAGTCTCGCTCTGCTCTGACCCTTTGCTCGCTGCTCCGGCAGTCTCGCTCTGCTCTGACCCTTTGCTCGCTGCTCCGGCAGTCTCGCTCTGCTCTGACCCTTTGCTCGCTGCTCCAGGCGGCCTCGTCCTGCTCTACTCTCGCTCACCGCTGCAGGCGGTCTCGTCTTGCTCTGCTCTTGCTCGCCGCTCCGGGCGACCTCACTCTGCTGTGTTTGTCCACCGCATCTGCGGTTCTGTTCCTGAGTCCCAGTCTGTACTGGGTCCTATCCACTGTCGTACCTGCCAGTACCTCCCTGCCTGCATACCAGTCGTGCTTGCCAGCATCCACCCGTCTGCATACCTGCCGTGTCTGCCTGGACCCACCAGTCTGTGTGCCAGCCTAACCTGCCTGTTCCTGTATTCCCCAGTGTGGGTCAACAGCTGTGTCCAGGGTCTGACCTGGAGTAGCACCTGGTCCCTCTGCTCGGTCCCTCCTTGGTGCACTGGCGTTGTATGCCGTCGTGCGAGCTTGGTCGGATCAGGTGGATACTTAGTTACGCCCCTCCAGGCATTCACTCTCCGGTACGGTCCAGTGGAATCACTACATATACACGCACGCGCCAGTCAGTCCGGGCGTGTGCATTACACTTTAGGTGCCAATTGACTTCCTTTCTGGTGGTGTTGATTAGTTTGTTATGGTAGAATTGCTGTGTCGGTTTAATAGTCTTTTAATACCATTTTTGGCAATTCAAAAGTGCTCCCTGATGCTGAGTGTGAAGGGGAGCATCAAATGAACTCTCCTCTACCTAAATCCACTCAGATATTCTACTGATTTTGGCTGCAGCTTCCCTACCTCTAATCTGGAGTATAGTACAAGTGCATTCAATTTCCAAGTACCCACTTGCATGTAGCGGAAGAATCACAGTATTCCATGCTAGGTATTATCAGCCACTTGTAGATGTAGCCTAATAGCATTATGGACACTGATGTGCAGCAAGGAGGACCTCAACAAGAGAGGAGAACTTTCTTATGTGTTCCTAAGGCCAGGTTCTAGAAAAGTGGGACTATTATTTTCTCACTCGTCTTCCATGTGCTGTTCATATACAATCCGTCTCTTACAGCAGCAGCCATTGATCATTAACAGGACCATTTAGAGTTTCCTCTGTTACAGAATTGCAATATATCCGTAAAAATCGGATGCTATACTGTGGCTCCATATGACATTTGATTTTGTTTATCATACCAATAGACTTGCATGGCTGAGTCTCTTCTGATTTTCGGATGCTGTGATTTTTTTCACACACATTTGGTCAGTGAAAAAAAAAAGTTCATCTGCACTGTCCAATTAAATAAAATTGGTTCCAGCACAATCCGTTTTTTTAACAGATAGGACTTCGACTTAAAATAAGATCATGTGCACGAGGCCCAACAGCGTGGAACACTGTTTTTTACCAAGCAGAAACACTTCAAGAATTGACATGTGGCTGTTTTTCTACATTTAAAAAAAAACAGGAAAAGAACAACACCATGTGCACTATTTGAGTGATTTCCCATAAAAAAACAATATGAAACTTATTCATTATTCACCCTTTCAATGTAGATTAAGGAGCTAAAAATTCTATGTGATCCTACCATTACTAAGCATTCCAATAGGGCTGTAATACACAGGTTTTTTGCAGGTCTTTCATGTCAATAGCACCTTTAGAAATATATTTACTTAGAAAATTGGTGACATGTTAATACTTTTTTATTTTATCCGCTATATGTGCACAGTAAGTCTTTGTTCCTCCGGTGGAGCCACCACGCCTAAGAAGAACGCCACAGGTCTTTTTCCTGAAGTGGCTTCACTGGTGCTTCGCCATCGTTTTTTTCAGCAGCTCTGCCACCAGCGTCTTATCTTTGCATTTTACACTAAAGTGGCGAGAATGAGTATGTTACATCTTTTAAACGTTTCATAGCTACTGTGCCCTGACGTGGTTAAAAGAAGTATCAAAAGACTGAACATATGCACAGCAATGTATTTTTGATATTACTGCGCACTTCATTTTTTGTGTCGGTTTTGCGGCACTATTTCAAGCAGAATCCGCCTGAAAAAGACGTCACGTGCACATATCCTCTAGAGAATACCTTATCAAGGACGCCAACCACAACATCTACCAAATAAACAACTCAACTTTTTCCCCTCTTTAGGTTCCGTGGTTGTCTCCATATCTTCCTCGTCTTACAAGATATCCACCCATAGCACATTTGCTGACAAAGAATTCTTGTTGCTGATATTGGTTGGTTCATTAATGCATCAATGATCCCTTTTTCTTGTTCTGAAAAATGTTGACACTTTATAAATAAAAATGTTATTATTATTAATAATAAAAACTTATACCCATTTAGTGTCTGTACAGGGTGGGCCATTTATATGGCTACACCTAAATAAAATGGGAATGGTCGGTGATATCAACTTCTTGTTTGTGGCACATTAGGGAGGGGGAAAACTTTTCCAGATTGGTGGTGACCATGGCGGCCATTTTGAAGTCAGACATTTTGGATCCAACTTTATTTTTTTCAATGGGAAGAGGGGTCATGTGACACATCAAATTTATTGAGAATTTCATAAGAAAACCAATAGTGTGCTTGGTTTTAACGTAACTTTATTCTTTCATGAGTTATTTACAAGTTTCTCTTTGTGTACAGCCATTGACATGTCGCAGAGGTTAACACGTGAGGAGCGGATAGAAATTGTGTTGCTGTCTGGTGAACGCAGTACCCGGGTCATTGCAGCAGATTTCAATGCAAGACACCCTACGAGACCACCCATTTCCCATGCTAGAGTTAGCAAACTGCTTGCCAAATTTTGTGAAACAGGTTCAGTGTTGGATTTGCCAAAATGTGGACGCAAGAAAACTGTCACTAATGAAGAAACATCAGTGGCTGTCCTACAGTAGCCTCATTCAGCAAGAGCCCACAGGGTAGCACTCACCGCATGTCACTGGAGAGCAGCATCAATCGAACATCCCTTTGGCGGTTATTAGCTACTCACAAATGGCACTCTTACAAAACCAGCTGCTGCAGCATCTCATCGAGGATGACCCAGATCGGCGCACTGAATTTGCAGAATGGGCAAAACAAAAATTGGAACAGGACCCTCAGTTTACACAGAACATTATGTTCAGTGATGAGGCAAACTTTTTTGTGAATGGTGATCTATCCACTGTGACACTAACCCACAGTGGATAGATCCCTCCAAAACTGTTGGAGCACAAAAATTGATGGTATGGTTGGTATATGGGGTACAAAGATAGTGGGGCCATTCTTCATAAATGGAAACCTCAATGCCACTGGATATCTGAAATTGCTACATGATGATGTGTTGCTCTCTTTATGCACTGAAGATGGCAAGTTCACTGAGTTTTTCCAACAAGACTGTGCACCACCACATTATGGGTGTCAGGTCCGAGCATTCCTACATGAACAGTTTCCTGGAAAGTGGATTGGTCGTCATGGGCCTGTTGAATGGCCAACAAGGTCTCCCGATCAGACCCCGTTAGACTTTTATCTTTGGGGTCATCTGAAGGCAACTGTCTATGCTGTGAACAACGGATACTGGAAGCCTGTGCTAGCATTTCTTCTGCGGTGTTGCTATCAGTGTGTCAAGAGTGGGAGAAGAAGGCTGCATTGACAATCCAACACAATGGGCAGCACTTTGAACACATTTTATAAGTGGTCATAAACTTGTAAAAAACTCATGAAAGAATAAAGTTATGTTAAAACTAGAGATGAGCGGTGTTCGACTAGAACTGTTCGCCAATCTCAAATTCGAGCTGTTTTGGGTGGTGTTCGAGTTGTTCGACGAACCCGAACGATTTGCAAAAAATTCGGCTGTTCGAGGTTATGTTCGATAACTGTTCGTGCACCAAAAGCGTGTCCTGCATGCCTGGCGCTATTTACAGCACCAATCATGCAGGGATTGTCTGCCACTCACTGTAATGCCACAGCCATCGTGGTTGTGGCATTACAGTGATTGCCCAAATCGATGGGAACAGTGCTCACAGTGAAACATGAAAAGCCGGCAATTCAGCAGCGGCATACACCGGTACCCGACAATTTAGAACCAAAAGAATAGAGCTTCACACATAGATTAGATAGATAGAAACATGTCAGTCACATACATATGAAGTACAGTGACAGTGTTGCTTACTGTACTTGTCATTTAGTGTAAAGGATTTATCAAAAAAAATAATAGTGTTTTCATGCACCGTCTTTTTAAAAAAGCCGGCTGGCAATTCAGCATCTGTACCCGACAATTTAGAATAGAAGGAATAGAGAATCACACATAGATTAGATAGATAGAAACATGTCAGTCACATATATATGAAGTACAGTGAAAGTGCTGCTTACTGTACTTGTCATTTAGTGTAAAGGTTTTATTAAAAAATATAATAGTGTTTTCGTGCACCGTCTCTTTAAAAAAGCCGGCAGGCAATTCAGCAGCGGTACCCGACAATTTATAACAGACAGAATAGAGCTTCACACATAGATTAGATAGATAGAAACATGTCAGTCACATATATATGAAGTACTGTGACAGTGTTGCTTACTGTACATGTCATTTACTGCAAAGGATTTATTAAAAAAAATAATAGTGTTTTCATGCACCGTCTCTTTAAAAAAGCCGGCCGGCAATTCAGTATCTGTACCCGACAATTTCTAACAGAAAGAATAGAGAATCACACATAGATTAGGTAGATAGAAACATGTCAGTCACATATATATGAAGTACTGTGACAGTGTTGCTTACTGTACTTGTCATTTACTGCAAAGGATTTATTAAAAAAAATAATAGTGTTTTCATGCACCGTCTCTTTAAAAAAGCCGGCCGGCAATTCAGCATCTGTACCCGACAATTTATAACAGACAGAATAGAGCTTCACACATAGATTAGATAGATAGAAACATGTCAGTCAAATATATAATAAGTACAGTGACAGTGTTGATTACTGTACTTGTCATTTAGTATTAAAATAAAGGATTTATTATTAAAAAAAAATTGGCGTGGGGTTCCCCGTAATTTTAGTCTCTAGCGGAGGTTAAGCAGACAGCTGGGGCAGATGTTTGAAGCCTGGGAAGGGGGTAATACCCACGGAGCTTCCCAGGCTACTAATATCAGCCCCCAGCTGAATACCTAGCCTTTACTAGCTATTAAAATGGAGGACCCCCCCCCCAAAAAATGACGTGGGGTCCCCCCTAATTTAATAGCTAGCAAAGGCTAGGCAGACAGCTGGGGGCTGATATTAATAGCCCAGGAAGGGAGCCATGAATATTGGCCCCCTCCCAGGCTAGAAACACCAGCCGTCAGCCGCTCCAGAAATGGCGCATCCATAGGATGCGCCAATTCTGGCACTTAGCCTCGCTCTTCCACGCTGCCCTGGTGCGGTGGCAGGGGGTAATAGGGTTGGGGTTGATGTCAGCTTATAATGCCAGCTGACATCAAGCCCAGGTTAGTAATGGAGAGGCGTCTATAAGACACCCCCATTACTAACCCCATAGTCAAAGTTAAAAGAAAACACAAACACCCAGAATAAAGACACATTCCTTTATTGTTCTAAATTAAACCATACTTACCGTCACGCCCATTCCAGCTGAAGCCAACGATCTCCTGCAATAAAAGAAAGATAATAAAGCAACCTCATCCTTACCTTTCGATGGTTCGCACGACAGCTTCAGCTCTGCTACATCGAGATAACAGGCTGGACCGCAGCAGAACGCTGCCATCCAGCCTGTCATCCCGCAGACACTGAGAAGCGCAGGCATGCTTGCGCTCTGCAGTGTCTGGCTGTAACGGCATAAAGATGAGACGAGTTCATGTCCAATGAACTCGGCGCACCTCATGCACGTCACTGACAGCGTGGGAAAATTCTCACGCTGAAGCGCTGAGTGCAGGAGAATTTTCCCACGCTGTCAGTGACGTGCATGAGGTGAGCTGAGATCATTGGACATGAATGAGCTCACCTCATGCACGTCACTGACAGCGTGGGAAAATACTCCTGCACTCAGCGCTTCAGCGTGAGAATTTTCCCACGCTGTCAGTGACGTGCATGAGGTGAGCTCATTCATGTCCAATGAACTCAGCTGACCTCATGTACGTCACTGACAGCGTGGGAGAATTTTCACGCTGAAGTGCTGAGTGCAGGAGAATTCTCCCACGCTGTCAGTGACGTGCATGAGGTGCGCCGAGTTCATTGGACATGAGCTTGTCTCATCTTTATGCCGTCACAGCGAGACACTGAGGAGCGCAAGCATGCCTGCGCTTCTGAGTGTCCGCGGGATGACAGGCTGGATGGCAGCGTTCTGCTGCGGTCCAGCCTGTCATCTCGATGTAGCAGAGCTGAAGCTGTCGTGGGAACCATGGAAAGGTAAGGATGAGGTTGCTTAATTATTTTACTTTTATTGCAGAAGACATTGGCTTCAGCTGGAATGGGCGTGACGGTAAGTATGGTTTAATTTAGAACAATAAAGAATTGTGTGTTTATTTCAATTAAAGGACTTTATTCTGGGTGTTGTGTTTTTTTAAATACTTTACTAGAAATTCATGGTGGTCATGTCTAATATTGGCGTGACCCCATGAATTTCGGGCTTAGGGCCAGCTGATAATGCCAAGCTGGCCTTAACCCCTTTATTACCCAGTGAGCCACCGCACCAGGGCCCTGGATGAGTTGGGTACAGCGCCAGAAGATGGCGCTTCTATGAACGTGCCATTTTCTGGGGCGGCTGCGGACTGCAATTTGCAGCGGGTGGGGCCCAGAAAGCTTGGGCCTCCCTGCGCTGCGGATTCCAGCTCCCAGCTGCCTAGTTGTACCTGGCTGGGCACAAAAATAGGGCGAAGCCCCACGCATATTTTTTTTAAATTATTTCATGAAATTCATGGAATAATTAAGAAAAAAAGGGCTTCCCTATATTGTTGTGTCCAACCAGGTACAAATAGGCAGCTGGTGGTTGGGGGCAGCCCGTCCCTGCCTGCTGTACCTGGCTGGACACAAATATAGTGCGAAGCCCCACGTAAATTTTTTTTTAATTATTTCATGAAATAATTTTTTTAAAAAAGGGCTTCCCTATATTGTTGTGTCTGGCCAGGTACAAATAGGCAGCTGGTGGTTGGGGGCAGCCCGTTCCTGCCTGCTGTACCTGACTGGACACAAATATAGGGCGAAGCCCCACGTCAATTTTTTTTAAATTATTTCAGGAAATTCATGAAATAATGAAAAAAAAATTGATGTGGGGCTTCGCCCTATATTTGTGTCCAGCCAGGTACAGCAGGCAGGGACGGGCTGCTCCCAACCACCAGCTGCCTATTTGTACCTAGCCGGACACAACAATATAGGGAAGCCCTTTTTTTCTTAATTATTCCATGAATTTCATGAATTTAAAAAAAAAATACGTGGAGCTTCGCCCTATTTTTGTGTCCAGCCAGGTACAACTAGGCAGCTGGGGGCTGGAATCTGCAGCGCAGGGAGGCCCAAGCTTTCTGGGCCCCACCCGCTGCAAATTGCAGTCCGCAGCCGCCCCGGAAAATGGCGCGTTCATAGAAGCGCCATCTTCTGGCGCTGTACCCAACTCATCCAGGGCCCTGGTGCGGTGGCTCACTGGGTAATAAAGGGGTTAAGGCCAGCTTGGCATTATCAGCTGGCCCTAAGCCCGAAATTCATGTGGTCACGCCAATATTAGACATGACCACCATGAATTTCTAGTAAAGTATTTAAAAAAAACACAAACACCCAGAAAAAAGTCCTTTAATTGAAATAAACACACAATTCTTTATGGTTCTAAATTAAACCATACTTACCGCCACGCCCATTCCAGCTGAAGCCAATGATCTCCTGCAATAAAAGTAAAATAATAAAGCAACATCATCCTTACCTTTCCATGGCTCCCACGACAGCTTCAGCTCTGCTACATCGAGATGACAGGCTGGACCGCAGCAGAACGCTGCCATCCAGCCTGTCATCCCGCAGACACTGAGAAGCGCAGGCATGCTTGCGCTACTCAGTGTCTGGCTGTGACGGCATCCAGATGAGCCGAGGTCATGTCCAATGAACTCGGCTCACCTCATGCACGTCACTGACAGCGTGGGAAAATTCTCACGCTGAAGCGCTGAGTGCAGGAGAATTTTCCCACGCTGTCAGTGACGTACATGAGGTGAGCCGAGTTCATTGTCGGCTCATCTGGATGCCGTCACAGTCAGACACTGAGGAGCGCAAGCATGCCTGCGCTTCTCAGTGTCTGCGGGATGACAGGCTGGATGGCAGCGTTCTGCTGCGGTCCAGCCTGTCATCTCAATGTAGCAGAGCTGAAGCTGTCGTGGGAACCATGGAAAGGTAAGGATGAGGTTGCTTTATTATTTTTCTTTTATTGCAGGAGATCGTTGGCTTCAGCTGGAATGGGCGTGACGGTAAGTATGGTTTAATTTAGAACAATAAAGGAATGTGTCTTTATTTCAATTAAAGGACTTTATTCTGGGTGTTTGTGTTTTCTTTTAACTTTGACTATGGGGTTAGTAATGGGGGTGTCTTATAGACGCCTCTCCATTACTAACCTGGGCTTGATGTCAGCTGGCATTATAAGCTGACATCAACCCCAACCCTATTACCCCCTGCCACCGCACCAGGGCAGCGTGGAAGAGCGAGGCTAAGTGCCAGAATTGGCGCATCCTATGGATGCGCCATTTCTGGGGCGGCTGACGGCTGGTGTTTCTAGCCTGGGAGGGGGCCAATATTCATGGCTCCCTTCCTGGGCTATTAATATCAGCCCCCAGCTGTCTGCCTAGCCTTTGCTAGCTATTAAATTAGGGGGGACCCCACGTCATTTTTTGGGGGGGGGGTCCTCCATTTTAATAGCTAGTAAAGGCTAGGTATTCAGCTGGGGGCTGATATTAGTAGCCTGGGAAGCTCCGTGGGTATTACCCCCTTCCCAGGCTTCAAACATCTGCCCCAGCTGTCTGCTTAACCTCCGCTAGAGACTAAAATTACGGGGAACCCCACGCCAATTTTTTTTAATAATAAATCCTTTATTTTAATACTAAATGACAAGTACAGTAACCAACACTGTCACTGTACTTATTATATATGTGACTGACATGTTTCTATCTATCTAATCTATGTGTGAAGCTCTATTCTGTCTGTTATAAATTGTCGGGTACCGCTGCTGAATTGCCGGCCGGCTTTTTTAAAGAGACGGTGCACGAAAACACTATTATATTTTTTAATAAATCCTTTACACTAAATGACAAGTACAGTAAGCAACACTGTCACTGTACTTCTTATATATGTGACTGACATGTTTCTATCTATCTAATCTATGTGTGATTCTCTATTCCTTCTATTCTAAATTGTCGGGTACAGATGCTGAATTGCCGGCCGGCTTTTTTAAAGAGACGGTGCATGAAAACACTATTATTTTTTTTAATAAATCCTTTGCAGTAAATGACAAGTACAGTAAGCAACACTGTCACTATACTTCATATATATGTGGCTGACATGTTTCTATCTATCTAATCTATGTGTGATGCTCTATTCCTTCATGTCTAAATTTTCGGGTACCGGTGTATGCCGCTGCTGAATTGCCGGCCGGCTTTTTTAAAGAAAGCGTCTTCTGAGCAGTTTGTCAGCTTTTGGACACCTTTGAAGGTGTTTTCTATGTGTTCCTATGTGTTTTTGTTTGCCTGCCATTGGTTTTAACGGTGTTCGACGGTGTTCTAAGGTGTTCGACGAACAGTTCGACGAACAGTTCCTCGAACATCCCGGTGTTCGACGAACCGAACCGAACCCGAACACTACGGGGGGTGGCTCAACACTAGTTAAAACCAAGCACACCATTGTTTTTCTTATGAAATTCTCAATAAGTTTGATGTGTCACATGACCCTCTTCCCATTGTAAAAAATAAAGTTGGATCCAAAATGGCCGCTATGGTCACCACCCATCTGGAAAAGTTTTCCCCCTCCCATATACTAATGTGCCACAAACAGGAAGTTAATATCACCAACCATTCCCATTTTATTTAGGTGTATCCATATAAATGGCCCACCCTGTATTATGACCCAAAGGTTCTATTAAACCAGACTTATTTCCTTTAATATACTGTAAGAATTATTTTGCCGCAACTCTTCTTTAATAACAAAAAAATTGAAAAATAATTTTTTTTCGAACGATTTAAAATAAATAAATAAAAATGAAATAAAAAGTATGAACACTTTTGACTCTTAAAAATACAATTTGTCCATCCACCTAAAGACGCTCAGGTCAAGGCTTATAACTTACACTGCCTTGAGTTCACAAAACAAGCAATGGCAAATTGTTTATGTGAAACAGGAAACACAAGCTGTGTGATCACTGGAGGGGTAATTAACAGAGTCATCAGCAAATGTTGCATGAAGAGTCACTCTAAATCACATAGCTCTGTATCAAGTGATTCATCATTTACTTATGTCAAGAAGACGCCTGATCGGGATTCATAACACAGCTGTGTGCCAATAGTGATGCTATGCCAGGCGATTGTATAGCTATCGCAGCGTTATATCTGGACAAACCTGAGAATAAAATGAATCATATTTATACAAACTAATGAGATAAACCACTACAAAAACCATGCATAAAAATATACCCATCATTCAGTAAAGTTAGGCCACTTCTACATCACGTACTAGAGATCTGTTCTCCCCTACACATTTCTATCAAGAGGAGAAATGGAGCTCAAGAGAGAAGGGAAACATTCCCTAATATGACCATTACTTACCTATTCAATCCACTGCTGAACCAGGAACGCCACTGCAGGGATCCTCACAGGTTCTGCAGGTCCTCCTATGATCCTGGACTGTGCTGCAGAGATGTCACATCCATGATTCACATGACTGCTGCAGCCAATCAATGGCTACAGCGGTGATGTTTGCATGTATGGCACATGACTGATGCGACCAGTGATTAACTGTAATGATCATACACTGACAAGCAAAAGGGTAGCAATGTTTTGAACTTTTAACTTTCAGGCTCCATATCTCACCATCCACTACTGCTTCGAACGTGAGACTACCATAATTTTATAGACAATCATCTTGGCTATCTCATACATAAATTTGACTTGCAACTATTTAGTATATGATTAGTTATGCAGATTTTTGTCATGGCACTGCATTGTTACTGTTTTGCTCCTAAAAATCAAAATTTTAATTTTTATTATTTTGATAGTATTTGGTAAATCTACCTTTAGTTGTCAACACTGCCTGAATCCTTCTGGGCATGCTCTCAGATTCAAGTATATGTGAACCGAAATCTGATCCCAGGTCTCTTCTACACGTTGGTGCATTCTGGTCGCTTCACTTGGGTATGTATACATCTTTTTCTTTAACTCTACCCACAAGTGTATGATTGGATTGAGGTTTGGGGACTGTGGGGCCAATCCAGCACCTCTACTTCATTGTCATCGAACCACTATGTCATCTTTTTCATACCCATAGTACTTGTATGAAGTAACTCATCTAGTATTAGTAAGATACTCACGTATAGCCAAGCATTGAAACCACCATCGATCCTGATCATGTATCCAACACCTTTTGCTGTGAAAAAAACCCATATCATCAGGCTTCCTCCACCGAACTTGACCGTTCCTTCAATTACTTGATCTGTTAACCCCTTTTTCCCTGGTTTCTTCCAGACTCATTTACACCCATTAGAGTCTAGTCTATTGACTTTCATCTCATCGCTCCAAATCACCTGTTTCCAATCTTCTGCTGTCTACTTTTTGTACTTTTTTGCAAGCTCAAGCCAACGCTGTTGAAGTCGAGGCTTCTTCACCTTTTTTCAGACCACCATTCCAGATTTATCGCATGGTGCTTGCATGGACGTCTGTGATCTCACTATTACGAAGAATACAAGCCACCTCCACTACCATGTTTGTCACGCCAGAACTGATAGATCTTGTGATGATGAGCCGACTTGTTGACTCCGATATTTTGCCTCAACGTCCACTTCTTGGCATTTGAATGAATGGATGGACTTCATTTTGCTTTCTTCCAACTATCACAGTACTCACATGATGCATTTTGGCAATTTCCTTAGCCGAGACCGCTATCGATGAGCTGGATGATATTGTTTCTTTTTTCTTGTGAAATCTTCTTCACGGCTGCTTCTCGATTCGAACCAGTGACCTTTAGCTTGGGATTCAACCTAATAACACACTGAGCTATTAGGAAATGTGAGAACAGATTGTAATTTGTGGTATACAGGATGAAAAAGATCATTGTCTATAAAATTATGGTAGTCTCATGTTTGAAGCAATATTGGATGGTGAGATTTGGAGCCTGAAAGTCAAAAGTTCAAAACATTGTTACCCTTTTGCTTGTCAGTGTATTAATGATAAACGTAATATCTCTACAGCAGCATCTGGGATTGCCAAAGTGGCGATGTTTTAGTTGCATGGGATTAAATAGGAGAGTATAATTGGTTTAACAAATTTAAAAAAAAACTTTAAGAAGTAATACCCAATACAGCATGTGTGGGGGAACAAAAGTCCCATATGTAATGTAAAAGGGACATTAAAAGGTAATTATCAAGATATCTTATAGTTATAGTAGACATCTACAGGATTGTTATTACGACTATGTTCATGTTTATCTTTTTTATGTTTTCTCCTTGTTTGGGAATAGTAGATATGTTGGCCTACTCATTACAATCTTTTCTTTTTTTTTTACTAAAAACTGCATGCATGTCAGCACATTTTGTATAGGAAGTATGAATGTATTGTGTACAATACACATAATAATACAATGCTATATACAACTTGACAATGAGTATAAACTACTAGTTTATCGATTCATGAAGTTTATCAACTCAAGTAAGTAAGACTGGTTTTACAATTCCAACTTCCATGGCTCGTGTTAGGATCACGATGTCTAGACCGGATTAGATTAACTATCAGCCAAACAAACCGATATCCACAGACTCCGCCGACAGTCTAATGTGTATATGGGGACCTTCTGACTATTACCTAACAGATAGGGAGATTAGGATTCGGCATTTTGGACTGCTAATCTTTTTGTTCTTGGCGAGATAAGACAACGCCAGAGGAGACAAGCATTGGCTCTGTTATAGAGAATACAAGAGAGCTCAGCAGAATGATTGCTTCTGTGTATGTATAAGGAGACAAAACACAGCGGAACCAAAAGAAAGAAGAAACATTGCAGAGGGGATGAGATTAACCCCTTCGACGCGAAGCCAGTTTTCACCTTCCTGACCAGGCCAATTTTTTGAATTGTGACCAGTGTCAATTTATAAGGTAATATATCTCTGGAATGCTTCAACGGATCCCGGTGATGCTGAGACTGTTTTTTCATGACATATTGTACTTCATGATAGTGGTAAATATTTTTTGATATGACTTACATTTATTTGTGAAAAAATTGGAAATTTGGAGAAAATTTAGAAAATTTTGCAATTTTTTAAACTTTTAATCTTTATGCACTTAAATCAGAGCATCATGTCACACAAAATTGTTAATAAATAACATTTCCCACATGTCTACTTTACATCAGTACAATTTTAGAAACATAATTTTTTTTTTGTTAGGAAGTTATAAGGGTTAAAAGTTGACCAGCAATTTCTCATTTTTCCAACAAAATTTACAAACCATTTTTATTAGGGACCACATCACATTTGAAGTGACTTTGAGGGGTCAACATAACATAAAATACCCAAAAGTGACACCATTCTAAAAACTGCACCCCTCAAGGTGCACCACATTTAAGAAGTTTATTAACTCTTCAGGTGCTTCACAGGAATTAATGGAATGTGGAAGGAAAAATAAACATTTAACTTTTTTTCAGAAAAAATTTACTTTAGACCCAATTTTTTTTACTTTCACAAGGGTAACCGGAAAAAATGGACACCAAAATTTGTTGTGCAACTTCTCCTGAGCACACTAATACCCAATATGTGGGGGCAAACCACTGTTTGGGCGCAGGGCAGGGCTCGCAAGGAAATGAATGCCATTTGACTTTTTGAATGTAAAATCTGCAGGCATAATTAACAGACGCCTTGTCGCGTTTGGAGGGCCGCTGATGTGCCTAAACAGTGGAAAACCCGCACAAGTGGCACCATTTTGGAAACTAGACCCCTCAGGGAACTTATCTAGATGTGTAGTGAGCGCCTTGAATCCCCAAGTGCTTCACAGAATTTTATAACGTTGAGCCATGAAAGTAAAGAAATCACATTTTTCCACATAAAAAAAATTTTTGCCCCAAAATTTAGCATTTTCACTAGGGTAACAGGAAAAATTGCACCATACAATTTGTTGTGCAATTTCTCCTGAGTATGCAGATACCAAATATGTGGAGGAAGACTACTGTTTGGACGCACAGAAGGGCTTGGAACTAAAGGAGCGCCATTTGACTTTTTGAATGAAAAATTTGTTGGAATAATTAGTGGACGCTATATCGCGTTTGGAGAGCCCCTGATATGCCTAAACAGTGGAAACTCCCTACAAGTGACACCATTTTAGAAACTAGACCCCTCAGGGAACTTATCTAGATGTGTAGTGAGCATCGTGAACCCCCAGGTACTTCCCAGAAATTTATAACATTGAGCCATGAAAATAAAAAAAAAACACATTTTTCCCGCAAGAATGTTTTTAGCACAAAATTTTGCATTTTCACAAGAGTAACAGGAGAAAATGGACACCAAAATTTGTTGTGCAATTTCTCCTGAGTATGCAGATACCCCATATTTGGTCGACAACTACTTTTGTGGCGTAGTGGAAAGCTCAGAAGGGAAGAAGCGCCATATTGGAGTTCAGATTTTGCTGGACTGGTTTGAGGGTGCCATGTCACATTAGCAGAGCCCCTGAGGTGCCAGATCAGCCAAATCCCCAATAAGTGACCCCATTTTACAAACTACACCTCTCAATGTGAAATTTGTCCCACATTATCTGCTGAATGTATAAATACCCCATATGTGGCTGTACAGTACTGCTTAGCCACACGGCGAGACCCGGGAGGGACGGAGCGCTTTTTGCCTCCTGGAGCGCAGATTCTCCTAGAATAGTTTGCAGACTTTATATACAGAGCCCCTACGTACTAGAAGACCTCATTTTGTTAATTATACCCCTTTGTGAATTTATCTACAGGTGTATTATTATTATTTAATATTATAGCGCCATTAATTCCATGGCGCTTTACATGTGAAAAAGGGGTATACGTAGCAGACAAGTACACTAGTTTGAACAAAAACAAGTTACCAACTGGTACAGGAGGAGAGAGGACCCTGCCCACGAGGGCTCACAATCTAGAAGGGGGACTGAGGAGACAGTAGGTGAGGGCACACCTGGTCATGCAGCGATGGTTACTACAGGTTGAAGGCTTGTCGGAAGAGGTAGGTCTTCAGGTTCCTTTTGAAGGTTTTCATGGTAGGCAAGAGTCTGACGTGTTGGGGTACAGAGTTCCAGAGTAGGAGGGATGCATGGGAGAAAT
Organism: Phyllobates terribilis; assembly: GCF_046119375.1. NCBI lineage: Eukaryota > Metazoa > Chordata > Amphibia > Anura > Dendrobatidae > Phyllobates > Phyllobates terribilis. The sequence goes on along the minus strand of NW_027362761.1, from coordinate 209,789,101 downwards.
CTTGTATGCGGTTGTGGGAAGAGGAGGTCAGAGGGGAGTAGAGAAGGAGGTCCTGTGAGGATCGGAGGTTGCGTGCAGGTAGGTACCGGGAGACTAGATCACAGATGTATTGAGGTGACAGGTTGTGGATGGCTTTGTATGCCAAGGTTAGGGTCTTGAACTTGAGTCTCTGGGCAATGGGGAGCCAGTGCAGGAATTGGCAGAGGGAAGAGGCCGGGGAATAGCGGGGGGACAGGTGGATTAGTCAGGCAGCAGAGTTTAGGATAGATTGCAGGGGTGCAAGAGTGGTAGAAGGAAGGCCACAGAGCAGGAGGTTACAGTAGTCGAGGCAAGAGATGATGAGGGCATGCACTAGTGTTTTTGCAGATTCATGGTTGAGGAATGTACAGATCCGGGAAATACTTTTGAGTTTGAGTCGGCATGAAGTGGAAAGGGCTTGGATATGAGGTTTGAAGGAGAGATCAGAGTCAAGGGTTACCACGAGGCAGCGAGTTTGCGGGACTGGGGAGAGTGGACAGCCATTGACTTTGATAGATAGGTCAGGTGGGGGGGTTGAGTGAGATAGTGGAAAAATGATGAATTCGGTTTTATCCATATTAAGCTTTAGGAATCTAGCAGAGAAGAAAGATGAAATAGAGGACACACATTGTGGGATTCTGGTCTGTAAAGAGGTGATATCAGATCCAGAGAGGTAGATCTGTGTGTCATCAGCATAAAGGTGATACTGGAAGCCGTGAAACTCTATGAGCTGTCCCATGCCGAAGGTGTAGATGGAGAAGAGCAGGGGTCCTAGAACTGAACCTTGGGGGACACCGACAGAAAGGGGGCGAGATGAGGAGGTGGTGTGTGAGTGGGAGACTCTGAATGTCCGGTCTGTTAGGTATGAGGAGATCCTAGATAGGGCCAAGTCTGTGATGCCGAGAGATGAGAGAGTCTGTAGTAAGAGGGAATGGTCCAATGCACACTCTTGGCATTCTTTTAATGAGCTTCAAGAGGTAGTCACCGGAAATTGTCTTCCAACAATCTTGAAGGAGTTCCCAGAGATGCTTAGCACTTGTTGGCCCTTTTGCCTTCACTCTGCGGTCCAGCTCACCCCTAACCATCTCGATTGCTTTCAGGTCTGGTGACACTGGAGGCCAGGTCATCTGGTGTAGCACTCCATCACTCTCCTTCTTGGTCAAATAGCCCTTACACAGCCTGGAGGTGTGTTTGGGGTCATTTTCCTGTTGAAAAATAAATGATGGTCCAACTAAACGCAAACCGGATGGAATAGCATGCCGCTGCAAGATGCTGTGGTAGCCATGCTGGTTCAGTATGCCTACAATTTTGAATAAATCCCCAACAGTGTCACCAGCAAAGCACCCCCACACCATCACACCTCCTCCTCCATGCTTCACGGTGGGAACCAGGCATGTAGAGTCCATCCATTCACCTTTTCTGCGTCGCACAAAGACATGGTGGTTGGAACCAAAGATCTCAAATTTGGACTCATCAGACCAAAGCACAGATTTCCACTGGTCTAATGTCCATTCCTTGTGTTCTTTAGCCCAAACAAGTCTCTTCTGCTTGTTGCCTGTCCTTAGCAGTGGTTTCCTAGCAGCTATTTTACCATGAAGGCCTGCTGCACAAAGTCTCCTCTGAACAGTTGTTGAAGAGATGTCTGCTGCTAGAACTCTGTGTGGCATTGACCTGGTCTCTAATCTGAGCTGCTGTTAACCTGCGATTTCTGAGGCTGGTGACTCGGATAAACTTATCCTCAGAAGCAGAGGTGACTCTAGGTCTTCCTTTCCTGGGGCGGTCCTCATGTGAGCCAGTTTCTTTGTAGCGCTTGATGGTTTTTGCAACTGCACTTGGGGACACTTTCAAAGTTTTCCCAATTTTTCGGACCGACTGACCTTCATTTCTTAAAGTAATGATGGCCACTCGTTTTTCTTTACTTAGCTGCTTTTTTCTTGCCATAATACAAATTCTAACAGTCTATTCAGTAGGACTATCAGCTGTGTATCCACCTGACTTCTGCACAACACAACTGATGGTCCCAACCCCATTTATAAGGCAAGAAATCCCACTTATTAATCCTGACAGAGCACACCTGTGAAGTGAAAACCATTTCCGGCGACTACCTCTTGAAGCTCATCAAGAGAATGCCAAGAGTGTGCAAAGCAGTCATCAAAGCAAAAGGTGGCTACTTTGAAGAACCTAGAATATGAGACATATTTTCAGTTGTTTCACACTTTTTTGTTAAGTATATAATTCCACATGTGTTAATTCATAGTTTTGATGCCTTCAGTGTGAATGTACAATTTTCATAGTCATGAAAATACAGAAAAATCTTTAAATGAGAAGGCGTGTCCAAACTTTTGGTCTGTACTGTATATCTGGGTTTCCATCTAAATCTCCAAGTGACGTGATTCAGATTAAATCCCCAAGGGATCCATTCATCATAATGAGGCAGCAGAGTTACTCTGGACTCCATCTGACCTCTGTTCAGTGGTGTCCTTCTTTTCAGAAGTGCACAAAACCGTGGCCAACGGCACTTTTCTGCACGCCTTATAAAAAGACGGACACCTCCGCATCATAGGCCAAACGGCGTCCACAGAGTCTCCATCTGCCTCACTATAGGGAATTTTCCACTGGGGGTTCCGTCTGAATCATGTATTTCAGAAATTTACACAGAAACCCCAGTGTAAGCGCTCAGCGCAGAGTGCAGGATAAATGTGAGCCGAGCCATATTGCAATCTTTGGGAGGCAGAAAGAACCAATCAACAGCAGGTGAAGAATTGGTTTTATTTATTTTTTTACGCGGTTTCTTGTGCGGTAAAATTGATTAGACGACTTTATTCTTCAGGTCGGTGCGATTACAGCGATACCAGATTTATATCGGGTTTTTATGATTGGCAGCTGTCATACACTAAAAAACACTTTTTATTGTAAAATCAAGTTTTTGCATCGCCATATTTTGAGAGCTATAATTTTTCCATATTTCTGTCGATAAGAGTCATGTGACGGCTTGTTTTTTGCGGGACGATTTGACTTTTTTATCGGTGCTATTTTCGGGCAAATTAAATTTTTTGATCGCTTTCTATTCCCTTTTTTGTGAGACAGAACGAACAAAAACCAGCAATTCAGGAATTTTTTTTATGCTGCTCCACATGTGGTGAAATTGATAAGGCAGCTTTATTCTTCGGGTAAGTACAATTACAGCGATACCACATTTATATAGTTTTTTTTATGTTTTGTCGCTTTTACACAATAAAAACTATTTGATAGAAAAAATAATTATTTTGACATCGCTTTATTCTGAGAGCTGTAACTTTTTTATTTTTCTGACGGAGATGTATGGTGGCTTCTTTTTTGTGGGACAAGATGACGTTTTCAGTGGTACCATATTTATTTACAGGCGTCTTTTTTATTGCGTTTTATTCCACTTTTTGTTCATAATACTGTAAAGTATTGTTTTTTCCTTTGTTTTTCATTTCTTTTTTTATGGTGTTCACTTAAGGGGTTAACTAGTGGGACAGATTAATAGGTCGGATCGTTACGGAAACGGCGATACCAAATATGTGTACTTTTTTAGTTTATTTTTTTTTACACAGATAAATAATAAATATATTTCTTGGAATAATATTTTTTCCTTTTTTTGTTCTTTATTTTGTGATTTTTTTTTTTATATTTTTCCAATTTTTATTAACTTTTTTTTTACTGTTTCACATTGTCCCACTATGGGACATCAACTTTCTCTGCCCTGATCACTGATCTAATACTTTGCAGTGCTTCTGCACTGCAGAGCTTCAGATCAGAGTCTGAGAAGCAGGAAGGAGGTGTCTCAGCTCCTGCTCTCTGAGCAGGCGCTGACAGGCCACCTTCCTGCAGGACCCTGAAGGACTCCGCGTCCAACTTGGGATTGGGGGTCACCCTGGAGACCATCAACACAACGCGATTGCATCGCATTGTGTTGATGGAATCACAGTTGGAGTTCACGCCCTCTGCGATGCCCTGCGATGTCACTGTCACTATTGACAGCGGCATCACAGAGGTTAAACACCCACGATCGGTGCTAGCACAGATCGTGGGCATTGCTGCGGGGTGTCAGCTCTTTGTGAGCCCGCGTGAGCTCGCGCGATCACTGCGCCATACATATACTGCTCTTTGCAAGAACGTAGCTCCCGCAGTGCAGTACATGTACGGGGCACGTCGGGAAGGGGTTAATTAGGACTCCGGGTAAAGTGACATCAGAGAGATCAGCTCAGGAAACAAAAGGCGCGCGCAACTTCTGAGGAGATTTTGGCACCAAGAAGAGAGACGGAAGGAGCAACTCTCAGGAGCAGAAGACCCGAGCAACGCCAGTCAAGGTTCCCAGCCCAGCCCAGACGTCGACGGTCAAGCCCGAAGACCCAAGTGACGCTGGTCAAGGTTCCTCACCCAAGTGACACCGGTCAGCAGGACGGAAGCAGGCTACGACGGCACGGTTCTCGGATGTGCGCATCAGCGGCAGGACGTTGCAGAAGTGCTAGAGGCGCCACATCGGGAATTCATGCTCGGGCTGGCAACCAGAGAGGATGCGTGAGACAGGCCGCTACCTCTGGCAGGGACATATACTGGGCGCAAGCAGAGGGGAGACCCATAGTCAGATAGGGACCAGCAGATGTCAGAGAGGCACAGCGAGAGTGGATAGATGTCAGTAGGGGGACCGGACATCGATTTGTGACAGGATCAGAGTAATGTCCAGGTTTTCAAGGACTGCCCTTTGCCCGGTATAGTCACTGAAAATTTAGTCCCTTTTCTCTGGCAAATCATCTTTGACTGCCAGCCCCTGAATTCTAGTATGTTCTTAAAGTTTATTCTTTTATGTGAATTTCTGTTTATTCTATTGCCAAACTTTGTGAATACTGTTACTGTATTACCCATGCTTCATAATCACCATAATTAATATTAGCTTGTTAAATAAAAGAAATAGATTGTTGTTCTACGTGTGTCTCTGATATTGCATTCTGTTCACCTGCGTACTGTAGATATGGAGGAGTCGGGAGATATAGGTGTCATCCAAAAGATCGGTCAAACTAACAACTATCTATTGTGTATGGGGCCCCAAACTCAACAGCCTAATGTATGCCTATGAGATGAGGATTCAGTTCTCTATCAAGTGTTTTGTCACAAGTTTTCTTATCTCAAGAAGAAGCCTGATCAAGTCTCAGTTGCACAAAGAATTCTTGGGTTACAAACATTTGAAATGTCTACAAACAAATGGCACGTTTGTCCAAGAGATTGTATATGCATCCTGTGTCCTACACAAACTGGTGTAACTAAAGGATGATAATGACTTTCTAACAGGATATACCACAGGATATAGTAAGCCATAGTGTGTACACACTCCGATAAGATCCTCATTTCCTAAGAGGGCCTTGTTACACCTATATAATATCATAGAATGTAGACATCATTTCTAATGTTTTTCTGCTTTAAAAAATCACCCAACTATATGAAATATTTTGCTAACATTCTTACATTAATTTACAGCTGCTGAATTAACCTGTTTCAAGCTACAAAACATCACCTTGCCACCATGAGAAAGCACAAAATATGACAATGTCGGCACAAGTAAATAGGGAGAACAGAAAGTTTCTAACCCTTTCCTAAACGTGCGATTTTATTTTTTCATTTTTTTTCCGCTTCTTCAAAGAGTCATAACATTGTTATTTTTCTGTTGACATAATCATATGATGGCTTGTTTTTTTTGTGAAACGAGTTGTGGTTTCGAATGACACCATTCATTTTATCATATGATGTACTGGAAAACAGAAAAAGTTGCAGAATAAAGTATTTCCTAAATATATGTATAGTATGAACAAGGCAATGCAATTTTCTCTCATCATCTTTAAAATACCATTGCTCCATCCACATAAAAATGTTCAGGTCAGGGCTTATAATATACACTTCCAGGGTCGGACTGGGGCACTGGGACACCGGAGAATTCTCTGGTGGGCCTGGGTCCTCGGTGGGCCCCCGAGCAGGACGTAGAGGGGACCCGCTGGTTTTAATTGAATATGCATCCGAGCACATTCAGTTGAAATATATTATGCTGCAGAAAGTCTGCACCGCAGTAGTTAACATGACAGCTGACCTAACAGAGGCCGTCTGCTGACGTCAGTGCGCCCTTTGCAGGCGGCGCATAACAGTGACCTCGACGAGTGCACTGACCGTGATGTCAGCCGTCGGCCTCTCATAGGTCGGCGGCCATTTTATCTCGTCCACGCCAGATCTGCGCCATATTTATCTCGTCTGCGCCAGAGGACGCTGCAAGACGCCGGGAGTGCAGGCAGGTAAGATTTTTAAAATAAAAATAAAAAAAATTTGTGGATGCGGCCAGGACCAGGGACATGGGGGCCAAGGACATGGGGGCCAGGGACATGAGACATGGGGGCCAGGCACCTGAGATATGGGGGCCAGGCACCTGAGACATGGGGGCCAGCGACCTGAGAAATGGGGGCCAGGGACCTGAGACATGGGGCCAGGGACCAGAGATATAGGGGCCATGGACATGGGGGCCAGGGACCTGAGACATGGGGCCATGGACATGGGCGCCGGGGACTTAAGACATGGGGGCCAGGGACATGGGAGCCAGGGACCTGAGACATGTCTTTTTTCTTCAACTGGTGTATAAGTCAGGGAAAAATTGGGGAATGTGCTCTGAAAGTGGTGCTCTAGATAACTGTGTTATTTTCTGCAGACGAGTCCTGGCTGGAAGAAGTGATGGCGGTCTGTGCCAGATGAAGAAGAAAAGCGAAGATGAAGGACTTCAACTAGAGACATCACTGGTGAGTCAGTGTGTTACCTGTACACTTACACTATATACAGAGCTCCGGTGCATAATGTCACCAGTGATCCCTGTATTACCTGTACACTGACACTATACACAGAGCTCCTGTGTATAATGTCAGTGGTGATCACTGTATTACCGGTACACTGACACTATATACAGAGCTCCTGTGTATATTTTCACTGGTGATCCCTGTATTACCTGTACACTAACATTATATACAGAGCTCCTGTGTATAATTTCAGAAGTAATCACTGTATTACCTGTACACTGACACTAAGTACAGAGCTCCTGTGTATAATGTAACCATTGGTAATATCAGTGTTGTTAGTATTGTGGTTTTTAATAGTGATCAGTATTGTAATATTCGGTCACTATGCCCCAATATGTGGTCCGGTCATGGTGTGGTGGTATTTATCCCTTGTATGTGGAATTATTTGGTTGCTATTTGCTGGTAATATCTGGTCTGGTCACGGTGTGGCAGTATTTCTCCCTTGTACAGTATGTGGTATTATTCATTCACTATGTGGTCTGGTCATGGTGTGGCAGTATTTTTCCCTTATTTGTGGAATTATTTGGTCGCTATATGCTGGTAATATATGGTATGGTCACGGTGTGGCGGTATTTCTCTCTTGTACAGTATGTGGTATTATTCGATCACTATGTGGTGGTAATATGTGGTCTGGTCGCGGTTTTTCTCCCTTGTATGTGGTATTATTCGGTTGCTATGTGGTGGTAATACAGACCCTGGCAAAAATTATGGAATCACCGGGCTCAGAGGATGTTCATTCAGTTGTTTAATGTTGTTGAAAAAAAGCAGATCACAGACATGGCACAAAACTAAAGTCATTTTCAAATGGCAACTTTAGGGCTTTAAGAAACACTAAAATAAATCAAGATAAAAAATGTGGTACTCAGTAAGGGTAATATTTTTCAGACCAAGCAGAGGAAAAAAATATGGTATCATGAAAACAAACACACAAAAGAACACTCCAATACATCACTAGTATTTTGTTGAACCACCTCTGGCTTTAATAACAGCTTGCAGTCTCTGAGGCATGGACTTAATGAGTGACAAACAGTACTCTTCATCAATCTGGCTCCAACTTTCTCTGATTGCTGTTGCCAGATCAGCTTTGCAGGTTGGAGCCTTGTTATGGACCATTTTTTTCAACTTCCACCAAAGATTTTCAATTGGATTGAGATCCGGACTATTTGCAGGCCATGACATTGACCTTATATGTCTTCTTTCAAGGAATGTTTTCACAGTTTTTGCTCTATGGCAGGATGCATTATCATCTTGAAAAATGATGTCATCATCCCCAAACATCCTTTCAATTGATGGGATAAGAAAACTGTCCAAAATATCAATGTAAACTTGGGCATTTATTGACAGTTTAAGTTTAACAGTAATGACAGCCGTCATTTATTGACAGTAATGACAGCCGTCTCCCCAGTGCCTTTACCTGACATGCAGCCCCATATCATCAATGACTGTGGAAATTTGCATGTTCTCTTCATGCAGTCATCTTTATAAATCTCATTGGAACGGCATCAAACAAAAGTTCCAGCATCATCACCTTGCCCAATGCAGATTTGCGATTCATCACTAAATATGACTTTCATCCAGTCATCCACAGTCCACGTTTGCTTTTCCTTAGCCCACTGTAACCTTGTTTTTTTCCTGTTTAGGTGTTAATGATGGCTTATGTTTAGCTTTTCTGTATGTAAATCCCATTTCCTTTAAGCGGTTTCTTACAGTTCGGTCACAGACATTGACTCCAGTTTCCTCCCATTCGTTCCTCATTTGTTTTGTTGTGCATTTCCTGTTTTGGAGACATATTGCTTTAAGTTTCCGGTCTTGACGCTTTAATGTCTTCCTTGGTCTACCAGTATGTTTGCCTTTAACAACCTTCCCATGTTGTTTGTATTTGGTCCAGATTTTAGACACAGCTGACTGTGAACAACCAATATCTTTTGCAACATTGCGTGATTTACCTTCTTTTAAGAGTTTGATAATCCTCTCCTTTGTTTCAATTGACATCTCTTGTGTTGGAGCCATGATTCATGTCAGTCCACTTGGTGCAACAGCTCTCCAAGGTGTGATCACTCCTTTTTAGATGCAGACTAACAAGCAGATCTAATTTGATGCAGGTGTTAGTTTTGGAAATTAAAATTTACAGGGTGATTCCATAATTTTTTCCTCAGAATTGAGTGATTCCATAATTTTTTCCCTCTGCTTGGTCTGAAAAAAATTACCCTTACTGAGTACCACATTTTTAATCTTGATTTCTTTTAGTGTTTCTTAAAGCCCTAAAGTTGCCATTTGAAATGACTTTAGTTTTGTGCCACGTCTGTGATCTGCTTTTTTTCAACAACATTAAACAACTGAATGAACATCTTCCGAGCCCGGTGATTCCATAATTTTTGCCAGGGGTTGTATGTGATCTGGTCATGGTGTGGTGGTGTTTCTCTCTTGTATGTAGTATTATTGGTGCTTGTATAGTGGATTGTGTTGTGTATGGTGGTCATTTGTTCTCTCTGATATTTATTAGGAGAAGATTCTTTATTTCCATTAGTGATTAAATACTTGGAACAAGATGCACTTACAGGGGTTCTTCGGTGAAAACAAGTAATCACCTCTCCACAAGATAAGTGGTAACTTGATTGGTGGGGGTCTGACTGCTGGGACCCAATCGGCAGAATGTGGAGCTTTTATCCCCATTAGACTAGAGAGGCATGTACGATTTGACCACTGGTCCATTCATTTCCTCAGTGGTTGCGAGCGCTGTTCTTGTTTTTTTCTGGAAACCCCAAAGAGAATGAAAGGAGCTGCGGTCAGACATCCCACCTGCCGCTGCATTTTAAAAAGGGTGTAAAAGTGTCCTGTCGGAGATAAAACTTCCCCATTCTTCCGATCGGTGCAGTTTCCAAATGTCGGACCCAAACGATCAATAAGTTATCACCTATCCTGTGGAGCCCATGGATCGGTGATAACTTGTTTTAACCAAAGAAGCCCTTAAATGCAAACTACCGTAATTGTACATCCCAGTTATGGTGGCGCACAGTAGATGTGCAGGAGCAACCTGTGTTTTACAGTCGTCGCTCCACTATAACAAGGATAACGGCTAACAGGTATTTGCATATTGCTGTAGAGTGGGCCCCAGAGTTAATTACTCCTGTGGGCCCGACACCCCAGTCAGACATTGTACAGTTCTATGATTTAATAGCTGAGCTTGCATGTCAAAGAGATGTGACATGGTGAAAAAAAAGCAATTCCACCCATTGTTTTGTTTTTTTCTGGTAAAAATGACTTGACAATGTGATTCTTCAGGTCTGTACGACCAGGCCGAAGCTTAGGAGGTTTTTGTTTATATTTTAGTGGTAAAAAAATGCTTATATTGCCATTTTCTATCTATGGAGCTGTATGAGGGCTTGTTTTTTTGTGAGCTCAGCTAATGTTTTCATTTGATATCATTACATTTTGATTGATTTTTATTGCAGTTTCTGTATGGGGTGTTGGACAATGGCTATGAAAAACAGCAATTCTGGAGTTTTGATTTTTTATTCATTTTTGGTATCTAACCCCTTTACCCCCCAAGGGTGGTTTGCACGTTAATGACCAGGCCAATTTTTACAATTCTGACCACCGTCACTTTATGAGGCAATTACTCTGGAACGCTTCAACGGATCCCCTTGATTCTGAGATTGTTTTTTCGTGACATATTGTACTTCATTGCAAAGAGAACTTCGGCACTCCATACATGAATATATAAGAAATAGTATATCTAGACTGATGTCACTTTACAAAATGAAGGTTTTTGGCACATAATTTGGCCAATTTATGTGTGCCCATCAACCACGACAAGGTCACCTTCGTATGATGGGTAACTATGCTACACTACCACTGGATATGCCACTCTTGGGCTGTAAGCCTGTATGGACAATATGTCTCTGCTTGGGCTTTAAACCTACAATGTATGGGCTGGTAGAGCTAGTTAAAACCACCTGTGAATGAATAGAAGGAATTAGTGGGAGGGACGCATGGTCAGAAAAAAGGCTGTCAAACTTCAAATAGTGTGAACATGTACCTGCTGCAATGTCCCAGGAGCGGGATCCCAAAAATGATTAATAGAAAAAAGAGGGGTCACTCACTGGTCTATTCGGGTGCTCTGAAGAAAAAAGTAATCTAAATTGAAAAGAGATCTTCGGCACTCCATACATGAATATATAAGAAATATTATATCTAGACTGATGTCACTTTACAAAATGAAGGTTTTTTGCGTATAATTTAGCCAATTTATGTGTGCCCATCAACCACAACAAGGTCACCTTCGTATGATGGGTAACTACGCTACGCTACCACTGGATATGCCACTCTTGCACTTCATAATTGTGGTAAAATTTCTACAATATCACTTGCGTGTATTTGTGAAAAAATCTGAAATTTGGTGAAAATTTTGAAAATTTCGCAATTTTCAACATTTTTATTTTTATGCCCTTAAATCAGAGAGATATGTTGCACAAAATAGTTAATAAATAACATTTCCCACATGTCTACTTTACATCAGCACAATTTTGAAACCAAAATTTTTTTTTAACAGGGAGCTATAAGGGTTAAAAGTTGACCAGCGATTTCTCATTTTTACAACAAAATTTACAAAAAAATTTTTTTAGGGACCACATCACATTTGAACTGACTTTGAAGGGCCTTTATCACAGAAAATACCCCAAAGTGACACCATTCTAAAAACTGCACCCCTCAAGGTGCTCAAAACCACATTGAAGAAGTTTATTAACCCTTCAGGTTCTTCACAGGAATTTTTGGAATGTGGAAGAAAAAAATTAACATTTAACTTTTTTCACAAAAATGTTACTTTAGACCCAAATTTTTTTATTTTCGCAGGGGTAACAGGAAAAATGGACTCCAAAATTTGTTGTGCAATTTCCCCTGAGCACGCAGATACCCCATATGTGAGGGAAAAACACTGTTTGGGCGCACAGCAGGGCTCGGAAGGGAAGGAGCGCCATTTGACTTTTTGAATGTAAAATTTGCTTGAATAATTAGAGGACGCCATGTGGCGTTTGGGGAGCCCCTGATTTGCCTAAACAGTGGTAACCCCCCACAAGTGACACCATTTTGGAAACTAGACCCCTTAGGGAACTTATCTAGATGTGTGGTGAGCATCTTGAACGCCCAGGTGCTTCACAGAAGTTTATAACATGGAGCCGTGAAAATAAAATTTTCACATTTTTCCCACAAAAATGTTTTTCAGCCCCCAGTTTTGCATTTTCATAAGGGTAACATGAGAAATTGCACCATGCAACTTGTTGAGCAATCTCTCCTGAGTAAGCCGATATCCCATATGTGGGGGAAAACCACTGTTTGGGCGCACGGCAGGGTTTGGTAGGGAAGGAGCGCCATTTGACTTTTTGAATGTAAAATTTGCTTGAATAATTAGCGGACGCCATGTTGCGTTTGGGGAGCCCCTGATGTGCCTAAACAGTAGAAATCCCCCACAAGTGACACCATTTTGGAAACTAGACCCCTCAGGGAACTTATCTAGATGTGTGGTGAGCATCTTGAACCCCCAGGTGCTTCACAGAAGTTTATAACATGGAGCCGTGAAAATAAAATTTTCACATTTTTCCCACAAAAATGTTTTTCAGCCCCCAGTTTTGCATTTTCATAAGGGTAACAGGAGAAATTGCACCATGCAACTTGTCGTGCAATCTCTCCTGAGTAAGCCGATACCCCATATGTGGGGGAAAACCACTGTTTGGGCGCACGGCAGGGTTCGGAAGGGAAGGAGCGCCATTTGACTTTTTGAATGTAAAATTTGTTTGAATAATTATTGGACACCATGTTGCGTTTGGAGAGCCCCTGATGTGCCTAAACAGTGAAAAAAAACCACAAGTGACACCATTTTGGAAACTAGACCCCTCAGGGAACTTATCTAGATGTGTGGTGAGCATCTTGAACCCCCAGGTGCTTCACAGAAATTTATAACATGGAGCCGTGAAAATAAAATTTTCACATTTTTCCCACAAAAATGTTTTTCAGCCCCCAGTTTTGCATTTTCATAAGGGTAACAGGAGAAATTGCACCATGCAACTTGTTGTGCAATCTCTCCTGAGTAAGTCGATACCCATATGTGGGGGAAAACCACTGTTTGGGTGCACGGCAGGGTTTGGTAGGGAAGGAGCGCCATTTGACTTTTTGAATGTAAAATTTGCTTGAATAATTAACGGACGCCATGTTGCGTTTGGAGAGCCCCTGATGTGCCTATACAGTAGAAACCCCCCACAAGTGCCACCATTTTGGAAACTAGACCCCTCAGGGAACATACCTAGATGTGTGGTGAGCATCTTGAACCCCCAGGTGCTTCACAGAAGTTTATAACATGAAGCCGTTTTTAGCCCCAATTTTTTTATTTTCACAAGGGTAAGAGGAGAAAATGGACACCAAAAACTGTTGTGCAATTTTTCCTGAGTACGCCAATACCCCATATGTGGGGAAAATACAGTGTTTGGGCGCACGGCAGAGTTCAGAAGGGAAGGAGAACTGTGTGACTTTTTGAACGCAAAATTGGCTGGAATCGAGAGCGGATGCCATGTCGCCTTTGGAGAGCCCCTGATGTGCCTAAATAGTGGAAACCCCCCACAAGTGACCCCATTTTGGAAACTTCACCCCTCAAGGATTTTATCAAGGGTTATAGTGAACATTTTGAGCCCAGAGGTAATACACAGAATTTGATAACATTAGGTCATCATATTGAATAAGTTGTCATTAGTCTTGAGTGCAAGTGCTCGCTATCTGAGTTTGCATCGGGTGCCCAGGTATGCACCAAGTATCGCGGGTGCTCGAGTGACAAGCTCGAGTCCCCGCCCAGCATGTTTCACGGTTATTAGACACCCAAAAAAAAACATGTGGGGATCGCTCGTGCATGGCAGGCAATCCCCGCAAGATTTTTTTGGCTGTATAAGAGCTGCAAAACATTTGGGGCAGAGACTCGAGCATGTCATTCGAGAACCCACTATACTCGGTGCATACCCGAGCACCCGATGCAAACTCAAATAGCGAGCACTTGCGCTCAACATTAGCCGCCATATCGTCATTTTTTTTTCTTTACTTCTGAAAAAATCCCAACCCCAACCCTAACCCTAGCCCAACCCTTGTCCAACTCTAACCCTAGCCTAACCCTAACCTTAGCCTAACCCTATCCTAACCCTAACCTAACCCTAGCCTAACCCTAGCACAACCCTAACCTTATGCCAACCTTAACCCTAGCCCAATCCCAACCCTAGCACAACCCTAACCCAAACCCTAGCACAACCCCAACCCTAGCCCAACCCTAACACTAGCCCAACCCCAACCCTAGCCCAACTCCAACCCTAACACAACCCTAACCCAAACCCTAGCATGACCCTAACCCTAGCCCTACCCTAACACTAGTCCAACCCCAACCCTAGCCCAATCCCAACCCTAGCACAACCCTAACCCTAACCCTAGCACAACCCTAACCCTAGCCCAATCCCAACCCTAGCACAACCCTAACCCAAACCCTAGCACAACCCTAACCCTAGCCCGACCCTAACACTAGCCCAACCCCAACCCTAGCCCAACCCCAACCCTAACACAACCCTAACCCAAACCCTAGCACGACCCTAACCCTAGCCCAACCCTAACACTAGCCCAACACCAACCCTAGCCCAACCCCAACCCTAACACAACCCTAACCCAAACCCTAGCACAACCCTAACCCTAGCCCAACCCTAACACTAGCCCAACCCCAACCCTAGCCCTATCCCAACCCTAGCACAACCCTAACCCGAGCACAACTCTAACCCTAAAGTTTATTTTTTACGCCGTTCCTCGTGCGGTATAATTAATTAGACAACTTTATTCTTCGGGTTGGTGCGATTACAGCGATACCAGATTTATAGAGGTTTTTTATGATTGACAGCTGTCACACACTAAAAGACGCATTTTTTTGCAGACTAGTTTTTACATCGCCATATTTTGAAAGCTATAATTTTTCCATATTTCGGCCAACAGAGTCATGTTGCAGCTTGTTTTTTGCGGGACAAGTTGATGTTTTTATTGGTACCATTTTCGGGCACGTGACATTTTTTGATCGCTTTCTATTCTGATTTTTAGAAGGCAGAATAAACAATTCAGGAATTGTTTTTTTGAGGGTTTTTTTATGCCGTTCTGCGTGTGGTAAAATTGATAAGGTATCTTTATTCTTTGGGTCAGTACGTTTATAGCGGTACTACATTTATATTTTTTTTTTATATTTTGGCGCTTTTACACAATAAAAACTATTATATAGAAAAAAGAATTGTTTTTGCATCGCTTTGTTCTGAGAGCTATAACTTTTTTATTTTTCGGCCATTGTAGCTGCTTGGTGGCTTGTTTTTTGCAGGACAAGATGGCGTTTTCAGTGGTACCATTTTTATTTACATTCGTCTTTTTGATCGCGTTTTATTGCATTTTTTGTTTGGCAGTATGATGATAAAACATAGTTTTATTTTTTGTTTTTTATTTATTTTTTTTATCGTGTTCACTAAAGGGGTTAACTAGCAGGACAGTTTTATAGGTCAGGTCGTTACGGATGCAGCGATACCAAATATGTGTACTTTTATTTTTTTATTTTTTTTTTTCATAAGATTATTTATTTATGGGTACAATATATATATATATTTTTCTTTTTTTTATATTTTTACAATTTTTTTTTTTTTTTTCACTTTCTGACATTTTTATTACTTGTTCACATTGTCCCACTATGGGACTTTCACTTTTTGCAGCCTGATCGGCTGCATGGCATAGAGAGCAGCAGCTCCCTATGCCATGCAGCCTGTCAGCTCTGCACAGGGAGAAGTTGCTTTGGTCGTGCACTGCGCATGACCAAAGCAACTTCCTGCCTCCTGGTGTCCCGGATGTTGTCATGATGACGTCGGGTCACCATGGCAACATCCGGGACCGGACTCAGACGCCGCTGGACGCTGGCAGAGAAGGTAAGTATAGCGCTTACCTCCTCTTGCCACCGGAATGCAGCGATCGATTTCGATCGCAGCATTGTGGGGGTTAATGTGCCGGGAGCGATGCGGGACTTCTCCCTGCACATAGCACCAGTGTCAGCTGTAACAATCAGCTGACACCCGGCGGTGATCTCGCCGCACCGCTTGTGTGTGGGCGAAATCGCCAGGGCGTATTAATACGTATCAGGCCCATAAGGCCCAGGGCACAGATACGTACTAATACGCCCTGGGCCAGAAAGGGGTTAATGTGCAGTTTAAATAATTTTATATCTTGATAAATCAGACATTAATGAACACAACAATGCCATTTTGATTGATTTTTATTGTATTTTCTGGGAGGGGTGTTGGAGAATGGCCATGAAAACCAGCAATTCTGGAGTTTTGATTTTGTATTCATTTTTGGTGTTTAATGTGCAATTTAAATCATTTTATATCTTGTTAGATCGGAAATTTATGGACACAACGATGCCAAATATGTCTATTTTTTTATTTCTTTATTTTTGAACAGCGTGGGGGGTGAGTTTCATGGAAAACCCACTCCAATGGTAGAAATATATCTTCACCTATATGTTGTTGTTGGCCAAATGATCCAATGTAAATACATATGTGACGCGAGGAAATCTTTACATCTGGTCTACACTTAATTAGTTAATAATTTAACAACACAAGTATTTACGTCTTTATCTGCTTAAGTCTAGACAAACCAGTCTTTTAAGAAGGTACCAAGGTGACCTCATCAAGTTCAAAGGTCAACTTCTCATACCGGGATCTTGGAGCATTTTAAAGCTGAAAATAGTTGCCTGTTTTACAGAACTATAGGGAATGGAGAACATAAATCCAAGCTGATCTGACCTGTGTTCTAAAATGTTTCCAGACGCCCATCATGACATGCGCATATATACACAGATATCCGAGAATGGGAATGCTTCTCCATAGAAAATATAATTCCCACTGTTGCAGTTTATCAACATAAATGTAATTTATCTTCTCAAAAGAGCCCTCCTCTGAGGTACCTGGCAGGGCGAGGCCCAAGAATATTTCTTGGGAAGATTGTACCGACCCAAACACAGCAGCGTTTCAGAATTACACATAGCTGTATACAGTATAACAAGGGAGCCGGTCTTTGTCCTTGTCACGTGGTTCAAGTAAAAATATGTTGTTGTAAGCAGTCATCTTGCCTTTCTTGAAGCCAACTACTGTTTGCTGGTCTGACCTGCTCCTGAGGTGACTGTTTTATAGGTCCTATTAAATAGCTTCTATAGCCTTATGTAAATCTTACATAGGATTGCCTTCAGAAGTGTAGACTACAAACAATAAAACTGCCTATGCACATTACACTCATTGTGGATGGTCTTAGGTTGTATTGTTTGTACAAACATCCCAGATGGTGGTGGCACTAGCTACATTTACTACTTACATTTGGGGCTAGAAATTCTGCACGTATGCATGGGTTAATACAGATTGACCATGCTTGAGGGGCTTTCCAGTACTTTCATGCTGATAACCTTGATATCCTTAGGACAGGTGATGAATACGAGTCCGGTGGGGGTCCAAAATCTGGCACTCTAGCAGATTGGCTGTTATCACCTCTGGTTGATATAAACAGCATACTGAGCAGGATAGGACACCCAAGTGAAAAGAATAGGAGCAAATCTGCCGTACCCAACAGTGGCCACTAAGAGTATGGAGTCTCAGTGTGCCGGGTGTCAGACCACCATCCAACGTATATTGGTAACAAAAGGTGATCAATATAAATGTAACAGAAAACTCCATTAACAAGTCCATAATTATAGTTGTAATAAAAGGCTATGGCTAACACGGATAGAGGTGAATGAAAGCATCTGTACCTACTAAACTATGAGAAGCAGTAAATCAGGTCTGCAGTTATTCTTGTTTCCATTGCTCCACCTATGTAATGTTTGTACAGTAAATGTTGTGAAGTCACATTCTGAATTCACCATGGGTTTATCTTACTCTTATGGAGACCTTTTTGTCAGCCAAAACAAGTCTGCTTTTATTATTAGAGCAGGGCTTGCAGCAGGGGCTCACCAGAAACAAATACATCTGCCCCTCTCCCACTTTTGCTCTTTGTTTTGTGTTCAATCAATGGTTCATGTAAATGTTGGTATCTGCATATCAAAGGAGGTTGTGAGGTATATTGTATTCTGTGAATATCCTTATAGAAGAGGAATGGTATGTGAATGTAAGGATAATGATGCCATCCAATTCCTAACAAGAGAAAAAAAAATCCACTGTATTTGAAAAAATATACAATATATAACATGACGTTTTACTTCATTTTTAGAGATATTCTGGGACTGAAAAATGGCAATTTGGATTTTTTCTCTTTACAGTTCTTACCATATGGGTTAATTAGTTTTGATAGATCAGATGGTTATGAACACTGTAATACCAAGTACATTCATTTTGTTATTGCATTACTTTTGGTGGGAACGGGATGATTGAATTTTTTTTTAGAATTTTTTTATTTTTAACTTTGCTTTTTAATTCCTCTTTGGGAATTTGAACCTGCGATCCTTTGATCACTTGTTCTATATAGTGCACTACTGCATTGCATTATATAGTGAAACTGACACAAGCTGCACTTTACAGGAGGACCAAGATGGCAGCAACGAGAGCCTTCAGTAGGATCATTGAGTCATGGGGGACATTGGAAGTCAGTGGGTGAATTGGTTAAACAGAAGTTCTGTTCGCCGTGGGATTTATGCATCTTCTATTATTGTACATGTATAAATGAATGGAAACAAGTAGCTCTTATCTGGTGATCTTCAATAAACTTTGTACAAAGGTCCAAAAACTTGTAAATTGACAGACAGTAGGCTAATTAATATCATAAGGATCATATCAAAACTGGCACTGAAAGTTGAAATTATTATGACCCAGGCTAAGTGTCATGGAAAAACTAATGCAGTGGTAAAAAAGTATATTCACAAATATGTTGTTATTTGCCAAATGATCCAATTGTAAATACTTATGTGATGGGAAGAAATCTTTACATCTGTGTCTACAGTTAATTACTCAATAATTTACAAACACAAGTATTTACGTCTTTATCTGTTTAAGTCTAGACAAACCAGTCTTCTCACAAGGTGCCAACATTACTTCACCAAGTTCAAAGGTCAACTTCTCCTATAGGGATTTTGAAGCTGAAATCAGTTGCCTGTTTTACAGAACTATAAGGAATGGATATCTAAGCTTACCATTGACAGTAAGATTTGGACCTCATCTGTCCAGGGTTCTAAAATTTCTCAAGATGCCCATCATGACATGGGGATATATACACAGATATCTGAAACAGTGAATGGCTTCCCTTAAAAATATAATTCCCACTGTTGCAGATATTATTAATGTTTATCGTCACACATATAATTTCTCGTCTCACCTCAAAAGAGTCCTTTGAGGAATTACCTGACAGGGGAAGGCTAAAGGCCCCGTCACACACAACGAGATCGCTAGCGAGATCGTTGATGAGTCACGGTTTTCGTGACGCAATAGCGATCTCGCTAGTGATCTCGTTATGTCTGACAGGTAGCAACGATCAGGCCCCTGCTGTGAGATCGCTGATCATTACAAAGCTTCCTGGACCATTCCTGGGTCGTTGCGCTCCCGCTGGGCAGTGTGCATAGCTGTATTTAACACCTTATCAATGACCTCGTTAGCGATTCAGAACTGAGACACGTAGGCGTGCATAAATTGGACTTTTCCGCGCCCCTCGTCCCCGATTAGTGGTCGCTACTGCGTCCTTGTTTTTCGGATCCCACCAGCGTTCTCCGGCTGTGACTCCACTTTGGAGAAATCAGACATCTTTAGCGGGGTAGGTATTGTTTGGGGTCTCAAATGAGTTTTCATTTTTAATTCATTTATAGGACATCTACCAATTATCTGCTATCATTGGTCTTCAGGGAGGGAGGGCTTGGCTTCTATCTGTATATATATGCTTTTGCATGGGCAGATATTTTAGGGGTCTTGTGCACACACACACACACAGCACATTTTCTGACACGATGTCCTGGCCAACTGCTTCAGAGTTTTTCACACGCCAATTAACATGAAGCTTAAATCAATAGACTCTGTTGTTTTGGCCTGTTGCATGCTTCACAACTTTCTTCGTCGACGTGATGCAATTACGTACTGTCCGCCTGGCTTTGTGGACTCTGTGGACCTAGCCAATGGGGAAGTGGAGCTCGGTGAATGGCGTGCAAACGATCATGCAATTGCAGGCCTTCAACCAGTGGGACATGGCAGAAACACCCATGATGCGAAGACCTGCCGCGACAACTACTGCCAGTATTTTAACCGTCCTGGTGCTGTTCCTTGGCAGCATCAGAACCTATAGTGGGCAACTACTCATGTTTCTACACTACGGACATTTATGTACTGATGTGTCTAATAAACTGTGTGTTCTACTATGCAAAAGCTTTGTTTCTCATTCTTTCAGTAGTAGCAGTAGTCACCGCAGTAAGCAGTCCATATATATATATACATATGTATACACATGCGTATACAGATACATACATACATACATACATACACACATACATACAAGCATATACATTCGTGTACTCGTATGTAAACAGATTCATCCATGTACTCATACATATTTTTAAGTACATAAATATATACACACACACTCATATACACATACGTATACAGATAATTATATATACACATACATACTCTCAAACATACAGATATGCATACACATAAATGGCCATTTACATCCCTATATATATATTCATATAAATATATGGACATCCATACATCTGTACAGGAACAATGCACACACCAGTGTTCCTGTCTGACCGGAGACGCAGTAGCGATGTTAAACTAAGGCCGCCCAATCAGAACGCAGTAGCGTCCACCAATCGGAGATGAGGGGGCGCGGAAAAGTGATTTTATGCACGCCTTTGTGACACAGTACAGTCCCTATCAAGGTTTGGATCGTTGAAATAGCTGCTGTGTGAAAGCGCCCCAACGACCGCTGAGATCGTTAGTTAGATCGCTGGGGCGGCCGAAATCGTTGGTAAGTTCTGCATGTTTGACAGCTCCCCAGTAGAGATGAGCGTTGTTCTACTCGAACTGTTCGCCAATCTCAAATTCAAGCTGTTTTGGGCGGTGTTCGAGCCGTTCGGCGAACACGAACAATTTGAGAAAAATTCGGCTGTTCGAGGTTATGTTCGATAACTGTTCGTGCACCAAAATCATAACTGGATTTTTTCTCAGTAATGATGAAAATTAATGTTAATACGCAGTTTGAGTGTACAGCGGGGTGGGGGGAGGGGCAGGGGATGGATCTCTGCAGGAACAATGAAGATCTCCATTTTTTTTTTCTCTTTCCCGCATTTACAGTGGGGAGGTGCAATCTGTCAGCCTATCAGCAGCGCACACACGGAGCGAAGTGCTTTTTTTCACACAAGCAAGGGCATGTCTCATTGGCAGTGTATGTCACATGTCCTTGCCCTATAAGACCAAGCCATTTTCCCCGTCGCCACCATTTTCTCACTGCTGCAGCTGCGTGTTAGACGGCACCGCTGTTGCTGTGTGCGCTATACCTTGTTAATTTCAAGCCAATTTTCGCACAAATCTACAGATAGCTTGGGAGTAGGGAATAGTTGTGATTGCAGTCCTTTTAAGGACTAGGTTACATCAGTTCCTGCTCTTAAATAGATAGATTGTGGGAGTAAAGACTAATTGTAATTGGAGTCCTTTTCAGGACTAGGTTACATCAGTTCCTATCAGTTTTTGCCAGGCAGGTCTGTGCCAGTGCTGTGCAAGTTTTTTTCACAGCATTTGGCTGAATCTAGCAAAGCTAATCCTTTTTGGCCTATTGCAGAGTGTGTTAGTCAGTGGAGTAGCCTATCTGTGTTGCAAGATATACCACCTGTGTATAGAATACCAATTTTTTTACTGCACCTAGTGAAGTAAAATCTTTTGGGCATAGCATCATTCTATTAGTCCATCTATACTGACCTCCATCAGGTTGCAAATTGAATATAATTTTTTTCTGCATCTAGCTCTGAAGAAATATTGGGCTTCTAGCTGTGTGTGGGACTTGTTGTATTAGTCCATCTATATTGACCTCCATCAGGTTGCAAACTGAATATATTTTTTTCTGCATCTACCTCTGAAAAAATATTGGGCTTCTAGCTGTGTGTGGGACTTGTTCTATTAATCCATCTATACAGACCTCCATCAGGTTGCAAACTGAATATATTTTTTTCTGCATCTACCTCTGAAAAAATATTGGGCTTCTAGCTGTGTGTGGGACTTGTTGTATTAGTCCATCTATACTGACCTCCATCAGGTTGCAAACTGAATATATTTTTTTCTGCATCTACCTCTGAAAAAATATTGGGCTTCTAGCTGTGTGTGGGACTTGTTCTATTAATCCATCTATACAGACCTCCATCAGGTTGCAAACTGAATATATTTTTTTCTGCATCTACCTCTGAAAAAATATTGGGCTTCTAGCTGTGTGTGGGACTTGTTGTATTAGTCCATCTATACTGACCTCCATCAGGTTGCAAACTGAATATATTTTTTTCTGCATCTACCTCTGAAAAAATATTGGGCTTCTAGCTGTGTGTGGGACTTGTTCTATTAATCCATCTATACAGATCTCCATCAGGTTGCAAACTGGATATATTTTTTTCTGCATCTACCTCTGAAAAAATATGTGGCCTTCTAGCAGTGTGTGGGACTTTCTCTATTAGCCCATCTATACTGACCTCCATCAGGTTGCAAACTGAATATAATTTTTTTCTGCATCTAGCTCTGAAAAAATATTTGGCCTTCTAGCAGTGTGTGGGACTTTCTCTATTAGTCCATCTATACTGACCTCCATCAGGTTGCAAATTAAAAATAATTTTTATCTGCATCTACAGTACCTCTGAAAAAATATTTGGGCTTCTAGCTGTGTGTGGGACTTGTTCTATTAGTCCATCTATACTGACCTCCATCAGGTTGCAAATTGAATATAATTTTTATCTGCATCTAGCTCTGAAAAAATATTTGGCCTTCTAGCAGTGTGTGGGACTTTCTCTATTAGTCCATCTATACTGACCTCCATCAGGTTGCAAATTGAATATAACTTTTATCTGCATCTAGCTCTGAAAAAATATTTGGCCTTCTAGCAGTGTGTGGGACTTTCTCTATTAGTCCATCTATACTGACCTCCATCAGGTTGCAAATTAAAAATAATTTTTATCTGCATCTACCTCTGAAAAAATATTTGGGCTTCTAGCTGTGTGTGGGACTTGTTCTATTACTCCATCTATACTGACCTCCATCAGGTTGCAAACCGAATATATTTTTTTCTGCATCTACCTCTGAAAAAATATTGGGCTTCTAGCTGTGTGTGGGACTTGTTGTATTAGTCCATCTATACTGACCTCCATCAGGTTGCAAATTAAAAATAATTTTTATCTGCATCTACAGTACTTCTGAAAAAATATTTGGGCTTCTAGCTGTGTGTGGGACTTGTTCTATTAGTCCATCTATACTGACCTCCATCAGGTTGCAAATTGAATATAATTTTTATCTGCATCTAGCTCTGAAAAAATATTTGGCCTTCTAGCAGTGTGTGGGACTTTCTCTATTAGTCCATCTATACTGACCTCCATCAGGTTGCAAATTAAAAATAATTTTTATCTGCATCTAGCTCTGAAAAAATATTTGGCCTTCTAGCAGTGTGTGGGACTTTCTCTATTAGCCCATCTATACTGACCTCCATCAGGTTGCAAATTAAAAATAATTTTTATCTGCATCTACAGTACCTCTGAAAAAATATTTGGGCTTCTAGCTGTGTGTGGCACTTGTTCTGTTAGTCCATCTATACTGACCTCCATCAGGTTGCAAATTGAATACAATTTTTATCTGCATCTAGCTCTGAAAAAATATTTGGCCTTCTAGCAGTGTGTGGGACTTTCTCTATTAGTCCATCTATACTGACCTCCATCAGGTTGCAAATTGAATATAATTTTTATCTGCATCTAGCTCTGAAAAAATATTTGGCCTTCTAGCAGTGTGTGGGACTTTCTCTATTAGTCCATCTATACTGACCTCCATCAGGTTGCAAATTAAAAATAATTTTTATCTGCATCTACCTCTGATAAAATATTTGGGCTTCTAGCTGTGTGTGGGACTTGTTCTATTACTCCATCTATACTGACCTCCATCAGGTTGCAAACTGAATATATTTTTTTCTGAATCTACCTCTGAAAAAATATTGGGCTTCTAGCTGTGTGTGGGACTTGTTGTATTAGTCCATCTATACTGACCTCCATCAGGTTGCAAATTAAAAATAATTTTTATCTGCATCTACAGTACCTCTGAAAAAATATTTGGGCTTCTAGCTGTGTGTGGGACTTGTTCTATTAGTCCATCTATACTGACCTCCATCAGGTTGCAAATTGAATATAATTTTTATCTGCATCTAGCTCTGAAAAAATATTTGGCCTTCTAGCAGTGTGTGGGACTTTCTCTATTAGTCCATCTATACTGACCTCCATCAGGTTGCAAATTAAAAATAATTTTTATCTGCATCTAGCTCTGAAAAAATATTTGGCCTTCTAGCAGTGTGTGGGACTTTCTCTATTAGTCCATCTATACTGACCTCCATCAGGTTGCAAATTAAAAATAATTTTTATCTGCATCTACAGTACCTCTGAAAAAATATTTGGGCTTCTAGCTGTGTGTGGGACTTGTTCTGTTAGTCCATCTATACTGACCTCCATCAGGTTGCAAATTGAATATAATTTTTATCTGCATCTAGCTCTGAAAAAATATTTGGCCTTCTAGCAGTGTGTGGGACTTTCTCTATTAGTCCATCTATACTGACTTCCATCAGGTTGCAAATTGAATATAATTTTTATCTGCATCTAGCTCTGAAAAAATATTTGGCCTTCTAGCAGTATGTGGGACTTTCTCTATTAGTCCATCTATACTGACCTCCATCAGGTTGCAAATTAAAAATAATTTTTATCTGCATCTACCTCTGAAAAAATATTTGGGCTTCTAGCTGTGTGTGGGACTTGTTCTATTACTCCATCTATACTGACCTCCATCAGGTTGCAAACTGAATATATTTTTTTCTGCATCTACCTCTGAAAAAATATTGGGCTTCTAGCTGTGTGTGGGACTTGTTGTATTAGTCCATCTATACTGACCTCCATCAGGTTGCAAATTAAAAATAATTTTTATCTGCATCTACAGTACCTCTGAAAAAATATTTGGGCTTCTAGCTGTGTGTGGGACTTGTTCTATTAGTCCATCTATACTGACCTCCATCAGGTTGCAAATTGAATATAAATTTTATCTGCATCTAGCTCTGAAAAAATATTTGGCCTTCTAGCAGTGTGTGGGACTTTCTCTATTAGTCCATCTATACTGACCTCCATCAGGTTGCAAATTAAAAATAATATTTATCTGCATCTAGCTCTGAAAAAATATTTGGCCTTCTAGCAGTGTGTGGGACTTTCTCTATTAGTCCATCTATACTGACCTCCATCAGGTTGCAAATTAAAAATAATTTTTATCTGCATCTACCTCTGAAAAAATATTTGGGCTTCTAGCTGTGTGTGGGACTTGTTCTATTAATCCATCTATACAGACCTCCATCAGGTTGCAAACTGAATATAATTTTTTTCTACATCTAGCTCTGAAAAAATATTTGGCCTTCTAGCAGTGTGTGGGACTTGTTCTATTAGTCCACCTATACTGACCTCCATCAGGTTGCAAATTCAAAATAATTTTTTCTCTGCATCTACCTCTGAAAAAATATTTGGCCTTCTAGCAGTGTGTGGGACTTTCTCTATTAGTCCATCTATACTGACCTCCATCAGGTTGCAAACTGAATATACTTTTTTTCTGCATCTACCTCTGAAAAAATATTGGGCTTGTAGCTGTGTGTGGGACTTGTTCTATTAATCCATCTATACAGACCTCCATCAGGTTGCAAACTGAATAAAAAAATTTTCTGCATCTACCTCTGAAAAAATATTTGGGCTTCTAGCTGTGTGTGGGACTTGTTCTATTAGTCCATCTATACTGACCTCCATCAGGTTGCAAATTGAATATAATTTTTTTCTGCATCTAACCCAGCCAATAGTTTTGGCCTAATACCACAGTTTGGCCACTCAGCTCTGCTCGGTTCCCATCCATTGTTTTTTTGTGCAAACAACTCCAGAGTTGTGAATTAGTTAACCACCAAAATGAGTGGAAAAAGGCCTGCTGCTGGCGGAAAGGGGAATAGGCGTGTTGGGAAGGGGAAAAAAGGTTGTGTCCGTGGGGTAGGTGTTAAAGCAACAGTAACATCTGCAGAAGAAAGACCATCTTCCAGCCAAACTAAAATGTCTACTTCTTTTAGCGGACAATGTGATAAGATCCCTTTCTTACAGCCACGCCAATCGCTACAAATTCCAGATGAGGCACAAAAACAGCAGGTGCTTCAACGGATATCAAGTGCTCCTTTAAGTGGGCTCTCCTCCACATCAACTTCAACATCACAAATACTCCAGTCCTCAAAGGTGTCACCCCAATCGCACTTGCTTCCTCACAGCTCCCAAATCTCCAGCTGCCCGTCTGAGTATGAGGTAGAACAGATGGTTGAGTCTGCAGAGCTGTTTACTCATACTATAGCCTGGGAATCAGAGGTCGACTCCAGCGCTTCTGTGAATCCAGACGAGGAAATGATCTTCACTGATGCCCAGAATCTTTATGAGTCGGATCCAGGACCAGACGCAGAAGGTTCTGACCATAATGTAGACCCTCATTCCCAAACTCCTGTTGGTGGAGACAATGAGGAAGACGATGATGAGACTCAAATACCTGATTGGAGCGACAACTTTAGTTTTTTGTCAGGGCAGGAACAGGTTGGCTCTGAGGACGACGGGTGTAATAACGCACACGGTGATGATGATGAGGTTGGAGATCCCACTTACTGTCAACCCACAGTCAGCCAAGAGATGAGGTCAGCAGAGGAGGTGGAGGAAGATGCTAGTGACGACGAGGTCAGGTTGTGCCTTCCTGGACAGAGACGTAGTACTGGAAGCACGTCAACAACTGCATCCTCAAACACAACTCTGCTTCTCACCACAAGTCGTGGTGGCTCTTCAGGTCGCATGGGTGCTAAGCCTTGCATAGCCTGGGCAATTTTTCAGATCGATAAAGATGACCCAACTCGTGTTATCTGTAACATTTGTCAGCAAAAGCTAAGTAGAGGCCAAAAAATACATAGTTTGAGTACTTCATGCATGAACCGGCACATGGACATAAAGCATAATTTACAGTGGGAAGCTCAGTGTGCTACAATGTGGCCTAGCCGGCCGGGCCAACCACCGTCTGCCATATCTTGTGCATCCGCGGCCTCTTCATCCTCTGTGACTGGGGGGACAGCAGTCACACCTGTTTTGGGGCACAGACCTGCCACCTCTTTACCCGCAACAGCCAGCGTGATTGGCAGGTCATCATTTTCTTTGGAGGTGGTAACACCAGCTGGTGTTGAGCGCTGTCCGACATCGAGAGCACCACCTTTGGATCAAGGCAACCTAACATGTCCGCCTGCATCTTCCTCACAGACCGGCAGTTTGCCGGGGACACCCTTATCAACCCCGTCTAAGCACAATAGCCAGCCCTCGGTCCCTCAGATTTGCACAAGTAAAAGACCATTTCCTCCTAGCCATGAGAAAGCTAAGAGGTTGAATTTCACCATCTGCAAGCTCTTGGCTACAGAAATGCTGCCTTTCCGCCTGGTGGACACAGAGGATTTTCGAGACCTTATGTCCGTCGCAGTGCCCCAGTACCAGATGCCCAGTCGGCACTACTTCTCAAAGAAAGGTGTGCCTGCGCTCCACCAGCATGTCGCACAAAACATCACCGCTTCTTTGAGAAACTCTGTGTGTGACAGGGTGCATTTCACCACAGACACTTGGACGAGTAGGCATGGACAGGGGCGTTACATGTCGCTGACTGGGCACTGGGTAACTATGGTGACAGCAGGACAAGGGGCTGCTGTCCAAGTCTTGCCGTCCCCACGAGTTGTGCGTCAATCCTCTTTATGTCAAAGTTCCTCCACTGCTTCTGCCTCCTCAACCTCCTCTCGGTCTTCCACCTGCACCCAAAGTCTGTCTGGTCATGCCACAAGCTTTCTAACTGCGCAGAAGGGATCCTGCACACCTCCTTACTATGCTGGCAGTAGGGCTCAACGTCATCAGGCGGTTTTTACATTGAAATGTCTGGGAAATGTGAGTCACACAGCTGAGGAGTTGTGGTCAGCTCTGGAGAACCAATTTCATGAATGGTTGTCTCCACTGGACCTGAAACCAGGGAAGGCCGTGTGCGACAATGCTGCAAACCTGGGTGCGGCCCTTCGCCGGGGCAATGTCACACACGTGCCTTGTATGGCTCACGTGTTGAACCTGGTTGTCCAGCAATTTTTAGCCCACTATCCCAGACTAGATGGCCTTCTGCAGAGGGCACGGTCGCTGTGTGCTCACTTCCGCCGTTCGCATCCCGCAGCTCAGCGACTTACATCTCTACAGAAGTCGTTGGGCCTGCCACTTCACCGGCTAAAATGCGATGTGCCTACCCGGTGGAATTCAACTCTGCACATGTTGCAGCGACTGTGGCAGCACCGACAAGCCCTGGTGCAATACGTTCTGACGTATAGCCTGGGCCAACGAGATTCAGAGGTGGGGCAAATCACGCTGGAGGAGTGGTCTCAGATCAGGGACCTATGCACCCTTCTGCACAGTTTTGAAATGGCGACGAAGATGTTTAGTGCTGACGATGCCATTATCAGCATGACTATTCCGGTGATTTACATGCTGGAGCACATGTTAAACAGAATTCGGAGTCAGGTGGTGGCACAAGAGGAGGTGGAGGAAGTAGAGGAGGAGGAGTTGTATGCGGAAGGGCTAACATCTGCAAGGTCCAGACGGTCGGCAGCACCAAGGCGGCAGGCATGTGAGGGTGGGGGAGATGGTTTTACCAGGGCGCATGGTAGCAGCCAAACTAGTGAGGAAGGTGCAGGAGCCCAGGAAGAAGTGGAGGACGAACTGATGGAAGACTCATCAGATGAGGGAGACCATGATCACATTTCTGTTGTGCGAGGTTGGGGGGAGAGGACAGAGGAAGGAAGCATGATTGTTACCTCGCCACCAACACAACAGGGACTTGGTGCTCCTGGATGCGCAACACACATGAGTGCCTTCTTGCTGCACTACCTGCAACATGACCCTCGAATTGTGAGAATTAGAAATAATCCTGACTACTGGGTTGCCACACTGTTAGATCCCCGGTACAAAAGTAAATTTGCAGAAATTATTCCTGCCATAGAAAGGGATGCACGCATGCAGGAGTATCAGCAGAGACTGTTGCAGAATCTTACATGTGCTTTTCCACAAAATACCAGTGGTGCACGTAGTGAATCTCACAGTTCCAACTTGCCAACCGTGGGACCGTCAAGTGTTCAGCACTCAAACCATAACAGAACCACAGTATCTTTTGGTAACATCAATTTTGCGGAATCATTTCACCACATTTTTAGCCCATCCTTTGCAAGGCCACAGGAGACAAGAAGTCTGACACATAGTCAACGCCTAGAGACGATGGTACAGGAGTATCTCCAAGTAAACATTGAAGCCATGACTGTGTCACTGGACCCTTGCTCTTTTTGGGCTTCCAATCTGGATAAATGGCCGGAGCTAGCCACTTACGCCTTGGAGATCTTGTCATGCCCCGCAGCCAGCGTTCTGTCTGAACGTGTGTTCAGCGCTGCTGGTGGTGTGCTGACAGATAAGCGCACGCGGCTCTCCACTGATAATGTAGACAGACTCACGTTCATAAAGATGAACAAATCATGGATCCGAAACGACTTTTCTACCCCTGTGTCATCCTGGGGAGAGTAAAAGCTTGATGATTGGTTAAAATCACCCTACCAACCGTTTTAAGCTTTCAAATTACTAATTATGTTTATCTGTATCTTGGCTGGAAAATAATTTGGGCTTTGTAGCAGTGTGCAGCACTGATTCTATTAGGCCATCTATAATAAGCTCCACCAGATTTAAAATTACTAATCATGTTTATCTGTATCTTGACTGGAAAATAATTTGGGCTTTGTAGCAGTGTGCAGCACTGATCCTATTAGGCCATCTATACTAAAGCTTCACCAGATTTAAAATTAATAATAATTTTTAGCTGCATCTAGCCCGGAAAATAATTTTGGGGCTCCGAGATGCGCAAGACACATAAGTGCCTTCTTGCTGCACTACCTGCAGCATGACCCTCATTTTGTCAGAAATCGAAGTAATCATGACTACTGGGTTGCCACACTCTTAGATCCCCCAAACTTTTCGATCAACCTTTTCATTTTAATAAAGACCAAAAAAATGGTCATTTTTGAAATTATAAGCATTAGCAGGTTGTTAGAAACTGAAATCAAACAGTTTTCAACTCAAAACTTTATTCTAGGTGATGTTACATTTTCACATAGGACCCCTTGTTCGAAAGGAGCTTCTGAACTCTCTCGTCCATTGAATTTGTCAGGTTTTGGATGGTTTCTGCTTCAATTGTTTTGCATGAGGACAGAATACCCTCCCAGAGCTGTTGCTTAAATGTGAACTGCCTCCCGCCATCATAGACACTCCTTTTAATGATGCTCCAAAGGTTCTGAATGGGGTAGAGGTCAGGGGAGCATGGGGGTCACACCATAAGTTTGTCCCCTTTTATGCCCATATCAGCCAGAGATGCAGATGTTTTATGTGCAGCATGAGATGGTGCATTATCATGCAAAAAAATGATCTTGCTGTGAAATACACGGTTCTTCTTCTTGAACCATGGCAGGAAGTGCTGTTTGAGAAAATCCACATACATTATGGAGTTCATCTTTAGCGCCTTCAGGGATCCTAAAGGGGCCGACAATCTCTCTCCCCATGATTCCAGCCCAAAACATTACTCCACCTCCTCCTTGTTGGCGCAGTAGCCGTGTTTGCGTGGGGTGTCCATCAACCAGCCATCCTCCACTCCATCCATCTGGACCATCGAGCGCTGCACGGCACTCATCCGTGAACAAAACAATTTTAAAATCAGTCTTCATGTAATGTTTGGCCCACTGGAGCCGTTTCTGCTTGTGTGAAGTGGATAGAGGAGGTCGACAGGATGGCGTATGCACAGCTGCAAACCTCTGAAGGACCCTGCATCTTGTTGTTCGGGGGACGTTGGAGGCACCAGCAGCTTCAAAAACTTGTCTGCTGCTATGACAAGGCTTTTTTGCCGCTGCTCTTTCAACCTGACGTAATTGCCTGTAGGAAAGAGTCCTCAATTTGCCCTTATCAGCACGCACACGTGTGTACTGTGAATCAGCTACATACTTCTTGATTGCCAAGACACTAAATCCTGATCATCGCACAATGTTGATTGTAGTCATGCCTTGACCTAAACACTCCACAATTTGTTGCTTCTCAGCAGCCGACACATCCTTTTTCTTTCCCATTTTGGCAGAAAATGTAGGCTGCTTAATAATGTGAGACAGCCTTCTTAAGTAGTCTTGCCTTTCATTGGACACACCTGCCAAACTAATTAGCACAGGTGTCTGCAATTGCTTACAGTGATATAAAGAGCCCTGACACACATCACCATCAATGAGTTTAACTGACAAACAAACAAATTCTTCCCTTATCACTCCTAAACACTTTTTGCATAATAATTTGGAACACAGTGTACATGTGTTTTTCCACAAAACACCAGTGGTTCACGTAGTGAATCTTACAGTTCTAACTTGCCAACCGTGGTCTGTATGGAGTTGTTCAATAAAGGGCCCAAAATTAAGATAACATAGATGGGAGAGGTCTCTATGAATAGGAATTCCTAAGTATTTGATACCCTGTGAGGGCCAGGCAAAGGGAAAGTTGGACTGGATGGAATCCTATATGGATTTGGGGAGGGAGACATCGAGGGCCTCAGACTTCGCTGCATTGATTTTAAAATTTGACCATGTAACAAAGTGATCTATTTCAGCCATAACAGCATGGATGGATATATGTGATTGAGTGATATATACTAGGACATCATCAGCAAATAGAGAGCACTTGTACTCGGTGCCTCCCACCTCAATCCACCTAATATTGGGGTTATGGCGAATTGATGAGAGCAGGTGCTCCGTCACTAGGATGTATAAGAGAGGGGACAGAGAACATCCCTGCCTTGTCCCATTGGTGATTGTGAAAGGTGATGAAAATGTTCTGACGCGCCCCCTGGGCCTTGGGACACCCAGAGCCGGACCCTTTTTGGTGGATGCTGGTGGTTGTAGTCTCCGTGGCGGCGACCCAGTTCCGTGGCTTAGGGCGGTCAAACCAGTGGCGGAACTATTTATGTGGTTTTGATGTTTAAATGTCCGACTACGCCACCCGTGGATTGCGGTCAGAGTGAACCGCCGCTCCAGGGCAGACCGCTGAGGCTGGTGTTGTGGGTGCAGCAGAGCGTAGCATAACTCCCCACGGGAGGAGTATAGCCTCAGGGCAGTGTATGCGGAGGATGGGGGTGATGGTGCAGGGCAGCAGCAGTAACGACACGGAGTCAGTGATGCAGTCCAGGGCCTTTGCTCACAGTTCTTATTATCCAGACCACGTCTGCAGGTAACGGCTGCCCACGTCGTACTGTGCTCACCAGGTGAGGGGCTCAGACAACTCCCAGATAACTTTGGAGCGCTTCACAGGACCCCCTTTGTGTGTCCTTTGTCTGGCCTTTCTTACCAACCCTTCTGTCCGGCTGCCTCGGGCCTCCTCTTGGTAAACTTGGCGCCAGTTTCCCTGACCCTATGTGGTGCCTTCCTAGCGGGTGTAGCGAGGGGCTGCGCCACATAAAATGTCACAGCCTCCTGTTTCTAGCTGAGGGTCGTTTCCTGCCTCCACTAGTTTCGGGGACCGGTCTCCCCCTTTGGCCTGACCCCTCCATGCAGGTGGATTCGGGCGTGCGGTGGCGACTCGCCCGTCCGCACCCCTGGGATCCCTCCGCTCCTCTTCCTTCCTTCTCCCTCTTCCAGGCCTGGGCCTCTGTTACTAGGCCCGCCTCCGGAGCAGAGCTCATGCAGAGCCCCTGCTCCCTGCCACTTCTGCTCAGACTTCTCTGCACTGAACTAAGATGGTGCCCACCTTTTATACTCCCTTCTCAATGCACCCAGGAACTGCTTCCTCCCTGCTCCTGCACTACAGGGTTCCCCTTCCTCAGTGTTCCCTCCCCCCACTCCAGCCAGGGACAGGGACTGTCGTGCCCATCTCAGGGGCATATTGGTCGCCCTGCCCCACGGCAATGTGGTGTAATGCATGCAGGTGTCGAGTCCTGATCCACACTACATCCTTACCTGAGAGTGAGATATCACACCTCTGGGTGAGGTGCAATACCTCTGTAGCAACCGAGCCCTCAGGGTGCTACAGTTCCAGTTATCTTCAGCCTAGGTGACGTATTGCGATACAGGCCCTATAAAAGGGTCCCCTAGACCCCTACCCCAAGCTTTTTAAGAGAATCATATATGGCGTGCCAGGAGACTCTATGGAATGCTTTCTCAGCATCCAATGAGAGTATCTAATTACAAATTTTTAACTGCATCTAGCCCAGGAAATACTTTGTGCCTAGTAGCAGGGTCTGCTAGTCAGCGGATTATCCCGGCTGTTAAGCAAGCTACACCACCTGTAGTTTGGACACTTAATTTTTTCAAAGGAAATGCTTCGGGACCACGGGATACTCAGTGAAGAGCATCAGGAGGCACCCCAAGGCATAGGGGCTGGGACTGGCAGTAGGATGCCTTGCGGTGGACAGCCGAGCTCGATCCTTATAAAAGCTTTTTAACTGCAGCAGCTTTAGTGGATGCTACTGGAGCTGGAATTACGCGGCTGCTGGCATGAGACTTGCCCTCCAATAGATCCTTTTAAATGGATTTAAAGTGTATTCATTCAAATTAGAGAGACAATTTAAATTAAAAAGCTTAGAGCTGCCTCCACCACAGGGGGGCTCGCTCGACCCACCAGCGGACAGGCACCAGTATTGGGAGAGGGGGGCTGGCCGTCAGGGTTCACCGCGGCTCTGGCACAAATCCGGCGACGCGGAGGTGGCACGGGCAGGAGCGGACTGAACGTGTCGGCTTCTCACTTTTTGGATTTTAGAAGGGCATGACATGCCTATATCTGTGTCTCCCCCTTCTTTTACTCCTCCACCTCTTTTCTTTTCGCATGACTATATGTACTTGTCACTTTTCCATGTGTTAGTTGTGTCTTCTGAGCAGTTTGTCAGCTTTTGGACACCTTTGAAG
This sequence comes from Phyllobates terribilis, assembly GCF_046119375.1. Lineage (NCBI taxonomy): Eukaryota > Metazoa > Chordata > Amphibia > Anura > Dendrobatidae > Phyllobates > Phyllobates terribilis. The sequence continues at coordinate 209,754,917 of NW_027362761.1, read as the reverse complement.
GTGTTTTCTATGTGTTTCTATGTGTTTTTGTTTGCCTGCCATTGGTTTTAACGGTGTTCGAAGGTGTTCGACGAACAGTTCGACGAACAGTTCGGCGAACACACGGGTGTTCGACGAACTGAACCGAACTCGAACACTACGGGGGTGGCTCAACACTAAAGATAAGTAATAATTTTTGGTTCTTCAATACTCTTTGTACATTAATTTTCTACAAGTCCTGGAAAACTACTTAAAATGGACCTATAACTTATATACAGAAAAATGGTCAGGCATATCTCATTCAATAACACAATACCAATGTGTGAGTAATAAATATGGTAACAAATCAGCTTTAGAAATACATGATTAGAACATATTATAGATCTATAACAGATTTAGAGGCTTAAAAAGGGGTTACTTATACTACCTTGAGGAATAATCTTTAAAACTCTATTAATTTAACTCATCAAAATGACAATGTCACTTTTTTTGATAATTCGGTCTTAAAACTTAAAAAATTAAAATTGTAAATCTTTATTTTCAATCATTACTTTGCTTTATAAAAAAGACATGATTTACATTTACCGTATATTCCGGCGTATAAGACGACCTGGTGTATAAGACGACCCCCCTACTTTCCTGTTAAAATATAGAGTTTAGGATATATTCACCGTATAAGACTACCCCTTTTCCAACGCATACCAAACACCGGTAAAAATTTTAAAAAAACAGATTTGAATTTAACATGGTCCTTTTTTAATTTAAATTCTTATGACATGCAGGTATATAGCAGGAAAACTGTCACTCATTAACATATTAAAATAGGGGGGACCCCACGTCATTTTTTGGGGGGGTCCCCCATTCTAATAGCTAGTAAAGGCTAGGTATTCAGCTGGGGGCTGATATTAGTAGCCTGGGAAGCTCTGTGGGTATTACCCTCTTCCCAGACTTCAAACATCTGCCCCAGCCGTCTGCTTAACCTCCGCTAGAGACTATAATGATGGTGGATCCCACGCCAATTTTCTTTTTAAAAAATCCTTTATTTTAACACTAAATGACAATTGAGGGGTTAATAAAGATGCAGTCCCTAAATTATTAATTTTGTAATTAATTTTTCCCAAAAATGTTGACGTGGGGCTTCGCCATATTTTTGTGTCCAGCCAGGTACAGCAGGCAGGAACGGGCTGCCCCCAACCACCAGCTGCCTATTTGTACCTGGCCGGACACAACAATATAGGGAAGCCCTTTTTTTTTTAATTATTTCATGAAGTAATTAAAAAAAAAAATACGTGGGGCTTCGCCCTATTTTTGTGTCCAGCCAGGTACAACTAGGCAGCTGGGGACTGGAATCTGCAGCGCAGGGAGGCCCAAGCTTTCTGGGCCCCACCCGCTGCAAATTGCAGTCCGCAGCCACCCCGGAAAATGGCGCGTTCATAGAAGCGCCATCTTCTGGCGCTGTACCCAACTCATCCAGGGCCCTGGTTAGGTGGCTCACTGGGTAATAAAGGGGTTAAGGCCAGCTTGGCATTATCAGCTGGCCCTAAGCCCGAAATTCATGGGGTCACGCCAATATTAGACATGAACACCATGAATTTCTAGTAAAGTAATTAAAAAAAAACACAACACCCAGAATAAAGTCCTTTAATTGAAATAAAGACACAATTTTTTAATGTTCTAAATTAAACCATACTTACCATCACGCCCATTCCAGCTGAAGCCAACGATCTCCTGCAATAAAAGTAAAATAATAAAGCAACCTCATCCTTACCTCTCCATGGTTCCCAGGACCGGTCCAGCTCTGCTACATTCACATGACAGGCTGCACCGCAGCAGAACGCTGCCGTTCAGCTTGCCATGCGGCAGACACTGAGAAGCGCAGGCATGCTTGTGCTCCTCAGTGTCTGACTGTGACGGCATCCAGATGAGCCGAGATCATGTCCAATGAACTCGGCTCACCTCATGCACGTCACTGACAGCGTGGGAAAATTCTCCTGCTCCCTGCATGCGCAGTAGAAGTTTCCCACGCTGTCAGTGACGGACGTCCAGGAGGTGAGCTGAGTTCATTGTCGGCTCATCTGGATGCCGTCACAGCCAGACACTGAGGAGCGCAAGCATGCCTGCGCTTCTCAGTGTCTGCGGGATGACAGGCTGGATGGCAGCGTTCTGCTGCGGTCCAGCCTGTCATCTCGATGTAGCAGAGCTGAAGCTGTCGTGGGAACCATGGAGAGGTAAGGATGAGGTTGCTTTATTATTTTTCTTTTATTGCAGGAGATCGTTGGCTTCAGCTGGAATGGGCGTGATGGTAAGTATGGTTTAATTTAGAACAATAAAGGATTGTGTCTTTATTTCAATTAAAGGACTTTATTCTGGGTGTTTGTGTTTTTTTTAACTTTGACTATGGGGTTAGTAATGGGGGTGTCTTATAGACGCCTCTCCATTACTAACCTGGGCTTGATGTCAGCTGGCATTATAAGCTGACATCAACCCCAGCCCTATTACCCCACTGCCACCGCTACAGGGCAGTGGGAAGAGCGAGGCTAAGTGCCAGATTTGGCGCATCCTATGGATGCGCCATTCCTGGGGCGGCTGACGGCTGGTGTTTCTAGCCTGGGAGGGGGCCAATATTCATGGCACCCTTCCTGGGCTATTAATATCAGCCTCCAGCTGTCTGCCTAGCCTTTGCTAGCTATTAAAATAGGGGGGACCCCACGTCATTTTTTTGGGATCCCCCATTTTAATAGCTAGTAAAGGCTAGGTATTCAGCTGGGGGCTGATATTAGTAGCCTGGGAAGCTCCGTGGGTATTACCCCCTTCCCAGGCTTCAAACATTTGCCCCAGCTGTCTGCTTAACCTCCGCTAGAGACTAAAATTAAGGGGAACCCCACGACAATTTTTTTTTTAATAAATCCGTTATTTTAACACTAGATGACAAGTACAGTAACCAGCACTGTCACTGTACTTCATATATATGTGACTGACATGTTTCTATCTATCTAATCTATGTGTGAAGCTCTATTCTGTCTGTTATAAATTGTCGGGTACAGATGCTGAATTGCCGGCCGGCTTTTTTAAAGAGACGGTGCATGAAAACACTATTATTTGTTTTAATAAATCCTTTACACTAAATGACAAGTACAGTAAGCAACAATGTCACTGTACTTCATATATATGTGACTGACATGTTTCTATCTATCTAATCTATGTGTGAAGCTCTATTCTTTCTATTCTAAATTGTCGGGTGCCGGCTTATGCCGCTGCTGAATTGCCGGCTTTTCATATATTGTCACAGAAGTGATGCGAACTTCCCAGCTCCGGACACAGCGCAGCGCTTCTGTGACAAGTGAAAGCTGTCGGCACAGAAGCCCTGCGCTGTGTCCGGAGCTGGGAATACGCAGCGATGTGTCCGTTTCAGCACAGAAGCGCTGACCGTCAGGACCTACCGCCACCGTATTTTAACTCCCTCCACCTTATATTAACTCCGACATGGCAGGGATACGGCCACGGCAGCTTATTAACACCCCCAGAGTATCCCCGCATGTCAATTTCTGAAAGTTCAAAAGCATTACCGGCGTATAAGACGACCCCAGACTAGACAGAAGATTTTTCAGTCTTCAAAAGTCGTCTTATACGCCGGAATATACGATACTTCTCAGCTACTTTTCATAAGTTATGAGCAAATAGATGGGCCACACTCAGCAAATACATCGAAAAAACATCGGCTTCCTTCATAACCCCTCTAGCTGTCCTTTCCATCACCAAAAGTAGTGTGTTTTCAGCCACCTTAGGCAAAACAAAAAGGTTAATCCATTTACTTATAATTTAGGAAATCTAATATTAATTTAATATTCACCTAATGTACTCCTTGAACTCCTCGAGGCTTTGAACTGTTTTGTATTATGGGTATATGTTAAACCTATAATTTGTTAAAAAATTTTCAATATTGGCCACAAAGCAGGGAATGTATCAAACTCACAAATAGGTAGAATTTACCTAAAATTTCCGGCCGCTAGTAGATTGTTGATATGATGATCCCGCTGGTCTTTGAAAACTGTTTTGCATTACTTAAGAGCTGACCATACACAGGTTGCAGCTACCGCCAATCCCTGGCTTCACCAGTGATGATACTATGCTGCATAAATGCATTGGCCATTGACTAGTCATATCTGTCCCGATAGTACTGTTGGGATCTAATTGCCGCAGTTTACTCTAACAAGGACTATCAGGACAAATGGGCACGCGGCACTGGAAATTACATGAATATTTACAAGGCAAGTAATAATTTTGTGTATTCCCTCCTCTGTGTTCATTTTTTAAAAATCCTATACATCTTAAAATGTACCTATAATTCATGCACAGAACATCATCACTGCAGGCCACTTAACAAACGCTGATGGCATTACCGGAGTGGCGGGATTAGAAGCATGGATGATTTATAAGATCATTGTTAGTATTGGAGGCGCTATTTGGCTACTTACTATCAAAGGCAGCGAATTTTTAGGACAGGAACCACTAAGTGTCCATAGTAGATGTACTAAATAAAATAACCTATGGTTTAAAATTCGCGCTAATGGTAGTAAAAGAAGGATTCGGGAGAAGGAATGACTAAAAAGTATTTTTATTGATACAGGTATTTAAAAACAAAAAAGGGGCTAATCCTTCTTTTACTACCATTAGCGCGAATTTTAAACCATAGGTTATTTTATTTAGTACATCTACTATGGACACTTAGTGGTTCCTGTCCTAAAAATTCGCTGCCTTTGATAGTAAGTAGCCAAATAGCGCCTCCAATACTAACACTCTTTACTCCCCCTGAACCACTGAACAGGCTGCTAGGCTCAAACCTAGAACTCAAGACAATGGGAGACCTCTGGCATGACAGGAAGGAAAGAATAGAAAACATCCAACTTTTCTTCAGTAATACCCAGAAAAAAACTATAACTACCAACCCAGAAACCATCAAATCAATAAAAGATTCACTTAGGACTTTAGAACAATTATTACTAAAAGAAATGAGGGACTTATGGGAAGTCGCCACCCTCGAACACTACCTGGCCTTCAATATTATACCCTCCGGCCTGGTAGTGACCAAAGCCCTATCGGGAGACATAGGAGATCCAACCACCCTGGAGGAATGGAACTCCATGTTCCATAATTTCTCTACACAAGCCGTTCGGTTCATAATCAATAAAAGGAAAAGACAGCTGATGGAAAATAAAAACAAAATTAACTTACTATTCAATGAAATAAAACCACACCAGAACCACCCTGAAATCCTAAGTCTAACCAACAGCATTAAAAGCAGAATCAACCAGAAGGAACATGACATAGTTGAAAAGAAAAGAGCCAAATTTGGTAGAGACGCAGTCCCCCTCCCTACCCAAGGCCCTGATAGGGAACCACTAAACTTTTTCGAAACCCTGGATGAGGTGGTCGGAAGCCCGAATAACTCCCTCAAGTCCATTGACAGAATCTCTATCCACCCCACTTCGGACATAGAATCCCCCCCTATTCTAAACAAACCAGGTTCAAGCCAGACTAACCCTACTCCACAGGATATCATCGCCCCAATTAGCACCCACAATAGGTTCTCGCCTCTTCTTACCACTATTGATGAAACTCCACATCAAACTATTTCTCCACCCTCAGCCCATGGACAACCTACCCACATAGAAGCAACCCCTCCGCAATTGTCTGCAACCCCAGTTCCTACCGTCACCGCCACCGCCACCTCACGCCCATTAATACGAAAACATACCAGTAACGTTGATTTTTTTCGGATGGCCACAAGAAAAATGCAAAAGAGGCACTAGGGGAGGGAAACTCGCCCAAAAGAAAAAGAACAAACCAAAGGAGATAAATAACCAAATATCCATCTTTAATCTAAGCAAACACCAATTAACTAACAACGAAAATGCATTACTAAAAAAAGGCCTAAAATATGCCCCATCTACACAATTTGATAAATTCCAAGCATATATAGGCATTAAAAAGTTTTTACGACAATTAGCTATAAAAAAATATTACACCAAAAAGAAAGATATTCCTGAAACATCAGACCATGCGGAACCACCTAAATTCCAACACACCTCCCTAAAAAATAAATCCAACTTCCACCCTCTTTAAGAATATTCAGAGGCAATCAAGACCTTTGAAAAAAATGTTACAGACGACATTCGCAAAATTAACAATAAAAAATGCCAAAAATTTAAGAATAACCTTACTAAACCAGAGATCCGTGCCATGAAACAACTACAAAAAAACAATGAGATAGTAATCAGACCAGCCGATAAAGGTGGGGGCATAGTCATTCTCGACCAAGAATACTACCACAGGGAATCATTAAGACTCCTAGGAGACCACAGAACCTATCAAATACTCCCCTCCGACCCAACAAGCAAGTACCAAAAAGAACTACGAGATCTAACTATAAAAGGACTTCGGGAAGGTTACCTAAATAAAAATGAATTTGAATATGTGAACATCCAATATCCAAGACTAGCTGCCTTTTATCATCTACCAAAAATTCACAAGGATGATATAAACCCACCAGGAAGGCCTATTATCTCTGGCATTCAGTGCCTGACATCCAACCTTTCCAGGCTGGTGGATCATCACCTACAGGACTTAGTCCCAACCCTTCCATCACATTTGAAAGACAGCACACATGCTATTCGTATACTGAACAATACCCCATGGGAAAGCCACTACATTCTAGGAACATTGGACATAACGTCATTATATACGAACATCCAACACACCAAAGGATGTGAAGCCTCTTTCCATTTTCTCAACCAAAAAATGCCCCCAGAACAAAGCCAATTCATTATAGACTGTATGCTTTTCATCCTAACACACAATTACTTTCTCTACCAGGGGGACTACTACTCCCAGCAGTGGGGCACCGCCATGGGAACCAGGTTCGCACCCAGCTATGCCAACCTCTATGTTGGCTGGTGGGAATCCCTAGCCATCCACCCGGGAGGTCTCCCTCATGCGAACCTGGTCCTATGGCGGAGATTTATAGATGATATATTGTTTATTTGGTCAGGAGACCAGGCATCTCTTGACCTATTCATACAAGAACTCAACAATAACGAATTCTTTTTGGAATTCACTTCAACCACTAGCACCACTACTATCAATTTCCTAGACCTCAATATCTATGTGGAAAACAACTCTATACGGACTCGCACATACCATAAACCCACTGATGCTAATAGCTATATTCCACTAGACAGCTGTCATCTTCCCAATTGGCTGCTTAATGTCCCCCGCAGCCAATATCTGCGCCTCCACAGAAATTGCTCCAAACATCAAGATTTTAATAATGAAGCAAAATTACTCACTAACAAATTCCTGGAAAAAGGATACAATGCAGAATTCCTAAAAAATACCAAAGAAAAAATAGCCATAATACCCAGACAAAATCTCCTAACTGAGACAAACACCAACAAATCAGGACAAACCAATCACAATATGACCATTCCCATTATCACCCCCTACTCTGCTAACACCCATATCTTTAGGAAAATCGTAGAAAAACACTGGTATACACTTAAAGACGATAAAACAATTGGTGACCAGATGCCTAACAGACCAAGGTTCATATTCAAAAAAGCACGAAACCTAGGGTCAATCATAGCTCCCACCATAAAACACAATATTGCCAATAAACAAACAGTTACCCCATTTAAACAAAAAATAATAGGCTTTTTCCCTTGTAAAAAATGTAAAATATGTAAAACCCTGAAACCATCTAAACAACAAATAGTTAGCCACCACAAAGAGTCATATCCCATCACAGACTTCATCACATGTACCACCACGGGGGTCATTTACGGACTAGTATGCCCATGCGATAAAATGTACATAGGTAGAACCAAGAGAGCCATGGGCACCAGAATCAATGAACATCTAAGGAATATTAAGAACAAATTCACAGGCCACCCTCTCTCCAAGCACTTTCTAGAAAAACACAAAGGATCCACCCAAGGAATCCAAGTGGTGGGCATAGAAATAGTTCATAAACACTGGAGACAAGGTGACTTTATAAAAAGCATGTCAAAAAAAGAAAGCGAATGGATTTTTAAATTAAACACGTTGAGACCACGGGGACTCAACAGCGAAATAGAATTGTTTGCCTTTAATGACTGACAGCTACCATGACGTCAGCACCCTCAGGTATATAAAGTACACCACCCACTGGGCCAGACTATCCCTGATGAAGACAGCCGCAGCTGTCGAAACGCGTTGGAAAATCTTTGACCCAGCTGAGCAGGCCCCCTCAGGCCTCCGTACTGAGTGCACGCTGCTTACCACGTGACAGCGCGTCACTCTGCCCCTCTCGCGCACTTTCAACGAAAGCGCGCCTCCTCCCTCTCTCCCACCTCTCTCTCTCTCCCGCTCTGCCTACCCGGAAGCAAGCGAGCTGCGGCGGTCACCGGCCGGGACTCCGCTCTCGCCCCGGGCTCCATCACCTGTTGACAATCGCGGGACTGCAGACTGTAAGTAACCTCGGGCCTCGGCCCCCACCGCCTGCTATCACACATAACTGACAGGAGCAGATACCCTAACTTTCAGTATTGTATCCTAGGCAGACCCACAGACCACACGGTCTGCCCTGTATTTATCCTGCTACCACAGCCTTCTGCTACATCGTGACAGACCCTTCTGACTACTGCATGACCGTCTGATCCCCCAGTCAGAACCTCCTACTGCACCTAATTGGTATCCAGGATCAGAGCCTCCTACCATAGAACCATTGCTGCATAATTCATCCAGAGCCTCCTGCTGCACCCTCCGTACCACCGGAATACTCGACGCACCTTTCCTCCTATGTCTGCAATACATGAAATAAGGTATATAACATAATAATTGCAGACCAATCCCACTATACCTTCAACACTAACCCTCCATTAAATTTCCCAAACAGGATAAGGGGTACAACATAGACGCCACATCGTCAGTACCACCAGAAGCACCTTGCTGCACCTTTCTCACAAGGACAGGGACAAACCAGACCCACCTGTTGCATCCCTTATAAGGACAACAACGACTATTAAACTCCAAATAGAACTCATCTACCTTAGGGTAAGTCCTAATTTTGTCGTACCTCCTGAGAACCAAGTGCCTACAATACCCAACCTACATCTTCTACGATCCTAGGACCATATCCATCCCGGACTAGTCCACCACTATAGGTGGCTCCCTGCGGATCACGGTCCAAGAAATACAAATACCGCACGCCTCTGTCCTTGTTGCCCACCGATCGTCACAATAACAGCAGGTAAAATACAACTTCCATTAATAACGTCTAGCCATTTACTCTCAAGTTCTAATGTACTTCTCTTGCACCCCAGGTATCTAGAATATGTGAAGCCTCCCACTGACACTAGAGTCCACCGTCTAAAGAGCCTCAGGGTTACCACAAGGATACACAGACTAATCATAACAGGTAACCCACACAAATACCAAACTCATCAAGAACCGATACTTTAAGTACAGCGATACCACACCATATTACCATACCGTAACACGGTTCCTCTTTTACCAGGTCCACCCTTTTGCTACTCAAGCATCGACTACCTCAAGACTCCATGGAAAGCCGTTTTATCCTTTAACTCAGAACCATATTTATTTATTTATTAATTTTTATCAATCTCTTATATCGTCTATTTTAGCCCCTTTTTTGTTTTTAAATACCTGTATCAATAAAAATACTTTTTAGTCATTCCTTCTCCCGAATCCTTCTTTTACTACCATTAGCGTGAATTTTAAACCATAGGTTATTTTATTTGATTTATAAGATCAGTAATAATTTTTGGTTCTTCAATACTCTTTCTACATTAATTTTTTACAAGTCCTGGAAAACTACTTAAAAAATGGACCTATAACTTATATACAGAAAAATGGTCAGGCATATCTCATTCAATAACACAATACCAATGTATGAGTAAAAAATATGGTAACAAATCAGCATTAGATATACATGATTAGAACATATTATAGACCTATAACAGATTTAGAGGCTTAAAAAAGGGTTACTTATACTACCTTGAGGAATAATCTTTAAAACTCTATTAATTTATGTCATCAAAAATGACAGTCACTTTTTTTGATAATTCGGTCTTAAAACTTAAAAAATTAAAATTCTAAATCTTCATTTTCAATCATTACTCTGCTTTATAAAAAAATGCATGATTTACATTTAATTCTCAGCTACTTTTCTAAATTATGAGCAAATAGATGGGCCACACTCAGCAAAAACATCTAAAAAACATCAGCCTCCTCCATAACCCCTCTAGCTGTCCTTTCCATCACCAAGAGTAGTGTGTTTTCTGCCACATTAGGGAAAAAAAAGGTTAATCCATTTGCTTATAATTTAGGAAAACTCTTATTAATTTTATATTCGCCTAATGTATACCTTGAGGCTTTGAACTGTTTTGTATTATGGGTATATGTTAAACCTATAATTTGTTCAAAATTTTTAAATACTGGCCACAAAGCAGGGAATGTGTCAAACTCACAAATACATAGAATTCACCTAAAATTTCCGTCCGCTAGCAGATTGTTGATATAATGGTCCCGCTGGTCTTTGAAAACTGTTTTGCATGACTTTTGAGCTGACCATACACAGGTTACAGCTTCGGCCAGTCCCTGGCTTCACCAGTGATGATACTATGCCATTGACCATTGACTAGTCATATCTGTCCCGATGGTAATTTTGGGATATAATTGCCGCAGGCTACACTAACAAGGACCAGCAGGACAAATGGGCATGCTGCATTGGAAATTATGTGAAGATTTACAAGGCAAGTTGTTAAGGGGACGATTTACAAGGCAAGTAATAATGTTGAGTATTCCCTCCTCTGTGTCCATTTCTTAAAAATCCTATACAACTTAAAATGTACCTATAATTCATGCACAGAACATCATCACTGCAGGCCACTTAACTGGGGTCCGCGATGCAGCCTGATGGACTGCTGCCAAACACCTTCTGGGTGTGAAGGAAAAACTAACTGAATATCAATCCCCTCTGTGTTACAGCACACTGGAACGGGTATAGGAATTTGCACTATCTCCGTTAGCAGCACAAGAGAAATGCGGTAAAACACTATCTGTAGTCCTGTTACAGCACGGGGACTACACTGGCGGCGTTAGGATGTGTGTGTGACTGCGCCGACGGATACACGTGCCTCCAGCCGGCATGCTACCGGACAGAAGGGTACTACTCCACGTGGCTGACAGGCGATAACCGTGGATAGGACGTCTGCAGGCTGCTCGGGGTGTTAGGCGACCCCTTTGGCAGAGCCAGACTGCTAGACGAAGCTACCTGCCTATTTCCACTAGCCTGCCTATGAAAACTACATGTGGAACACAGTCGTCCACACAACAGCATAACTGCTCAATGATCAGAGCACGTCGCCATGTTTGTGGGCGGGTCTTTTAAAGACTAAGCCCTGCCCACCTTCGCACTATTGGTGGCGTCAACCGCGACCAATCAGGCGGTGCGAGGTCACCGAATCAGCTGACTCCCAAACCACCAATCATGGTCGCCATGTCACGGGCATGCTCAGTACCGAGAATCCTGGACTTAGGCTCCAACAGCCCTGTCTCCCTCCACAACCTATGCTTAACATTGCTAGGCCCAAATACCCAAGAGGCAATCTGTACATCTCGTGGACCAGCTAGGCGCTGGGGCTGATGACAATGCTGAGCAGCAACAGCCCTTGCTGGACTGGAAAAGGAGACCACAGAAGGTTCTGGACCCATTTCAAATCCAGCAACAGCCTGACGTCTAACACAAGTAATAATTTTGAGTATTCCCTCCTCTGTGTCCATTTTTAAAAAATCCTATAGATCTTGAAATGTACCTATAATTCATGCACAGAACATCAACACTGCAGGCCACTTAACGAAGGCTGATGGCATTAGCGGAGTGTCGGGATCAGAAGCATTGATGATTTATAAGATCAGTAATAATTTTAGGTTCCTCAATACTCTTTCGACATTAACTTTTTACAAGTCCTGGAAAACTGCTTAAAAAATGGACATATAACTTATGTACAGAAAAATGGTCAGGCATAAGTCATTCAATAACACAATACCAATGTATGAGTAAAAAATATGGTAACAAATCAGCTTTAGATATACATGATGAAAACATATTATAGACCTATAACAGATTTAGAGGCTTAAAAAAGGGTTACTTATACTAACTTGAGGAATAATCTTTAAAACTCTATTAATTTACCTCATCAAAAATGACAATATCATTTTTTTTGATAATTCGGTCTTAAAACTTAGAAAATTAAAATTCTAAATCTATATTTTCAATCATTACTCTGCTTTTTAAAAAAGACATGATTTACATTTAATTCTCAGCTACTTTTCTAAATTATGAGCAAATAGATTGGCCACACTCAGCAAAAACATCTAAAAAACATAAGCCTCCTCCATAACCCCTCTAGCTGTCCTTTCCATCACCAAGAGTAGTGTGTTTTCTGCCACCTTAGGCAAAAAAAAGGTTAATCCATTTGCTTTGAATTTAGGAAAGCTCATATTAATTTTATATTCGCCTAATGTACTCCTCGAGGCTTTGAACCGTTTTGTAATATGGGTATATGGTAAACCTATAATTTGTTAAAAATTTTTCACTACTGGATACAAAGCAGGGAATGTGTCAAACTCACATATAAGTAGAATTTACCTAAAACTTCGGGCCGCTAGCAAATTGTTGATATAATGGTCCCGCTGGTCTTTGAAAACTGTTTTGCATGACTTTTGAGCTGACCATACACAGGATACAGCTTCGGCTAATCCCTGGCTTCACCAGTGATGATACTATGCCATTGGCCATTGACTAGTCATATCTGTCCCGATGGTACTGTTGGGATCTAATTGCCGCAGGCTACTCTAAGAAGGACCAGCAGGACAAATGGGCAAGCGGCACTGGAAATTACGTGAAGATTTACAAGGCAAGTAATAATTTTGAATATTCCCTCCTCTGTGTCCGTTTCTTAAAAATCCCATACAACTTAAAATGAACCTATAATTCATGCACAGAACATCATCACTGCAGACCACTTAACAAAGGCTGATGGCATTACCAGAGTTGTGGGATTAGAAGCATGGATGATTTATAAGATAAGTAATAATTTTTGGTTCTTTAATACTCTTTGAACATTAATTTTTTACAAGTCCTGCAAAACTATTTAAAAAATGGACCTATAACTTATGTAAAGAAAGATGGTCAGGCATATCTCATTCAATAACACAATACCAATGTATGAGTAAAAAATATGGTAACAAATCAGCTTTAGATATACATGATGAGAACATATTATAGACCTATAACAGATTTAGAGGCTTAAAAAAGGGTTACTTATACTACCTTGAGGAATAATCTTTAAAACTCTATTAATTTACCTCATCAAAAATGACAATGTCATTTTTTTTGAGAATTCGGTCTTAAAACTTAGAAAATTAAAATTCTAAATCTATATTTTCAATCATTACTCTGCTTTATAAAAAAGACATGATTTACATTTAATTCTCAGCTACTTTTCCTAAATTATGAGCAAATAGATTGGCCACACTCAGCAAAAACATCTAAAAAACATAAGCCTCCTCCATAACCCCTCTAGCTGTCCTTTCCATCACCAAGAGTAGTGTGTTTTCTGCCACCTTAGGCAAAAAAAAGGTTAATCCATTTGCTTTGAATTTAGGAAAGCTCATATTAATTTTATATTCGCCTAATGTACTCCTCGAGGCTTTGAACTGTTTTGTAATATGGGTATATGTTAAACCTATAATTTGTTCAAAATTTTTCAATTCTAGCCACAAATCAGGGAATGCGTCAAACTCACAAATAGGTAGAATTTACCTAAAATTTCCGTCCGCTAGCAGATTGGTGATATAATGGTCCCGCTGGTCTTTGAAAACTGTTTTGCATGAGTTTTGAGCTGACCATACACAGGTTACAGCTACTGCCAATCCCTGGCTTCACCAGTGATGATATTATGCTGCATAAATGCATTGGCCATTGACAAGTCATATCTGTCCCGATTGTACTGTTGGGATTTAATTGCCGCAGGCTACTCTAACAAGGACCAGCAGGACAAATGGGCACGCGGCACTGGAAATTACGTGTAGATTTTCAAGGCAAGTAATAATTTTGAGTATTCCCTCCTCTATGTCCATTTCTTAAAAATCCTATACAACTTAAAATGTACCTATAACTCATGCACAGAACATCATCACTGCAGACCACTTAACAAAGGCTGATGGCATTACCGAAGTCGCGGGATCAGAAGCATGGATGATTTATAAGATAAGTAATAATTTTTGGTTCTTCAATACTCTTTCTACATTAATTTTTTACAAGTCCTGGAAACGTACTTAAAAAATGGACCTATAACTTATGGACAGAAAAATGGTCAGGTATATCTCATTCAATAACCCAATACCAATGTATGAGTAAAAAATATAGTAACAAATCAGCTTTAGATATACATGATTAGAACATTTTATAGACCTATAACAAATTTAGAGGCTTAAAAAGGGTTACTTATACTACCTTGAGGAATAATCTTTAAAACTCTATTAATTTACCTTATCAAAAATGACAATGTCACTTTTTTTGATAATTCGGTCTTAAAACCAAAAAAATTTAAATTTTAAATCTTTATTTTCAATCATTACTCTGCTTTATAAAAAAGACATGATTTACATTTAATTCTCAGCTACGTTTCCTAAATTATGAGCAAATAGATGGGCCACACTCAGCAAAAACAGCTAAAAAACATTAGCCTCCTCCATAACCCCTCTAGCTGTCCTTTCCATCACCAAGAGTAGTGTGTTTTCTGCCACCTTAGGCAAAAAAAAGGTTAATCCATTTGCTTAGAATTTAGGAAAGCTCATATCTATATATACAATCCTCTTATCCCGTCTGTCTGTCTGTCTGTCCTGGAAATCCCGCATCGCTCGTTGGTCCGGCAGCGGCCAATCAGCGCCGCGGGATTTCTGAAAAAAGATGGCGGCCGTTAGCGGCTCATCTGCGGGACGGAGATTCCGCGGGAGATGACCGGCGCGAGGCGCTCATCTCTCGGCGCTAGCAGCAGAAGGACCTCGACCGCTGGCGCCGCTGACCTCCATGCGGAAAGGAGGACCGGGGAGCGGCGCTGCGGGTCGGGATACTACTGCTGCGAGCGCCCGCTCATGTCCCGGGTTCTCGCAGCGGAAGTAGCCTTACAGGCAGCTCCGCTGACATCCATGCGGCTAGGGTGTCAAGGGAGGACCAGGGAGCGGCGCTGCGGGTCGGGATACTTCTGCTGTGAGCTTCCGCTCATGTCCCGGGTTCTCGCAGCGGAAGGAGCCGCACAGGCAGCGGCGCTCCCCGGTCCTCACCAATAATACGATTCGATGATTGGTCGCGGTCTTCGGCCGCGACCATCCACCGATCTTGCCGCAACAGTTAAACACCGCTGTGCTGATTGGTCGCGGATGCTGCCAGCGACCAATCACCGATTTGGGCGCCACATTTAAATATCGGCCGCGACCAATCACCGATCTTGGCACCATATTTAAACACCACTGTGCTGTTAGGTCACGGACGCTGCCCGCGACCAATCACCGATTTGGGCGCCACATTTAAATATCGGCCGCGACCAATCACCGATCTTGGCGCCACATTTAAACACTGCTGTGCTGATTGGTCACGGACGCTGCCCGCGACCAATCACCGATTTTGGCGCCACATTTAAATCGCGTCCGCGACCAATCAGAACAGCAGTGTTTAAATGTGTCTGCAAGATCGGTGATTGGTCGCGGCCGCTATTTAAATATGGCGCACAAATCGGTGATTGGTCATGGTCTTCGGCCGCGACCAATCACTGATCTTACTGCAAAACTTAAACACCGCTGTGCTGATTGGGCGCGGACGCTATTTAAATGTGGAGCCAAAATCGGTGATTGGTCGCGGCCAGTGTCCGCCACCAATCAGCACAGCGGTGTTTAAATGTGGCGCCAAGATCGGTGATTGGTCGCGTGCAGCGTCCGCGACCAATCAGCACAGCTGTGTTTAAATGTGGCGCCCAAATTGGTGATTGGTCGCGGGCAGCGTCCGCGACCACTCAGCACAGCGGTGTTTAAGTTTTGCGCCAAGATCAGTGATTGGTCGCGGCCGAAGACCACGACCAATCACCAATTTGTGCGCCACATTTAAATAGCGGCCGCGACCAATCACCGATCTTGCAGACATATTTAAACACCGCTGTGTTGATTGGTCGCGGACGCGATTTAAATGTGGCACCAAAATCAGTGATTGGTCGCGGGCAGCGTCCATGACCAATCAGCACAGCGGTGTTTAAATGTGGCACCAAGATCGGTGATTGGTCGCGGCCGATATTTAAATGTGGCGCCCAAATCGGTGATTGGTCGCGAGCAGAGCCCTCGAACAATCAGCGATTTTGAACACAAATGTCCGGACCTTAGTAACACCATGCGGCTACTGTCGGGAGATCAGCGGCTAGGGTGTCAAGGGAGGTCCGGGGAGCGGCGCTGCGAGGCAGGATACTACTGCTGCGACCGCCCGCTCATGTTCCGGGTTCTCGCAGCGGAAGTAGCCGCACAGGCAGCTCCGCTGACATCCATGCGGCTAGGGTGTCAAGGGAGGACCGGGGAGCGGCGCTGCGGGTCGGGATACTTCTGCTGCGAGCGCCCGCTCATGTTCCGGGTTCTCGCAGCGGAAGTATCCGCACAGGCAGCGGCGCTGACATCCATGCGGCTGGCGTGTCAAGGGAGGACCGGGGAGCGGCGCTGCAGGTCGGGATACTTCTGCTGCGAGCAGTTGCTCATCTCCCGGCTTCTCGGAGCGGAAGTAGCCACACAGGCAGCCGCTCCCCGGTCCTCACCAATACGATTCGCTGATTGGTCGCGCACTCCTGCCCCGATCAATCAGAGATTTTCCCGCTAAATTCAAACACACTGTTCGCTGCTTAGTAACACGGCGCGCGAGATTTAAAACCCGGTTCTATGATTGGTCACGGACGCCGCCCACGACCAATCACAGATTTTCGCGCCAAATTTAAACACGCTCTCCGGCCAATTAATGCAACTTTTCTAATAGCTACGCCACCTTCGGGAGATAGCAGGGCTAACTCCGTCCATGTGGTCATGTGACTCACAAGCTGCTCATAACGTACTGAGCAGGTTTTCTCAGTCACACTGTGCGAGGGACTTCAGTCAGACTGTGCGAGGGACTTCTGTCACACTGTGCGAGGGACTTCTGTCACACTGTGCGAGGGACTTTAATCACACTGTGCGAGGGACTTCAGTCACACTGTGCGAGGGACTTCAGTTAGGTTTACTGAACATGTTCTGCCAGTGACAGCGCGCTGAAGAGATACTTCTTTACGCTTCCCGTTTTATAATGGGTCGTAAGCGAAAATATGACTAGTGTTGAGCCACCCCCGTAGTGTTCGAGTTCGGTTCGGTTCGTCGAACACCCGTGTGTTCGCCGAACTGTTCGTCGAACTGTTCGTCGAACACCTTCGAACACCGTTAAAACCAATGGCAGGCAAACAAAAACACATAGAAACACATAGAAAACACCTTCAAAGGTGTCCAAAAGCTGACAAACTGCTCAGAAGACACAACTAACACATGGAAAAGTGACAAGTGCATATAGTCATGCGAAAAGAAAAGAGGTGGAGGAGTAAAAGGAGGGGGAGACACAGATATAGGCATGTCATGCCCTTCTAAAATCCAAAAAGTGAGAAGCCGACACGGCCAGTCCGTTCCTGCCCGTGCCACCTCTGTGTCGCCGGGTTTGTGCCAGAGCCGCGGTGGACCCTGACGGCCAGCCCCCCTATCCCAATACTGGTGCCTGTCCGCCGATGGGTCGAGGCCCCCCACGGTGGGGGGGGGAGTAACATCTGCAGAAGAAAGACCATCTTCCAGCCAAACTAACATGTCGACTTCTTTTCGTGGACAATGTGATACGATCCCATTCTTACGGACACGCCCATCGCTACAAATTCTAGATGAGGCACAAAAACAGCAGGTGCTTCTACGGATATCAAGTGCTCCTTCAAGTGGGCTCTCCATCACCTCAATTTCAACATCACAAATACTCCAGTCCTCAGAGGTGTCACCCCAATCGCACTTGCTTCCTCACAGCTCCCAAGTCTCCAGCTGCCCGTCTGAGTATGGGGTAACACAGATGGTTGAGTCTGCACAGCTGTTTACTCATACTATAGCCTGGGAAACGGAGGTCTGCTCCAGAGCTTCTGTTAATCCAGATGAGGAAATGATCTGATCTGATGCCCAGAATCTTTATAAGTCGGATCTAGGACCAGATGAAGAAGGTTCTGAGCATAATGTAGACCCTTGTTCCCAAACTGTAACTCCTGTTGGTGGAGACAATGATGAAGACGATGATGAGACTCAAATACCTGATTGGAGCGACAACTTGACTTTTCGGTCAGGGCAGGAAGAGGTTGGCTCTGAGGACGACGGGTGTGATAACACACAGGGTGATGATGACGAGGTTGGAGATCCCACTTACTGTCAACCCACAGTCAGCCAGTCGATGAGGTCAGCAGAGGAGGTGGGGGAAGATGTGACTAGCCCTGGGGATGGGGATGACTCGGTACCCGGGCATTTGCCTGGCCTTGGGGATGTCGCGGTGGTCGGCTCCCTGGCTCGTACCCTGGGGTCTCTCTTTAAAAGGGTGGATAATTGTTAATTTTATAAGAGTTCATGACGCCACCTGTGGTATCTGGTGACAAGCACCAGCGCTGCAGCAGTCCACTGAGGCCGGTGATAAGGCAGCTCGATGGTATAGCTCCCCACAGGTGGAGCTAGGTCTCAGGGCAGCGTATGCAGGTGGAATGCAGGACAGGCGAGACCCAGCTGGGTCAGAGCAAGAACGGGAACGGACACAGTAGTCACTTCAGTACCTTTTACTGGTGGAAATTCAGGCACATCCCGGAGCACTGTAGGGTGAAGGGTGCATATCAGGATCCTCCCCAATGAGCGGGTGTAGGGCCTCCTGTTTCTTGCCTCTGCGTAGTAAGTTTCTGACCTGCCTGGAGCTAGGCCTAACTTTGTCTCTGTCCTGCGCTGGCTGACCTTGTGGTAGGGCCTTCTCTTGGAGTTCACGCTCCCAGTATGCGGGGCCTAAGCGTCTCCTGGCTCAGTTACATATCAGCACCTTAGCGATCCTGGGACTTGTAGTTCTCCAGGGATTCCGGTTATGCCTTACTGGGTCATAGAGATACCGGTAAGCTCGGATCCTGTGTCCGGTAAATGCTTCGGGGTGAGCTGGTTAAGCTCCTCTGCCCCTTATGTACTAACTTGCCACTCGCCTTCGGCCTACTCGGGCCCTCACTAGGCTACACACACTAACGGCAGCTTGCCGCGCTTCACTGATCTTACGGCACCGGCACACCTTAAGCTCTATCTGGGCTCCCTGAATCTAGCAAGCAGGAGCCTCGTGCTCCACTGCTGAACTATTAACTGCGTTCTCTAGACTAGACTGAGCTCCACTGCAGACTGACCTCTCTTAGGCTTCTCTACTGCAGGAACTCTTCAGAGGAACTGAACTGCCTAGCTCCACCTTCCCTATTTATATCCCTAACGGGCTCCCTCTGCTGGTCTGAGGTGGAAGGTGGAGATGTGTGAATGTTTATGGGGGCCTCTTGTGGAGGATTCCATCAATGCACTCTTCTAGGATCTGTGATACCAAGCGCAGCGGGGCATCACAGATGCTATTGACGACGAGGTTAGGTTGCGCCTTCCTGAACAGAGACGGAGTACTGGAAGCACGTCAACAACTGCATCCTCAACCACAACTCTGCCTCTGACCACAAGTCGTAGTGGCTCTTCAGGTCACATGGGCTCTAAGCCTTGCATAGCCTGGGCATTTATTCAGATCGATAAGGATGACCCAACGCGTGTTATCTGTAATATTTGTCAGCAAAAGCTAAGTAGAGGCCAAAAAATCCATAGTTTGAGTACTTCATGCATGTACCGTCACATGGATATGAAGCATAAGTTGCAGTGGGAAGCTCACTGTGCTACAATGCGGCCTAGCCGGCTGGGCCAACCACCGTCTGCCCCATCTTGTGCATCCGCAGCCTCTTCATCCTCTGTGACTGGGGGGACAGCAGTCACACATGTTTTTGGACGCAGACCTGCCACCTCTTTACCCGCAACAGCCAGTGTGATTGGCAGGTCGTCAGTTCATTGGGAAGTGGAAACACCTGCTAGTGTTGAGCGCTCTCCGACATCGAGAGCACCACCTTTGGATCAAGGCAACCTAACATGTCCGCCTGCATCTTCCTCACAGACCGGCAGTTTGCCGGGGACACCCTACTCAACACCGTCTAAGCACAACAGCCAGCCCTCGGTCCCTCAGATGTGGAAAAGTAAAAGACCATTTCCTCCTAGCCATGAGAAAGCTAAGAGGTTGAATTTCACCATCTGCAAGCTGTTGGCTACAGAAATGCTGCCTTTCCACCTGGAGGACACAGAGGATTTTCAAGACCTTATGTCCGTCACAGTGCCCCAGTACCAGATGCCCAGTCGGCACTACTTCTCAAAGAAATGTGTGCCCGCGCTCCACTAGCATGTCGCACACAACATCACCGCTTCTTTGAGAAACTCTGTGTGTGACAGGGTGCACTTCACCACAGACACTTGGACGAGAAGGCATGGACAGGGGCGTTACATGTCGCTGACTGGGCACTGGGTAACTATGGTGACAGCAGGACAAGGGGCTGCTGTCCAAGTCTTACCGTCCCCACGAGTTGTGCGTCAATCCTCTTTATCTCGAAGTTCCTCCACTGCTTCTGCCTCCTCAACCTCCTCTCGGTCCGCCACCTGCACCCAAAGCCTGTCTGGTAATGCCACCTGCTTTCTAACTGCGCAGAAGGAATCCTGCACACCTCCTTACTATGCTGGCAGCAGGGCTCAACGGCATCAGTGTTTACTTTGAAATGTCTGGGAAATGTGAGTCACACAGCTGAGGAGTTGTGGTCAGCTCTGGAGACCCAGTTTCATGAAAGGTTGTCTCCACTGGACCTGCAACCAGGGAAGGCCATGTGCGACAATGCTGCAAACCTGGGTGCGGCACTTCGCCGGGGCAATGTCACACACGTGCCTTGTATGGCTCATGTGTTGAACCTGGTTGTCCAGCAATTTTTAGCCCACTATCCCGGACTAGATGGCCTTCTACAGAGGGCACGGTCGCTGTGTGCTCACTTCCGCCGTTTGCATCCCGCAGTTCAACGACTTACATCTCTACAGAAGTCGTTGGGCCTGCCAGTTCACCGGCTGAAATGCGATGTGCCGACACGGTGGAATTCAACTCTGCACATGTTGCAGCGACTGTGGCAGCACCGACAAGCTCTGGTTCAATACGTTCTGACGTATAGCCTGGGCCAACGAGATCCAGAAGTGGGGCAAATCACGCTGCAGGAGTGGTCTCAGATCAGGGACCTATGAAGTTGACGCGCCCCCTGGGCCATGGGGTACCCTGAGCCAGGCCGGTAGACGCTGGGGTTTGTAGTCACTGTGGCGGTGACCCAGTCCGTGACCCAGGGCGGTCAATCCAAGGGTAATTTGTATATATGGATTTTATAATGTCTGACTACGTCACCTGTGGAGTGCGGCCAAAGGGGCCGCCGCTGCGGAACAGTCCTCTGAAGCTGGTGGTTTTGCAGCAACGGTATTATTACTCACAACAGGAAGAGTGTAGCTTCAGGGCAGTGTGGGTGGATTATGGTGGTTATAGTGCAGGGAGTCAGTAATGAACACAGAGTCCGTGTGATGCGGTCTCAAGATATTACTCACAGTTGTTGTAGTCCAGATTACAGGTACCAGAGCAATCTCCCCCGTCGTGCTGTGCATACTCAGTGAGGGGCTCAGTCCACCCCCAGATAGCTCCGGAGTACTTAGCAGGACCCCCTTCTGTGTGTCCTTTCTCTGGCCTTCTCCCTGCACCTCACACCCAGTGACACTTCTATCCGGTATCCTCGGGCCTTGGCGGGTGACGTGTGTTCCGTCCCCTGGGTCCTATGTGGCTACCTTCTTAGTGAGACTGGTGTGGACTTTGGCCTGCAGTACATGAAATGCAGCAGCCTCCGGTTTCTAGTTGAGCCTTGCTGTTTCTCCGCTAGTTGAGGGACCGGTTCCCCTTATCTGGCCTGACCCCTCTACCTCCTGGTAGCAGCGGGAGTACGGGTGGCCTTCTGCACGGCCCGTAGCCGTAGGGTCCCTTTGGTTCCTGGAGCCTTCCAGCTCCCACTCCTCTCTTCTCTCCTTCAGTCCTGGGCCTCCCAGGCTAGGCCCGCCTCCGGAGCAGAGCTCATGCCTAGTCTCTGCTCCTGTCACTTTTCCTCCTCTGTCTGGCTTGCTCTTTCTAAGATGGCTTCCTATTTATACTCTCTTTGTCATGTGCTCCCCTAAGCTGCTCCCCTAAGCACCCACTACATAGGACCCTCAAACCAGCTAGGGACCTGGGACTGTGCTCTCCCTTAGGAGCAATCTCGCCCTACCCCCACTGCGGGTATGTGTTGGATGCAGGAGTTAGGGTCCCGAGCCATACGCCTTCCTTACCTGAGGGTGAGATACCACACCTCTGGGTGAGATGCAGTAACTCTGTGGCGACTGAACCCTCAGGGGCGCCACACACCCTTCTGCACAGTTTTGAAATGGCGACGAAGATGTTTAGTGCTGACGATGCCATTATCAGCATGACTATTCCGGTGATTTACATGCTGGAGCACACAATAAACAGAATTCAGAGTCAGGTGGTGGGACAAGAGGAGGTGGAGGAAGTAGAGGAGGAGTCGTATGCGGAAGGGATAACATCTCCAAGGTCCAGACGGTTGGCAGCACCAAGGCGGCAGGCATGGGAGGGTGGGGGAGAGGGATTAACCAGGGCGCATGGTAGCAGCCAAACTGTTGAGGAAGGTGCAGGAGCCGAGGAAGAAGTGGAGGACGAACTGGCGATGGGCATGGAAGACTCATCAGATGAGGGAGACCTTGATCACATTTCTGTTGTGCGAGGTTGGGGGGAGAGGGCAGAGGAAGGAAGCATGATTCTTACCTCGCTACCAACACAACAAGGACTTGATCCTTCTGGATGCGCAGACACATGAGTGCCTTCTTGCTGTACTATCTGCAACATGACCCCCGGATTGTCAGAATTCGAAGTAATCCCGACTACTGGGTTGCCACACTCTTAGATCCCCGGTACAAAAGTATATTTGCCGAAATAATTCCTGCCATAATAAGGTATTGATGAATGCAGGAGTATCTGCAGACGCTGTTGCAGAATCTTACATGTGCTTTTCCACAAAACACCAGTGGTGCACGTTGTGAATCTCACAGTTCTAACTTGCCAACGGTGGGACTGTCGAGTCTTCATCACTCAAACAGTAACAGTAGCACAGTATCTGCTGGTAACAGCAATTTTGTGGAATCGTTTCACCACTTTATTAGACCATCCTTTGCAAGGCCACAGGAGACAAGAAGTCTGACACATAGTCAATGCCTAGAGAGGATGGTACAGGAGAATCTCCAAGTGAACATCGAAGCCATGACTGTGTCACTGGACCCTTGCTCATTTTGGTATTCCAATCTGGAAAAATCACCGGAGCTCGCCACTCACGCCTTGGAGATCTTGTCATGCCATGCAGCCAGCGTTCTCTCTGAACGTGTGTTCAGCGCTGCTGGTGGTGTGCTGACAGATAAGTGCACGCGGCTGTCCACTGAGAATGTAGACAGACTCACGTTCATAAAGATGAACAAATCATGGATTCGCAAGGACATTTCTACCCCTGTGTCATCCTTGTGAGACTAAAAGCTTGGGGATTTGGTAAAATCACCTCACCAACCGTTTTAAGCAACAGTGGGGCAATTGATGCCACTTAACCCTAGAACGCATGACCATAAAAATCTACACTTTCACATACCTGGGGCCCTTTAGGCCCGTGTGCAAATAACATGGAATAACTCAAACTCAAATGACAAACAACTATATACATGAAGAATACCTAGAGTTTCAAAATTCTAACTAAAGTAATCTTGCAGAAAATAGAAAACAATTAACTGGGCGGGCCTGCAAGGCCACAGGTATGCGTTCTAGGGTTAAGTGGTGTCTGTGCCACAATTTTGGGAGTCCCCTTGCTGTGTCTTACGTGACGTTGGCATCGTCAATTCCAGGTGGGTTGGGTCGCACCCCCCCCCTTTTAACTGTAAGAAACTACATACACTATGGCTTGGGGTAACACAGATGGTTGAGTCTGAAGAGCTGTTTACTCAGAGGTCTGCTCCAAATCTTCAGTGTCTGCTAGTCAGTGTAGAATTTTTAACTGCATCTAGCCTAGGCAATACTTTGGGCGTAGTAGCCCAGCTGCGAAGCAAGCTGCACCGCCTGTGTATCTAATAAGAATTTTTAAATGAATCTAGCCTAGGCAGACTGTGGGGACCCCCAACCAAACCCAGACGCTCAGCCCCCCTACCGCCCCCCTTTCATGGACAATACAATAATGTAACTCTTACAACTGGATGGGTGAGGATCGGTCACAGCTTTATTAACTCTTTATACTCATTCCATTAGAAAGGCATCTTATTTCTAAAATAATTCAGCTTGTTGCAGCATGCCCTGGGTCCCCACTCCGGCAAGTTGGCCAACAAGTGTAACTCTCCAACATGTCCTTTCTATTTCCAGGCCACGGAGGATCCAGCGTACTCGTATGCAGGACTCTGACCCCCACCCATCACTCTTAACGCTTGTTCCACTCCATCCTGGAGTCCTGACAGGAATATGTCCAGTCCAATATCTATTAAGTGAACACCGTCGGGCCGTATGAGGCCTGCTTTATCTCCTTCCAGTTGTCGGTGTCGTATCACTACACCGCCTCTGTCTCTTCTAAATTTTGCCATCCGAATATTTATTACCCGCCTTGTCCATTCGATGGCCGTGATGTCTCGCGCACCTTGCCATACCGCTATCGGCACAATCTCTGACCATACTATAGCTAATTTTGTGAAAAATTCTCTGAAGCGCTCAGTGTCTAGTTTCATTATTGCCATTAGTTATGCGCTCTTGTGATGACCTAGGTTATTTCCCCCGGCCTGTATAACTAAGATGACCGGACCTCTTGCCTCTCTCCCTACCTTGATTACCTCCATTAGTACCTGTGGCCATAGCAGGCCTCTAATACCTCTCCAGTTGAAATATGTGTTATGAAACTCTAATTTCCTCCCGCCTGGGCGGACTTTCGCCCTTTTTTGTGCCCAATATATATACGAGTGGCCTATCACTCACACTGTTGGCTTAGCGTCACCTGTAAAAGAAACAAACCACGTTAGGATAACAAGTCCGGTCTTATGTATCTCGCCAAACACGTGGATCGCCATCTCCCTATCCTCTGAACTTCCGTTTCTGACAGTCCTGCTCTTGCTGCTTCCGTGGCCGCACCTATGCGGAATGAGTGTGTCCCGTAATCTTTGGGGTGGTTCCCTGCCGATGTTATGCATTTATTAAATATAGCTTGGAACAGGTATCTTGATAATGGCGTTCCATCAATGTGTGATAGGAAGAAATTACTTTGTGATCTGATGGTTAGATATGTTTTTACTATTGTTACCTGACTCAGTGTACCGTTTGTGGGTTGTAGAAGTACCCAAGCACCCCTGCCCGCTGGAACCGTTTTCGATTGGTGTATGCGTAGATGTATTGCATTATTGGCTATGACTACGTCCTGGTGTAATAAGCCTCCACTGGTGGTAATTTTGGATTGAGGGACTAATTCGCTTATACATAGTGCCCCGAAGAAGGCGATCACAAATGCAGTAGACATTAGTGTTGCTTCAAATTGTGAGTGTCATGTTAATGGTGTTAGGGATAAGATGTGAGAAATCAGTTTTAGTGACACAGGACGGGACGTCTACATTCCTGACTTGGCTGACCCCTTTTCCACCCTTTTATGGATTGTCTGATGATGAATCTTTGTCACATCTCCCCAATTCAGTAGTTGGAAGTGAAATGCTACTCCGGTCAGACACCGCTGCGCTGACGCTCCTGATATGCCCCACATCATTAGCTGGTGGAGAAATTCTATGGTGACTTGTGATCTGGCTAGTTCACATTGGTCAACCGGTCTGCCTGCTACTAGTCGTGTCCACTCTTCCCATGCCTTACCGCATGCTTGCCACGTTGACGGGGCAACTGACGCTCTGATTAATGGCATCAACTATTCGCCACTAGATCAAATAGGGAGGGTGGGCAACTGTTGCCCGATGGGTGGGTGTTGTGGAAGAGCTCTGTGAAAATCTGCCAATTGAATTGTTAAAAAGCGTTAGCAGCAGCTTTATACCCCTCAGCATAGTGGCTAGCGCGGACCCATACATTGTGTTTTAGGCACAGGAATGCTAGCCTGCGTAGTAGGCCTAGCACTGGGAGAGACGATGATGCCATCTTATTAATGCAGTGTGCTAGGCTGGTGTTTTGTGTTATGAAGCGTATATTTTTGTTAGCCAGGCGCGTGCCCCATATTTCTATTGCTACCACTAGTGGGAAAAATTATTTTCAGGGCTAGATGCAGCTAAAAATTATTATTAATTTCAAAGCTGGTGGAGCTTGGTATAGATGGCCTAATACAATGAGTCCCACACACTGCTAGAAGCCCAAATATTTTTTCAGAGCTAGATGCAGATAAAAATTATTTTTAATTTGCAGCCTGATGGAGGTCAGTATAGATGGACTAATAGAACAAGTCCCACACACAGCTAGAAGCCCAAATATTTTTTCAGAGGTAGATGCAGATAAAAATTATTTTTAATTTGCAACCTGATGGAGGTCAGTATAGATGGACTAATAGAGAAAGTCCCACACACTGCTAGAAGGCCAATATTTTTTCAGAGCTAGATGCAGATAAAAATTATATTCAATTTGCAACCTGATGGAGGTCAGTATAGATGGACTAATAGAACAAGTCCCACACACAGCTAGAAGCCCAAATATTTTTTCAGAGGTACTGTAGATGCAGATAAAAATTATTTTTAATTTGCAACCTGATGGAGGTCAGTATAGATGGACTAATACAACAAGTCCCACACACAGCTAGAAGCCGAATATTTTTTCAGAGCTAGATGCAGACAAAAAATTATTTTGAATTTGCAACCTGATGGAGGTCAGTATAGATGGACTAATAGAGAAAGTCCCACACACTGCTAGAAGGCCCAATATTTTTTCAGAGGTAGATGCAGAAAAAAATATATTCAGTTTGCAACCTGATGGAGGTCAGTATAGATGGACTAATACAACAAGTCCCACACACAGCTAGAAGCCCAATATTTTTTCAGAGGTAGATGCAGAAAAAAATATATTCAGTTTGCAACCTGATGGAGGTCTGTATAGATGGATTAATAGAACAAGTCCCAGACACAGCTAGAAGCCCAATATTTTTTCAGAGGTAGATGCAGAAAAAAATATATTCAGTTTGCAACCTGATGGAGGTCTGTATAGATGGATTAATAGAACAAGTCCCACACACAGCTAGAAGCCCAATATTTTTTCAGAGGTAGATGCAGAAAAAAATATATTCAGTTTGCAACCTGATGGAGGTCTGTATAGATGGATTAATAGAACAAGTCCCACACACAGCTAGAAGCCCAATATTTTTTCAGAGGTAGATGCAGAAAAAAATATATTCAGTTTGCAACCTGATGGAGGTCAGTATAGATGGACTAATACAACAAGTCCCACACACAGCTAGAAGCCCAATATTTTTTCAGAGCTAGATGCAGACAAAAAATTATTTTGAATTTGCAACCTGATGGAGGTCAGTATAGATGGACTAATAGAGAAAGTCCAACACACTGCTAGAAGGCCACATATTTTTTCAGAGGTAGATGCAGAAAAAAATATATTCAGTTTGCAACCTGATGGAGGTCTGTATAGATGGATTAATAGAACAAGTCCCACACACAGCTAGAAGCCCAATATTTTTTCAGAGGTAGATGCAGAAAAAAATATTTTCAGTTTGCAACCTGATGGAGGTCAGTATAGATGGACTAATAGAACAAGTCCCACACACAGCTAGAAGCCCAATATTTTTTCAGAGGTAGATGAAGAAAAAAATATATTCAGTTTGCAACCTGATGGAGGTCTGTATAGATGGATTAATAGAACAAGTCCCACACACAGCTAGAAGCCCAAATATTTTTTCAGAGGTAGATGCAGATAAAAATTATTTTTAATTTGCAACCTGATGGAGGTCAGTATAGATAGACTAATAGAGAAAGTCCCACACACTGCTAGAAGGCCAAATATTTTTTCAGAGCTATATGCAGATAAAAATTATATTCAATTTGCAACCTGATGGAGGTCAGTATAGATGGACTAATAGAACAAGTCCCACACACAGCTAGAAGCCCAAATATTTTTTCAGAGGTACTGTAGATGCAGATAAAAATTATTTTTAATTTGCAACCTGATGGAGATCAGTATAGATGGACTAATACAACAAGTCCCACACACAGCTAGAAGCCCAATATTTTTTCAGAGCTAGATGCAGACAAAAAATTATTTTGAATTTGCAACCTGATGGAGGTCAGTATAGATGGACTAATAGAGAAAGTCCAACACACTGCTAGAAGGCCACATATTTTTTCAGAGGTAGATGCAGAAAAAAATATATTCAGTTTGCAACCTGATGGAGGTCTGTATAGATGGATTAATAGAACAAGTCCCACACACAGCTAGAAGCCCAATATTTTTTCAGAGGTAGATGCAGAAAAAAATATTTTCAGTTTGCAACCTGATGGAGGTCAGTATAGATGGACTAATAGAACAAGTCCCACACACAGCTAGAAGCCCAATATTTTTTCAGAGGTAGATGAAGAAAAAAATATATTCAGTTTGCAACCTGATGGAGGTCTGTATAGATGGATTAATAGAACAAGTCCCACACACAGCTAGAAGCCCAAATATTTTTTCAGAGGTAGATGCAGATAAAAATTATTTTTAATTTGCAACCTGATGGAGGTCAGTATAGATAGACTAATAGAGAAAGTCCCACACACTGCTAGAAGGCCAAATATTTTTTCAGAGCTATATGCAGATAAAAATTATATTCAATTTGCAACCTGATGGAGGTCAGTATAGATGGACTAATAGAACAAGTCCCACACACAGCTAGAAGCCCAAATATTTTTTCAGAGGTACTGTAGATGCAGATAAAAATTATTTTTAATTTGCAACCTGATGGAGATCAGTATAGATGGACTAATACAACAAGTCCCACACACAGCTAGAAGCCCAATATTTTTTCAGAGCTAGATGCAGACAAAAAATTATTTTGAATTTGCAACCTGATGGAGGTCAGTATAGATGGACTAATAGAGAAAGTCCCACACATTGCTAGAAGGCCAAATATTTTTTCAGAGCTAGATGCAGAAAAAAATGATATTCAGTTTGCAACCTGATGGAGGTCAGTATAGATGGACTAATAGAACAAGTCCCACACACAGCTAGAAGCCCAAATATTTTTTCAGAGGTACTGTAGATGCAGATAAAAATTATTTTTAATTTGCAACCTGATGGAGGTCAGTATAGATGGACTAATACAACAAGTCCCACACACATCTAGAAGCCCAATATTTTTTCAGAGGTAGATGCAGAAAAAAATATATTCAGTTTGCAACCTGATGGAGGTCTGTATAGATGGATTAATAGAACAAGTCCCACACACAGCTAGAAGCCCAATATTGTTAGAACCTTGCTCTTAGGTTTTTTCCTTTGCTGGTCACATGACCTTGTTGGCCTATTTAATCCTGCTCCGCCCTTCTGGCTTTGCTGGACTTCATTGTATAACTACTTTCTAGCTAGCCTGTGCTCTGTATCTAACTCTGTTAGTTTGCTTGGTCTACGGACCTCTGTGTTCTTTATATTTTGTTTGTTCGTCTGTCTGCTACTATTTCTGTTAGGAGGTGTCCCATTTTCCTCCCAGTCCTTAGTACTTGTAGGGATTCCTTCCCCACATCTATAGGTCTCCTTACAGACTAGCTTAGGACTTTAGCAGGTCTGATCGCAGGATCAGGTCCCCTGTTACATCGTAGGGATTAAGCTGAGTTCTATCGTAGGGACAGATCTCCTCTCTTTCCTTAGCTCTGGTAGCAGAACATAACAGTAAGTCCAGCCTGCAAATTCTCTAAGGAAAGATTTTTCTGTTCCATCATGGTGTCGGTTCAGGATTTGGCTCATCGCCTGCAGGGACTCTCTCTGGAGGTGGCCGAGCTCCATCAGCACGTGAGTAACTGTCCTGGAGCACATTTCTTGGAGCCTAAGGTATGTTTGCCGGATTTATTTTTTGGTGAACACCGAGAATTTTTTTCATTTAAAAATGCTTGCTTATTGTATTTTCGTTTGAGACCCAAGTCCTCTGGGGATGAATCCCAGCGCATAGGGTTCATAATGTCACTTTTGCGCAAAGAGCCTCAGGAGTGGGCCTTTTCTTTGCAACCTAGTGATACATGCTTCAGATCAGTGGATAGTTTTTTTTCTGCTTTGGGGCTATTATATGATGATCCTGACCGTGTCTCATCAGCTGAGACTGAGTTAAGACGTTTGAGACAGGGATCAGGTAATGTGGAAAAATATTGTACTCATTTCCGTCGTTGGTCTACTCAAACAGGGTGGAACGATTCTGCTCTGAAAAGTCTATTTCTTGCTGGGCTCAATGAAAGGGTTAAAGACCTGCTAATTGCTTATCCTACACCTGAAGATTTGCAACAGGCTATGCAATTAGCTATACAGGTGGATAGGAGACTGCGTGCAAGGGTTAATGAGAGCAAATCCTCTGCTATGTCAGTTTCTGGTTATGAGAATGTGTGTACTAACAGTGGTGAACCGATGGAGATTGGATCGGTGGCACCTCGCTCTCAAGAAAAAGACCGTAGATTTTCTGAAGGCTTGTGTTTCTATTGCGGAAAATCTGGTCATTTGATTAAAGGCTGTGAGCTTCGTATGAAGAAAGAAAAAAAAATGGTCAGTCATGCCCGTATTGCCTGTTTAAATTCCAAGGGTGTATTTTTAGCTGCTTCCACGATTGCTCAGGAAAAATTAATGGAATTTCGGGTGTTTGTTGATTGTGGGTCTACTCTGAATGTAATTGATGGGGGATTCTTGGAAAGACTCAATTTAAAACCCGAACCTTTATCATCCCCCATTGCTGTGGTTTCTGTGGATGGTTCCCCTTTGAAGAATATTACTCTCAAGGTCTGTGAATTTCCTCTCACTATTAATGGTGTTCACCATGAGAAATTGGATTTGGTAGTTTTGAATAACTTGCCTTCTCCAGTAATATTGGGATTGCCCTGGTTAAAATTTCACAATCCTGTACTGGATTGGTCTACCAGTGAAATTAAATCCTGGAGCCATAAATGTTATGACAAGCGTTGTAACGGGCGTATTGCAGCTTTGGATAGGGGAGAATTGCCTGTTCCTATTCAGGATTTTTGGAGAGTTTTTTCTGAGAAGGAATCGCAGGTTTTGCCTCCTCATAGAGACTATGATTGTTCTATTGAATTTGTCCCTGGAGCGACTCTTCCTAAAAGTCGTTTATTTAACCTTACTATTCCTGAGAGGAAGGCTTTGGAGGAATACATACAGACAAGTTTGGCCGCCGGTCACATTAAGCCCTCTAAGTCTCCTGTGGCGGTTGGATTTTTTTTTGTAAAAAAAAAGGACGGCGGTTTACGTCCTTGTCTGGATTTTCGTGAGATTAACAAAATTACTGTACGCAATCCTTACCCACTGCCATTGATTCCTGATCTGTTTAACCAGTTAATGGGGGCCAAGTGGTTCTCTAAAATTGACCTTAAGGGGGCATACAATCTGTTGCGCATGAAGGAGGGTGACGAATGGAAGACTGCTTTTAACACTCCTGTGGGTCATTTTGAGAATCTGGTTATGCCTTTTGGTCTTACTAATGCTCCTGCATTTTTTCAGAATCTTATTAATGACATCCTTAGACCTTTGATCGGCAAAAATGTGGTTGTGTATTTGGATGACATTTTGATTTATTCGCCGGATCTGGAGTCTCATTGGCGGAGCGTACGTGAGGTATTACAGTTATTAATGGACAATTCGCTTTTTGCTAAGCTGGAGAAATGTGAGTTCACTGTACAGAGAATTAGTTTTTTGGGTTACATTATCTCCAGCGAAGGTTTTGAGATGGACCCGGTTAAAGTTCAAGCTGTACAGGAATGGCCTAGGCCTATTGGTTTGAAATCGATACAGAGGTTTTTAGGTTTCGCCAATTATTACAGAAAATTCATAAAAAATTTTTCTAGTATTGTCAAACCTCTGACCGATCTCACCAGGAAAGGTGCTGATTAGAGATGAGCGTTGTTCTACTCGAACTGTTCGCCAATCTCAAATTCGAGCTGTTTTGGGCGGTGTTCCAGCCGTTCGGCGAACACGAACAATTTGAGAAAAATTCGGCTGTTCGAGGTTATGTTCGATAACTGTTCGTGCACCAAAATCATAACTGGATTTTTTCTCAGTAATGATGAAAATTAATGTTAATACGCAGTTTGAGTGTACAGCGGGGTGGGGGGAGGGGCAGGGGATGGATCTCTGCAGGAACAATGAAGATCTCCATTTTTTTTTCTCTTTCCCGCATTTACAGTGGGGAGGTGCAATCTGTCAGCCTATCAGCAGCGCACACACGGAGCGAAGTGCTTTTTTTCACACAAGCAAGGGCATGTGTCATTGGCAGTATATGTCACATGTCCTTGCCCTATAAGACCAAGCCATTTTCCCCGTCGCCACCATTTTCTCACTGCTGCAGCTGCGTGTTAGACGGCACCGCTGTTGCTGTGTGCGCTATACCTTGTTAATTTCAAGCCAATTTTCGCACAAATATACAGATAGTTTGGGAGTAGGGAATAGTTGTGATTGCAGTCCTTTTAAGGACTAGGTTACAGCATTTCCTACGACTTTTATCAGGGAGGTCTGTGCTCTTAAATAGATCGGTTGTGGGAGTAAAGACTAATTGTAATTGCAGTCCTTTTCAGGACTAGGTTACATGAGTTCCTATCAGTTTTTGCCAGGCAGGTCTGTGCCAGTGCTGTGCAAGTTTTTTTCACAGCATTTGGCTGAATCTAGCAAAGCTAATCCTTTTTGGCCTATTGCAGAGTGTGTTAGTCAGTGGAGTAGCCTATCTGTGTTGCAAGATATACCACCTGTGTATAGAATACCAATTTTTTTACTGCACCTAGTGAAGTAAAATCTTTTGGGCATAGCATCATTCTATTAGTCCATCTATACTGACCTCCATCAGGTTGCAAATTAAAACTAATTTTTATCTGCATCTACAGTACCTCTGAAAAAATATTTGGGCTTCTAGCAGTGTGTGGGACTTGTTCTATTAGTCCATCTATACTGACCTCCATCAGGTTGCAAACTGAATATATTTTTTTCTGCATCTACCTCTGAAAAAATATTTGGCCTTCTAGTAGTGTGTCGGACTTTCTCTATTAGTCCATCTATACTGACCTCCATCAGGTTGCAAACTGAATATAATTTTTTTCTGCATCTAGCTCTGAAAAAATATTTGGCCTTCTAGTAGTGTGTCGGACTTTCTCTATTAGTCCATCTATACTGACCTCCATCAGGTTGCAAATTAAAACTAATTTTTATCTGCATCTACAGTACCTCTGAAAAAATATTTGGGCTTCTAGCAGTGTGTGGGACTTGTTCTATTAGTCCATCTATACTGACCTCCATCAGGTTGCAAACTGAATATATTTTTTTCTGCATCTACCTCTGAAAAAATATTGGGCTTCTAGCTGTGTGTGGGTCTTGTTCTATTAATCCATCTATACTGACCTCCATCAGGTTGCAAACTGAATATAATTTTTTTCTGCATCTAGCTCTGAAAAAATATTTGGCCTTCTAGTAGTGTGTCGGACTTTCTCTATTAGTCCATCTATACTGACCTCCATCAGGTTGCAAATTAAAACTAATTTTTATCTGCATCTAGAGTACCTCTGAAAAAATATTTGGGCTTCTAGCTGTGTGTGGGACTTGTTGTATTAGTCCATCTATACTGACCTCCATCAGGTTGCAAACTGAATATATTTTTTTCTGCATCTACCTCTGAAAAAATATTTGGCCTTCTAGTAGTGTGTCGGACTTTCTCTATTAGTCCACCTATACTGACCTCCATCAGGTTGCAAATTAAAACTAATTTTTATCTGCATCTACAGTACCTCTGAAAAAATATTTGGGCTTCTAGCAGTGTGTGGGACTTGTTCTATTAGTCCATCTATACTGACCTCCATCAGGTTGCAAACTGAATATAGTTTTTTCTGCATCTACCTCTGAAAAAATATTGGGCTTCTACCTGTGTGTGGGTCTTGTTCTATTAATCCATCTATACTGACCTCCATCAGGTTGCAAACTGAATATATTTTTTTCTGCATCTACCTCTGAAAAAATATTTGGCCTTCTAGTAGTGTGTCGGACTTTCTCTATTAGTCCATCTATACTGACCTCCATCAGGTTGCAAATTAAAACTAATTTTTATCTGCATCTACAGTACCTCTGAAAAAATATTTTGGCTTCTAGCAGTGTGTGGGACTTGTTCTATTAGTCCATCTATACTGACCTCCATCAGGTTGCAAACTGAATATATTTTTTTCTGCATCTACCTCTGAAAAAATATTGGGCTTCTAGCTGTGTGTGGGTCTTGTTCTATTAATCCATCTATACTGACCTCCATCAGGTTGCAAACTGAATATATTTTTTTCTGCATCTACCTCTGAAAAAATATTTGGCCTTCTAGTAGTGTGTCGGACTTTCTCTATTAGTCCATCTATACTGACCTCCATCAGGTTGCAAATTAAAACTAATTTTTATCTGCATCTAGAGTACCTCTGAAAAAATATTTGGGCTTCTAGCAGTGTGTGGGACTTGTTGTATTAGTCCATCTATACTGACCTCAATCAGGTTGCAAACTGAATATATTTTTTTCTGCATCTACCTCTGAAAAAATATTTGGCCTTCTAGGAGTGTGTCGGACTTTCTCTATTAGTCCATCTATACTGACCTCCATCAGGTTGCAAATTCAAAATATTTTTTTTCTGCATCTAACCCAGCCAATAGTTTTGGCCTAATACCACAGTTTGGCCACTCAGCTTTGCTCGGTTACCATCCATTGTTTTTATGTGCAAACAACTCCAGAGTTGTGAATTAGTTAACCACCAAAATGAGTGGAAAAAGGCCTGCTGCTGGTGGAAAGGGGAATAGGCGTGTTGGGAAGGGGAAAAAAGGTTGTGTCCGTGGGGTAGGTGTTAAAGCAACAGTAACATCTGCAGAAGAAAGACCATCTTCCAGCCAAACTAAAATGTCTACTTCTTTTAGCGGACAATGTGATAAGATCCCTTTCTTACGGCCACGCCAATCGCTACAAATTCCAGATGAGGCACAAAAACAGCAGGTGCTTCAACGGATATCAAGTGCTCCTTTAAGTGGGCTCTCCTCCACATCAACTTCAACATCACAAATACTCCAGTCCTCAAAGGTGTCACCCAAATCGCACTTGCTTCCTCACAGCTCCCAAATCTCCAGCTGCCCGTCTGAGTATGAGGTAGAACAGATGGTTGAGTCTGCAGAGCTGTTTACTCATACTATAGCCTGGGAATCAGAGGTCGACTCCAGCGCTTCTGTGAATCCAGACGAGGAAATGATCTGCACTGATGCCCAGAATCTTTATGAGTCGGATCCAGGACCAGACGCAGAAGGTTCTGACCATAATGTAGACCCTCATTCCCAAACTGTATCTCCTGTTGGTGGAGACAATGAGGAAGACGATGATAAGACTCAAATACCTGATTGGAGCGACAACTTTAGTTTTTTGTCAGGGCAGGAACAGGTTGGCTCTGAGGACGACGGGTGTGATAACACACAGGGTGATGATGATGAGGTTGGAGATCCCACTTACTGTCAACCCACAGTCAGCCAAGAGATGAGGTCAGCAGAGGAGGTGGAGGAAGATGCTAGTGACGACGAGGTCAGGTTGCGCCTTCCTGGACAGAGACGTAGTACTGGAAGCACGTCAACAAGTGCATCCTCAAACACAACTCTGCCTCTCACCACAAGTCGTGGTGGCTCTTCAGGTCGCATGGGTGCTAAGCCTTGCATAGCCTGGGCATTTTTTCAGATCGATAAAGATGACCAAACTCGTGTTATCTGTAACATTTGTCAGCAAAAGCTAAGTAGAGGCCAAAAAATACATAGTTTGAGTACTTCATGCATGAACCGTCACATGGACATGAAGCATAAGTTGCAGTGGGAAGCTCAGTGTGCTACAATGCGGCCTAGCCGGCCGGGCCAACCACCGTCTGCCATATCTTGTGCATCCGCGGCCTCTTCATCCTCTGTGACTGGGGGGACCGCAGTCACACCTGTTTTGGGGCGCAGACCTGCCACCTCTTTACCCGCAACAGCCAGCGTGATTGGCAGGTCATCATTTTCTTTGGAGGTGGTAACACCAGCTAGTGTTGAGCGCTGTCCGACATCGATAGCACCACCTTTGGATCAAGGCAACCTAACATGTCCGCCTGCATCTTCCTCACAGACCGGCAGTTTGCCGGGGACACCCTTATCAACCCCGTCTAAGCACAATAGCCAGCCCTCGGTCCCTCAGATTTGCACAAGTAAAAGACCATTTCCTCCTAGCCATGAGAAAGCTAAGAGGTTGAATTTCACCATCTGCAAGCTCTTGGCTACAGAAATGCTGCCTTTCCGCCTGGTGGACACAGAGGATTTTCGAGACCTTATGTCCGTCGCAGTGCCCCAGTACCAGATGCCCAGTCGGCACTACTTCTCAAAGAAAGGTGTGCCTGCGCTCCACCAGCATGTCGCACACAACATCACCGCTTCTTTGAGAAACTCTGTGTGTGACAGGGTGCATTTCACCACAGACACTTGGACGAGTAGGCATGGACAGGGGCGTTACATGTCGCTGACTGGGCACTGGGTAACTATGGTGACAGCAGGACAAGGGGCTGCTGTCCAAGTCTTGCCGTCCCCACGAGTTGTGCGTCAATCCTCTTTATGTCAAAGTTCCTCCACTGCTTCTGCCTCCTCAACCTCCTCTCGGTCTTCAACCTGCACCCAAAGCCTGTCTGGTCATGCCACAAGCTTTCTAACTGCGCAGAAGGGATCCTGCACACCTCCTTACTATGCTGGCAGTAGGGCTCAACGTCATCAGGCGGTTTTTACTTTGAAATGTCTGGGAAATGTGAGTCACACAGCTGAGGAGTTGTGGTCAGCTCTGGAGAACCAATTTCATGAATGGTTGTCTCCACTGGACCTGAAACCAGGGAAGGCCGTGTGTGACAATGCTGCAAACCTGGGTGCGGCCCTTCGCCGGGGCAATGTCACACACGTGCCTTGTATGGCTCACGTGTTGAACCTGGTTGTCCAGCAATTTTTAGCCCACTATCCCAGACTAGATGGCCTTCTGCAGAGGGCACGGTCGCTGTGTGCTCACTTCCGCCGTTCGCATCCCGCAGCTCAGCGACTTACATCTCTACAGAAGTCGTTGGGCCTGCCACTTCACCGGCTAAAATGCGATGTGCCTACCCGGTGGAATTCAACTCTGCACATGTTGCAGCGACTGTGGCAGCACCGACAAGCCCTGGTGCAATACGTTCTGACGTATAGCCTGGGCCAACGAGATTCAGAGGTGGGGCAAATCATGCTGGAGGAGTGGTCTCAGATCAGGGACCTATGCACCCTTCTGCACAGTTTTGAAATGGCGACGAAGATGTTTAGTGCTGACGATGCCATTATCAGCATGACTATTCCGGTGATTTACATGCTGGAGCACATGTTAAACAGAATTCGGAGTCAGGTGGTGGCACAAGAGGAGGTGGAGGAAGTAGAGGAGGAGGAGTTGTATGCGGAAGGGCTAACATCTGCAGGGTCCAGACGGTCGGCAGCACCAAGGCGGCAGGCATGTGAGGGTGGGGGAGATGGTTTTACCAGGGCGCATGGTAGCAGCCAAACTAGTGAGGAAGGTGCAGGAGCCCAGGAAGAAGTGGAGGACGAACTAATGGAAGACTCATCAGATGAGGGAGACCTTGATCACATTTCTGTTGTGCGAGGTTGGGGGGAGAGGACAGAGGAAGGAAGCATGATTGTTACCTCGCCACCAACACAACAGGG
The DNA here is from genome assembly GCF_046119375.1 of Phyllobates terribilis. Taxonomy (NCBI): domain Eukaryota; kingdom Metazoa; phylum Chordata; class Amphibia; order Anura; family Dendrobatidae; genus Phyllobates; species Phyllobates terribilis. The sequence continues at coordinate 209,716,678 of NW_027362761.1, read as the reverse complement.
ACTTGGTGCTCCTGGATGCGCAACACACATGAGTGCCTTCTTGCTGCACTACCTGCAACATGACCCTCGAATTGTGAGAATTAGAAATAATCCTGACTACTGGGTTGCCACACTGTTAGATCCCCGGTACAAAAGTAAATTTGCAGAAATTATTCCTGCCATAGAAAGGGATGCATGCATGCAGGAGTATCAGCAGAGACTGTTGCAGAATCTTACATGTGCTTTTCCACAAAATACCAGTGGTGCACGTAGTGAATCTCACAGTTCCAACTTGCCAACCGTGGGACCGTCAAGTGTTCAGCACTCAAACCGTAACAGAACCACAGTATCTGCTGGTAACATAAATTTTGCGGAATCATTTCACCACTTTTTTAGCCCATCCTTTGCAAGGCCACAGGAGACAAGAAGTCTGACACATAGTCAACGCCTAGAGACGATGGTACAGGAGTATCTCCAAGTAAACATTGAAGCCACGACTGTGTCACTGGACCCTTGCTCTTTTTGGGCTTCCAATCTGGATAAATGGCCGGAGCTAGCCACTTACGCCTTGGAGATCTTGTCATGCCCCGCAGCCAGCGTTCTGTCTGAACGTGTGTTCAGCGCTGCTGGTGGTGTGCTGACAGATAAGCGCACGCGGCTCTCCACTGATAATGTAGACAGACTCACGTTCATAAAGATGAACAAATCATGGATCCGAAACGACTTTTCTACCCCTGTGTCATCCTGGGGAGAGTAAAAGCTTGATGATTGGTTAAAATCACCCTACCAAACGTTTTAAGCTTTCAAATTACTAATCATGTTTATCTGTATCTTGACTGGAAAATAATTTGGGCTTTGTAGCAGTGTGCAGCACTGATCCTATTAGGCCATCTATACTAAAGCTTCACCAGATTTAAAATTAAAAATAATTTTTAGCTGCATCTAGCCCGGAAAATAATTTTGGGGCTCCGAGATGCGCAAGACACATAAGTGCCTTCTTGCTGCACTACCTGCAGCATGACCCTCATATTGTCAGAATTCGAAGTAATCATGACTACTGGGTTGCCACACTCTTAGATCCCCCAAACTTTTCGATCAACCTTTTCATTTTAATAAAGACCAAAAAAATGGTCATTTTTGAAATTATAAGCATTAGCAGGTTGTTAGAAACTGAAATCAAACAGTTTTCAACTCAAAACTTTATTCTCGGTGATGTTACATTTTCACATAGGACCCCTTGTTCGAAAGGAGCTTCTGAACTCTCTCGTCCATTGAATTTGTCAGGTTTTGGATGGTTTCTGCTTCAATTGTTTTGCATGAGGACAGAATACCCTCCCAGAGCTGTTGCTTAGATGTGAACTGCCTCCCGCCATCATAGACACTCCTTTTAATGATGCTCCAAAGGTTCTGAATGGGGTAGAAGTCAGGGGAGCATGGGGGTCACACCATAAGTTTGTCCCCTTTTATGCCCATATCAGCCAGAAATGCAGATGTTTTATGTGCAGCATGAGATGGTGCATTATCATGCAGAAAAATGATCTTGCTGTGAAATACACAGTTCTTCTTCTTGAACCATGGCAGGAAGTGCTGTTTGAGAAAATCCACATACATTATGGAGTTCATCTTTAGCGCCTTCAGGGATCCTAAAGGGGCCGACAATCTCTCTCCCCATGATTCCAGCCCAAAACATTACTCCACCTCCTCCTTGTTGGCGCTGTAGCCGTGTTTGCGTGGGGTGTCCATCAACCAGCCATCCTCCACTCCATCCATCTGGACCATCGAGCGCTGCACGGCACTCATCCGTGAACAAAACAGTTTTGAAATCAGTCTTCATGTAATGTTTGGCCCACTGGAGCCGTTTCTGCTTGTGTGAAGTGGATAGAGGAGGTCGACAGGATGGCGTATGCACAGCTGCAAACCTCTGAAGGACCCTGCATCTTGTTGTTCGGGGGACGTTGGAGGCAAAAGCAGCTTCAAAAACTTGTCTGCTGCTATGACAAGGCTTTTTTGCCGCTGCTCTTTCAACCTGACGTAATTGCCTGTAGGAAAGAGTCCTCAATTTGCCCTTATCAGCACGCACACGTGTGTACTGTGAATCAGCTACATACTTCTTGATTGCCAAGACACTTCATCCTGATCATCGCACAATGTTGATTGTAGTCATGCCTTGACCTAAACACTCCACAATTTGTTGCTTCTCAGCAGCCGACACATCCTTTTTCTTTCCCATTTTGGCAGAAAATGTAGGCTGCTTAATAATGTGAGAGAGCCTTCTTAAGTAGTCTTGCCTTTCATTGGACACACCTGCCAAACTAATTAGCACAGGTGTCTGCAATTGCTTACAGTGATATAAAGAGCCCTGACACACATCACCATCAATGAGTTTAACTGACAAACAAACAAATTCTTCCCTTATCACTCCTAAACACTTTTTGCATAATAATTTGGAACGCGGTGTACATGTGCTTTTCCACAAAACACCAGCGGTTCACGTAGTGAATCTTACAGTTCTAACTTGCCAACCGTGGTCTGTATGGAATTGTTCAATAAAGGGCCCAAAATTAAGATAACATAGATGGGAGAGGTCTCTATGAATAGGAATTCCTAAGTATTTGATACCCTGTGAGGGCCAGGCAAAGGGAAAGTTGGACTGGATGGAATCCTATATGGATTTGGGGAGGGAGACATCGAGGGCCTTAGACTTCGCTGCATTGATTTTAAAATTTGACCATGTAACAAAGTGATCTATTTCAGCCATAACAGCATGGATGGATATATGTGATTGAGTGATATATACTAGGACATCATCAGCAAATAGAGAGCACTTGTACTCGGTGCCTCCCACCTCAATCCACCTAATATTGGGGTTATGGCGAATTGATGAGAGCAGGTGCTCCGTCACTAGGATGTATAAGAGAGGGGACAGAGGACATCCCTGCCTTGTCCCATTGGTGATTGTGAAAGGTGATGAAAATGTTCTGACGCACCCCCTGGGCCTTGGGACACCCGGAGCCGGACCCTTTTTGGTGGATGCTGGTGGTTGTAGTCTTCGTGGCGGCGACCCGGTTCCGTGGCTCAGGGCGGTCAAACCAGTGGCGGAACTATTTATGTGGTTTTGATATTTAAATGTCCGACTAAGCCACCCGTGGATTGCGGTCAGAGTGAACCGCCGCTCCAGGGCAGACCGCTGAGGCTGGTGTTGTGGGTGCAGCAGAGCGTAGCATAACTCCCCACGGGAGGAGTATAGCCTCAGGGCAGTGTATGCGGAAAATGGGGGTGATGGTGCAGGGCAGCAGCAGTAACGACACGGAGTCAGTGATGCAGTGCAGGGCCTTTACTCACAGTTCTTATTATCCAGACCACGTCTGCAGGTAACGGCTGCCCACGTCGTACTGTGCTCACCAGGTGAGGGGCTCAGACAACTCCCAGATAACTTTGGAGCACTTCACAGGACCCCCTTTGTGTGTCCTTTGTCTGGCCTTTCTTACCAACACTTCTGTCCGGCTGCCTCGGGCCTCCTCTTGGTAAACTTGGCGCCAGTTTCCCTGACCCTATGTGGTGCCTTCCTAGCGGGTGTAGCGAGGGGCTGCGCCACATAAAATGTCAGAGCCTCCGGTTTCTAGCTGAGGGTCGTTTCCTGCCTCCACTAGTTCGGGGACCGGTCTCCCCCTTTGGCCTGACCCCTCCACGCAGGTGGATTCGGGCGTGCGGTGGCGACTCGCCCGTCCGCACCCCTGGGATCCCTTCATTCCTCGTTCCTGGAGCCTTCTCCGCTCCTCTTCCTTCCTTCTCCCTCTTCCAGGCCTGGGCCTCTGTTACTAGGCCCGCCTCCGGAGCAGAGCTCATGCAGAGCCCCTGCTTCCTGCCACTTCTGCTCAGACTTCTCTGCACTGAACTAAGATGGTGCCCACCTTTAATACTCCCTTCTCAATGCACCCAGGAACTGCTTCCTCCCTGCTCCTGCACTACAGGGTTCCCCTTCCTCAGTGTTCCCTCCCCCCACTCCAGCCAGGGACAGGGACTGCCGTGCCCATCTCAGGGGCATATTGGTCGCCCTGCCCCACGGCAATGTGGTGTAATGCATGCAGGTGTCGGGTCCTGATCCACACTCCATCCTTACCTGAGAGTGAGATATCACACCTCTGGGTGAGGTGCAATACGTCTGTAGCAACCGAGCCCTCAGGGTGCTACAGTTCCATTTATCTTCAGCCTAGGTGACGTATTGCGATACAGGGGCGTGATTTTGGCTATAAAAGGGTCCCCTAGACCCCTACCCCAAGCTTTTTAAGAGAATCATATATGGCGTGCCAGGAGACTCTATGGAATGCTTTCTCAGCATCCAACGAGAGTATCTAATTACAAATTTTTAACTGCATCTAGCCCAGGAAATACTTTGTGCCTAGTAGCAGTGTCTGCTAGTCAGCGGATTATCCTGGCTGTTAAGCAAGCTACACCACCTGTAGTTTAGACACTTCATTTTTTCAAAGGAAATGCTTCGGGACCACGGGATACTCAGTGAAGAGCATCAGGAGGCACCCCAAGGCATAGGGGCTGGGACTGGCAGTAGGATGCCTTGCGGTGGACAGCCGAGCTCGATCCTTATAAAAGCTTTTTAACTGCAGCAGCTTTAGTGGACGTTACTGGAGCTGGAATTACGCGGCTGCTGGCATGAGACTTGCCCTCCAATAGATCCTTGTAAATGGATTTAAAGTGTATTCATTCAAATTAGAGAGACAATTTAAATTAAAAAGCTTAGAGCTGCCTCCACCACAGGGGGGCTCGCTTGACCCACCAGCGGACAGGCACCAGTATTGGGAGAGGGGGGCTGGCCATCAGGGTTCACCGTGGCTCTGGCACAAACCCGGCGACACGGAGGTGGCACGGGCAGGAGCGGACTGGCCGTGTCGGCTTCTCACTTTTTGGATTTTAGAAGGGCATGACATGCCTATATCTGTGTCTCCCCCTCCTTTTACTCCTCCACCTCTTTTATTTTCACATGACTATATGTACTTGTCACTTTTCCATGTGTTAGTTGTGTCTTCTGAGCAGTTTGTCAGCTTTTGGACACCTTTGAAGGTGTTTTCTATGTGTTTCTATGTGTTTTTGTTTGCCTGCCATTGGTTTTAACGGGGTTCGAAGGTGTTCGACGAACAGTTCGACGAACAGTTCGGCGAACACACGGGTGTTCGACGAACCGAACCGAACTCGAACACTACGGGGGTGGCTCAACACTAGTGCTGATGCGGTTCAGTGGTCTTCTGAGGCCATTGAAGCTTTTGTGTATCTCAAGGAGAGGTTCACCTCTGCTCCCATCCTTATGCAGCCTGATGTGACTAAGCCGTTTTTGGTTGAGGTTGATGCTTCCTCTGTGGGGGTTGGCTCAGTATTGTCTCAGGATAACGGGGATGGATTACATCCCTGTGCCTTTTTTTCAAAAAATTTTTCGGAGACTGAACTGAGTTACGATATTGGTAATTGGGAATTATTGGCTATTAAACTCGTATTTGAACACTGGCGCCACTTCTTGGAAGGTGCGGAATTTCCCGTTCAGGTTCTTACGGATCATAAAAATCTGATATTTCTTGATGCTGCCAAGCGCCTGAATGCCCGTCAGGCTAGGTGGGCACTGTTTTTCTCGCGGTTTAATTTCTCCGTTACTTACATCCCTGGTACTAAGAATGTTAAGGCGGATGCCTTGTCTCGCAGTTTTTCTCCCATAGTCGGTGCTGAGAAAGAGGAGAACATTTTACAAGAAGGTGTTGTGATAGCTGCTTTGGACTCCGTTTTGGAAGATGAGATTCTTAAAGCACAGGAGAATGCCCCATCTAACACTCCTCATGGGAGGTTGTTTGTGCCTGGGATCTTTAGGAGAGATTTGTTTGTTGAGTGTCACAAATCTCGGTTGGCAGGTCATCCCGGAATCTCTGAGACCAAGAGACTGGTGGGTCGCAGTTTTTGGTGGCCTGGATGGCAGAAGGAAGTCATTAAGTGGGTGCGTCAATGTACTATATGTGCTAGATCTAAGTCCTAACATACTCCTGCTGCGGGGTTGCTTTGTCCTTTGGAGGTTCCCAGTGCTCCTTGGACACATTTGGCTATGGACTTTATAACTGACCTTCCCCCCTCTGAGGGTTTTACTGTCATCTGGGTGGTCGTGGACCGTTTTAGCAAGATGTGTCACTTGGTTCCCTTCATCAAACTGCCCTGCGCTAAAACTCTCGCTAAGGCCTTTGTCAAGGAAATTGTCAGACTTCATGGCGTTCCTACTGACATTGTTTCTGATAGGGGTCCTCAGTTCGTGGCTCGTTTTTGGCGTGCCTTTTGTGACAGGTTGGGAGTTCATTTGTCGTTCTCGTCCGGATATCATCCTGAATCTAATGGCCAGACAGAAAGGAAAAACCAGGATGTTGAGCAGTTCTTGCGTTGTTTTGTGGCAGACAATCAAGAGGGGTGGTCTGAGTTTCTGCCACTTGCTGAATTTGCTCTGAACAATCATACATCTTCTTCTTCTGCTGGTTGTTCGCCTTTTTTTTGTTGTTCTGGGAGACATCCGTCGTTTGGGTCGTTCTCCAAGTTGGGATCTGCCGTGCCTGAGGAGGAGAATTTTTCCGGTGATTTGGAGAGAGTTTGGACGGATGTGCGTGGTAATCTTCAGGAGGCCAACAGAAAATCTAAAGACTACTTTGATAGGAAACGACAGGAGGTTTTGTTCGCTGTTGGTGACATGGTTTGGTTGTCCTCTAGGAATCTGCGGTTGAGGATTCCTTCTAAGAAATTGGGTCCCAAGTTTGTAGGGCCCTTTAAGGTGCTTCAGGTTGTCAACCAATCTGCTGTTAGGTTGGAGGTTCCTACCTCCTGGAGAATTAATCCGGTATTTCATGTCTCTCTGTTGAAAAAAGCTGTTGTATCGGATTGTGACGCCTCTGCCTCTGTTCCTCCGGTGGTGGAGGACGGGGAATATGAAATTTCTCGCATCCTTACCTCTAGACGGTATAGAGGTAGTTTGCAGTATCTTGTGGCCTGGAAAGGTTTCGGACCCGAGGATAACTCTTGGGTGAGGTCGGATGATGTTTCCGCGTCCAGACTTATCAGAGCGTTTCACAGGAGATTTCCTTATAAGCCTGGTCCTAGGGGATCCGGAGGATCCTCTTAGAAGGGGGGGTACTGTTAGAACCTTGCTCTTAGGTTTTTTCCTTTGCTGGTCACATGACCTTGTTGGCCTATTTAATCCTGCTCCGCCCTTCTGGCTTTGCTGGACTTCATTGTATAACTACTTTCTAGCTAGCCTGTGCTCTGTATCTAACTCTGTTAGTTTGCTTGGTCTACGGACCTCTGTGTTCTTTATATTTTGTTTGTTCGTCTGTCTGCTACTATTTCTGTTAGGAGGTGTCCCATTTTCCTCCCAGTCCTTAGTACTTGTAGGGATTCCTTCCCCACATTTATAGGTCTCCGTACAGACTAGCTTAGGACTTTAGCAGGTCCGATCGCAGGATCAGGTCCCCTGTTACATCGTAGGGATTAAGCTGAGTTCTATCGTAGGGACAGATCTCCTCTCTTTCCTTAGCTCTGGTAGCAGAACATAACAAATATTTTTTCAGAGGTAGATGCAGAAAAAAATATATTCAGTTTGCAACCTGATGGAGGTCAGTATAGATGGACTAATACAACAAGTCCCACACACAGCTAGAAGCCCAATATTTTTTCAGAGCTAGATGCAGAAAAAAATTATATTCAATTTGCAACCTGATGGAGGTCAGTATAGATGGACTAATAGAATGATGCTATGCCCAAAAGATTTTACTTCACTAGGTGCAGTAAAAAAATTGGTATTCTATACACAGGTGGTATATCTTGCAACACAGATAGGCTACTCCACTGACTAACACACTCTGCAATAGGCCAAAAAGGATTAGCTTTGCTAGATTCAGCCAAATGCTGTGAAAAAAACTTGCACAGCACTGGCACAGACCTGCCTGGCAAAAACTGATAGGAACTGATGTAACCTAGTCCTGAAAAGGACTCCAATTACAATTAGTCTTTACTCCCACAACCTATCTATTTAAGAGCACAGACCTGCCTGATAAAAGTCATAGGAAATGCTGTAACCTAGTCCTTAAAAGGACTGCAATCACAACTATTCCCTACTCCCAAGCTATCTGTAGATTTGTGCGAAAATTGGCTTGAAATTAACAAGGTATAGCGCACACAGCAACAGCGGTGCCGTCTAACACGCAGCTGCAGCAGTGAGAAAATGGTGGCGATGGGGAAAATGGCTTGGTCTTATAGGGCAAGGACATGTGACATACACTGCCAATGACACATGCCCTTGCTTGTGTGAAAAAAAGCACTTCGCTCCGTGTGTGCGCTGCTGATAGGCTGACAGATTGCACCTCCCCACTGTAAATGCGGGAAAGAGAAAAAAAATGGAGATCTTCATTGTTCCTGCAGAGATCCATCCCCTGCCCCTCCCCCCACCCCGCTGTACACTCAAACTGCGCATTAACATTAATTTTCATCATTACTGAGAAAAAATCCAGTTATGATTTTGGTGCACGAACAGTTATCGAACATAACCTCGAACAGCCGAATTTTTCTCAAATTGTTCGTGTTCGCCGAACGGCTCGAACACCGCCCAAAACAGCTCGAATTTGAGATTGGCGAACAGTTCGAGTAGAACAACGCTCATCTCTAAATATGACACGGAGGAAGACAGAAAAGCAGCAGAAGCAGCAAGAAAATGACAACGTCGAGAGCAACAGACACCAGAACATACTGCCGCCAGACAAGCCCAGGATGCGGAATCTCACAAAAAACGCCGGGAACAGGAGACACCACAACATACTGCCGCCAGACAAGCCCAGGATGCGGAAGCTCACCAAAAACGCCAGGAACAGGAGACACCGCAACACACTGCCGCCAGACAAGCTCAGGATGCCGAATGTCACAAAAAACGCCGGGAACAAGAGACACCGCAACACACTGCCGCCAGACAAGCCCAGGATGCGGAAGCTCAACAAAAATGCCGGGAACAGGAGACATCGCAACACACTGCTGCCAGACAAGCCCAGGATGTGGAAGCTCAACAAAAACGCCGGGAACAGGAGACATCGCAACACACTGCTGCCAGACAAGCCCAGGATGTGGAAGCTCACCAAAAACGACGGGAACAGGAGACACCGCAACACACTGCCGCCAGACAAGCCCAGGATGCGGAATCTCAACAAAAACGCCGGGAACAGGAGACACCGCAACACACTGCCGCCAGACAAGCCCAGGATGCGGAAGCTCAACAAAAACGCCGGGAGCAGGACACACCGCAACACACTGCCGCCAGACAAGCCCAGGATGCGGATTCTCACCAAAAACTCCGGAAGCAGGAGACACCGCAACACACTGCCACCAGACAAGCCCACGATGCGGAATCTCAACAAAAACGCCGGGAACAGGAGACACCGCAACACACTGCCGCCAGACAAGCCAAGGATGCAGAATATCGCCAAAAACGCCGGGAACAGGACACACCGCAACACACTGCCGTCAGACAAGCCCAGGATGCAGAATCTCACCAAAAACGCTGGGAACAGGAGACACCACAACACACTGCCGGCAGACAAGCGCAGGATGCGGAAGCTCACAGAAATCTTCGGAAGCAGGAGACAACAACACACACTGCCACCAGACAAGCCCAGGATGCGGAAGCTCACAGAAAAATTTGGCAACAGGAGACACACGACACACTGCCGGCAAACAAGCCCAGGATGCGGAAGCTCACAGAAAACTTCGGGACCAGGAGACACCACAACACACTGCCGGCAGACAAGCCCAGGATGTGCAATCTCACAGAAAACGTCGGGAACAGGAGACACCATAACACACTGTCGCCAGACAAGCCCAGGATGCCGAATGTCACAGACAACGTCGGGAACAAGAGACTCCACAACACACTGGCACCAGACAAGCCCAGGATGCGGAATCTCAGCAAAAACGCCGGGAACAAGAGACACCACAACACACTGTTGCCAGACAAGCCCAGGATGCGGAATCTCACAGACAATGTCGGAAACAGGAGACACCACAACACACTACCACCAGACAAGCCCAGGATGCAGAATCTCACAGACAACGTGAAACACCGCAACACACTGCGGCTAGACAGGAACACGATGCGGAATCCCATAGACAATGTCGGCTGAATGAATCTCCAGAATCCAGGACAAACCAAGAACAACACGATCGACAAATTTATCAAAAACGAATGCTCTACCAACTAAGGCAAACCCAGCAGAACATTCAACAACTTGCACGTTACGTAATAGACAATGAAACTATAATTATTCAACACTACTGTGGGAAGATGAATGTAGTTTGTTCAAAATGCGACTCTCTGAATTTCATCGAGGAAAAACCATCTGACAATCAGTTTACTCAGTGCTGCCAAAAAGGAAAAGTGATGCTACCAAGATGTCACTACTCAGATCTGTTTGAGCAGTTGATGAAAGGAACGCATGAACACAGTAGAAATTTTATGGAAAATATCAGAAGTATCAACAGTTCTCATGCGTTTGCTTCTTTTGGTGCCAACATTGCACCGCCCCCTGGATTCGGACCGTATTGTTTTAAAATTCATGGCCAGATCTACCACCACACTGGAACACTTCACCCAGAACTAGGACAACCACCAACATTTGCACAATTATACATCTTTGATCCAAATGAGGCTACAGAACAAAGGATGAACCGAAAAGAAAATGAAAAGTGTAATGCAGAACTGATGAATCTAATTGCCATACATTTACAAACAATCATCCCATTTGCTGCCGCATATCGCATGCTAAAAGACGTCGAAGCTGACGAGGAACAGAGAGCTATACAAAATGGGACGGAAATGCCTTCTATTATCATGCCCATTAAACAAGAATGTCAACAAGATCCCCGATGTTACAACAAACCACGTGTAAGTGAGGTCGCAGTTGTTTTTCAAAATGATGATGGAGAGCCTCCTTTTCAAAGAGATATATTAGTCCATCTTAAGCCAGACAAAAACAACCCTTTCGTTCCTAAAACACAACGTGTTAGCATTTTGCACAGCAACCTTGATGCTCTTCTGTATCTGCTATTCTTTCCAAGCAGTGATCAAGGGTGGCATGAAAACCTACACCAGCAAGAAACTTCAAGAAGAATTACACAACTACAGTACTACAGTTTTCTTCTGTCTGTGCGAAATTACTTCAATCCTATTTTAAACGGTGGGAAACTGACACAACAGTACTTAGTCGATGCATACGTTAAAATTGAAGCTAATCGGCTCAATTTCATATGAATGAACCAAAAACAACTTAAAGTTGAAGACTACTGCGTTCTTCAAGAACATTTGCAAAAACAATCCATCCAAAAAGGAATTCCAATTGGAAAAACAGTAATTCTCCCGTCGTCCTTTGAAGGTAGCCCCCGCAACATGCAACAGCGTTATCAAGATGCAATGGCAATAGTAACAAAGTATGGAAGACCTGACATTTTTTTAACAATGACCTGTAATCCTAAATGGCCGGAAATTACCGAAAATCTACAACCCAGGCAGCAAGTTGAACACAGGCCGGACTTAGTTGCACGCGTATTTCGACTAAAACTCAGCAGCCTTTTTAAAGACATCAAAAATGGGCTTTTTGGAACAGTCGTAGCAATGGTACATGTCATAGAGTTTCAGAAACGAGGTCTCCCACATGCGCATATACTAATTATTTTAGACGCGGATTCCAAATTTCACACGGAGGACGAAATTGACAACATAGTGTGGGCTGAAATTCCTAACCAAGAAAAGTATCCTGAATTGTATAATATTGTAATCTTTAATATGGTTCATGGTCCATGCGGTGTAGCAAATCCAAAAACTCCATGCATGGAAAATGGAAAGTGTACAAAAGGGTTTCCAAAGCAGTTGAAACAGCACACTGTTAAAGATTTGGACGGCTACCCATCCTACCGGAGACATCTGATTGATAACATTGTACACAACAAAAAGATTATAAATAACTCATGGATAGTTCCATACAATCCGTACTTATTAAAACGCTACAACTGTCACATCAACGTTGAAATCTGCGCTTCAATAAAAAGTGTTAAATATCTTTTCAAGTACATCTACAAGGGGCATGACAAAGCTAACATCGAAATACAACAAAAAACAGTCAATCACGATGAATCATCACGGTTTCTTGACTAAAGATATGTCAGTGCTCCAGAAGCTGCTTGGAGAATATTTGCATTTCCAATCCCATGCCATTATACGTTTAGCTATTCATTTACCAAATCAACAGCAGCTTTATTTCTTTGAAAATGCTCAAGTCGAAGATGTCTCAAAAAATTTAAGCACAACATCAACATTAATGGAATGGTTTTTGCTGAACCAATGTGACGAAAACGCAAGGCAGTATTTGTATCGAGAGATTCCAGAGCATTACGTTTGGAATAAAACTTGGAAGCCAAGACAATGAAGACTTATCAGAATAATTGGACGCATGTATACTGTTAGTGTCAAGGATCAAGAAAGATATTGCCTTCGGCTGTTACTACTGCATGTCAAAGGAGCTAGAAGTTACGAAGATTTGAAAACAGTTAATGGAGTATTGCATGATACATTTAAAGCTGCAGCTTTGGCTTTAGGACTTCTATTGGATGATACTATGTGGACACTTACTTTAGAAGATGCAGTTACCCTACATATGCCTAAGAAACTTCGCAAATTGTTTGCCTACATTTGTGTCTTTGGACCGCCTACAAATCCGGCTCAACTTTGGACAAATTTCAAAGAACATATAATTGAAGATTACTGCTTACGTCTTCACAACAAAAGTGGAAATTGTCAAAATTGCGAATCTTATGCCATGCAAGATGTCCAAAATGTCCTACTACTGCATGGAAAAACGTTTTCAGACTTTAATTTGCCACAGCCTGCAAGTCAAGTTGCACAAATTCAAGAGTATGACGAAGCTTATGAATTATTGTTGGCAACAGAGAAGAAAAACTCCTTAAATCAAGAACAATGGATTGCATATGACACTATTGTGAGCGCTGTAGAAAACCAAGCCGATCCAATGCCAAAATGTTTCTTTATTGACAGTCCTGGAGGCAGCGGTAAAACATACCTCTATGAAGTTTTAATGCATCACGTTAGAGGGTTGGGAAAAGTCGTATTGCCATCGGCTACAACAGGTATTGCCACAAACCTTTTAAGAGGAGGTCGCACTATGCATTCACTCTTTGGGATACCAGTAGTGTTGAGCCACCCCCGTAGTGTTCGGGTTCGGTTCGGTTCGTCGAACACCGGGATGTTCGAGGAACTGTTCGTCGAACTGTTCGTCGAACACCTTAGAACACCGTCGAACACCGTTAAAACCAATGGCAGGCAAACAAAAACACATAGAAACACATAGAAAACACCTGCAAAGGTGTCCAAAAGCTGACAAACTGCTCAGAAGACACTCTCTTTAAAAAAGCCGGCCGGCAAATTCAGCAGCGGCATACACCGGTACCCGACAATTTAGACAAGAAGGAATAGAGCATCACACATAGATTAGATAGATAGAAACATGTCAGTCACACATATAAGAAGCACAGTGACAGTGTTGGTTACTGCACTTGTCATTTAGTGTAAAGGATTTATTAAAAAAAATATTAGTGTTTTCATGCACCGTCTCTTTAAAAAAGCCGGCCGGCAATTCAGCATCTGTACCCGACAATTTAGAACAGAAAGAATAGAGCTTCACACATAGATTAGATAGATAGAAACATGTCAGTCACATATATAATAAGTACAGTGATAGTGTTGCTTACTGTACTTGTCATTTAGTGTAAAGGATTTATTTAAAAAAATAATAGTGTTTTCATGCACTGTCTCTTTAAAAAAGACGGCCGGCAATTCAGCAGCGGTACCCGACAATTTAGAACAGAAAGATAGAGCATCACACATAGATTAGATAGATAGAAACATGTCAGTCACATATATATGTAGTACAGTGATAGTGTTGGTTACTGTACTTGTCATTTAGTATTAAAATAAAGGATTTATTATTAAAAAAATTGGCGTGGGGTTCCCCTTAATTTTAGGCTCTAGCGGAGGTTAAGCAGACGGCTGGGGCAGATGTTTGTAGCCTGGGAAGGGGGTAATACCCACGGAGCTTCCCAGGCTACTAATATCAGCCCCCAGCTGAATACATAGCCTTTACTAGCTATTAAAATGGGGGACCCCCCAAAAAAAATGACGTGGGGTCCCCCCTAATTTAATAGCTAGCAAAGGCTAGGCAGACAGCTGGGGGCTGATATTAATAGCCCAGGAAGGGAGCCATGAATATTGGCCCCCTCCCAGGCTAGAAACACCAGCCGTCAGCCGCCCCAGAAATGGCGCATTCATAGGATGCGCCAATTCTGGCACTTAGCCTCGCTCTTCCACGCTGCCCTGGTGCGGTGGCAGGGGGTAATAGGGTTGGGGTTGATGTCAGCTTATAATGCCAGCTGACATCAAGCCCAGGTTAGTAATGGAGAGGCGTCTATAAGACACCCCCATTACTAACCCCATAGTCAAAGTTAAAAAAAACACAAACACCCAGAATAAAGTCCTTTAATTGAAATAAAGACACAATCCTTTATTGTTCTAAATTAAACCATACTTACCATCACGCCCATTCCAGCTGAAGCCAACGATCTCCTGCAATAAAAGAAAAATAATAAAGCAACCTCATCCTTACCTTTCCATGGTTCCCACGACAGCTTCAGCTCTGCTACATCGAGATGACAGGCTGGACCGCAGCAGAACGCTGCCATCCAGCCTGTCATCCCGCAGACACTGAGAAGCGCAGGCTTGCTTGCGCTGCTCAGCGTCTCTCTGTGACGACATCCAGATGAGCCGAGTTCATGTCCAATGAACTCGGCTCACCTCATGCACGTCACTGACAGCGTGGGAAAATTCTCACGCTGAAGCGCTGATTGCAGGAGAATTTTCCCACGCTGTCAGTGACGTGCAGGAGGTGAGCTGAGTTCATTGGACATGAGCTCACCTCATGCACATCACTGACAGCGTGGGAGAATTCTCCTGCACTCAGCACTTCAGCGTGAGAATTTTCCCACGCTGTCAGTGACGTGCATGAGGTGAGCCGAGTTCATTGGACATGACCTCGGCTCATCTGGATGCCGTCACAGCGAGACAGTGAGGAGCGCAAGCATGCCTGCGCTTCTCAGTGTCTGCGGGATGACAGACTGGATGGCAGCGTTCTGCTGCGGTCCAGCCAGTCATCTCGATGTAGCAGAGCTGAAGCTGTCGTGGGAACCATGGAAAGGTAAGGATGAGGTTGGTTTATTATTTTTCTTTTATTGCAGGAGATCGTTGGCTTCAGCTGGAATGGGTGTGATGGTAAGTATGGTTTAATTTAGAACAATAAAGAATTGTGTCTTTATTTCAATTAAAGGACTTTATTCTGGGTGTTGTGTTTTTTTTAAATACTTTACTAGAAATTCATGGCGGTCATGTCTAATACTGGCGTGACCCCATGAATTTTGGGCTTGGGGCCAGCTGATAATACCAAGCTGGCCCTAACCCCTTTATTACCCAGTGAGCCACCGCACCAGGGCCCTGGATGAGTTGGGTACAGCGCCAGAAGATGGCGCTTCTATGAATGCGCCATTTTCCGGGGTGGCTGCGGACTGCAATTTGTAGCGGGGGGGGGCCCAGAAAGCTTGGGCCTCCCTGCGCTGCAGATTCCAGCCCCCAGCTGCCTAGTTGCACCTGGCTGGACACAAAAATAGGGCGAAGCCCCACGTACTTTTTTTTTAATTATTTCATGAAATTTATGAAATAATTAAGAAAAAAAGGCCTTCCCTATATTGTTGTGTCCGGCCAGGTACAAATAGGCAGCTGGTGGTTGGGGGCAGCCCGTTCCTGCCTGCTGTACCTGGCTGGACACAAATATAGTGCGAAGCCCCACTTCAATTTTTTTTAATTATTTCATGAAATTCATGAAATAATTAAGAAAAAAAGGGCTTCCCTAAATTGTTGTGTCCGGCCAGGTACAAATAGGCAGCTGGTGGATGGGGGCAGCCCGTTCCTGCCTGCTGTACCTGGCTGGACACAAATATAGTGCGAAGCCCCACTTCAATTTTTTTTAATTATTTCATGAAATTCATGAAATAATTAAGAAAAAAAGGGCTTCCCTATATTGTTGTGTCCGGCCAGGTACAAATAGGCAGCTGGTGGATGGGGGCAGCCCGTTCCTGCCTGCTGTACCTGGCTGGACACAAATATAGTGCGAAGCCCCACTTCAATTTTTTTAAATTATTTCAGGAAATTCATGAAATAATTAAAAAAAAATTGACGTGGGGCTTCGCACTATATTTGTGTCCAGCCAGGTACAGCAGGCAGGAACGGGCTGCCCCCAACCACCAGCTGCCTATTTGTACCTGGCCGGACACAACAATATAGGGAAGCCCTTTTTTTCTTAATTATTTCATGAAATAATTTAAAGAAAATTGACGTGGGGCTTCGCCCTGTTTTTGTGTCCAGCCAGGTACAACTAGGCAGCTGGGGGCTGGAATCCGCAGCGCAGGGAGGCCCAAGCTTTCTGGGCCACCCCCGCTGCAAATTGCAGTCCGTAGCCACCCCGGAAAATGGCGCGTTCATAGAAGCGCCATCTTCTGGCGCTGTACCCAACTCATCCAGGGCCCTGATGCGGTGGCTCACTGGGTAATAAAGGGGTTAGGGCCAGCTTGGCATTATCAGCTGGCCCTAAGCCCGAAATTCATGGGGTCACGCCAATATTAGACATGACCACCATGAATTTCTAGTAAAGTATTTAAAAAAAACACAACACCCAGAAAAAAGTCCTTTAATTGAAATAAACACACAATTCTTTATTGTTCTAAATTAAACCATACTTACCATCACGCCCATTCCAGCTGAAGCCAACGATCTCCTGAAATAAAAGAAAAATAATAAAGCAACATCATCCTTACCTTTCCATGGTTCCCATGACAGCTTCAGCTCTGCTACATCGAGATGACAGGCTGGACCGCAGCAGAACGCTGCCATCCAGCCTGTCATCCCGCAGACACTGAGAAGCGCAGGCTTTCTTGCGCTCCACAGTGTCTCTCTGTGAGGGCATCCAGATGAGCCGAGTTCATGTCCAATGAACTCGGCTCACCTCATGCACGTCACTGACAGCGTGGGAAAATTCTCCTGCACTCAGCGCTTCAGCGTGGGAGAATTCTCACACTGAAGCGCTGAGTGCAGGAGAATTCTCCCACGCTGTCAGTGACGTGCAGGAGGTGAGCTGAGTTCATTGGACATGAGCTCACCTTATGCACGTCACTGACAGCGTGGGAAAATTCTCCTGCACTCAGCGCTTCAGCGGGAGAATTCTCACGCTGAAGCGCTGAGTGCAGGAGAATTCTCCCACGCTGTCAGTGACGTGCAGGAGGTGAGCTGAGTTCATTGGACATGAGCTCACCTTATCCACGTCACTGACAGCGTGGGAGAATTCTCCTGCACTCACCGATTCAGCTTGAGAATTTTCCCACGCTGTCAGTGACGTGCATGAGGTGAGCCGAGTTCATTGGACATGAACTCGGCTCATCTGGATGTCGTCACAGAGAGACGCTGAGCAGCGCAAGCAAGCCTGCGCTTCTCAGTGTCTGCGGGATGAGAGGCTGGATGGCAGCGTTCTGCTGCGGTCCAGCCTGTCATCTCGATGTAGCAGAGCTGAAGCTGTCGTGGGAACCATGGAAAGGTAAGGATGAGGTTGCTTTATTATTTTTCTTTTATTGCAGGAGATCGTTGGCTTCAGCTGGAATGGGCGTGACGGTAAGTATGGTTTAATTTAGAACAATAAAGGATTGTGTCTTTATTTCAATTAAAGGACTTTATTCTGGGTGTTTGTGTTTTTTTTAACTTTGACTATGGGGTTAGTAATGGGGGTGTCTTATAGACGCCTCTCCATTACTAACCTGGGCTTGATGTCAGCTGGCATTATAAGCTGACATCAACCCCAACCCTATTACCCCCTGCCACCGCACCAGGGCAGCGTGGAAGAGCGAGGCTAAGTGCCAGAATTGGCGCATCCTATGAATGCGCCATTTCTGGGGCGGCTGACGGCTGGTGTTTCTAGCCTGGGAGGGGGCCAATATTCATGGCTCCCTTCCTGGGCTATTAATATCAGCCCCCAGCTGTCTGCCTAGCCTTTGCTAGCTATTAAATTAGGGGGGACCCCACGTCATTTTTTTTGGGGGGTCCCCCATTTTAATAGCTAGTAAAGGCTATGTATTCAGCTGGGGGCTGATATTAGTAGCCTGGGAAGCTCCGTGGGTATTACCCCCTTCCCAGGCTTCAAACATCTGCCCCAGCCGTCTGCTTAACCTCCGCTAGAGCCTAAAATTAAGGGGAACCCCACGCCAATTTTTTTAATAATAAATCCTTTATTTTAATACTAAATGACAAGTACAGTAACCAACACTATCACTGTACTTCATATATATGTGACTGACATGTTTCTATCTATCTAATCTATGTGTGAAGCTCTATTCTGTCTGTTATAAATTGTCGGGTACCGCTGCTGAATTGCCGGCCGGCTTTTTTAAAGAGACGGTGCATGAAAACACTATTATTTTTTTTGATAAATCCTTTACGCTAAATGACAAGTACAGTAAGCAACACTGTCACTGTACTTCGTATATATGTGGCTGACATGTTTCTATCTATCTAATCTATGTATGATGCTCTATTCTGTCTGTTATAAATTGTCGGGTACCGCTGCTGAATTGCCGGCCGGCTTTTTTAAAGAGACAGTGCATGAAAACACTATTATTTTTTTAAATAAATCCTTTACACTAAATGACAAGTACAGTAATCAACACTGTCACTGCACTTCTTATATATGTGACTGACATGTTTCTATCTATCTAATCTATGTGTGATTCTCTATTCCTTCTATTCTAAATTGTCGGATACCGCTGCTGAATTGCCGGCCGGCTTTTTTAAAGAGACGGTGCATGAAAACACTTATTTTTTTTGATAAATCCTTTACGCTAAATGACAAGTACAGTAAGCAGCACTTTCACTGTACTTCGTATATATGTGGCTGACATGTTTATATCTATCTAATCTATGTGTGAAGTTCTATTCTTTCGGTTCTAAATTGTCGGGTACAGGTGTATGCCGCTGCTGAATTGCCGGCTTTTCATGTTTCATTGTTGGCACTGTTCCCATCGATTTGGGCAATCACTGTAATGCCACAACCACCATGGCTGTGGCATTACAGTGAGTGGCAGACAATCCCTGCATGATTGGTGCTCTAAATAGCGCCAGACATGCAGGACACGCTTTTGGTGCACGAACAGTTATCGAACATAACCTCGAACAGCCGAATTTTTTGCAAATCGTTCGGGTTCGTCGAACAACTCGAACACCGCCCAAAACAGCTCGAATTTGAGATTGGCGAACAGTTCTAGTCGAACACTGCTCATCTCTAGATACCAGTTCCAGTCAATGAAATCTCCGTTTCCAGAATCAAACAAGACACATTTGCAGGAAAACAGTTGAACAGTTCAAATCTTTTGATACTTGATGAGTGCACCATGGCACCCAAATATGCTTTGAGCTTAATTGACAGACTTCTGCGTGAAGTTATGACTACAAATATTGCTGAAAAAAATGAAATTCCTTTTGGAGGTAAAGTTTTTGTACTTGGCGGAGATTTTAGGCAATGCCTTCCAGTTGTACCAAATGGAACAAGAACAAATATTATTGAGTCAATCTTAAAAATGTCAGACCTTTGGAAAGAGTTTAATAAACTCCAACTAATTAACAACATGCGATCTTCTGACCCAGAGTACAGAAACTGGCTTCTTAAACTTGGTAATGGTGAACTTAGCAATGAATATAACCTTGGAGAAGACATTATTGAAATACCAGAAGACATGTTGTGCACTGACTGCATCGTAAGTGATGTTTTTGGACAATGCGTTGAAATAGATGTGAACGACCAAAGCAGTGTTGAGAGTAGTGTTGAGCCACCCCCATAGTGTTCGAGTTCGGTTCGGTTCGTCGAACACCCGTGTGTTCGCCGAACTGTTCGTCGAACTGTTCGTCGAACACCTTCGAACACCGTTAAAACCAATGGCAGGCAAACAAAAACATATAGAAACACATAGAAAACACCTTCAAAGGTGTCCAAAAGCTGACAAACTGCTCAGAAGACACAACTAACACATGGAAAAGTGACAAGTACATATAGTCATGCGAAAAGAAAAGAGGTGGAGGAGTAAAAGGAGGGGGAGACACAGATATAGGCATGTCATGCCCTTCTAAAATCCAAAAAGTGAGAAGCCGACACGTTCAGTCCGCTCCTGCCCGTGCCACCTCCGTGTCGCCGGGTTTGTGCCAGAGCCGCGGTGAACCCTGACGGCCAGCCCCCCTCTCCCAATACTGGTGCCTGTCCGCTGGTGGGTTGAGTGAGCCCCCCTGTAGTGGAGGCAGCTCTAAGCTTTTTAATTTAAATTGTCTCTCTAATTTGAATGAATACACTTTAAATCCATTTACAAGGATCTATTGGAGGGCAAGTCTCATGCCAGCAGCCGCATAATTCCAGCTCCAGTAGCGTCCACTAAAGCTGCTGCAGTTAAAAAGCTTTTATAAGGATCGAGCTCGGCTGTCCACCGCAAGGCATCCTACTGCCAGTCCCAGCCCCTATGCCTTGGGGTGCCTCCTGATGCTCTTCACTGAGTATCCCGTGGTCCCGAAGCATTTCCTTTGAAAAAATTAAGTGTCCAAACTACAGATGGTGTAGCTTGCTTAACAGCCGGGATAATCCGCTGACTAGCAGACACTGCTACTAGGCACAAAGTATTTCCTGGGCTAGATGCAGTTAAAAATTTGTAATTAGATACTCTCGTTGGATGCTGAGAAAGCATTCCATAGAGTCTCCTGGCACGCCATATATGATTCTCTTAAAAAGCTTGTGGTAGGGGTCTAGGGGACCCTTTTATAGCCAAAATCACGGCCCTGTATCACAATACGTCACCTAGGCTGAAGATAAATGGAACTGTAGCACCCTGAGGGCTCGGTTGCTACAGAGGTATTGCACCTCACCCAGAGGTGTGATATCTCACTCTCAGGTAAGGATGGAGTGTGGATCAGGACCCCGACACCTGCATGCATTACACCACATTGCCGTGGGGCAGGGCGACCAATATGCCCCTGATATGGGCACGACAGTCACTGACCCTGGCTGGAGTTGGGGGAGGGAACACTGAGGAAGGGGAACCCTGTAGTGCAGGAGCAGGGAGGAAGCAGTTCCTGGGTGCATTGATAAGGGAGTATAAAAGGTGGGCACTTTTACTCATCCCCAGTCCCTATCTATTTGCCTTATCCCCCACCATATTTAATTAACCCCTGTCCATAATTAATTGATTGATTCCCCAGACCACAATTAATTATTTCCCCAGTCCATATTTATTGATATTATTGATACTTATTGATCCCCAGTCCTTAGTTAATTGACCCACCGTCCATACCTATTTATTTGCTTTATCCCCCATCCTATTTAATTAAACCCCCTGTCCATAATTAATTGATTGATTCCCTAGTCCACAATTAATTATTTCCCCAGTTCATACTTATTGATCCCAGTCCATAGTTAATTGACACACCGTCCATACTTAATTAATCCACCTGACCCACTCAGCTGATTCCCCGTCCATACTTAATTGATACTTAATTGATCCCCCGTCCATACTTAACTGATCCCGCGCCGATATCTAATCGATACACTTGCACATCCCTAATTGATCCCCGTCCATACACCTATATATAAATAATTGTGTTTTGTACTTGTACATATATACTGACTGTATCCCCATATTTAGAATGACGTCCATGTTGGCCGGAGCCGTGCAGTGTACATCTTGCGCAATGTATGCATTCCCTGAGCTACCGCTCAGGGATCCATACTGCTGCGAGAGATGTGAGCATATCGTGCACTTGGAAGCCCAAATCCTGGATCTAAGTGCTCAGATAGCGGTACTGAGGAGCATCGACAACATGGAACGGAGTTTGCTGCTCACCGAGCAGACACTCAATGGGTCAACACTGGGGGTGGAGCTTAGTGGGGAAGCGCAGGCTGAACAGGCAGGGAGCTGGGTAACAGTTAGAAGGGATAGAGGGAAGAAGTATAGGAAGGCTGGTTCAGAACCGGCATTATTGGAGCACGACAGATCCTCTGACCGCCGGGGGAGTGTATGCTCCAGTAATGAGGGGGAGGGGGGAAGTGTAGGGCAGGCTAGACAGGTCCTGGTAGTGGGTGACTCTATTATTAGGGGGACAGACAGGGCAATCTGTCACAAAGACCGGGATCGCCGAACGGTGTGCTGCCTCCCTGGCGCTCGAGTCCGGCACATCGCGGATCGGGTTGACAGGTTACTGGGTGGGGCTGGCGAAGACCCAGCGGTCATGGTCCACATTGGCACCAATGACAAAGTGAGTGGTAGATGGAGGGTCCTTAAAAATGATTTCAGGGATCTAGGTAGGAAGCTTAGGGCAAGGACCTCCAAGGTAGTTTTCTCAGAAATACTACCAATCCCGCGAGCCACACAGGAGCGCCAACGGGAGGTTAGGGAGGTGAATAAGTGGCTAAAGAGTTGGTGCAAGGCAGAAGGGTTTGGGTTCATGGAGAACTGGGACGACTTCGCTGTCGGCTACAGGCTCTACCGTAGGGACGGGCTGCACCTCAATGGGGAGGGTGCAGCGGTGCTGGGGAAGAAGATGGCTAATAGGTTGGAGGAGTTTTTAAACTAGAGACGGGGGGGGGAACCAAGGAAATAGGTGGGATGTGAGGCAAGCAAGGGGGAAGGGGAGAAGTGAATATAATGAGGGTGGAGAGGGGGGTGGGGATAGTACAGTTAGATCGTTAGAGAAGAATAGGATGCTAAATAACCCCAAAGTTTTATCTTGCATGCTGACCAACGCAAGAAGCCTGACCAATAAGGCGGATGAGCTGCAGGCGCTTATATCGGAGGAGAGGTATGACATCGTAGGTATAACAGAGACTTGGCTAGACGATAGCTACGACTGGGCGGTAAATTTATTAGATTATAGTTTATTTAGAAGGGACCGGAAACAGGGGAAGGGCGGAGGAGTCTGCTTATATGTAAGGTCACGTCTAAAGCCCAGACTAAGGGAAGATATAGGAGAGGGAGAAGAGGGGGTCGAGTCCATGTGGGTAGAGATAGAGGGGGCAAAAAATAATAATAAAATATTACTGGGGGTCTGCTATAAGCCACCCAATATAACAGAGGAGAATGAGAAACTGCTATTAGGACAAATAGACAAAGTAGCAAAACATAATGAGGTGATTGTAATGGGGGACTTCAACTACCCGGATATTGACTGGGAAACAGAAACCTGTAGATCGCAGAAAGGAAAAAGGTTCTTGACAAATATCAAGGATAATTATCTCTCCCAACTAGTGCAGGAACCAACGAGAGGGAAGGCCGTGTTGGACTTAATATTGACTAATAGGCCTGATAGAATAACTGAGGTACAGATAGGGGGGCACCTAGGTAATAGCGATCATAATATTATCAATTTCAAAATGCCCTTCAGTAGGGTTATCAATAAGGGAACAACTAAAACATTAAACTTTAGGAGGGTGAAGTTTGATCAGCTGAAAGAAAACCTTCAACTTATAGACTGGGACAAAGTTCTTAATCAAAGGAATACGAATAGTAAATGGGAAACCTTCAAAAGAATTCTGAATACTCAGTGCGAGAGGTATATACCGTATGGGAATAAAAGGGCCAGAAATAAGAGGAAACCAATATGGTTGAATAAGAACGTAAAAGGGGCGTTAAATAGCAAAAAAGAGGCATTCAAGAGATTAAAACAGGAAAACAGCAAGGAGGCACTAATGTGTTACAAGGAAAAAACGAGAACCTGCAAAAAACAAATAAAAATAGCAAAGGAGGAAACAGAGAGACGTATTGCTAGGGAAAGTAGATCAAATCCCAAACTGTTCTTTACGTATATAAATAGTAAAAGGATTAAATCGGATAATATTGGACCGATAAAAAGTGATGAAGGCAAAATCATAGAGAAAGATGAGGATAAAGCTAATCTATTAAATAAATTTTTTTTGTCAACTTTCACAAAGGAAAAAGAACTAACAGGCGAAATGAGAAGTGACAAACTTAATCCTCCACTAAGTATGACAAATCTAACCCAAGCTGGGGTACAGAAACGCCTCAGTAACATTAAAATAAACAAATCACCAGGACCCGATGGCATACACCCACGGGTACTAAGGGAACTAAGTAATGTGATAGACAGACCGTTATTTCTTATATTTAAGGACTCTGTTGAGACTGGGTCTGTGCCACTTGATTGGCGACAGGCGAATGTAGTGCCAATATTCAAAAAGGGAGCGAAAAGTGACGCCGGAAACTATCGGCCGGTGAGTCTGACGTCCGTTGTGGGCAAAATTTTTGAAGGCTTTATTAATGAGGCAATTACGGAGCATCTTGATGCTAATAATCTATTAACCCCGAACCAACATGGATTCATGAGGAATCGCTCCTGCCAAACAAACCTGATTGACTTCTACAAGGAGGTTAGCTCTCGAGTAGATCAGGGGGAACCAGTGGATGTCGTGTATCTCGACTTCTCAAAAGCGTTCGATAGCGTGCCACATAATAGGTTGGTATACAAAATGAGAATGATGGGGCTGGGGGAAAATGTCTGCAAGTGGGTAGCTAACTGGCTAAAGGATAGAAGGCAGAGGGTGGTTATAAATGGAATATACTCAGATTGGGTAAGCGTCACTAGTGGGGTACCACAAGGGGCTGTACTAGGCCCAATGTTATTTAATATCTTTATTAACGACATAGTCAACGGGATAAATAGTAAAATATCAATATTTGCAGATGACACAAAGTTATGTAAAACAATTAATACAAAAGAGGACAGTGCAGACCTACAGAGGGATTTGGATAAGCTGGGTAGGTGGAGCATTAAATGGCAAATGAGGTTTAACGAGGAGAAATGTAAGGTCATACATATGGGAAGGAAAAATGGAAGTCACCAGTACTCACTGAATGGGAAATCATTGGGGAATTCAGAGATGGAGAAGGACTTGGGCATCTTGATTGATAGCAAACTAAATTGGAGTGCCCAAAGTCAGGCCGCTGCTGTAAGGGCAAACAGGGTAATGGGATGTATCAGAAGAGGTATAGCTGCAAAGGAGGAGAACATTGTTCTTCCACTGTACAAAGCACTGGTCAGACCACACTTGGAATACTGTGCTCAGTTATGGGCCCCAATATATAGAAAGGATATAAATGAGCTTGAAAAGGTACAAAGGAGGGCAAAAAAATTAATAAAGGGAATGGAGGGACTGCAATACCCAGAGAGGTTGGCAAAACTAGGACTATTCAGCCTGGAAAAGAGAAGGTTGAGGGGGGACATAATAAATGTGTACAAATATGTTAGGGGACAGTATAGAGACCTTGGCCGGGATTTGTTCAAAAGGAGGGATATTACGGTAACAAGAGGGCATTCACTAAGACTGGAAGAGAAAAGGTTTCAGCACCAGCATAGGAAGGGGTTCTTTACGGTAAGAGCAGTGAGAATATGGAATTCACTGAGTGAGGAGACGGTAATGTCGGATTCACTACACCAGTTCAAGCGGGGACTGGATGCATTTCTAGATACCAGGCAGATTTCAGCATATACTTAAAAATAAAATAAAATAGTAGGTTGATACAGGGATTTATTCTGACTGCTGGTTTCAGAGTCGGGAGGGAATTTTTCCTCAGGTGAAGATTGGCCAAATCATTTGGGGTTTTTGCCCTCCTCTGGATCAACCTTAGCAATTACAGAACTAACAGGTTGAACTTGATGGATGCAAGTCTTTATTCGGCTTTACTAACTATGTACTATGTACTATGTACTATTAGTTCAGTGCAGAGAAGTCTGAGCAGAAGTGACAGGGAGCAGGGGCTGTGCATGAGCTCTGCTCCGGAGGCGGGCCTAGTAACACAGGCCCAGGCCTGGAAGAGGGAGAAGGAAGGAAGAGGAGCGGAGAAGGCTCCAGGAATGAGGAACGAAGGGATCCCAGGGTTGCGGATGGGCGAGTCGCCACCGCACGCCCGAATCCACCTGCGTAGAGGGGTCAGGCCAAAGGGGGAGACCGGTCCCTGAAACTAGTGGAGGCGGGAAACGACCCTCAGCTAGAAACCGGAGGCTGTGACATTTTATGTGGCGCAGCCCCTTGCTACACCCGCTAGGAAGGCACCACATAGGGTCAGGGAAACTGGTGCCAAGTTTACCAAGAGGAGGCCCGAGGCAGCCGGACAGAAGCGTTGGTAAGAAAGGCCAGACAAAGGACACACAAAGGGGGTACTGTGAAGCGCTCCAAAGTTATCTGGGAGTTGTCTGAGCCCCTCACCTGGTGAGCACAGTACGACGTGGGCAGCCGTTACCTGCAGACGTGGTCTGGATAATAAGAACTGTGAGTAAAGGCCCTGGACTGCATCACTGACTCCGTGTCGTTACTGCTGCTGCCCTGCACCATCACCCCCATCCTCCGCATACACTGCCCTGAGGCTATACTCCTCCCGTGGGGAGTTATGCTACGCTCTGCTGCACCCACAACACCAGCCTCAGCGGTCTGCCCTGCAGCGGCGGTTCACTCTGACCGCAATCCACGGGTGGCGTAGTCGGACATTTAAACATCAAAACCACATAAATAGTTCCGCCACTGGTTTGACCACCCTGAGCCACGGAACCGGGTCGCCGCCACGAAGACTACAACCACCAGCATCCACCAAAAAGGGTCCGGCTCCGGGTGTCCCAAGGCCCAGGGGGTGCGTCAGAACATTTTCATCACCTTTCACAATCACCAATGGGACAAGGCAGGGATGTCCTCTGTCCCCTCTCTTATACATCCTAGTGACGGAGCACCTGCTCTCATCAATTCGCCATAACCCCAATATTAGGTGGATTGAGGTGGGAGGCACCGAGTACAAGTGCTCTCTATTTGCTGATGATGTCCTAGTATATATCACTCAATCACATATATCCATCCATGCTGTTATGGCTGAAATAGATCACTTTGTTACATGGTCAAATTTTAAAATCAATGCAGCGAAGTCTGAGGCCCTCGATGTCTCCCTCCCCAAATCCATATAGGATTCCATCCAGTCCAACTTTCCCTTTGCCTGGCCCTCACAGGGTATCAAATACTTAGGAATTCCTATTCATAGAGACCTCTCCCATCTATGTTATCTTAATTTTGGGACCTTTATTGAACAACTCCATACAGACCACGGTTGGCAAGTTAGAACTGTAAGATTCACTACGTGAACCACTGGTGTTTTGTGGAAAAGCACATGTACACTGTGTTCCAAATTATTATGCAAAAAGTGTTTAGGAGTGAATTTGTTTGTTTGTCAGTTAAACTCATTGATGGTGATGTGTGTCAGGGCTCTTTATATCACTGTAAGCAATTGCAGACACCTGTGCTAATTAGTTTGGCAGGTGTGTCCAATGAAAGGCAAGACTACTTAAGAAGGCTGTCTCACATTATTAAGCAGCCTACATTTTCTGCCAAAATGGGAAAGAAAAAGGATGTGTCGGCTGCTGAGAAGCAACAAATTGTGGAGTGTTTAGGTCAAGGCATGACTACAATCAACATTGTGCGATGATCAGGATGAAGTGTCTTGGCAATCAAGAAGTATGTAGCTGATTCACAGTACACACGTGTGCGTGCTGATAAGGGCAAATTGAGGACTCTTTCCTACAGGCAATTACGTCAGGTTAAAAGAGCAGCGGCAAAAAAGCCTTGTCATAGCAGCAGACAAGTTTTTGAAGCTGCTGGTGCCTCCAACGTCCCCCGAACAACAAGATGCAGGGTCCTTCAGAGGTTTGCAGCTGTGCATACGCCATCCTATCGACCTCCTCTATCCACTTCACACAAGCAGAAACGGCTCCAGTGGGCCAAACATTACATGAAGACTGATTTCAAAACTGTTTTGTTCACGGATGAGTGCCGTGCAGCGCTCGATGGTCCAGATGGATGGAGTGGAGGATGGCTGGTTGATGGACACCCCACGCAAACATGGCTACAGCGCCAACAAGGAGGAGGTGGAGTAATGTTTTGGGCTGGAATCATGGGGAGAGAGATTGTCGGCCCCTTTAGGATCCCTGAAGGCGCTAAAGATGAACTCCATAATGTATGTGGATTTTCTCAAACAGCACTTCCTGCCATGGTTCAAAAAGAAGAACCGTGTATTTCACAGCAAGATCATTTTTTTGCATGATAATGCACCATCTCATGCTGCACATAAAACATCTGCATCTCTGGCTGATATGGGCATAAAAGGGGACAAACTTATGGTGTGACCCCCATGCTCCCCTGACCTCTACCCCATTCAGAACCTCTGGAGCATCATCAAAAGGATTGTCTATGATGGCGGGAGGCAGTTCACATCTAAGCAACAGCTCTGGGAGGGTATTCTGTCCTCATGCAAAACAATTGAAGCAGAAACCATCCAAAACCTGACAAATTCAATGGACGAGAGAGTTCAGAAGCTCCTTTCGAACAAGGGGTCCTATGTGAAAATGTAACATCACCTAGAATAAAGTTTTGAGTTGAAAACTGTTTGATTTCAGTTTCTAATAACCTGCTAATGCTTATAATTTCAAAAATGACCATTTTTTTGGTCTTTATTAAAATGAAAAGGTTGATCGAAAAGTTTGGGGGATCTAAGAGTGTGGCAACCCACTAGTCATGATTACTTCGAATTCTGACAATATGAGGGTCATGTTGTAGGTAGTGCAGCAAGAAGGCACTTATGTGTCTTGCGCATCTCGGAGCCCCAAAATTATTTTCCGGGCTAGATGCAGCTAAAAATTATTATTAATTTTAAATCTGGTGGAGCTTAGTATAGATGGCCTAATAGGATCAGTGCTGCACACTGCTACAAAGCCCAAATTATTTTCCAGTCAAGATACAGATAAACATGATTAGTAATTTTAAATCTGGTGGAGCTTATTATAGATGGCCTAATAGAATCAGTGCAGCACACTGCTACAAAGCCCAAATTATTTTCCAGCCAAGATACAGATAAACATGATTAGTAATTTGAAAGCTTAAAACGGTTGGTAGGGTGATTTTAACCAATCATCAAGCTTTTACTCTCCCCAGGATGACACAGGGGTAGAAAAGTCATTTCGGATCCATGATTTGTTCATCTTTATGAACGTGAGTCTGTCTACATTATCAGTGGAGAGCCGCGTGCGCTTATCTGTCAGCACACCACCAGCAGCGCTGAACACACGTTCAGACAGAACGCTGGCTGCGGGGCATGACAAGATCTCCAAGGCGTAAGTGGCTAGCTCCGGCCATTTATCCAGATTGGAAGCCCAAAAAGAGCAAGGGTCCAGTGACACAGTCATGGCTTCAGTGTTTACTTGGAGATACTCCTGTACCATCGTCTCTAGGCGTTGACTATGTGTCAGACTTCTTGTCTCCTGTGGCCTTGCAAAGGATGGGCTAAAAAAGTGGTGAAATGATTCTGCAAAATTGATGTTACCAGCAGATACTGTGGTTCTGTTACGGTTTGAGTGCTGAACACTTGACGGTCCCACGGTTGGCAAGTTGAAACTGTGAGATTCACTACGTGCACCACTGGTGTTTTGTGGAAAAGCACATGTAAGATTCTGCAACAGTCTCTGCTGATACTCCTGCATGCGTGCATCCCTTTCTATGGCAGGAATAATTTCTGCAAATTTACTTTTGTACCGGGGATCTAACAGTGTGGCAACCCAGTAGTCAGGATTATTTCTAATTCTCACAATTCGAGGGTCATGTTGCAGGTAGTGCAGCAAGAAGGCACTCATGTGTGTTGCGCATCCAGGAGCACCAAGTCCCTGTTGTGTTGGTGGCGAGGTAACAATCATGCTTCCTTCCTCTGTCCTCTCCCCCCAACCTCGCACAACAGAAATGTGATCAAGGTCTCCCTCATCTGATGAGTCTTCCATCAGTTCGTCCTCCACTTCTTCCTGGGCTCCTGCACCTTCCTCACTAGTTTGGCTGCTACCATGCGCCCTGGTAAAACCATCTCCCCCACCCTCACATGCCTGCCGCCTTGGTGCTGCCGACCGTCTGGACCTTGCAGATGTTAGCCCTTCCGCATACAACTCCTCCTCCTCTACTTCCTCCACCTCCTCTTGTGCCACCACCTGACTCCGAATTCTGTTTAACATGTGCTCCAGCATGTAAATCACCGGAATAGTCATGCTGATAATGGCATCGTCAGCACTAAACATCTTCGTCGCCATTTCAAAACTGTGCAGAAGGGTGCGTAGGTCCCTGATCTGAGACCACTCCTCCAGCATGATTTGCCCCACCTCTGGATCTCGTTGGCCCAGGCTATACATCAGAACGTATTGCACCAGGGCTTGTCGGTGCTGCCACAGTCGCTGAAACATGTGCAGAGTTGAATTCCACCGGGTAGGCACATCGCATTTTAACCGGTGAAGTGGCAGGCCCAACGACTTCTGTAGAGATGTAAGTCGCTGAGCTGCGGGATGCGAACGGCGGAAGTGAGCACACAGCGACCGTGCCCTCTGCAGAAGGCCATCTAGTCTGGGATAGTGGGCTAAAAATTGCTGGACAACCAGGTTCAACACGTGAGCCATACAAGGCACGTGTGTGACATTGCCCCGGCGAAGGGCCACACCCAGGTTTGCAGCATTGTCGCACACGGCCTTCCCTGGTTTCAGGTCCAGTGGAGACAACCATTCATGAAATTGGTTCTCCAGAGCTGACCACAACTCCTCAGCTGTGTGACTCACATTTCCCAGACATTTCAAAGTAAAAACCGCCTGATGACGTTGAGCCCTACTGCCATCATAGTAAGGAGGTGTGCAGGATCCCTTCTGCGCAGTTAGAAAGCTTGTGGCATGACCAGACAGGCTTTGTGTGCAGGTGGAAGACCGAGAGGAGGTTGAGGAGGCAGAAGCAGTGGAGGAACTTTGACATAAAGAGGATTGACGCACAACTCGTGGGGACGGCAAGACTTGGACAGCAGCCCCTTGTCCTGCTGTCACCATAGTTACCCAGTGCCCAGTCAGCGACATGTAACGCCCCTGTCCATGCCTACTCGTCCAAGTGTCTGTGGTGAAATGCACCCTGTCACACACAGAGTTTCTCAAAGAAGCGGTGATGCTGTGTGCGACATGCTGGTGGAGCGCAGGCACACCTTTCTTTGAGAAGTAGTGCCGACTGGGCATCTGGTACTGGGGCACTGCGACGGACATAAGGTCTCGAAAATCCTCTGTGTCCACCAGGCGGAAAGGCAGCATTTCTGTAGCCAAGAGCTTGCAGATGGTGAAATTCAACCTCTTAGCTTTCTCATGGCTAGGAGGAAATGGTCTTTTACTTTTCCACATCTGAGGGACCGAGGGCTGGCTATTGTGCTTAGACGGGGTTGATAAGGGTGTCCCCGGCAAACTGCCGGTCTGTGAGGAAGATGCAGGCGGACATGTTAGGTTGCCTTGATCCAAAGGTGGTGCTATCGATGTCGGACAGCGCTCAACACCAGCTGGTGTTACCACCTCCAAAGAAAATGATGACCTGCCAATCACGCTGGCTGTTGCGGGTAAAGAGGTGGCAGGTCTGCGCCCTAAAACAGGTGTGACTGCTGTCCCCCCAAGTCACAGAGGATGAAGATATGGCACAAGATATGGCAGACGGTGGTTGGCCCGGCCGGCTAGGCCGCATTGTAGCACACTGAGCTTCCCACTGCAACTTATGCTTCATGTCCATGTGCCGGTTCATGCATGAAGTACTCAAACTATGTATTTTTTGGCCTCTACTTAGCTTTTACTGACAAATGTTACAGATAACACGAGTTGGGTCATCTTTATCGATCTGAAAAAATGCCCAGGCTATGCAAGGCTTAGCACCCATGCGACCTGAAGAGCCACCACGACTTGTGGTGAGAGGCAGAGTTGTGTTTGAGGATGCAGTTGTTGACGTGCTTCCAGTACTATGTCTCTGTCCAGGAAGGCGCAACCTGACCTCGTCGTCACTAGCATCTTCCTCCACCTCCTCTGCTGACCTCATCTCTTGGCTGACTGTGGGTTGACAGTAAGTGGGATCTCCAACCTCATCATCATCACCCTGTGCGTTATCACACCCGTCGTCCTCAGAGCCAACCTGTTCCTGCCCTGACAAAAAACTAAAGTTGTCGCTCCAATCAGGTATTTGAGTCTCATCATCATCTTCCTCATTGTCTCCACCAACAGGAGTTACAGTTTGGGAATGAGGGTCTACATTATGGTCAGAACCTTCTGCGTCTGGTCCTGGATCCGACTCATAAAGATTCTGGGCATCAGTGCAGATCATTTCCTCGTCTGGATTCACAGAAGCACTGGAGTCGACCTCTGATTCCCAGGCTATAGTATGAGTAAACAGCTCTGCAGACTCAACCATCTGTTCTACCTCATACTCAGACGGGCAGCTGGAGATTTGGGAGCTGTGAGGAAGCAAGTGCGATTGGGGTGACACCTTTGAGGACTGGAGTATTTGTGATGTTGAAGTTGATGTGGAGGAGAGCCCACTTAAAGGAGCACTTGATATCCGTTGAAGCACCTGCTGTTTTTGTGCCTCATCTGGAATTTGTAGCGATTGGCGTGGCCGTAAGAAAGGGATCTTATCACATTGTCCGCTAAAAGAAGAAGACATTTTAGTTTGGCTGGAAGATGGTCTTTCTTCTGCAGATGTTACTGTTGCTTTAACACCTACCCCACGGACACAACCTTTTTTCCCCTTCCCAACACGCCTATTCCCCTTTCCACCAGCAGCAGGCCTTTTTCCACTCATTTTGGTGGTTAACTAATTCACAACTCTGGAGTTGTTTGCACAAAAAAACAATGGATGGGAACCGAGCAGAGCTGAGTGGCCAAACTGTGGTATTAGGCCAAAACTATTGGCTGGGTTAGATGCAGAAAAAAAATATATTCAATTTGCAACCTGATGGAGGTCAGTATAGATGGACTAATAGAACAAGTCCCACACACAGCTAGAAGCCCAAATATTTTTTCAGAGGTAGATGCAGAAAAAAATTGTATTCAGTTTGCAACCTGATGGAGGTCAGTATAGATGGACTAATAGAACAAGTCCTACACACAGCTAGAAGCCCAAATATTTTTTCAGAGGTAGATGCAGAAAAAAAATATATTCAGTTTGCAACCTGATGGAGGTCAGTATAGATGGACTAATAGAGAAAGTCCCACACACTGCTAGAAGGCCAAATATTTTTTCAGAGTTAGATGCAGATAAAAATTATTTTTAATTTGCAGCCTGATGGAGGTCAGTATAGATGGATTAATAGAGAAAGTCCCACACACTGCTAGAAGGCCAAATATTTTTTCAGAGCTAGATGCAGACAAAAAATTATTTTGAATTTGCAACCTGATGGAGGTAAGTATAGATGGACTAATAGAGAAAGTCCCACACACTGCTAGAAGGCCAAATATTTTTTCAGAGCTAGATGCAGATATAAATTATTTTTAATTTGCAACCTGATGGAGGTCAGTATAGATGGACTAATAGAGAAAGTCCCACACACTGCTAAAAGGCCAAATATTTTTTCAGAGCTAGATGCAGAAAAAAATTATATTCAGTTTGCAACCTGATGGAGGTCAGTATAGATGGACTAATAGAACAAGTCCCACACACAGCTAGAAGGCCAAATATTTTTTCAGAGGTAGATGCAGATAAAAATTATTTTTAATTTGCAGCCTGATGGAGGTCAGTATAGATGGACTAATAGAGAAAGTCCCACACACTGCTAGAAGGCCAAATATTTTTTCAGAGCTAGATGCAGACAAAAAATTATTTTGAATTTGCAACCTGATGGAGGTCAGTATAGATGGACTAATAGAGAAAGTCCCACACACTGCTAGAAGGCCAAATATTTTTTCAGAGCTAGATGCAGACAAAAAATTATTTTTAATTTTCAACCTGATGGAGGTCAGTATAGATGGACTAATAGAGAAAGTTCCACACACTGCTAGAAGGCCAAATATTTTTTCAGAGCTAGATGCAGAAAAAAATTATATTCAATTTGCAACCTGATGGAGGTCAGTATAGATGGACTAATAGAATGATGCTATGCCCAAAAGATTTTACTTCACTAGGTGCAGTAAAAAAATTGGTATTCTATACACAGGTGGTATATCTTGCAACACAGATAGGCTACTCCACTGACTAACACACTCTGCAATAGGCCAAAAAGGATTAGCTTTGCTAGATTCAGCCAAATGCTGTGAAAAAAACTTGCACAGCACTGGCACAGACCTGCCTGGCAAAAACTGATAGGAACTGATGTAACCTAGTCCTGAAAAGGACTGCAATTACAATTAGTCTTTACTCCCACAATCTATCTATTTAAGAGCACAGACCTGCCTGATAAAAGTTGAAGGAAATGCTGTAACCTAGTCCTTAAAAGGACTGCAATCACAACTATTCCCTACTCCCAAGCTATCTGTAGATTTGTGCGAAAATTGGCTTGAAATTAACAAGGTATAGCGCACACAGCAACAGCGGTGCCGTCTAACATGCAGCTGCAGCAGTGAGAAAATGGTGGCGACGGGGAAAATGGCTTGGTCTTATAGGGCAAGGACATGTGACATACACTGCCAATGACACATGCCCTTGCTTGTGTGAAAAAAGCACTTCGCTCCGTGTGTGCGCTGCTGATAGGCTGACAGATTGCACCTCCCCACTGTAAATGCGGGAAAGAGAAAAAAAAATGGAGATCTTCATTATTCCTGCAGAGATCCATCCCCTGCCCCTCCCCCCACCCCGCTGTACACTCAAACTGCGTATTAACATTAATTTTCATCATTACTGAGAAAAAATCCAGTTATGATTTTGGTGCACGAACAGTTATCGAACATAACCTCGAACAGCCAAATTTTTCTCAAATCGTTCGTGTTCGCCGAACGGCTCGAACACCGCCCAAAACAGCTCGAATTTGAGATTGGCGAACAGTTCGAGTAGAACAACGCTCATCTCTAACTCTAACAAGGACCAGCAGGACAAATGGGCACATGGCACTGGAAATTACATGAAGATTTACAAGGCAAGTAATAATTTTGAGTACTCTCTCCTATGTGTCCATTACTTAAAATTTTTATACAACTTAAAATGTACCTATAATTCATGCACAGAACATCATCACTGCAGACCACTTAACAAAGGCTGATGGCATTACCGGAGTGGCGGGATTAGAAGCATGGATGATTTATAAGTAGTGTTGAGCGATACCTTCCGATATCAGGAAATATCGGATCGGATTGGATCGGGCCGATACCCAAAAAGTATCGGATATCGCCGATTCCGATACCGGAAACCAATCCAAGTCAATGGGACACAAATATCGGAATGAAAATAAACCCTTTCTTTCCTTGTAGTTTAATTCTACATGAAGGAAAACAACTAACAATAATGTAGAATGTATTGGGGGAGGTGGTTGCCCAAATCGATGGGAACAGTGCTCACAGTGAAACATGAAAAGCCGGCAATTCAGCAGCGGCATACACCGGTACCCGACAATTTAGAACAGAAAGAATAGAGCTTCACACATAGATTAGATAGATAGAAACACGTCAGTCATATATATATGAAGTACAGTGACAATGTTGCTTACTGTTCTTGTCATTTAGTGTAAAGTATTTATTTAAAAAAATATTAGTGTTTTCATGCACCGTCTCTTTAAAAAAGCCGGCCGGCAATTCAGCAGTGGTACCCGACAATTTATAACATAAGATAGAGCTTCACACATAGATTAGATAGATAGAAACATGTCAGTCATATATATATGAAGTACATTGACAGTGTTGCTTACTGTACTTGTCATTTAGTGTACAGGATTTATTTAAAAAAAATATTAGTGTTTTCATGCACCGTCTCTTTAAAAAAGCCGGCCAGCAATTCATCAGTGGCATACACCGGTACCCGACAATTTACAACAGAAATAATAGAGCATCACACATAGATTAGATAGATAGAAACATGTCAGTCACAAATATAATAAGTACAGTGATATTGTTGGTTACTGTACTTGTCATTTAGTGTTAAAATAAAGGATTTATTTAAAAAAAAATTGGCGTGGGGTTCCCCGTAATTTTAGTCTCTAGCGGAGGTTAAGCAGACAGCTGGGGCACATGTTTGAAGCCTGGGAAGAGGGTAATACCCACGGAGCTTACCAGGCTACTAATATCAGCCCCCAGCTGAATACCTAGCCTTTACTAGCTATTAAAATGGGAGACCCCCCCCCAAAAAATGACGTGGGGTCCCCCTATTTTAATAGCTAGCAAAGGCCAGGCAGACAGCTGGGGGCTGATATTAATAGCCCAGGAAGGGTGCCATAAATATTGGCCCCCTCCCAGGCTAGAAACACCAGCCGTCAGCCGCCCCAGAAATGGCGCATCCATAGGATGTGCCAATTCTGGCACTTAGCCTCGCTCTTCCCACTGCCCTGTAGCGGTGGCAGTGGGGTAATAGGGTTGGGGTTGATGTCAGCTTATAATGCCAGCTGACATCAAGCCCAGGTTAGTAATGGAGAGGCGTCTATAAAACACCCCCATTACTAACTCCATAGTCAAAGTTAAAAAAATACATAAACACCCAGAATAAAGTCCTTTAATTGAAATAAAGACACAATTCTTTATTGTTCTAAATTAAACCATACTTACCATCACGCCCATTCCAGCTGAAGCCAGCGATCTCCTGCAATAAAAGAAAAATAATAAAGCAACATCATCCTTACCTTTCAATGGTTCCCAGGACAGCTCCAGCTCTGCTACATCGAGATGACAGGCTGGACCGCAGCAGAACGCTGCCATCCAGCCTGTCATCCCGCAGACACTGAGAAGCGCAGGCATGCTTACGCTCCTCAGTGTCAGGCTGTGACGGCATCCAGATGAGCCGACAATGAACTCAGCTCACCTCATGCACGTCACTGACAGCGTGGGAGAATTCTCCTGCGCATGCGGTGAGTGTGAGAGACTCGGCTCATCTGGATGCCGTCACAGCCTGACACTGAGGGGAGCAAGCAAGCCTGCGCTTCTCAGTGTCTGCGGGATGACAGGCTGGATGGCAGTGTTCTGCTGCGGTCCAGCCTGTCATCTCGATGTAGCAGAGCTGGAGCTGTCCTGGGAACCATCGAAAGGTAAGGATGATGTTGCTTTATTATTTTTCTTTTATTGTAGGAGATCGTTGGCTTCAGCTGGAATGGGCGTGATGGTAAGTATGGTTTAATTTAGAACAATAAAGAATTGTGTCTTTATTTCAATTAAAGGACTTTATTCTGGGTGTTGTGTTTCTTTTTAAATATTTTAATAGAAATTCATGGTGTTCATGTGTAATATTGGCGTGACCCCATGAATTTCGGGCTTAGGGCCAGCTGATAATGCCAAGCTGGCCCTAACCCCTTTATTACCCAGTGTGCCACCGCACCAGGGCCCTGGATGAGTTGGGTACAGCGCCAGAAGATGGCGCTTCTATGAACGCGCCATTTTCCGGGGTGGCTGCGGACTGCAATTTGCAGCAGGTGGGGCCCAGAAAGCTTGGGCCTCCCTGCGCTGCAGATTCCAGCCCCCAGCTGCCTAGTTGTACCTGGCTGGACACAAAAATAGGGCGAAGCCCCACGTATTTTTTTTTTTAATTATTTCATGAAATTCATGAAATAATTAAGAAAAAAAGGGCTTCCCTATATTGTTGTGTCCGGCCAGGTACAAATAGGCAGCTGGTGGTTGGGGGCAGCCCGTTCCTGCCTGCTGTACGTGGCTGGACACAAATATAGGGCGAAGCCCCACATCAATTTTTTTTTAATTATTTCATGAATTTCCTGAAATAATTTTAAAAAAATTGACGTGGGGCTTCGCACTATATTTGTTTCCAGCCAGGTACAGCAGGCAGGAACGGGCTGCCCCCAACCACCAGCAGCCTATTTGTACCTGGTTGGACACAACAATATAGGGAAGCCCTTTTTTTCTTAATTATTTCATGAATTTCATGAAATAAATAAAAAAAAAATACGTGGGGCTTCGCCCTATTTTTGTGTCCAGCCAGGTACAACTAGGCAGCTGGGGGCTGGAATCTGCAGCGCAGGGAGGCCCAAGCTTTCTGGGCCCCCCCCCGCGGCAAATTGCAGTCCGCAGCCACCCCTGAAAATGGCGCGTTCATAGAAGTGCCATCTTCTGGCGCTGTACCCAACTCATCCAGGGCCCTGGTGCGGTGGCTCACTGGGTAATAAAGGGGTTAGGGCCAGCTTGGTATTATCAGCTGGCCCTAAGCCCGAATTTCATGGGGTCACGCCAATATTAGACATGTCCGCCATGAATTTCTAGTAAAGTATTTAAAAAAACCACAACACCCAGAATAAAGTCCTTTAATTGAAATAAAGACACAATTCTTTATTGTTCTAAATTAAACCATACTTACCATCACGCCCATTCCAGCTGAAGCCAACGATCTCCTGCAATAAAAGAAAAATAATAAACCAACATCATCCTTACCTTTCGATGGTTCCCAGGACAGCTCCCGCTCTGCTACATTGAGATGACAGGCTGGATCGCAGCAGAAAGCTGCCATCCAGCCTGTCATCCCGCAGACACTGAGAAGTGCAGGCATGCTTGCGCTCCTCAGTGTCAGGCTGTGATGGCATCCAGATGAGCCGAGTCTCTCACGCTCACCACATGCGCAGGAGAATTCTCCCACGCTGTCAGTGACGTGCATGAGGTGAGCTGAGTTCATTGTTGGCTCATCGGGATGCCGTCACAGCCAGACACTGAGGAGCGCAAGCATGCTGCGATCCAGCCTGTCATGTGAATGTAGCAGAGCTGAAGCTGTCCTGGGAACCATGGAAAGGTAAGGATGATGTTGCTTTATTATTTTACTTTTATTGCAGGAGATCGTTGGCTTCAGCTGGAATGGGCGTGACGGTAAGTAGAGTTTGTAACGGGTCTGGGAGGCGGAACCTCTGAGCAACTATACAAGGGGGCGGTCCTTGTAAGGAAGTGGGTGGCTCCCAGGGAAGACGGGCAGGTAGTCACGGCAAGTGACAGGGACAGTCTCTGGGTAGAAGGGCAGGTAGTCGCGGCAAGTGACAGGGACAGTCTCTGGGTAGAAGGGCAGGTACTCACGGCAAGTGACAGGGACAGTCTCTGGGTAGAAGGACAGCAGGCAGGTGGCTGGTGAGCGCTCCCAGGTGAGCGGGCGAGAGTCTCTGGACAGGCAGGTGGTCACGGCAAGTGACGGTGGAGCCTCCAGGTAGGCTAGCAGGCAGGTAGCAGGTGAGCGCTCCCAGGTGAGCAGGCAAGAGTCTCTGGACAGGCAGGTGGTCACGGCAAGTGACGGCGGAGCCTCCAGGTAGGCTAGCAGGCAGGTAGCAGGTGAGTGCTCCCAGGTGAGCAGGCAAGAGTCTCTGGACAGGCAGGTGGTCACGGCAAGTGACAGCAGAGCCTCCAGGTAGGCTAGCAGACAGGTAGCAGGTGAGCGCTCCCAGGCGAGCAGGCAAGAGTCTCTGGACAGGCAGGTGGTCACGGCAAGTGACAGCGGAGCCTCCAGGTAGGCTAGCAGGCAGGTAGCAGGTGAGCGCTCCCAGGTGAGCAGGCTAGAGTCTCTGGACAGGCAGGTGGTCACGGCAAGTGACAGCGGAGCCTCCAGGTAGGCTAGCAGGCAGGTAGCAGATGAGCGCTCCCAGGTGAGCGGGCAGGCTGGTCCATAGACAGACTGACAGGTGTCGGAAGGCAGACCGTCGGACCACAGGCTTGCTAGCAGGTAAACGGATATCAGGCAGGTATCAAGCAGGAATCTGGCAGGTGACTGGCAGGTAACTGGTAACGGGACCTGAGGGCTGAAGCAGAGTGAAGGCTTTGCAACAACATTGCTCGGGCACCTCTATTTTGGAGGAGGTGCCTTATATATGGTGAGGTCCTCCGGACTCCTTAGGATGGCGCGCGCGGCCTCTTTAAGAGAGGGGGAGCGCGCGCGCGCCCTAAGCACAGTGGCCGGGAAGCAGCGCGCGCTGCCAGCAGAGCGGGAGGAGGACGCCGGGCACGGAGTGGAGAGGTGAGGGGAACAGCGTCCCTGCCTAGCAGGAGGCAGGGACACTGACGCTACAGAGTTTAATTTAGAACAATAAAGAATTGTGTGTTTATTTCAATTAAAGAACTTTATTCTGGGTGTTGTGTTATTTTTAAATACTTTACTGGAAATTCATGGCGGTCATATCTAATATTGGCGTGACCCCATGAATTTCGGGCTTAGGGCCAGCGGATAATACAAAGTTGGCCCTAACCCCTTTATTACCCAGTGATCCACCGCACCAGGGCCCTGGATGAGCTGGATACAGCACCAGAAGATGGCTCTTGTATGAACGCAACATTTTCTGGGGTGGCTGTGGACTGCAGTTCGCAGCAGGGGGGGCCCACAAAGCTTGGGCCACCCTGCGCTGTGGATTCCAGCCCCCAGCTGCTTAGTTGTACCTGGCTGGACACAAAAATAGGGAGAAGCCCCACGTATTATTTTTTTTAAACTTATTTCATGAAATTCATGAAATAATAATAAAAAAAGGGCTTCCCTATATTGTTGTGTCCAGCCAGGTACAAATAGGCAGCTGGGAGTTGGGGGCAGCCCGTTCCTGGATGCTGTACCTGGCTGGCATACAAAAATATGGCAAAGTCCACGTCAAAATTTTTGGGAAAAATTAATTAAAAAATAAATAATAATTTAGGGACTGCATCTTTATTAACCCCTCAAGTGTCATTTAGTGTTAAAATAAAGGATTTATTAAAAAAAAATTGGCGTGGGATCCCCCATAATTTTAGTCTCTAGCGGAGGTTAAGCAGACAGCTGGGGCAGATCTTTGAAGCCTGGGAAGGGGGTAATACCCACGGAGCTTCCCAGGCTACTAATATCAGCCCCCAGCTGAATACCTAGCCTTTACTAGCTATTAAAATGGGAGACCCCCCAAAAAAATGACGTGGGGTCCCCCCTATTTTAATAGCTAGCAAAGGCTAGGCAGACAGCTGGGGACTGATATTAATAGCCCAGGAAGGGTGCCATGAATATTGGCCCCCTCCCAGGCTAGAAACACCAGCCGTCAGCCGCCCCAGAAATGGCGCATCCATAGGATGCGCCAATTCTGGCACTTAGCCTCGCTCTTCCACGCTGCCCTGGTGCGGTGGCTGGGGGTAATAGGGTTGGGGTTCATGTCAGCGCCAGCTGCCATGAAGCCCAGGTTAGTAATGATGGGCGTCTATAAGACACCCCCATTAGTAACGTACAAAGTGTTAAAAAGAAAAAACACAAACACCCAGAAAAAAATAATTTATTTGAAATAAAACACACCATTTTATTTAATTCTTAGTTTACTAAAAAAAATAGTTACCTGTCCACGCTCCTGCGCTGATCTCCCATGCACAGCTGTCACATCTGGAGATGGTGACAGCTGTGCATGGCTGCTGTAAGCTCACGCTGCCGGGAACACGTCCGCTCCCGGCAGTGTGAGCACTGACTGAGGTCACCGGAGTGCATTCAGTCAGCGCAGCTCCGGAGACCTCCTTTACGGCACTGCTGTACCGTGGGAATTTCTCACGGTACAGCAGGGCCGTAATGGAGCTGACCGGAGCAGCGCTGCCTCAACTCCGGCGAACCCGCTTATGCAATGACGGGGCTGCTTTACGGCCCTGTCATTCTAGCGGCTGCAGCGGTTCAGAGCGGTCACATTCTATGTGGCTGCTCTAAACTGGAGATCTTCGTGGGACACTCGTGGACTACTACGGAGGGGTAAGGATAAGGTTGTGGTTTATTATTTTATATTTTATTACAGGAGATTGATGGCTTCAGGGAATTAGGTGTCTAGGTGAGTATAGGTGTAGTTTTTTATTTTTTACTTTATTTTAGGTGGCGAACGGTGGGGACAGGTAATGTATAAACTAATTTATTTTAGGTAAACACTGGCCACCAATGAAATGTATTTAAAATTTATTGGGGACCAAAAACAAAAAAAAAATATGGGGGCCTAAAAAAACACGTATAGGGGCAAAAATAACACATGGGGCAGTTTAAATAGCAGGATCAGGCTGATGGGAACTACTGCTCCCATCAAGCTGATCCTGCTGGCACGAGTGGACGGGGGACAGACATAGGCCGATGGGAGTAGTAGTTTCACATCGGCCTATGTCTGCCTGCACGCACACACCCGCAGACGTCGCACAGACACCGCGCACACACCAATCATGACCGGTCTGATGGTCTGGGAGGTCAGGCTGACCTGTGCGGCCGTGGGAAAGTTCATGTGAGTTCATGCAATGCAGTCAAGCATGAACTCACATGAACCCTCTGAGGGCACCGCGGTGACTTCAAATGAACAGCTGATCAGCATCACCTGATACCTCAGCTGTTCATTTGAAATAACCGGGGGAGAGCGCAGCACAGAACGGGAAAGCCGGCGGTGAAGTCTTTTCACTGCCGGCTTCCCCGCCCGGGTCCTTCGCTCCCCGCTCCTTGGTGCTGTGCTCCCCGATCGGACCTAACTTACGATCGAGATGGGAGGTGGCGAGGGGAGCGGAGGATCAGGGTGGGAGGCTGCGGGGAAGCAGTATGGGGCTGTGTGACTGTTTAAAAGCCGGCGGCTTTTTACCGCCCACCGGCTTTTAAACAATCAGGAGAATTCTCTCACGCTGGGATGGCATTCTGATGCAGGCTGGATCGCAGCTGAGCACTGCCATCCAGCTTGTCATCCTTCAGAGACACTGCAGAGGGCAGGCATTATGGGAACTTCCGATTCCGGTATTCGATATTGTAAAAATATCGGAACTCAGTATCGGAACTCCGATACCGCGAATATCGGCCGATACCCGATATTACAGTATCGGAATGCTCAACACTATTTATAAGATAAGCAATAATTTTTAGTTCTTCAATACTCTTTGAACATTAATTTTTTACAAGTCCTGGAAAGCTACTTAAAAAATGGACCTATAACTTATGTACAGAAAAATGGTCAGGCATATCTAATTCAATAGCACAATACCAATGTATAAGTAAAAAATATGGTAACAAATCAGCTTTAGATATACATGATTAGAATATATTATAGACCTATAACAGATTTAGAGGCTTAAAAAAGGGTTACTTATACTACCTTGAGGAATAATCTTTAAAACTCCATTAATTTACCTCATCAAAAATGACAATGTCACTTTTTCTGATAATTCGGTCTTAAAACTTAAAAAAATAAAATTCTAAATATTTATTTTCAATCATTACTCTGCTTTATAAAAAAGACATGATTTTCATTTAATTCTCAGCTACTTTTCCTAAATTATGAGCAAATAGATGGGCCACACTCAGCAAAAACATCTAAAAAACATCAGCCTCCTCCATAACCCCTCTAGATGTCCTTTCCATCACCAAGAGTGGTGTGTTTTCTGCCACCTTAGGCAAAACAAAAAGGTTAATCCATTTGCTTATAATTTAGGAAATCTCATATTAATTTAATATTCACCTAATGTACTCCTCGAGGTTTTGAACTGTTTTGTAATATGGGTATATGTTAAACCTATCATTTGTTCAAAATTTTTCAATACTGGCCACAAAGCAGGGAATGTGTCAAACTCACAAATAGGTAGAATTTACCTAAAATTTCCGTCCGCTAGCAGATTGTTGATATAATGGTCCCGCTGGTCTTTGAAAACAGTTTTGCATGACTTTTGAGCTGACCATACACAGGTTACAGCTACGGCCAATCCCTGGCTTCACCAGTGATGATACTATGCTGCATAAATGCATTGGCCATTGACAAGTCATATCTGTCCCGATAATACTGTTGGGATCTAATTGCCGCAGGCTACTCTAACAAGGACCAGTAGGACAAATGGGCACGCGGCACTGGAAATTACGTGAAGATTTACAAGGCAAGTAATAATTTTGAGTATTCCCTCCTCTGTGTCCATTTCTTAAAAATCCTATACAACTTAAAATGTACCTATAATTCATGCACAGAACATCATCACTGCAGACCACTTAACAAAGGCTGATGGCATTAACGGAGTGACGGGATTAGAAGCATGGATGATTTATAAGATAAGTAATAATTTTTTGTTCTTCAATACTCTTTGAACATTCATTTCTTACAAGTCCTGGAAAACTACTTAAAAAATGGACCTATAACTTATGTACAGAAAAATGGTCAGGCATATCTCATTCAATAACACAATACCAATGTATGAGTAAAAAATATGGTAACAAATCAGCTTTAGATATACATGATTAGAACATATTATAGACCTATAACAGATTTAGAGGCTTAAAAAAGGGTTACTTATACTACCTTGAGGAATAATCTTTAAAACTCTAGTAATTTACCTCATCAAAAATGACAATGTCACTTTTTTTGATAATTCGGTCTTAAAACTTAAAAAATTAAAATTCTAAATCATTATTTTCAATTACTACTCTGCTTCATTAAAAATGACATGATTTACATTTCATTCTCAGCTACTTTTCCTAAATTATGAGCAAATAGATCGGCCACACTCAGCAAAAACATC
Organism: Phyllobates terribilis; assembly: GCF_046119375.1. Lineage (NCBI taxonomy): Eukaryota > Metazoa > Chordata > Amphibia > Anura > Dendrobatidae > Phyllobates > Phyllobates terribilis. The sequence goes on along the minus strand of NW_027362761.1, from coordinate 209,672,031 downwards.
TAAAAAACATCAGCCTCCTCCATAACCCCTCTAGCTGTCCTTTCCATCACCAAGAGTAGTGTGTTTTCTGCCACTTTAGGCAAAACAAAAAGGTTCATCCATTTGCTTATAATTTAGGAAATATCATATTAATTTAATATTCACCTAATGTACTCCTCAAGGTTTTGAACTTTTTTGTAATATGGGTATATGTTAAACCTATCATTTGTTCAAAATTTTTCAATACTGGCCACAAAGCAGGGAATGTGTCAAACTCACAAATAGGTAGAATTTACCTAAAATTTCCGTCCGCTAGCAGATTGTTGATATAATGGTCCCGCTGGTCTTTGAAAACTGTTTTGCATGACTTTTGAGCTGACCATACACAGGTTACAGCTACGGCCAATCCCTGGCTTCACCAGTGATGATACTATGCTGCATAAATGCATTGGCCATTGACAAGTCATATCTGTCCCGATGGTACTGTTGGGATCTAATTGCCGCAGGCTACTCTAACAAGGACCAGCAGGACAAATGGGCACGCGGCACTGGAAATTACGTGAAGATTTACAAGGCAAGTAATAATTTTGAGTATTCCCTCCTCTGTGTCCATTTCTTAAAAATCCTATACAACTTAAAATGTACCTATAATTCATGAACAGAACATCATCACTGCAGACCACTTAACAAAGGCTGATGTCATTAACGGAGTGACGGGATTAGAAGCATGGATGATTTATAAGATAAGTAATAATTTTTTGTTCTTCAATACTCTTTGAACATTAATTTTTACAAGTCCTGGAAAACTACTTAAAAAATGGACCTATAACTTATGTACAGAAAAATGGTCAGGCATATCTCATTCAATAACACAATACCAGTGTATGAGTAAAAAATATGGTAACAAATCAGCTTTAGATATACATGATTAGAACATATTATAGACCTATAACAGATTTAGAGGATTAAAAAAGGGTTACTTATACTACCTTGAGGAATAATCTTTAAAACTCTATTAATTTACCTTATCAAAAATGACAATGTCACTTTTTTTGATAATTCGGTCTTAAAACTGAAAAAATTAAAATTCTAAATCTTTATTTTCAATCATTACTCTGCTTTATAAAAAAGACATGATTTACATTTAATTCTCAGCTACTTTTCCTAAATTATGAGCAAATAGATCGGCCACACTCAGCAAAAACATCTAAAAAACATCAGCCTCCTCCATAACCCCTCTAGCTGTCCTTTCCATCACCAAGAGTAGTGTGTTTTTTGCCACCTTAGGCAAAACAAAAAGGTTCATCCATTTGCTTATAATTTAGGAAATATCATATTAATTTAATATTCACCTAATGTACTCCTCGAGGTTTTGAACTGTTTTGTAATATGGGTATATGTTAAACCTATCATTTGTTCAAAATTTTTCAATACTGGCCACAAAGCAGGGAATGTGTCAAACTCACAAATAGGTTGAATTTACCTAAAATTTCTGTCCGCTAGCAGATTGCTGATATAATGGTCCCACTGGTTTTTGAAAACTGTTTTGCATGACTTTTGAGCTGACCATACACAGTTTACAGCTACGGCCAATCCCTGGCTTCACCAGTGATGATACTATGCTGCATGAATGCATTGGCCATTGACAAGTCATATCTGTCCCGATGGTACTGTTGGGATCTAATTGCCGCAGGCTACTCTAACAAGGACCAGCAGGACAAATGGGCACGCGGCACTGGAAATTACGTGAAGATTTACAAGGCAAGTAATAATTTTGAGTATTCCCTCCTCTGTGTCCATTTCTTAAAAATCCTAAACAACTTAAAATGTACCTATAATTCATGCACAGAACATCATCTCTGCAGACCACTTAACAAAGGCTGATGGCATTACCGGAGTGGCGGGATTAGAAGCATGGATGATTTATAAGATAAGTAATAATTTTTGGTTCTTCAATACTCTATGAACATTCATTTTTTACAAGCCCTGGAAAACTAATTAAAAAATGGACCTATAACTTATGTACAGAAAAATGGTCAGGCATATCTCACTCAATAACACAATACCAATGTATGAGTAAAAAATATGGTAACAAATCAGCTTTAGATATACATGATTAGAACATATTAAAGACCTATAACAGATTTAGAGGCTTTAAAAAGGGTTACTTATACTACCTTGAGGAATAATCTGTAAAACTCTATTAATTTGCCCCATCAAAAATGACAATGTCACTTTTTTGATAATTCGGTCTTAAAACTTAAAAAATTAAAATTCAAAATCATTATTTTTAATTATTACTCTGATTTATTAAAAAAGACATGATTTACAATTAATTCTCAGCTACTTTTCCTAAATTATGAGCAAATAGATCGGCCACACTCAGCAAAAACATCTAAAAAACATCAGCCTCCTCCAGAACCCCTCCAGCTGTCCTTTCCATCACCAAGAGTAGTGTGTTTTCTGTCACCTTAGGCAAAACAAAAAGGTTAATCCATTTGCTTATAATTTAGGAAATCTCATATTAATTTAATATTCACATAATGTACTCCTTGAGGTTTTGAACTGTTTTGTAATATGGGTATATGTTAAACCTATAATTTGTTGAAAATTTTTCAATACTGGCCACAAAGCAGGGAATGTGTCAAACTCACAAATAGGTAGAATTTACCTAAAATTTCCGTCCGCTAGCAGATTGTTGATTTAATGGTCCCGCTGGTCTTTGAAAACTGTTTGCATGACTTTTGAGCTGACCATACACAGGTTACAGCTACGGCCAATCCCTGGCTTCACCAGTGATGATACTATGCTGCATAAATGCATTGGCCATTGACAAGTCATATCTGTCCCGATGGTATTGTTGGGATCTAATTGCCACAGGCTACTCTAACAAGGACCAGCATGACAAATGGGCACGCGGCACTGGAAATTACGTGAAGATTTACAAGGCAAGTAATAATTTTGAGTAGTCCCTCCTCTGTGTCCATTTCTTAAAAATCCTATACAACTTAAAATGTACCTATAATTCATGCACAGAACATCATCACTGCAGACCACTTAACAAAGGCTGATGGCATTACCGGAGTGGCGGGATTAGAAGCATGGATGACTTATAAGATAAGTAATAATTTTTAGTTCTTCAATACTCTTTGAACATTCATTTCTTACAAGTCCTGGAAAACTACTTAAAACATGGACCTATAACTTATGTACAGAAAAATGGTCAGGCGTATCTCATTCAATAACACAATACCAATGTATGAGTAAAAAATATGGTAACAAATCAGCTTTAGATTTACACGATTAGAACATATTATAGACCTATAACAGATTTAGAGGCTTAAAAAAGGGTTACTTATACTACTTTGAGGAATAATCTTTAAAACTCTAGTAATTTACCTCATCAAAAATGACAATGTCACTTTTTTTGATAATTCGGTCTTAAAACTTAAAAAATTAAAATTCTAAATCTTTATTTTCAATTATTACTCTGATTTATAAAAAAGACATGATTTACATTTAATTCTCAGCTACTTTTCCTAAATTATGAGCAAATAGATCGGCCACACTCAGCAAAAACATCTAAAAAACATCAGCCTCCTCCATAACCCCTCTAGCTGTCCTTTCCATCACCAAGAGCAGTGTGTTTTCTGCCACCTTAGGCAAAACAAAAAGGTTAATCCATTTGCTTATAATTTAGGAAATCTCATATTAATTTAATATTCACCTAATGTACTCCTCGAGGTTTTGAACTGTTTTGTGATATGGGTATATGTTAAACCTATAATTTGTTCAAAATTTTTCAATACTGGCCACAAAGCAGGGAATGTGTCAAACTCACAAATAGGTAGAATTTACCTAAAATTTCCGTCCGCTAGCAGATTGTTGATATAATGGTCCCGCTGGTCTTTGAAAACTGTTTTGCATGACTTTTGAGCTGACCATACACAGGTTACAGCTACGGCCAATCCCTGGCTTCACCAGTGATGATACTATGCTGCATAAATGCATTGGCCATTGACAAGTCATATCTGTCCCGATGGTACTGTTGGGATATAATTGTCACAGGCTACTCTAACAAGGACCAGCAGGACAAATGGGCACGCGGCACTGGAAATTATGTGAAGATTTACAAGGCAAGTAATAATTTTGAGTATTCCCTCCTCTGTGTCTATTTTTTAAAAATCCTATACAATTTAAAATGTACCTATAATTCATGCACAGAACATCATCTCTGCAGACCACTTAGCAAAGGCTGATGGCATTACCGGAGTGGCGGGATTAGAAGCATGGATGATTTATAAGATAAGTAATAATTTTTGGTTCTTCAATATTCTTTGAACGTTAATTAATTACAAATCCTGGAAAACTACTTAAAAAATGGACCTATAACTTATGCACAGAAAAATGGTCAGGCATATCCCATTCAATAACACAATACCAATGTATGAGTAAAAAATATGGTAACAAATCAGCTTTAGATATACATGATTAGAACATATTATAGAGCTATAACAGATTTAGAGGCTTAAAAAAGGGTTACTTATACTACCTAGTGGAATAATCTTTAAAACTCTATTAATTTACCTTATCAAAAATGACAATGTCACTTTTTTTGATAATTCGGTCTTAAAACTTAAAAAATTTAAATTCTAAATCTTCATTTTCAATCATTACTCTGCTTTATAAAAAAGACATGATTTACATTTAATTCTCAGCTACTTTTCCTAAATTATGAGCAAATAGATCGGCCACACTCAGCAAAAACATCTAAAAAACATCAGCATCCTCCATAACCCCTCTAGCTGTCCTTTCCATCACCAAGAGCAGTGTGTTTTCTGCCACCTTAGGCAAAACAAAAAGGTTAATCCATTTGCTTATAATTTAGGAAATCTCATATTAATTTAATATTCACCTAATGTACTCCTCAAGGTTTTGAACTGGTTTGTAATATGGGTATATGTTAAACCTATAATTTGTTCAAAATTTTTCAAAACTGGCCACAAAGCAGGGAATGTGTCAAACTCACAAATAGGTAGAATTTACCTAAAATTTCCGTCCGCTAGCAGATTGTTAATATACTGGTCCCGCTGGTCTTTGAAAACTGTTTTGCATGACTTTTGAGCTGACCATACACAGGTTACAGCTACGGCCAATCCCTGGCTTCACCAGTGATGATACTATGCTGCATAAATGCATTGGCTATTGACAAGTCATATCTGTCCCGATGGTACTGTTTGGATCTAATTGCCACAGGCTACTCTAACAAGGACCAGCAGGACAAATGGGCACGCGGCACTTGAAATTACGTGAAGATTTACAAGTCAAGCAATAATTTTGAGTATTCCCTCCTCTGTGTCCATTTCTTAAAAATCCTGTACATCTTAAAATGTACCTATAATTCATGCACAGAACATCATCACTGCAGACCACTTAACAAAGGCTCATGGCATTACCGGAGTGGCGGCATTAGAAGCATGGATGATTTATAAGATAGGTAATAATTTTTGGTTCATCAATAATCTTTGAACATTAATTTTTTACAAGTCCTGGAAAACTACTTAAAAAATGGACCTATTACTGATGTACAGAAAAATGGTCAGGCATATCTCATTCAATAACACAATACCAATGTATGAGTAAAAAATATGGTAACAAATCAGCTTTAGATATACATGATTAGAACATATTAAAGACCTAAAACAGATTTAGAGGCTTTAAAAAGGGTTACTTATACTACCTTGAGGAATAATCTGTAAAACTCTATTAATTTGCCCCATCAAAAATGACAATGTCACTTTTTTGATAATTCGGTCTTAAAACTTAAAAAATTAAAATTCAAAATCATTATTTTTAATTATTACTCTGATTTATTAAAAAAGACATGATTTACAATTAATTCTCAGCTACTTTTCCTAAATTATGAGCAAATAGATCGGCCACACTCAGCAAAAACATCTAAAAAACATCAGCCTCCTCCAGAACCCCTCCAGCTGTCCTTTCCATCACCAAGAGTAGTGTGTTTTCTGTCACCTTAGGCAAAACAAAAAGGTTAATCCATTTGCTTATAATTTAGGAAATCTCATATTAATTTAATATTCACATAATGTACTCCTTGAGGTTTTGAACTGTTTTGTAATATGGGTATATGTTAAACCTATAATTTGTTGAAAATTTTTCAATACTGGCCACAAAGCAGGGAATGTGTCAAACTCACAAATAGGTAGAATTTACCTAAAATTTCCGTCCGCTAGCAGATTGTTGATTTAATGGTCCCGCTGGTCTTTGAAAACTGTTTGCATGACTTTTGAGCTGACCATACACAGGTTACAGCTACGGCCAATCCCTGGCTTCACCAGTGATGATACTATGCTGCATAAATGCATTGGCCATTGACAAGTCATATCTGTCCCGATGGTATTGTTGGGATCTAATTGCCACAGGCTACTCTAACAAGGACCAGCATGACAAATGGGCACGCGGCACTGGAAATTACGTGAAGATTTACAAGGCAAGTAATAATTTTGAGTAGTCCCTCCTCTGTGTCCATTTCTTAAAAATCCTATACAACTTAAAATGTACCTATAATTCATGCACAGAACATCATCACTGCAGACCACTTAACAAAGGCTGATGGCATTACCGGAGTGGCGGGATTAGAAGCATGGATGACTTGTAAGATAAGTAATAATTTTTAGTTCTTCAATACTCTTTGAACATTCATTTCTTACAAGTCCTGGAAAACTACTTAAAAAATGGACCTATAACTTATGTACAGAAAAATGGTCAGGCGTATCTCATTCAATAACACAATACCAATGTATGAGTAAAAAATATGGTAACAAATCAGCTTTAGATATACACGATTAGAACATATTATAGACCTATAACAGATTTAGAGGCTTAAAAAAGGGTTACTTATACTACTTTGAGGAATAATCTTTAAAACTCTAGTAATTTACCTCATCAAAAATGACAATGTCACTTTTTTTGATAATTCGGTCTTAAAACTTAAAAAATTAAAATTCTAAATCTTTATTTTCAATTATTACTCTGATTTATAAAAAAGACATGATTTACATTTAATTCTCAGCTACTTTTCCTAAATTATGAGCAAATAGATCGGCCACACTCAGCAAAAACATCTAAAAAACATCAGCCTCCTCCATAACCCCTCTAGCTGTCCTTTCCATCACCAAGAGCAGTGTGTTTTCTGCCACCTTAGGCAAAACAAAAAGGTTAATCCATTTGCTTATAATTTAGGAAATCTCATATTAATTTAATATTCACCTAATGTACTCCTCGAGGTTTTGAACTGTTTTGTGATATGGGTATATGTTAAACCTATAATTTGTTCAAAATTTTTCAATACTGGCCACAAAGCAGGGAATGTGTCAAACTCACAAATAGGTAGAATTTACCTAAAATTTCCGTCCGCTAGCAGATTGTTGATATAATGGTCCCGCTGGTCTTTGAAAACTGTTTTGCATGACTTTTGAGCTGACCATACACAGGTTACAGCTACGGCCAATCCCTGGCTTCACCAGTGATGATACTATGCTGCATAAATGCATTGGCCATTGACAAGTCATATCTGTCCCGATGGTACTGTTGGGATATAATTGTCACAGGCTACTCTAACAAGGACCAGCAGGACAAATGGGCACGCGGCACTGGAAATTATGTGAAGATTTACAAGGCAAGTAATAATTTTGAGTATTCCCTCCTCTGTGTCTATTTTTTAAAAATCCTATACAATTTAAAATGTACCTATAATTCATGCACAGAACATCATCTCTGCAGACCACTTAGCAAAGGCTGATGGCATTACCGGAGTGGCGGGATTAGAAGCATGGATGATTTATAAGATAAGTAATAATTTTTGGTTCTTCAATATTCTTTGAACGTTAATTAATTACAAATCCTGGAAAACTACTTAAAAAATGGACCTATAACTTATGCACAGAAAAATGGTCAGGCATATCCCATTCAATAACACAATACCAATGTATGAGTAAAAAATATGGTAACAAATCAGCTTTAGATATACATGATTAGAACATATTATAGAGCTATAACAGATTTAGAGGCTTAAAAAAGGGTTACTTATACTACCTAGTGGAATAATCTTTAAAACTCTATTAATTTACCTTATCAAAAATGACAATGTCACTTTTTTTGATAATTCGGTCTTAAAACTTAAAAAATTTAAATTCTAAATCTTCATTTTCAATCATTACTCTGCTTTATAAAAAAGACATGATTTACATTTAATTCTCAGCTACTTTTCCTAAATTATGAGCAAATAGATCGGCCACACTCAGCAAAAACATCTAAAAAACATCAGCATCCTCCATAACCCCTCTAGCTGTCCTTTCCATCACCAAGAGCAGTGTGTTTTCTGCCACCTTAGGCAAAACAAAAAGGTTAATCCATTTGCTTATAATTTAGGAAATCTCATATTAATTTAATATTCACCTAATGTACTCCTCAAGGTTTTGAACTGGTTTGTAATATGGGTATATGTTAAACCTATAATTTGTTCAAAATTTTTCAAAACTGGCCACAAAGCAGGGAATGTGTCAAACTCACAAATAGGTAGAATTTACCTAAAATTTCCGTCCGCTAGCAGATTGTTAATATACTGGTCCCGCTGGTCTTTGAAAACTGTTTTGCATGACTTTTGAGCTGACCATACACAGGTTACAGCTACGGCCAATCCCTGGCTTCACCAGTGATGATACTATGCTGCATAAATGCATTGGCTATTGACAAGTCATATCCGTCCCGATGGTACTGTTTGGATCTAATTGCCACAGGCTACTCTAACAAGGACCAGCAGGACAAATGGGCACGCGGCACTTGAAATTACGTGAAGATTTACAAGTCAAGCAATAATTTTGAGTATTCCCTCCTCTGTGTCCATTTCTTAAAAATCCTGTACATCTTAAAATGTACCTATAATTCATGCACAGAACATCATCACTGCAGACCACTTAACAAAGGCTCATGGCATTACCGGAGTGGCGGCATTAGAAGCATGGATGATTTATAAGATAGGTAATAATTTTTGGTTCATCAATAATCTTTGAACATTAATTTTTTACAAGTCCTGGAAAACTACTTAAAAAATGGACCTATTACTGATGTACAGAAAAATGGTCAGGCATATCTCATTCAATAACACAATACCAATGTATGAGTAAAAAATATGGTAACAAATCAGCTTTAGATATACATGATTAGAACATATTAAAGACCTAAAACAGATTTAGAGGCTTTAAAAAGGGTTACTTATACTACCTTGAGGAATAATCTGTAAAACTCTATTAATTTGCCCCATCAAAAATGACAATGTCACTTTTTTGATAATTCGGTCTTAAAACTTAAAAAATTAAAATTCAAAATCATTATTTTTAATTATTACTCTGATTTATTAAAAAAGACATGATTTACAATTAATTCTCAGCTACTTTTCCTAAATTATGAGCAAATAGATCGGCCACACTCAGCAAAAACATCTAAAAAACATCAGCCTCCTCCATAACCCCTCTAGCTGTCCTTTCCATCACCAAGAGCAGTGTGTTTTCTGCCACCTTAGGCAAAACAAAAAGGTTAATCCATTTGCTTATAATTTAGGAAATCTCATATTAATTTAATATTCACATAATGTACTCCTTGAGGTTTTGAACTGTTTTGTAATATGGGTATATGTTAAACCTATAATTTGTTGAAAATTTTTCAATACTGGCCACAAAGCAGGGAATGTGTCAAACTCACAAATAGGTAGAATTTACCTAAAATTTCCGTCCGCTAGCAGATTGTTGATTTAATGGTCCCGCTGGTCTTTGAAAACTGTTTGCATGACTTTTGAGCTGACCATACACAGGTTACAGCTACGGCCAATCCCTGGCTTCACCAGTGATGATACTATGCTGCATAAATGCATTGGCCATTGACAAGTCATATCTGTCCCGATGGTATTGTTGGGATCTAATTGCCACAGGCTACTCTAACAAGGACCAGCATGACAAATGGGCACGCGGCACTGGAAATTACGTGAAGATTTACAAGGCAAGTAATAATTTTGAGTAGTCCCTCCTCTGTGTCCATTTCTTAAAAATCCTATACAACTTAAAATGTACCTATAATTCATGCACAGAACATCATCACTGCAGACCACTTAACAAAGGCTGATGGCATTACCGGAGTGGCGGGATTAGAAGCATGGATGACTTATAAGATAAGTAATAATTTTTAGTTCTTCAATACTCTTTGAACATTCATTTCTTACAAGTCCTGGAAAACTACTTAAAAAATGGACCTATAACTTATGTACAGAAAAATGGTCAGGCGTATCTCATTCAATAACACAATACCAATGTATGAGTAAAAAATATGGTAACAAATCAGCTTTAGATATACACGATTAGAACATATTATAGACCTATAACAGATTTAGAGGCTTAAAAAAGGGTTACTTATACTACTTTGAGGAATAATCTTTAAAACTCTAGTAATTTACCTCATCAAAAATGACAATGTCACTTTTTTTGATAATTCGGTCTTAAAACTTAAAAAATTAAAATTCTAAATCTTTATTTTCAATTATTACTCTGATTTATAAAAAAGACATGATTTACATTTAATTCTCAGCTACTTTTCCTAAATTATGAGCAAATAGATCGGCCACACTCAGCAAAAACATCTAAAAAACATCAGCCTCCTCCATAACCCCTCTAGCTGTCCTTTCCATCACCAAGAGCAGTGTGTTTTCTGCCACCTTAGGCAAAACAAAAAGGTTAATCCATTTGCTTATAATTTAGGAAATCTCATATTAATTTAATATTCACCTAATGTACTCCTCGAGGTTTTGAACTGTTTTGTGATATGGGTATATGTTAAACCTATAATTTGTTCAAAATTTTTCAATACTGGCCACAAAGCAGGGAATGTGTCAAACTCACAAATAGGTAGAATTTACCTAAAATTTCCGTCCGCTAGCAGATTGTTGATATAATGGTCCCGCTGGTCTTTGAAAACTGTTTTGCATGACTTTTGAGCTGACCATACACAGGTTACAGCTACGGCCAATCCCTGGCTTCACCAGTGATGATACTATGCTGCATAAATGCATTGGCCATTGACAAGTCATATCTGTCCCGATGGTACTGTTGGGATATAATTGTCACAGGCTACTCTAACAAGGACCAGCAGGACAAATGGGCACGCGGCACTGGAAATTATGTGAAGATTTACAAGGCAAGTAATAATTTTGAGTATTCCCTCCTCTGTGTCTATTTTTTAAAAATCCTATACAACTTAAAATGTACCTATAATTCATGCACAGAACATCATCTCTGCAGACCACTTAGCAAAGGCTGATGGCATTACCGGAGTGGCGGGATTAGAAGCATGGATGATTTATAAGATAAGTAATAATTTTTGGTTCTTCAATATTCTTTGAACGTTAATTAATTACAAATCCTGGAAAACTACTTAAAAAATGGACCTATAACTTATGCACAGAAAAATGGTCAGGCATATCCCATTCAATAACACAATACCAATGTATGAGTAAAAAATATGGTAACAAATCAGCTTTAGATATACATGATTAGAACATATTATAGAGCTATAACAGATTTAGAGGCTTAAAAAAGGGTTACTTATACTACCTAGTGGAATAATCTTTAAAACTCTATTAATTTACCTTATCAAAAATGACAATGTCACTTTTTTTGATAATTCGGTCTTAAAACTTAAAAAATTTAAATTCTAAATCTTCATTTTCAATCATTACTCTGCTTTATAAAAAAGACATGATTTACATTTAATTCTCAGCTACTTTTCCTAAATTATGAGCAAATAGATCGGCCACACTCAGCAAAAACATCTAAAAAACATCAGCATCCTCCATAACCCCTCTAGCTGTCCTTTCCATCACCAAGAGCAGTGTGTTTTCTGCCACCTTAGGCAAAACAAAAAGGTTAATCCATTTGCTTATAATTTAGGAAATCTCATATTAATTTAATATTCACCTAATGTACTCCTCAAGGTTTTGAACTGGTTTGTAATATGGGTATATGTTAAACCTATAATTTGTTCAAAATTTTTCAAAACTGGCCACAAAGCAGGGAATGTGTCAAACTCACAAATAGGTAGAATTTACCTAAAATTTCCGTCCGCTAGCAGATTGTTAATATACTGGTCCCGCTGGTCTTTGAAAACTGTTTTGCATGACTTTTGAGCTGACCATACACAGGTTACAGCTACGGCCAATCCCTGGCTTCACCAGTGATGATACTATGCTGCATAAATGCATTGGCTATTGACAAGTCATATCTGTCCCGATGGTACTGTTTGGATCTAATTGCCACAGGCTACTCTAACAAGGACCAGCAGGACAAATGGGCACGCGGCACTTGAAATTACGTGAAGATTTACAAGTCAAGCAATAATTTTGAGTATTCCCTCCTCTGTGTCCATTTCTTAAAAATCCTGTACATCTTAAAATGTACCTATAATTCATGCACAGAACATCATCACTGCAGACCACTTAACAAAGGCTCATGGCATTACCGGAGTGGCGGCATTAGAAGCATGGATGATTTATAAGATAGGTAATAATTTTTGGTTCATCAATAATCTTTGAACATTAATTTTTTACAAGTCCTGGAAAACTACTTAAAAAATGGACCTATTACTGATGTACAGAAAAATGGTCAGGCATATCTCATTCAATAACACAATACCAATGTATGAGTAAAAAATATGGTAACAAATCAGCTTTAGATATACATGATTAGAAAATATTATAGACCTATAACAGATTTAGAGGCTTAAAAAAGGATTACTTATACTACCTTGAGGAATAATTGTTAAAACTCTATTAATTTACCTCATCAAAAATGACAATGTCACTTTTTTTGATTATTTCGGTCTCAAAACTTAAAAAATTAAAATTCTAAATCTTTATTTTCAATCAATACTCTGCTTTATAAAAAAGACATGATTTACATTTAATTCTCAGCTACTTTTCCTAAATTATGAGCAAATAGATCGGCCACACTCAGCAAAAACATCTAAAAAACTTCAGCCTCCTCCATAACCCCTCTAGCTGTCCTTTCCATCACCAAGAGTAGTGTGTTTTCTGCCACATTAGGCAAAACAAAAAGGTTAATCCATTGGCTTATAATTTAGAAAATCTCATATTAATTTAATATTCACCTAATGTACTCCTCGAGGTTTTGAACTGTTTGTAATATGGGTGTAGTGCCGGCGTCCCTGCCCTCTGCTAGGCAGGGACGCTGCTCCCCTCACCGCTCTGCTCCGTGCCCGGCATCCTCCCCCCGCTCTGCTGTCAGCGCGCGCTCCGTCCCGGCGTCCTCCTCCTGCTCTGCTCTCAGCGCGCGCTCCTTCCCGGCCCCTGTGCTTAGGGCGCGCGCGCGCGCGCTCCCCTCCTCTTAAAGGGGCCGCGCGCGCCGCCCTAAAGAGTCCCCGGCCAATGGCCGGAGGACTTCATCATATATAAGGCACCTCCTCCAAAATGGAGGTGCCCGAGCAATGTTGTTTGCACCTGTGTCTCACCTGTGCTTCAGCCCTCAGGTCCCGTTGCCAGTTTCCTGCCAGTTTCCTGCCAGTTTCCTGCCAGTTACCTGCCTGATTCCTGCCTGAATACTTGTTACCTGTCTGCCAGTCTGAGGTCCGACGGTCTGCCTTACTACTCCTGTCAGTCTGTCTAAAGGACCAGCCTGCCCGCTCACCTGGGAGCGCATATCAGCTACCTGCCTGCTTGCCTGAGGTCCGACGGTCTGCCTTACTACTCCGGTCAGTCTGTCTATGGACCAGCTTGCCCGCTCACCTGGGAGCGCTTCTCCGTTATCTGCCTGCTTGCCAGCCCGGAGGCTCCGTTGTCACGTGCTGTGACCACCAGCTATCTCAGAGACTCTTGCCCGCTCACCTGGGAGCGCATCTCCGTTACCTGCCTGCTTGCCAGCCCGGAGGTCCCGTTGTCACGTGCGGTGACCACCAGCTATTCCAGAGACTCTTGCCCGCTCACCTGGGAGCGCTTCTCCGTTACCTACCTGCCTGCCAGCCCGGAGGTTCCGCCGTCACGTGCCGTGACCACCTGCTATTCCAGAGACTCTCGCTTGCTCACCTGGGAGCACACATCTACCATCTGCCTGCTAGCCTACCCGGAGGCTCTGCCATCACAGGTCGTACCTACCCCTTACCCAGAGACTGCCCTGATCACTTGCCGTAACTCCCTGTCCGTTCACCCAGAGACTGCCACCCGCTCCCTTATAAGGGCCGCCCCCTTGTATAGTAGCTCAGAGGTTCCGCCTCCCGGACCCGTTACAATGGGTATATGTTAAACCTATAATTTGTTCAAAATTTTTCAATACTGGCCACAAAGCAGGGAATGTGTCAAACTCACAAATAGGTAGAATTTACCTAAAATTTACGTCCACTAGCAGATTGTTGATATATTGGTCCCAATGGCCTTTGAAAACTGTTTTGCATGACTTTTGAGCTGACCATACACAGGTTACAGCTACGGCCAATCCCTGGCTTCACCAGTCATGATACTATGCTGCATAAATGCATTGGCCATTGACAAGTCATATCTGTCCCGATGGTCCTGTTGGGATCTAATTGCCGCAGGCTACTCTAACAAGGACCAGCGGGACAAATGGGCACGCGGCACTGGAAATTACGTGAAGATTTACAAGGCAAGTAATAATTTTGAGTATTCCCTCCTCTGTGTCTATTTTTTAAAAATCCTATACAACTTAAAATGTACCTATAATTCATGCACAGAACATCATCTCTGCAGACCACTTAGCAAAGGCTGATGGCATTAACGGAGTGGCGGGATTAGAAGCATGGATGATTTATAAGATAAGTAATAATTTTTGGTTCTCCAATACTCTTTGAACATTAATTTTTTACAAGTCCTGGAAAACTACTTAAAAAATGGACCTATAACTTATGTACAGAAAAATGGTCAGGCATATCTCATTCAATAACACAATACCAATGTATGAGTAAAAAATATGGTAACAAAGCAGCTTTAGATATACATGATTAGAACATATTGTAGACCTATTACAGATTTAGAGGCTTAAAAAAGGGTTACTTATACTACTTTGAGGAATAATCTTTAAAACTCTATTAATTTACCTCATCAAAAATGACAATGTCACTTTTTTTGATAATTCTGTCTTAAAACTTAAAAAATTAAAATTCTAAATCTTTATTTTCAATCATTACTCTGCTTTATTAAAAAAGACATGATTTACATTTCATTCTCAGCTACTTTTCCTAAATTATGAGCAAATAGATCGGCCACACTCAGCAAAAACATCTAAAAAACATCAGCCTCCTCCATAACCCCTCTAGCTGTCCTTTCCATCACCAAGAGTAGTGTGTTTTCTGCCACTTTAGGCAAAACAAAAAGGTTAATCCATTTGCTTATAATTTAGGAAATCTCATACTAATTTAATATTCACATAATGTACTCCTTGAGGTTTTGAACTGTTTTGTAATATGGGTATATATTAAACCTATAATTTGTTCAAAATTTTTCAATACTGGCCACAAAGCAGGGAATGTGTCAAACTCACAAATAGGTAGAATTTACCTAAAATTTCCGTCCGACAGCAGATTGTTGATATAATGGTCCCGCTGGTCTTTGAAAACTGTTTTGCATGACTTTTGAGCTGACCATACACAGGTTACAGCTACGGCCAATCCCTGGCTTCACCAGTCATGATACTATGCTGCATAAATGCATTGGCCATTGACAAGTCATATCTGTCCCGATTGTACTGTTGGGATCTAATTGCCGCAGGATACTCTAACAAGGACCAGCAGGACAAATGGGCATGCGGCACTGGAAATTACGTGAAGATTTACAAGGCAAGTAATAATTTTGAGTATTCCCTCCTCTGTGTCCATTTCTTAAAATTCCTATACAACTTAAAATGTACCAATAATTCATGCACAAAACATCATCACTGCAGACCACTTAACAAAGGCTGATGGCATTACCGGAGTCGTGGGATTAGAAGCATGGATGATTTATAAGATAAGTAATAATTTTTGGTTCTTCAATACTCTTTGAACATTAATTTTTTACAAGTCCTGGAAAACTACTTAAAAAATGGACCTATAACTTATGTACAGAAAAATGGTCAGGCATATCTCATTCAATAACACAATACCAATGTATGAGTAAAAAACATGACAACAAATCAGCTTTAGATATACATGATTAGAACATATTATACACCTATAACAGATTTAGAGGCTTAAAAAAGGGTTACTTATACTACCTTGAGGAATAATCTTTAAAACTCTATTAATTTACCTCATCAAAAATGACAATGTCACTTTTTTTGATAATTCGGTCTTAAAACTTAAAAAATTAAAATTCTAAATCTTTATTTTCAATCACTACTCTGCTTTATAAAAAATACATGATTTACATTTAATTCTCAGCTACTTTTCCTAAATTGTGAGCATTTAGATTGGCCACACTCAGCAAAAACATCTTAGAAACATCAGCCTCCTCCATAACCCCTCTAGCTGTCCTTTCCATCACCAAGAGTAGTGTGTTTTCTGCCACCTTAGGCAAAACAAAAAGGTTAATCCATTTGCTTATAATTTAGGAAATCTCATATTCATTTAATATTCACCTAATGTACTCCTCGAGATTTTGAACTGTTTTGTAATATGGGTATATGTTAAACCTACAGTATTATTTGTTCAAAATTTTTCAATACTGGCCACAAAGCAGGGAATGTGTCAAACTCACAAATAGGTAGAATTTACCTAAAATTTCCGTCCGCTAGCAGATTGTTGATATAATGGTCCCGCTGGTCTTTGAAAACTGTTTTGCATGACTTTTGAGCTGACCATACACAGGTTACAGCTACGGCCAATCCCTGGCTTCACCAGTGATGATACTATGCTGCATAAATGCATTGGCCATTGACAAGTCATATCTGTCCCGATGGTACTGTTGGGATATAATTGTCACAGGCTACTCTAACAAGGACCAGCAGGACAAATGGGCACGCGGCACTGGAAATTATGTGAAGATTTACAAGGCAAGTAATAATTTTGAGTATTCCCTCCTCTGTGTCTATTTTTTAAAAATCCTATACAACTTAAAATGTACCAATAATTCATGCACAGAACATCATCTCTGCAGACCACTTAGCAAAGGCTGATGGCATTACCGGAGTGGCGGGATTAGAAGCATGGATGATTTATAAGATAAGTAATAATTTTTGGTTCTTCAATATTCTTTGAACGTTAATTAATTACAAATCCTGGAAAACTACTTAAAAAATGGACCTATAACTTATGCACAGAAAAATGGTCAGGCATATCCCATTCAATAACACAATACCAATGTATGAGTAAAAAATATGGTAACAAATCAGCTTTAGATATACATGATTAGAACATATTATAGAGCTATAACAGATTTAGAGGCTTAAAAAAGGGTTACTTATACTACCTAGTGGAATAATCTTTAAAACTCTATTAATTTACCTTATCAAAAATGACAATGTCACTTTTTTTGATAATTCGGTCTTAAAACTTAAAAAATTTAAATTCTAAATCTTCATTTTCAATCATTACTCTGCTTTATAAAAAAGACATGATTTACATTTAATTCTCAGCTACTTTTCCTAAATTATGAGCAAATAGATCGGCCACACTCAGCAAAAACATCTAAAAAACATCAGCATCCTCCATAACCCCTCTAGCTGTCCTTTCCATCACCAAGAGCAGTGTGTTTTCTGCCACCTTAGGCAAAACAAAAAGGTTAATCCATTTGCTTATAATTTAGGAAATCTCATATTAATTTAATATTCACCTAATGTACTCCTCAAGGTTTTGAACTGGTTTGTAATATGGGTATATGTTAAACCTATAATTTGTTCAAAATTTTTCAAAACTGGCCACAAAGCAGGGAATGTGTCAAACTCACAAATAGGTAGAATTTACCTAAAATTTCCGTCCGCTAGCAGATTGTTAATATACTGGTCCCGCTGGTCTTTGAAAACTGTTTTGCATGACTTTTGAGCTGACCATACACAGGTTACAGCTACGGCCAATCCCTGGCTTCACCAGTGATGATACTATGCTGCATAAATGCATTGGCTATTGACAAGTCATATCTGTCCCGATGGTACTGTTTGGATCTAATTGCCACAGGCTACTCTAACAAGGACCAGCAGGACAAATGGGCACGCGGCACTTGAAATTACGTGAAGATTTACAAGTCAAGCAATAATTTTGAGTATTCCCTCCTCTGTGTCCATTTCTTAAAAATCCTGTACATCTTAAAATGTACCTATAATTCATGCACAGAACATCATCACTGCAGACCACTTAACAAAGGCTCATGGCATTACCGGAGTGGCGGCATTAGAAGCATGGATGATTTATAAGATAGGTAATAATTTTTGGTTCATCAATAATCTTTGAACATTAATTTTTTACAAGTACTGGAAAACTACTTAAAAAATGGACCTATTACTGATGTACAGAAAAATGGTCAGTCCTGGAAAACTACTTAAAAAATGGACCTATTACTGATGTACAGAAAAATGGTCAGGCATATCTCATTCAATAACACAATACCAATGTATGAGTAAAAAATATGGTAACAAATCAGCTTTAGATATACATGATTAGAAAATATTATAGACCTATAACAGATTTAGAGGCTTAAAAAAGGATTACTTATACTACCTTGAGGAATAATTGTTAAAACTCTATTAATTTACCTCATCAAAAATGACAATGTCACTTTTTTTGATTATTTCGGTCTCAAAACTTAAAAAATTAAAATTCTAAATCTTTATTTTCAATCAATACTCTGCTTTATAAAAAAGACATGATTTACATTTAATTCTCAGCTACTTTTCCTAAATTATGAGCAAATAGATCGGCCACACTCAGCAAAAACATCTAAAAAACTTCAGCCTCCTCCATAACCCCTCTAGCTGTCCTTTCCATCACCAAGAGTAGTGTGTTTTCTGCCACATTAGGCAAAACAAAAAGGTTAATCCATTGGCTTATAATTTAGAAAATCTCATATTAATTTAATATTCACCTAATGTACTCCTCGAGGTTTTGAACTGTTTGTAATATGGGTGTAGTGCCGGCGTCCCTGCCCTCTGCTAGGCAGGGACGCTGCTCCCCTCACCGCTCTGCTCCGTGCCCGGCATCCTCCCCCCGCTCTGCTGTCAGCGCGCGCTCCGTCCCGGCGTCCTCCTCCTGCTCTGCTCTCAGCGCGCGCTCCTTCCCGGCCCCTGTGCTTAGGGCGCGCGCGCGCGCGCTCCCCTCCTCTTAAAGGGGCCGCGCGCGCCGCCCTAAAGAGTCCCCGGCCAATGGCCGGAGGACTTCATCATATATAAGGCACCTCCTCCAAAATGGAGGTGCCCGAGCAATGTTGTTTGCACCTGTGTCTCACCTGTGCTTCAGCCCTCAGGTCCCGTTGCCAGTTTCCTGCCAGTTTCCTGCCAGTTTCCTGCCAGTTACCTGCCTGATTCCTGCCTGAATACTTGTTACCTGTCTGCCAGTCTGAGGTCCGACGGTCTGCCTTACTACTCCTGTCAGTCTGTCTAAAGGACCAGCCTGCCCGCTCACCTGGGAGCGCATATCAGCTACCTGCCTGCTTGCCTGAGGTCCGACGGTCTGCCTTACTACTCCGGTCAGTCTGTCTATGGACCAGCTTGCCCGCTCACCTGGGAGCGCTTCTCCGTTATCTGCCTGCTTGCCAGCCCGGAGGCTCCGTTGTCACGTGCTGTGACCACCAGCTATCTCAGAGACTCTTGCCCGCTCACCTGGGAGCGCATCTCCGTTACCTGCCTGCTTGCCAGCCCGGAGGTCCCGTTGTCACGTGCGGTGACCACCAGCTATTCCAGAGACTCTTGCCCGCTCACCTGGGAGCGCTTCTCCGTTACCTACCTGCCTGCCAGCCCGGAGGTTCCGCCGTCACGTGCCGTGACCACCTGCTATTCCAGAGACTCTCGCTTGCTCACCTGGGAGCACACATCTACCATCTGCCTGCTAGCCTACCCGGAGGCTCTGCCATCACAGGTCGTACCTACCCCTTACCCAGAGACTGCCCTGATCACTTGCCGTAACTCCCTGTCCGTTCACCCAGAGACTGCCACCCGCTCCCTTATAAGGGCCGCCCCCTTGTATAGTAGCTCAGAGGTTCCGCCTCCCGGACCCGTTACAATGGGTATATGTTAAACCTATAATTTGTTCAAAATTTTTCAATACTGGCCACAAAGCAGGGAATGTGTCAAACTCACAAATAGGTAGAATTTACCTAAAATTTACGTCCACTAGCAGATTGTTGATATATTGGTCCCAATGGCCTTTGAAAACTGTTTTGCATGACTTTTGAGCTGACCATACACAGGTTACAGCTACGGCCAATCCCTGGCTTCACCAGTCATGATACTATGCTGCATAAATGCATTGGCCATTGACAAGTCATATCTGTCCCGATGGTCCTGTTGGGATCTAATTGCCGCAGGCTACTCTAACAAGGACCAGCGGGACAAATGGGCACGCGGCACTGGAAATTACGTGAAGATTTACAAGGCAAGTAATAATTTTGAGTATTCCCTCCTCTGTGTCTATTTTTTAAAAATCCTATACAACTTAAAATGTACCTATAATTCATGCACAGAACATCATCTCTGCAGACCACTTAGCAAAGGCTGATGGCATTACCGGAGTGGCGGGATTAGAAGCATGGATGATTTATAAGATAAGTAATAATTTTTGGTTCTCCAATACTCTTTGAACATTAATTTTTTACAAGTCCTGGAAAACTACTTAAAAAATGGACCTATAACTTATGTACAGAAAAATGGTCAGGCATATCTCATTCAATAACACAATACCAATGTATGAGTAAAAAATATGGTAACAAAGCAGCTTTAGATATACATGATTAGAACATATTGTAGACCTATTACAGATTTAGAGGCTTAAAAAAGGGTTACTTATACTACTTTGAGGAATAATCTTTAAAACTCTATTAATTTACCTCATCAAAAATGACAATGTCACTTTTTTTGATAATTCTGTCTTAAAACTTAAAAAATTAAAATTCTAAATCTTTATTTTCAATCATTACTCTGCTTTATTAAAAAAGACATGATTTACATTTCATTCTCAGCTACTTTTCCTAAATTATGAGCAAATAGATCGGCCACACTCAGCAAAAACATCTAAAAAACATCAGCCTCCTCCATAACCCCTCTAGCTGTCCTTTCCATCACCAAGAGTAGTGTGTTTTCTGCCACTTTAGGCAAAACAAAAAGGTTAATCCATTTGCTTATAATTTAGGAAATCTCATACTAATTTAATATTCACATAATGTACTCCTTGAGGTTTTGAACTGTTTTGTAATATGGGTATATATTAAACCTATAATTTGTTCAAAATTTTTCAATACTGGCCACAAAGCAGGGAATGTGTCAAACTCACAAATAGGTAGAATTTACCTAAAATTTCCGTCCGACAGCAGATTGTTGATATAATGGTCCCGCTGGTCTTTGAAAACTGTTTTGCATGACTTTTGAGCTGACCATACACAGGTTACAGCTACGGCCAATCCCTGGCTTCACCAGTCATGATACTATGCTGCATAAATGCATTGGCCATTGACAAGTCATATCTGTCCCGATTGTACTGTTGGGATCTAATTGCCGCAGGATACTCTAAAAAGGACCAGCAGGACAAATGGGCATGCGGCACTGGAAATTACGTGAAGATTTACAAGGCAAGTAATAATTTTGAGTATTCCCTCCTCTGTGTCCATTTCTTAAAATTCCTATACAACTTAAAATGTACCAATAATTCATGCACAAAACATCATCACTGCAGACCACTTAACAAAGGCTGATGGCATTACCGGAGTCGTGGGATTAGAAGCATGGATGATTTATAAGATAAGTAATAATTTTTGGTTCTTCAATACTCTTTGAACATTAATTTTTTACAAGTCCTGGAAAACTACTTAAAAAATGGACCTATAACTTATGTACAGAAAAATGGTCAGGCATATCTCATTCAATAACACAATACCAATGTATGAGTAAAAAACATGACAACAAATCAGCTTTAGATATACATGATTAGAACATATTATACACCTATAACAGATTTAGAGGCTTAAAAAAGGGTTACTTATACTACCTTGAGGAATAATCTTTAAAACTCTATTAATTTACCTCATCAAAAATGACAATGTCACTTTTTTTGATAATTCGGTCTTAAAACTTAAAAAATTAAAATTCTAAATCTTTATTTTCAATCACTACTCTGCTTTATAAAAAATACATGATTTACATTTAATTCTCAGCTACTTTTCCTAAATTGTGAGCATTTAGATTGGCCACACTCAGCAAAAACATCTTAGAAACATCAGCCTCCTCCATAACCCCTCTAGCTGTCCTTTCCATCACCAAGAGTAGTGTGTTTTCTGCCACCTTAGGCAAAACAAAAAGGTTAATCCATTTGCTTATAATTTAGGAAATCTCATATTCATTTAATATTCACCTAATGTACTCCTCGAGATTTTGAACTGTTTTGTAATATGGGTATATGTTAAACCTACAGTATTATTTGTTCAAAATTTTCAATACTGGCCACAAAGCAGGGAATGTGTCAAACTCACAAATAGGTAGAATTTACCTAAAATTTCCGTCCGCTAGCAGATTGTTGATATAATGGTCCCGCTGGTCTTTGAAAACTGTTTTGCATGACTTTTGAGCTGACCATACACAGGTTACAGCTACGGCCAATCCCTGGCTTCACCAGTGATGATACTATGCTGCATAAATGCATTGGCCATTGACAAGTCATATCTGTCCCGATGGTACTGTTGGGATATAATTGTCACAGGCTACTCTAACAAGGACCAGCAGGACAAATGGGCACGCGGCACTGGAAATTATGTGAAGATTTACAAGGCAAGTAATAATTTTGAGTATTCCCTCCTCTGTGTCTATTTTTTAAAAATCCTATACAACTTAAAATGTACCTATAATTCATGCACAGAACATCATCTCTGCAGACCACTTAGCAAAGGCTGATGGCATTACCGGAGTGGCGGGATTAGAAGCATGGATGATTTATAAGATAAGTAATAATTTTTGGTTCTTCAATATTCTTTGAACGTTAATTAATTACAAATCCTGCAAAACTACTTAAAAAATGGACCTATAACTTATGCACAGAAAAATGGTCAGGCATATCCCATTCAATAACACAATACCAATGTATGAGTAAAAAATATGGTAACAAATCAGCTTTAGATATACATGATTAGAACATATTATAGAGCTATAACAGATTTAGAGGCTTAAAAAAGGGTTACTTATACTACCTAGAGGAATAATCTTTAAAACTCTATTAATTTACCTTATCAAAAATGACAATGTCACTTTTTTTGATAATTCGGTCTTAAAACTTAAAAAATTTAAATTCTAAATCTTCATTTTCAATCATTACTCTGCTTTATAAAAAAGACATGATTTACATTTAATTCTCAGCTACTTTTCCTAAATTATGAGCAAATAGATCGGCCACACTCAGCAAAAACATCTAAAAAACATCAGCATCCTCCATAACCCCTCTAGCTGTCCTTTCCATCACCAAGAGCAGTGTGTTTTCTGCCACCTTAGGCAAAACAAAAAGGTTAATCCATTTGCTTATAACTTAGGAAATCTCATATTAATTTAATATTCACCTAATGTACTCCTCAAGGTTTTGAACTGGTTTGTAATATGGGTATATGTTAAACCTATAATTTGTTCAAAATTTTTCAAAACTGGCCACAAAGCAGGGAATGTGTCAAACTCACAAATAGGTAGAATTTACCTAAAATTTCCGTCCGCTAGCAGATTGTTAATATACTGGTCCCGCTGGTCTTTGAAAACTGTTTTGCATGACTTTTGAGCTGACCATACACAGGTTACAGCTACGGCCAATCCCTGGCTTCACCAGTGATGATACTATGCTGCATAAATGCATTGGCTATTGACAAGTCATATCTGTCCCGATGGTACTGTTTGGATCTAATTGCCGCAGGCTACTCTAACAAGGACCAGCGGGACAAATGGGCACGCGGCACTGGAAATTACGTGAAGATTTACAAGGCAAGTAATAATTTTGAGTATTCCCTCCTCTGTGTCTATTTTTTAAAAATCCTATACAACTTAAAATGTACCTATAATTCATGCACAGAACATCATCTCTGCAGACCACTTAGCAAAGGCTGATGGCATTACCGGAGTGGCGGGATTAGAAGCATGGATGATTTATAAGATAAGTAATAATTTTTGGTTCTCCAATACTCTTTGAACATTAATTTTTTACAAGTCCTGGAAAACTACTTAAAAAATGGACCTATAACTTATGTACAGAAAAATGGTCAGGCATATCTCATTCAATAACACAATACCAATGTATGAGTAAAAAATATGGTAACAAAGCAGCTTTAGATATACATGATTAGAACATATTGTAGACCTATTACAGATTTAGATGCTTAAAAAAGGGTTACTTATACTACTTTGAGGAATAATCTTTAAAACTCTATTAATTTACCTCATCAAAAATGACAATGTCACTTTTTTTGATAATTCTGTCTTAAAACTTAAAATATTAAAATTCTAAATCTTTATTTTCAATCATTACTCTGCTTTATTAAAAAAGACATGATTTACATTTCATTCTCAGCTACTTTTCCTAAATTATGAGCAAATAGATCGGCCACACTCAGCAAAAACATCTAAAAAACATCAGCCTCCTCCATAACCCCTCTAGCTGTCCTTTCCATCACCAAGAGTAGTGTGTTTTCTGCCACTTTAGGCAAAACAAAAAGGTTAATCCATTTGCTTATAATTTAGGAAATCTCATACTAATTTAATATTCACATAATGTACTCCTTGAGGTTTTGAACTGTTTTGTAATATGGGTATATATTAAACCTATAATTTGTTCAAAATTTTTCAATACTGGCCAAAAGCAGGGAATGTGTCAAACTCACAAATAGGTAGAATTTACCTAAAATTTCCGCCCGACAGCAGATTGTTGATATAATGGTCCCGCTGGTCTTTGAAAACTGTTTTGCATGACTTTTGAGCTGACCATACACAGGTTACAGCTACGGCCAATCCCTGGCTTCACCAGTCATGATACTATGCTGCATAGATGCATTGGCCATTGACAAGTCATATCTGTCCCGATTGTACTGTTGGGATCTAATTGCCGCAGGATACTCTAACAAGGACCAGCAGGACAAATGGGCATGCGGCACTGGAAATTACGTGAAGATTTACAAGGCAAGTAATAATTTTGAGTATTCCCTCCTCTGTGTCCATTTCTTAAAAATCCTATACAACTTAAAATGTACCAATAATTCATGCACAAAACATCATCACTGCAGACCACTTAACAAAGGCTGATGGCATTACCGGAGTCGTGGGATTAGAAGCATGGATGATTTATAAGATAAGTAATAATTTTTGGTTCTTCAATACTCTTTGAACATTAATTTTTTACAAGTCCTGGAAAACTACTTAAAAAATGGACCTATAACTTATGTACAGAAAAATGGTCAGGCATATCTCATTCAATAACACAATACCAATGTATGAGTAAAAAACATGACAACAAATCAGATTTAGATATACATGATTAGAACATATTATACACCTATAACAGATTTATAGGCTTAAAAAAGGGTTACTTATACTACCTTGAGGAATAATCTTTAAAACTCTATTAATTTACCTCATCAAAAATGACAATGTCACTTTTTTTGATAATTCGGTCTTAAAACTTAAAAAATTAAAATTCTAAATCTTTATTTTCAATCACTACTCTGCTTTATAAAAAATACATGATTTACATTTAATTCTCAGCTACTTTTCCTAAATTGTGAGCATTTAGATTGGCCACACTCAGCAAAAACATCTTAGAAACATCAGCCTCCTCCATAACCCCTCTAGCTGTCCTTTCCATCACCAAGAGTAGTGTGTTTTCTGCCACCTTAGGCAAAACAAAAAGGTTAATCCATTTGCTTATAATTTAGGAAATCTCATATTAATTTAATATTCACCTAATGTACTCCTCGAGATTTTGAACTGTTTTGTAATATGGGTATATGTTAAACCTACAGTATTATTTGTTCAAAATTTTTCAATACTGGCCACAAAGCAGGGAATGTGTCAAACTCACAAATAGGTTGAATTTACCTAAAATTTCCGTCCGCTAGCAGATTGTTGATATAATGGTCCCACTGGTTTTTGAAAACTGTTTTGCATGACTTTTGAGCTGACCATACACAGTTTACAGCTACGGCCAATCCCTGGCTTCACCAGTGATGATACTATGCTGCATGAATGCATTGGCCATTGACAAGTCATATCTGTCCCGATGGTACTGTTGGGATCTAATTGCCGCAGGCTACTCTAACAAGGACCAGCAGGACAAATGGGCACGAGGCACTGGAAATTATGTGAAGATTTACAAGGCAAGTAATAATTTTGAGTATTCCCTCCTCTGTGTCCATTTCTTAAAAATCCTAAACAACTTAAAATGTACCTATAATTCATGCACAGAACATCATCTCTACAGACCACTTAACAAAGGCTGATGGCATTACCGGAGTGGCGGGATTAGAAGCATGGATGATTTATAAGATAAGTAATAATTTTTGGTTCTTCAATACTCCCTGAACATTCATTTTTTACAAGCCCTGGAAAACTACTTAAAAAATGGACCTATAACTTATGTACAGAAAAATGGTCAGGCATATCTCATTCAATAACACAATACCAATGTATGAGTAAAAAATATGGTAACAAATCAGCTTTAGATATACATGATTAGAACATATTATAGACCTATAACAGATTTAGAGGCTTTAAAAAGGGTTACTTATACTACCTTGAGGAATAATCTGTAAAACTCTATTAATTTGCCTCATCAAAAATGACAATGTCACTTTTTTGATAATTCGGTCTTAAAACTTAAAAAATTAAAATTCAAAATCATTATTTTTAATTATTACTCTGATTTATTAAAAAAGACATGATTTACATTTAATTCTCAGCTACTTTTCCTAAATTATGAGCAAATAGATCGGCCACACTCAGCAAAAACATCTAAAAAACATCAGCCTCCTCCAGAACCCCTCCAGCTGTCCTTTCCATCACCAAGAGTAGTGTGTTTTCTGTCACCTTAGGCAAAACAAAAAGGTTAATCCATTTGCTTATAATTTAGGAAATCTCATATTAATTTAATATTCACCTAATGTACTCCTCGAGGTTTTGAACTATTTTGTAATATGGGTATATGTTAAACCTATAATTTGTTCCAAATTTTTCAATACTGGCCACAAAGCAGGGAATGTGTCAAACTCACAAATAGGTAGAATTTACCTAAAATTTCCGTCCGCTAGCAGATTGTTGATATAATGGTCCCGCTGGTCTTTGAAAACTGTTTTGCATGACTTTTGAGCTGACCATACACAGGTTACAGCTACGGCCAATCCCTGGCTTCACCAGTGATGATACTATGCTGCATAAATGCATTGGCCATTGACAAGTCATATCTGTCCCGATGGTACTGTTGGGATATAATTGTCACAGGCTACTCTAACAAGGACCAGCAGGACAAATGGGCACGCGGCACGGGAAATTACGTGAAGATTTACAAGGCAAGCAATAATATTGAGTATTCCCTCCTCTGTGTCCATTTCTTAAAAATCCTATACAACTTAAAATATACCTATAATTCATGCACAGAACAAAAACACTGCAGACCACTTAACAAAGGCTGATGGCATTACCCGAGAGGCGGGATTAGAAGCATGGATGATTTATAACATAAGTAATAATTTTTGGTTCTTCACTATTCTTTGAACATTAATTAATTACAAGTCCTGGAAAACTACTTAAAAAATGGACCTATAACTTAGCTACAGAAAAATGGTCAGGCATATCTCATTCAATAACACAATACCAATGTAAGAGTAAAAAATATGGTAACAAATCAGCTTTAGATATACATGATTAGAACATATTATAGAGCTATAACAGATTTAGAGGCTTAAAAAAGGGTTACTTATACTACCTAGAGGAATAATCTTTAAAACTCTATTAATTTACCTCATCAAAAATGACAATGTCACTTTTTTTGATTAATTCGGTCTTAAAACTTAAAAAATTAAAATTCTAAATCTTTATTTTCAATCATTACTCTGCTTTATAAAAAAAGACATGATTTACAGTTAATTCTCAGCTACTTTTCCTAAATTATGAGCAAATAGATCGGCCACACTCAGCAAAAACATCTAAAAAATATCAGCCTCCTCCATAAACCGTCTAGCTGTCCTTTCCATCACCAAGAGTAGTGTGTTTTCTGCCACCTTAGGCAAAAAAAAAAGGTTAATCCATTTGCTTAGAATTTAGGAAATCTCATCTTAATTTAATATTCACCTAATGTACTCCTCGAGGTTTTGAACTGTTTTGTAATATGGGTATATGTTAAACCTATAATTTGTTCAAAATTTTTCAATACTGGCCACAAAGCAGGGAATGTGTCAAACTCACAAATAGGTAGAATTTACCTAAAATTTACGTCCACTAGCAGATTGTTGATATATTGGTCCCACTGGCCTTTGAAAACTGTTTTGCATGACTTTTGAGCTGACCATACACAGGTTACAGCTACGGCCAATCCCTGGCTTCACCAGTGATAATACTATGCTGCATAAATGCATTGGCCATTGACAAGTCATATCTGTCCCGATGGTACTGTTGGGATCTAATTGCCGCAGGCTACTCTAACAAGGACCAGCAGGACAAATGGGCACACGGCACTGGAAATTACGTGAAGATTTACATGGCAAGAAATAATTTTGAGTATTCCCTCCTCTGTGTCCATTTCTTAAAAATCCTGTACATCTTAAAATGCACCTATAATTCAAGCACAGAACATCATCACTGCAGACCACTTAACAAAGGCTGATGGCATTACCGGAGTGGCGGCATTAGAAGCATGGATGATTTATAAGATAGGTAATAATTTTTGGTTCATCAATACTCTTTGAACATTAATTTTTTACAAGTCCTGGAAAACTACTAAAAAATGGACATATTACTGATGTACAGAAAAATGGTCTGGCATATCTCATTCAATAACACAATACCAATGTATGAGTAAAAAATATGGTAACAAATCAGCTTTAGATATACATGATTAGAAAATATTATAGACCTATAACAGATTTAGAGGCTTAAAAAAGGATTACTTATACTACCTTGAGGAATAATTGTTAAAACTCTATTAATTTACCTCATCAAAAATGACAATGTCACTTTTTTTGATTATTTCGGTCTTAAAACTTAAAAAATTAAAATTCTAAATCTTTATTTTCAATCACTACTCTGCTTTATAAAAAAGACATGATTTACATTTAATTCTCAGCTACTTTTCCTAAATTATGAGCAAATAGATCGGCCACACTCAGCAAAAACATCTAAAAAACTTCAGCCTCCTCCATAACCCCTCTAGCTGTCCTTTCCATCACCAAGAGCAGTGTGTTTTCTGCCACCTTAGGCAAAAAAAAAAGGTTAATCCATTTGCTTAGAATTTAGGAAATCTCATATTAATTTAATATTCACCTAATGTACTCCTCGAGGTTTTGAACTGTTTTGTAATATGGGTATATGTTAAACCTATAATTTGTTCAAAATTTTTCAATACTGGCCACAAAGCAGGGAATGTGTTAAACTCACAAATAGGTAGAATTTACCTAAAATTTCCGTCCGCTAGAAGATTGTTGAAATAATGGTCCCGCTGGTCTTTGAAAACTGTTTTGCATGACTTTTGAGCTGACCATACACAGGTTACAGCTACGGCCAATCCCTGGCTTCACCAGTGATGATACTATGCTGCATAAATGCATTGGCCATTGACAAGTCATATCTGTCCCGATGGTACTGTTGGGATCTAATTGCTGCAGGCTACTCTAACAAGGACCAGCAGGACAAATGGGCACGCGGCACTGGAAATTACGTGAAGATTTACATGCCAAGTAATAATTTTGAGTATTCCCTCCTCTGTGTCCATTTCTTAAAAATCCTGTACATCTTAAAATGTACCTATAATTCATGCACAGAACATCATCACTGCAGACCACTTAACAAAGGCTGATGGCATTACCGGAGTGGCGGCATTAGAAGCATGGATGATTTATAAGATAGGTAATAATTTTTGGTTCATCAATAATCTTTGAACATTAATTTTTTACAAGTCCTGGAAAACTACTTAAAAAATGGACCTATTACTGATGTACAGAAAAATGGTCAGGCATATCTCATTCAATAACACAATACCAATGTATGAGTAAAAAATATGGTAACAAATCAGCTTTAGATATACATGATTAGAAAATATTATAGACCTATAACAGATTTAGAGGCTTAAAAAAGGATTACTTATACTACCTTGAGGAATAATTGTTAAAACTCTATTAATTTACCTCATCAAAAATGACAATGTCACTTTTTTTGATTATTTCGGTCTTAAAACTTAAAAAATTAAAATTCTAAATCTTTATTTTCAATCATTACTCTGCTTTATAAAAAAGACATGATTTACATTTAATTCTCAGCTACTTTTCCTAAATTATGAGCAAATAGATCGGCCACACTCAGCAAAAACATCTATAAAACTTCAGCCTCCTCCATAACCCCTCTAGCTGTCCTTTCCATCACCAAGAGTAGTGTGTTTTCTGCCACCTTAGGCAAAACAAAAAGGTTAATCCATTTGCTTATAATTTAGGAAATCTCATATTAATTTAATATTCACCTAATGTACTCCTCGAGGTTTTGAACTGTTTGTAATATGGGTATATGTTAAACCTATAATTTGTTCAAAATTTTTCAATACTGGCCACAAAGCAGGGAATGTGTCAAACTCACAAATAGGTAGAATTTACCTAAAATTTCCGTCCACTAGCAGATTGTTGATATAATGGTCCCGCTGGCCTTTGAAAACTGTTTTGCATGACTTTTGAGCTGACCATACACAGGTTACGGCTACGGCCAATCCTTGGCTTCACCAGTGATGATACTATGCTGCATAAATGCATTGGCCATTGACAAGTCATATCTGTCCCGATGGTACTGTTGGGATCTAATTGCCGCAGGCTACTCTAACAAGGACCAGCAGGACAAATGGGCACGCGGCACTGGAAATTATGTCAAGATTTACAAGGCAAGTAATAACTTTGAGTATTCCCTCCTCTGTGTCTATTTTTTAAAAATCCTATACAACTTAAAATGTACCTATAATTCATGCACAGAACATCATCTCTGCAGACCACTTAGCAAAGGCTGATGGCATTACCGGAGTGGCGGGATTAGAAGCATGGATGATTTATAAGATAAGTAATAATTTTTGGTTCTTCAATACTCTTTGAACATTAATTTTTTACAAGTCCTGGAAAACTACTTAAAAAATGGACCTATAACTTATGTACAGAAAAATGGTCAGGCATATCTCATTCAATAACACAATACCAATGTATGAGTAAAAAATATGGTAACAAAGCAGCTTTAGATATACATGATTAGAACATATTATAGACCTATTACAGATTTAGAGGCTTAAAAAAGGGTTACTTATACTACTTTGAGGAATAATCTTTAAAACTCTATTAATTTACCTCATTAAAAATGACAATGTCACTTTTTTTGATAATTCGGTCTTAAAACTTAAAAAATTAAAATTCTAAATCTTTATTTTCAATCATTACTCTGCTTTATAAAAAAGACATGATTTACATTTAATTCTCAGCTACTTTTCCTAAATTATGAGCAAATAGATCGGCCACACTCAGCAAAAACATCTAAAAAACATCAGCCTCCTCCATAACCCCTCTAGCTGTCCTTTCCATCACCAAGAGTAGTGTGTTTTCTGCCACCTTAGGCAAAACAAAAAGGTTAATCCATTTGCTTATAATTTAGGAAATATCATATTAATTTAATATTCACCTAATGTACTCCTCGAGGTTTTGAACTGTTTTGTAATATGAGTATATGTTAAACCTATAATTTGTTCAAAATTTTTCAATACTGGCCACAAAGCAGGGAATGTGTCAAACTCACAAATAGGTAGAATTTACCTAAAATTTCCATTCGCTCGAAGATTGTTGATATAATGGTCCCGCTGGTCTTTGAAAACTGTTTTGCATGACTTTTGAGCTGACCATACACAGGTTACAGCTGCGTCCAATCCCTGGCTTCACCAGTGATGATACTATGCTGCATAAATGCATTGGCCATTGACAAGTCATATCTGTCCCGATGGTACTGTTGGGATCTATTTGCTGCAGGCTACTCTAACAAGGACCAGCAGGACAAATGGGCACGCGGCACTGGAAATTACGTGAAGATTTACATGGCAAATAATAATTTTGAGTATTCCCTCCTCTGTGTCCATTTCTTAAAAATCCTGTACATCTTAAAATGTACCTATAATTCATGCACAGAACATCATCACTGCAGACCACTTAACAAAGGCTGATGGCATTACCGGAGTGGCCGCATTAGAAGCATGGATGATTTATAAGATAGGTAATAATTTTTGGTTCATCAATACTATTTGAACATTAATTTTTTACAAGTCCTGGAAAACTACTTAAAAAATGGACCTATTACTGATGTACAGAAAAATGGTCAGGCATATCTCATTCAATAACACAATACCAATGTATGAGTAAAAAATATGGTAACAAATCAGCTTTAGATATACATGATTAGAAAATATTATAGACCTATAACAGATTTAGAGGCTTAAAAAAGGATTACTTATACTACCTTGAGGAATAATTGTTAAAACTCTATTAATTTACCTCATCAAAAATGACAATGTCACTTTTTTTGATTATTTCGGTCTTAAAACTTAAAAAATTAAAATTCTAAATCTTTATTTTCAATCATTACCCTGCTTTATTAAAAAAGACATGATTTACATTTAATTCTCAGCTACTTTTCCTAAATTATGAGCAAATAGATTGGCCACACTCAGCAAAAACATCTAAAAAATATCAGCCTCCTCCATAACCCCTCTAGCTGTCCTTTCCATCACCAAGAGTAGTGTGTTTTCTGCCACCTTAGTCAAAACAAAAAGGTTAATCCATTTGCTTATAATTTAGGAAATCTCATATTAATTTAATATTCACGTAATGTTCTCCTCGAGGTTTTGAACTGTTTTGTAATATGGGTATATGTTAAACCTATAATTTGTTCAAAATTTTTCAATACTGGCCACAAAGCAGGGAATGTGTCAAACTCACAAATAGGTTGAATTTACCTAAAATTTCCATCCGCTAGCAGATTGTTGATATAATGGTCCCGCTGGTCTTTTCAAACTGTTTTGCATGACTTTTGAGCTGACCATACACAGGTTACAGCTACGGCCAATCCCTGGCTTCACCAGTGATGATACTATGCTGCATCAATGCATTGGCTATTGAGAAGTCATATCTGTCCCGATGGTACTGTTGGGATCTAATTGCCACAGGCTACTCTAACAAGGACCAGCAGGACAAATGGGCACGCGGCACTGGAAATTACGTGAAGATTTACAAGTCAAGCAATAATTTTGAGTATTCCCTCCTCTGTGTCCATTTCTTAAAAATCCTATACAACTTAAAATGTACCTATAATTCATGCACATAACATCATCACTGCAGACCACCTAACAAAGGGTGATGGCATTACCGGAGTGGCGGGATTAGAAGCATGGATGATTTATAAGATAAGTAATAATTTTTGGTTCTTCAATACTCTTTGAACATTAATTTTTTACAAGTCCTGGAAAACTACTTAAAAAATAGACCTATAACTTATGTACAGAAAAATGGTCAGGCATATCTCATTCAATAACACAATACCAATGTATGAGTAAAAAATATGGTAACAAATCTGCTTTAGATATACATGATTAGAACATATTATAGACCTATTACAGATTTAGAGGCTTAAAAAAGGGTTCATTATACTACTTTGAGGAATAATCTTTAAAACTCTATTAATTTACCTCATCAAAAATGACAATGTCACTTTTTTTGATAATTCGGTCTTAAAACGTAAAAAATTAAAATTCTAAATCTTTATTTTCAATCATTACTCTGCTTTATTAAAAAAGACATGATTTACATATAATTCTCAGTAACTTTTCCTAAATTATGAGCAAATAGATTGGCCACACTCAGCAAAAACATCTAAAAAATATCAGCCTCCTCCATAACCCCTCTAGCTGTCCTTTCCATCACCAAGAGTAGTGTGTTTTCTGCCACCTTAGGCAAAACAAAAAGGTTAATCCATTTGCTTATGATTTAGGAAATCTCATATTAATTTAATATTCACCTAATGTACTCCTCGAGGTTTTGAACTGTTTTGTAATATGGGTATATGTTAAACCTACAGTATCATTTGTTGAAAATTTTTCAATACTGGCCACAAAGCAGGGAATGTGTCAAACTCACAAATAGGTAGAATTTACCTAAAATTTCCGTCCGCTAGCAGATTATTGATATAATGGTGCCGCTGGTCTTTGAAAACTGTTTTGCATGACTTTTGAGCTGACCATACACAGGTTACAGCTATGGCCAATCCCTGGCTTCACCAGTGATGATACTATGCTGCATAAATGCATTGGCCATTGACAAGTCATATCTGTCCCGATGGTACTGTTGGGATCTAATTGCAACAGGCTACTCTAACAAGGACCAGAAAGACAAATGGGCACGCGGCACTGGAACTTACGTGAAGATTTACAAGGCAAGTAATAATTTTGAGTATTCCCTCCTCTGTGTCCATTTCTTAAAAATCCTATACAACTTAAAATGTACCTATAATTCATGCACAGAACATCATCACTGCAGACCACTTAACAAAGGCTGATGGCATTAACCGAGTGGCGGGATTAGAAGCATGGATGATTTATAAGATAAGTAATAATTTTTGGTTCTTCAATACTCTTTGAACATTAATTTTTTACAAGTCCTGGAAAACTACGTAGAAAATGGACCTATAACTTATGTACAGAAAAATGGTCAGGCATATCTCATTCAATAACACAATACCAATGTAAGAGTAAAAAATATGGTAACAAATCAGCTTTAGATATACATGATTAGAACATATTATAGACCTATTACTGATTTAGAGGCTTAAAAAAGGGTTACTTATACTACTTTGAGGAATAATCTTTAAAACTCTATTAATTTACCTCATCAAAAATGACAATGTCACTTTATTTGATAATTCGGTCTTAAAACTTAAAAAATTAAAATTCTAAATCTTTATTTTCAATCATTACTCTGTTGTATTAAAAAAGACATGATTTACATTTAATTCTCAGCTACTTTTCCTAAATTATGAGCAAATAGATTGGCCACACTTAGCAAAAACATCTAAAAAATATCAGCCTCCTCCATAACCCCTCTAGCTGTCCTTTCCATCACCAAGAGTAGTGTGTTTTCTGCCACCTTAGGCAAAACAAAAAGGTTAATCCATTTGCTTATAATTTAGGAAATCTCATATTAATTTATTATTCACCAAATGTACTCCTCGAGGTTTTGAACTGTTTTGTAATATGGGTATATGTTAAACCTATAATTTGTTAAAAAAATTTCAATACTGGCCACAAAGCAGGGAATGTGTCAAACTCACAAATAGGTAGAATTTACCTAAAATTTCCGTCCGCTAGCAGATTGTTGATATAATGGTCCCGCTGGTCTTTTCAAACTGTTTTGCATGACTTTTGAGCTGACCATACACAGGTTACAGCTACGGCCAATCCCTGGCTTCACCAGTGATGATACTATGCTGCATCAATGCATTGGCTATTGACAAGTCATATCTGTCCCGATGGTACTGTTGGGATGTAATTGCCACAGGCTACTCTAACAAGGACCAGCAGGACAAATGGGCACGCGGCACTGAAAATTACGTGAAGATTTACAAGTCAAGCAATAATTTTGAGTATTCCCTCCTTTGTGTCCATTTCTTAAAAATCCTATACAACTTAAAATGTACCTATAATTCATGCACATAACATCATCACTGCAGACCACCTAACAAAGGGTGCTGGCATTACCGGAGTGGCGGGATTAGAAGTATGGATGATTTATAAGATAAGTAATAATTTTTGGTTCTTCAATACTCTTTGAACATTAAATTTTTACAAGTCCTGGAAAACTACTTAGAAAATGGACCTATAACTTATGCACAGAAAAATGGTCAGGCATATCTCATTCAATAACACAATACCAATGTATGAGTAAAAAATATGGTAACAAATCAGCTTTAGATATACATGATTAGAACATATTATAGACCTATAAAAAAGGGTTACTTATACTACCTTGAGGAATAATCTTTAAAACTCTATTAATTTACCTCATCAAAAATGACAATGTCAATTTTTTTGATAATTCGGTCTTAAAACTTAAAAAATTAAAAGTCGAAATCTTTATTTTCAATCATTACTCTGCTTTATAAAAAGACATGATTAACATTTAATTCTCAGCTACTTTTCCTAAATTATGAGCAAATAGATCGGCCACACTCAGCAAAAACATCTAAAAAACATCAGCCTCCTCCATAACCCCTCTAGCTGTCCTTTCCATCACCAAGAGTAGTGTGTTTTCTGCCACCTTCGGCAAAACAAAAAGGTTAATCCATTTGCTTATAATTCAGGAAATCTCATATTAATTTAATATTCACCTAATGTACTCCTCGAGGTTTTGAACTGTTTTGTAATATGGGTATATGTTAAACCTACAGTATAATTTGTTGAAAATTTTTCAATACTGGCGACAAAGCAGGGAATGTGTCAAGCTCACAAATAGGTAGAATTTACCTAAAATTTCCGTCCGCTAGCAGATTGTTGATATAATGGTCCCGCTGGTCTTTGAAAACTGTTTGCATGACTTTTGAGCTGACCATACACAGGTTATAGCTATGGCCAATCCCTGGCTTCACCAGTGATGATACTATGCTGCATAAATGCATTGGCCATTGACAAGTCATATCTGTCACGATGGTACTGTTGGGATCTAATTGCCGCAGGCTACTCTAACAAAGACCAGCAAGACAAATGGGTACGCGGCACTGGAAATTACGTGAAGATTTACAAGGCAAGTAATAATTTTGAGTATTCCCTCCTCTGTGTCCATTTCTTAAAAATCCTATACAACTTAAAATGTACCTATAATTCATGCACAGAACATCATTACTGCAGACCACTTAACAAAGTCTGATGGCATTAACCGAGTGGCGGGATTAGAAGCATGGATGATTTATAAGATAAGTAATAATTTTTGGTTCTTCAATACTCTTTGAACATTAATTTTTTACAAGTCCTGGAAAACTACTTAGAAAATGGACCTATAACTTATGCACAGAAAAATGGTCAGGCATATCTCATTCAATAACACAATACCAATGTATGAGTAAAAAATATGGTAACAAATCAGCTTTAGATATATATGATTAGAACATATTATAGACCTATAACAGATTTAGAGGCTTAAAAATGGGTTACTTATACTACCTTGAGGAATAATCTTTAAAACTCTATTAATTTACCTCATCAAAAATGACAATGTCAATTTTTTTGATAATTCGGTCTTAAAACTTAAAAAATTAAAATTCGAAATCTTTATTTTCAATCATTACTCTGCTTTATAAAAAAGACATGATTTACATTTAATTCTCAGCTACTTTTCCTAAATTATGAGCAAATAGATCGGCCACACTCAGCAAAAACATCTAAAAAACATCAGCCTCCTCCATATCCCCTCTAGCTGTCCTTTCCATCGCCAAGAGTAGTGTGTTTTCTGCCACCTTAGGCAAAACAAAAAGGTTAATCCATTTGCTTATAATTTAGGAAATCTCATATTAATTTAATATTCACCTAATGTACTCCTCGAGATTTTGAACTGTTTTGTAATATGGGTATATGTTAAACCTACAGTATAATTTGTTCAAAATTTTTCAATACTGGCAACAAAGCAGGGAATGTGTCAAACTCACAAATAGGTAGAATTTACCTAAAATTTCCGTCCGCTAGCAGATTGTTGATATAATGGTCCCGCTGGTCTTTGAAAACTGTTTTGCATGACTTTTGAGCTGACAATACACAGGTTACAGCTACGGCCAATCCCTGGCTTCACCAGTGATGATACTATGCTGCATGAATGCATTGGCCATTGACAAGTCATATCTGTCCCGATGGTGCTGTTGGGATCTTATTGCCGCAGTTTACTCTAACAAGGACCAGCAGGACAAATGGGCACGCGGCACTGGAAATTACGTGAAGATTTACAAGGCAAGTAATAATTTTGAGTATTCCCTCCTCTGTGTCCATTTCTTAAAAATCCTATACAACTTAAAATGTACTTATAATTCATGCACAGAACATCATCTCTGCAGACCACTTAACAAAGGCTGATGGCATTACTGGAGTGGCGGGATTAGAAGCATGGATGATTTTTATGATAAGTAATAATTTTTGGTTCTTCAATACTCTTTGAACATTCATTTTTTACAAGTCCTGGAAAACTACTTAAAAAATGGACCTATAACTTATGTACAGAAAAATGGTCAGGCATATCTCATTCAATAACACAATACCAATGTATGAGTAAAAAATATGGTAACAAATCAGCTTTAGATATACATGATTTGAACATATTATAGACCTATAACAGATTTAGAGGCTTTAAAAAGGGTTACTTATACTGCCTTGAGGAATAATCTTTAAAACTCTATTAATTTACCTCATCAAAAATGACAATGTCAATTTTTTTGATAATTCGGTCTTAAAACTTAAAAAATTAAAATTTGAAATCTTTATTTTCAATTATTACTCTGCTTTATAACAAAGACATGATTTACATTTAATTCTCAGCTACTTTTCCTAAATTATGAGCAAATATATCGGCCACACTCAGCAAAAATATCTAAAAAACATCAGCCTCCTCCATATCCCCTCTAGCTGTCCTTTCCATCGCCAAGAGTAGTGTGTTTTCTGCCACCTTAGGCAAAACAAAAAGGTTAATCCATTTGCTTATAATTTAGGAAATCTCATATTAATTTAATATTCACCTAATGTACTCCTCGAGATTTCGAACTGTTTTGTAATATGGGTATATGTTAAACCTACAGTATAATTTGTTCAAAATTTTTCAATACTGGCCACAAAGCAGGGAATGTGTCAAACTCACAAATAGGTAGAATTTACCTAAAATTTCCGTCCGCTAGCAGATTGTTGATATAATGGTCCCGCTGGTCTTTGAAAACTGTTTTGCATGACTTTTGAGCTGACCATACACAGGTTACAGCTACGGCCAATCCCTGGCTTCACCAGTGATGATACTATGCTGCATAAATGCGTTAGCCATTGACAAGTCATATCTGTCCCGATGGTACTGTTGGGATCT
The DNA here is from genome assembly GCF_046119375.1 of Phyllobates terribilis. Classification (NCBI taxonomy): domain Eukaryota; kingdom Metazoa; phylum Chordata; class Amphibia; order Anura; family Dendrobatidae; genus Phyllobates; species Phyllobates terribilis. Next base: position 209,632,460 of record NW_027362761.1, on the reverse strand, counting down.
AATTGCTACAGGCTACTCTAACAAGGACCAGCAGGACAAATGGGCACGCGGCACTGGAAATTACGTGAACATTTACAAGTCAAGCATTAATTTTGAGTATTCCCTCCTCTGTGTCCATTTCTTAAAAATCCTATACAACATAAAATGTACCTATAATTCATGCACAGAAGAACATCACTGCAGAACACTTAACAAAGGCTGATGGCATTACCGGAGTGGCGGGATTAGAAGCATGGATGATTCATAAGATAAGTAATAATTTTTGGTTCTTCAATACTCTTTGAACACTAATTTTTTACAAGTCCTGGAAAACTACTTAAAAAATGGACCTATTACTTATGGACAGAAAAATGGTCAGGCATATCTCATTCAATAACACAATACCAATGTATGAGTAAAAAATATGGTAACAAATCAGCTTTAGATATACATGATTAGAACATATTATAGACCTATTACAGATTTAGAGGCTTAAAAAAGGGTTACTTATACGACTTTGAGGAATAATCTTTAAAACTCTATTAATTTACCTCATCAAAAATGACAATGTTACTTTTTTTGATAATTCGGTCTTAAAACTTAAAAAATTAAAATTCTAAATCTTTATTTTCAATCATTACTCTGCTTTATTAAAAAAGACATGATTTACATTTAATTCTCAGCTACTTTTCCTAAATTGTGAGCGAATAGATTGGCAACACTCAGCAAAAACATCTAAAAAATATCAGCCTCCTCCATAACCCCTCTAGCTGTCCTTTCCATCACCAAGAGTAGTGTGTTTTCTGCCACCTTAGGCAAAACAAAAAGGTTAATCCATTTGCTTATAATTTAGGAAATCTCTTATTAATTTAATATTCACCCAATGTACTCCTCGAGGTTTTGAACTGTTTTGTAATATGGGTATATGTTAAACCTACAGTATCATTTGTTGAAAATTTTTCAATACTGGCCACAAAGCAGGGAATGTGTCAAACTCACAAATAGGTAGAATTTACCTAAAATTTCCATCCGCTAGCAGATTGTTGATATAATGGTCCCGCTGGTCTTTGAAAACTGTTTTCCATTACTTTTGAGCTGACCATGCACAGGTTACAGCTATGGCCAATCCCTGGCTTCACCAGTGATGATACTATGCTGCATAAATGCATTGGCCATTGACAAGTCATATCTGTCCCGATGGTACTGTTGGGATCTACTTGCCGCAGGCTACTCTAACAAGGAACAGCAAGACAAATGGGCACGCGGCACTGGAAATTACGTGAAGATTTACAAGGCAAGTAATAATTTTGAGTATTCCCTCCTCTGTGTCCATTTCTTAAAAATCCTATACAACTTAAAATGTACCTATAATTCATGCACAGAACATCATCACTGCAGACCTCTTAACAAAGGCTGATGGCATTAACCGAGTGGCGGGATTAGAAGCATGGATGATTTATAAGATAAGTAATAATTTTTGGTTCTTCAATACTCTTTGAACATTAATTTTTTACAAGTACTGGAAAACTACTTAGAAAATGGACCTATAACTTATGCACAGAAAAATGGTCAGGCATATCTCATTCAATAACACAATACCAATGTAAGAGTAAAAAATATGGTAACAAATCAGCTTTAGATATACATGATTAGTACATATTATAGACCTATATCAGATTTAGAGGCTTAAAATAGGGTTACTTATACTACCTTGAGGAATAATCTTTAAAACTCTATTAATTTACCTCATCAAAAATGACAATGTCAATTTTTTTGATAATTCGATCTTAAAACTTAAAAAATCATAATTTGAAATCTTTATTTTCAATCATTACTCTGCTTTATAAAAAAAACATGATTTACATTTAATTCTCAGCTACTTTTCCTAAATTATGAGCAAATAGATCGGCCACACTCAGCAAAAACATCTAAAAAACATCAGCCTCCTCCATATCCCCTCTAGCTGTCCTTTCCATCGCCAAGAGTAGTGTGTTTTCTGCCACCTTAGGCAAAACAAAAAGGTTAATCCATTTGCTTATAATTTAGGAAATCTCATATTAATTTAATATTCACCTAATGTACTCTTCGAGATTTTGAACTGTTTTGTAATATGGGTATATGTTAAACCTACAGTATAATTTGTTCAAAATTTTTCAATACTGGCCACAAAGCAGGGAATGTGTCAAACTCACAAATAGGTAGAATTTACCTAAAATTTCCGTCCGCTAGCAGATTGTTGATATAATGGTCCCGCTGGTCTTTGAAAACTGTTTTGCATGACTTTTGAGCTGACCATACACAGGTTACAGCTATGGCCAATCCCCGGCTTCACCTGTGATGATACTATGCTGCATCAATGCATTGGCCATTGACAAGTCATATCTGTCCCGATGGTACTGTTGGGATCTAATTGCCGCAGTTTACTCTAACAAGAACCAGCTGGACAAATGGGCACGCGGCACTGGAAATGACGTGAAGATTTACAAGGCAATTAATAATTTTGAGTATTCCCTCCTCTGTGTCCATTTCTTAAAAATCCTATACAACTTAAAATGTACTTATAATTCATGCACAGAACATCATCTCTGCAGACCACTTAACAAAGGCTGATGGCATTACCGGAGTGGCGGGATTAGAAGCATGGATGATTTATAAGATAAGTAATAATTTTTGGTTCTTCAATACTCTTTGAACATTCATTTTTTACAAGTCCTGGAAAACTGCTTAAAAAATGGACCTATAATTTATGTACAAAAAAATGGTCAGGCATATCTCATTCAATAACACAATACCAATGTATGAGTAAAAAATATGGTAACAAATCAGCTTTAGATATACATGATTAGAACATATTATAGACCTATAACAGATTTAGAGGCTTAAAAAAGGGTTACTTATACTACCTTGAGGAATAATCTTTAAAATTCTATTAATTTACCTCATCAAAAATGACAGTCACTTTTTTTGATAATTTGGTTTTAAAACTTAAAAAATTAAAATTCTAAATCATTATTTTCAATTATTACCCTGCTTTATAAAAAAGACATGATTTACATTTAATTCTCAGCTACTTTTCCTAATTTATGAGCAAATAGATTGGCCACACTCAGCAAAAACATCTAAAAAACATCAGCCTCCTCCAGAACCCCTCTAGCTGTCCTTTCCATCACCAAGAGTAATGTGTTTTCTACCACCATAGGCAAAACAAAAAGGTTAATCCATTTGCTTATAATTTAGGAAATCTCATATTAATTTAATATTCACATAATGTACTCCTTGAGGTTTTGAACTGTTTTGTAATATGGGTATATGTTAAACCTATAATTTGTTGAAAATTTTTCAATACTGGCCACAAAGCAGGGAATGTGTCAAACTCACAAATAGGTAGAATTTACCTAAAATTTCCGTCCACTAGCAGATTGTGGATTTAATGGTCCTGCTGGTCTTTGAAAACTGTTTTGCATGACTTTTGAGCTGACCATACACAGGTTACAACTACGGCCAATCCCTGGCTTCACCAGTCATGATACTATGCTGCATAAATGCATTGGCCATTGACAAGTCATATCTGTCCCGATGGTACTGTTGGGATCTAATTGCCGCAGGCTACTCTAACAAGGACCAGCAGGACAAATGGGCACGAGGCACTGGAAATGACGTGAAGATTTACAAGGCAAGTAATAATTTTGAGTATTCCCTCCTCTGTGTCCATTTCTTAAATATTGTATACAACTTAAAATGTACTTATAATTCATGCACAGAACATCATCTCTGCAGACCACTTAACAAAGGCTGATGGCATTACCGGAGTGGCGGGATTAGAAGCATGGATGATTTATAAGATAAGTAATAATTTTTGGTTCTTCAATACTCTTTGAACATTCATTTTTTACAAGTCCTGGAAAACTACTTAAAAAATGGACCTATAACTTATGTACAGAAAAATGGTCAGGCATATCTCATTCAATAACACAATACCAATGTATGAGTAAAAAATATGGTAACAAATCAGCTTTAGATATACATGATTAGAGCATATTACAGACCCATAACAGATTTAGAGGATTAAAAAAGGGTTACTTATTCTACCTTGAGAAATAATCTTTAAAACTCTATTAATTTACCTTATCAAAAATGACAATGTCACTTTTTTTGATAATTCTGTCTTAAAACTTAAAATATTAAAATTCTAAATCTTTATTTTCAATCATTACTCTGCTTTATAAAAAAGACATGATTTACATTTAATTCTCAGCTACTTTTCCTAAATTATGAGCAAATAGATCGGCCACACTCAGCAAAAACATCTAAAAAACATCAGCCTCCTCCATAACCCCTCTAGCTGTCCTTTCCATCACCAAGAGTAGTGTGTTTTCTGCCACCATAGGCAAAATAAAAAGGTTAATCCATTTGCTTATAATTCAGGAAATCTCATATTAATTTAATATTCACCTTATGTACTCCTCGAGCTTTTGAACTGTTTTGTAATATGGGTATATGTTAAACCTACAGTATAATTTGTTGAAAATTTTTCAATACTGGCCACAAAGCAGGGAATGTGTCAAACTCACAAATAGGTAGAATTTACCTAAAATTTCCGTCCGCTAGCAGATTGTTGATATAATGGTCCCGCTGGTCTTTGAAAACTGTTTTGCATGACTTTTGAGCTGACCATACACAGGTTACAGCTATGGCCAATCCCTGGCTTCACCAGTGATGATACTATGCTGCATAAATGCATTGGCCATTGACAAGTCATATCTGTCCCGATGGTACTGTTGGGATCTAATTGCCGCAGTTTACTCTAACAAGGACCAGCAGGACAAATGGGCACGCGGCACTGGAAATTACGTGAAGATTTACAAGGCAAGTAATAATTTTGAGTATTCCCTCCTCTGTGTCCATTTCTTAAAAATCCTATACAACTTAAAATGTACTTATAATTCATGCACAGAACATCATCTCTGCAGACCACTTAACAAAGGCTGATGGCATTACCGGAGTGGCGGGATTAGTAGCATAGATGATTTATAAGATAAGTAATAATTTTTGATTCTTCAATACTCTTTGAACATTCATTTTTTACAAGTCCTGGAAAACTACTTAAAAAATGGACCTATAACTTATGTACAGAAAAATGGTCAGGCATATCTCATTCAATAACACAATACCAATGTATGAGTAAAAAATATGGTAACAAATCAGCTTTAGATATACATGATTAGAACATATTATAGACCTATAACAGATTTAGAGGCTTTAAAAAGGGTTACTTATACTACCTTGAGGAATAATCTTTAAAACTCTATTAATTTACCTTATCAAAAATGACAATGTCAATTTTTTTGATAATTCGGTCTTAAAACTTAAAAAATTAAAATTGGAAATCTTTATTTTCAATCATTACTCTGCTTTATAAAAAAGACATGATTTACATTTAATTCTCAGCTACTTTTCCTAAATTATGAGCAAATAGATCGGCCACACTCAGCAAAAACATCTAAAAAACATCAGCCTCCTCCATATCCCCTCTAGTTGTCCTTTCCATCGCCAAGAGTCGTGTGTTTTCTGCCACCTTAGGCAAAACAAAAAGGTTAATCCATTTGCTTATAATTTAGGAAATCTCATATTAATTTAATATTCACCTAATGTACTCCTCGAGATTTTGAACTGTTTGTAATATGGGTATATGTTAAACCTACAGTATAATTTGTTCAAAATTTTTCAATACTGGCCACAAAGCAGGGAATGTGTCAAACTCACAAATAGGTAGAATTTACCTAAAATTTCCGTCCGCTAGCAGATTGTTGATATAATGGTCCCGCTGGTCTTTGAAAACTGTTTTGCATGACTTTTGAGCTGACAATACACAGGTTACAGCTACGGCCAATCCCTGGCTTCACCAGTGATGATACTATGCTGCATGAATGCATTGGCCATTGACAAGTCATATCTGTCCCGATGGTACTGTTGGGATCTAATTGCTGCAGTTTGCTCTAACAAGAACCAGCAGGACAAATGGGCACGCGGCACTGGAAATGACGTGAAGATTTACAAGGCAAGTAATAATTTTGAGTATTCCCTCCTCTGTGTCCATTTCTTAAAAATCCTATACAACTTAAAATGTACTTATAATTCATGCACAGAACATAATCTCTGCAGACCACTTAACAAAGGCTGATGGCATTACCGGAGTGGCGGGATTAGAAGCATGGATGATTTATAAGATAAGTAATAATTTTTTGTTCTTCAATACTCTTTGAACATTCATTTTTTACAAGTCCTGGAAAACTACTTAAAAAATGGACCTATAATTTATGTACAGAAAAATGGTCAGGCATATCTCATTCAATAACACAATACCAATGTATGAGTAAAAAATATGGTAACAAATCAGCTTTAGATATACATGATTAGAACATATTATAGACCAACAACAGATTTAGAGGCTTAAAAAAGGGTTACTTATACTACCTTGAGGAATAATCTTTAAAACTCTATTAATTTACCTCTTCAAAAATGACAATGTCACTTTTTTTGATAATTTGGTCTTAAAACTTAAAAAATTTAAATTCTAAATCTTTATTTTCAATCATTACTCTGCTTTATAAAAAAGACATGATTTACATTTAATTCTCAGCTACTTTTCCTAAATTATGAGCAAATTGATCGGCCACACTCAGCAAAAACATCTAAAAAACATCAGCCTCCTCCATATCCCCTCTAGCTGTCCTTTCCATCGCCAAGAGTAGTGTGTTTTCTGCCACCTTAGGCAAAACAAAAAGGTTAATCCATTTGCGCGCGCCTGTAGGTGCGCAAATTTGTTTAATTTGTTTATCCTAGGGTATCGCAAGAAAGAAGACAGACATCAAGTCAGCAGGGACAAGGAGCAGCATGGCAGATGTGACAACCTACATGGTGAGCTGCAACATGTGCTACATGTTCACAGATCGACCAGAAGCTGAAACCAACTTCACCTGCCAGAAGTGTAGACTACTGGCTCTTTTAGAAGAAAAGGTGCGGGGACTGGAAGAAAGAATTGCGACATTAAAACTCATCAAGGAAAATGAAGACTTCCTGGACAGAACAGAAGCATCACTACTGGTCACGGAAAGTCAAGGAAGCATCAGAGAACCTCCAGAGGCAGACAAGTGGAGGCAAGTGACCAAAAGAAGCAAGAAGACCATGGAGACACCACCAACCACACAACTGAGAAACAGATTCCAAGGACTTGTGGAGGACGAAGATGGCACACCTAAGGATGAGGAACTACCAGCAAGCAAAAAAGGAAAGAGCACCCAGAAACACCCAGAAGCGACAAGAAAAAGGACAGCCAAGAAGGGAAGAAGAGTGGTGGTGGTGGGAGACTCACTACTGAGAGGAACAGAAGCAGCTATCTGCAGACCGGACATAACCGCAAGAGAAGTATGCTGCCTCCCAGGGGCGAAGATCAAGGATGTTACCGATAGGATACCGAAGCTCATCAGCTCCAAGGATGTCCACCCATTTCTTCTGATACATGTTGGCACCAATGACACGGCAAAGAAGGACCTACCGACAATCTGCAAGGACTTTGAAGCATTGGGGAAGAAAGTAAAAGAACTGGATGCGCAGGTAGTTTTTTCTTCTATCTTTCCAGTAGACGGGCATGGCGTCAGGAGATGGAACAGGATCCTTGAGGTGAACAACTGGCTGAGACGATGGTGCAGACAACAAGGATTTGGATTCCTGAACCACGGTGTGAATTACCTCTATGACGGACTCCTTGCTAGAGACGGACTACACCTCAACAAACCCGGGAAACACACATTCGCCAGGAGACTCGCAACACTCATCAGGAGGGCGTTAAACTAGAAGAAGAGGGGATGGGAAGAAAAACGTCAGACACAAACATGCAACCAGAGAACATACTAATGAAAGATATGAAGTGCGACAAAGAAGGTCCAAGACAAGATACTTGGAAGGGAGGTAAGAAAATTTCTAATACAATCCACAGGGAGAAGATTGGAACAAAACAAAATCGTGTAAACTGCGTGCTAGCAAATGCCAGGAGCCTGACAAACAAGATGGATGAACTGGAAGCAGAAATATCTACAGGTAACTATGACATAGTGGGAATAACCGAGACATGGTTAGATGAAAGCTATGACTGGGCAGTTAACTTACAGGGTTACAGTCTGTTTAGAAGGGATCGAAGAAATCGGAAAGGAGGTGGAGTCTGTCTATATGTAAAGACGTGTCTAAAGCCTACAATACGGGAGGATGTATGGAAGGGAAATGAGGAGGTCGAGTCCATATGGGTGGAGATACATGGGGCAAAAAACAATAATAAAATTATCATAGGAGTCTGTTATAAACCACCAAATATAGCAGAAGCCACGGAAAGTCTATTAATGAGACAAATAGACGAAGTAGCAAAAAATAACGAGGTGATTATTATGGGGGACTTCAACTACCCCGATATAGACTGGGAAACCGAAAGTTGTAGATCTCAGAAAGGAAACAGGTTTCTATCAATTATCAAAGACAATTATTTGTCACAACTTGTGCAGGAACCAACTAGAGGGACGGCCCTTTTAGACTTAATATTAACTAACAGGCCAGACAGAATAACTGAGGTGCAGGTCGGGGGGCACTTGGGAAATAGTGACCACAACATTATACAATTCCACATGTGCTTCAGTAGGGTGCCCAGCAAGGGAGTCACAAAAACACTGAACTTCAGGAGGGCAAAGTTTGATCAGCTAAGAGATGCCCTTCACCTTATAGACTGGGATAGTATCTTTAGTAATAGGAGCACGGAGAGAAAATGGGAAATATTCAAAACAGTCCTACATAGTCACTGTAGAAGGTACATACCTTATGGGAATAAAAGGGCTAGGAATAGGAGGAAGCCAATGTGGCTAAATAAGGAAGTCAAGAGGGCAATGAAAAACAAAAAAAGGGCTTTCGGTAAACTTAAACAAGAAGGCAGTGAGGAAGCGCTAATATCTTATAGGGAAAAAAACAAAATCTGTAAGAAACAAATAAGAATAGCAAAAGAGGAGACAGAGAGACTAATTGCCAAGGAAAGTAAAACGAATCCCAAACTGTTCTTTAACTATATAAACAGTAAAAGGATTAAAACTGATGGCGTTGGGCCATTGAAAAATAACCTGGGTAAAATCATAGAGGGCGATGAGGGTAAAGCAAACCTACTCAATAGCTTCTTCTCCACTGTTTTCACAAAAGAAAACAATTTATCGGAGGAAATGCAGAGTGATAAAGTAAACCCTCCGCTAAATATCACCCACCTAACCCAGGAGGAAGTTCAGAAACGCCTAAATAATATCAAAATAGACAAGTCACCAGGCCCAGATGACATACACCCCCGGGTACTAAAAGAATTAAGTAATGTGATAGACAGGCCGCTGTATCTTATATTCAAGCACTCTTTATGGACAGGGACTGTCCCACTAGACTGGCGCCAAGCAAATGTGGTACCAATATTCAAAAAGGGGTCTAAAAGTGACCCTGGGAACTATAGACCAGTCAGCTTAACGTCTGTTGTGGGTAAATTGTTTGAAGGATTTCTTAGAGATGCTATTGTAGAATATCTTAATGATAATAACTGTCTAACTCCGTATCAACATGGATTCATGAGGGATCGCTCCTGCCAAACAAACCTGATCGCCTTCTACGAGGAGGTGAGCTCACAGCTGGACCGGGGAGAGTCAGTGGATGTTGTATACCTTGACTTCTCCAAAGCGTTTGATACCGTGCCACACAAAAGGTTGGTATATAAAATGAGAATGCTTGGTCTGGGGGATAATGTGTGCAAGTGGGTAAATAGCTGGCTGAGTGATAGAAAGCAGAGGGTGGTTATCAATGGAGTAAGCTCAGGGTGTGTCAGGGTTACTAGCGGGGTGCCTCAAGGGTCTGTCTTGGGCCCTATATTATTTAATATATTTATTAATGATCTAGTGGAAGGGTTGCATAGTAAAATAGCAATATTTGCAGATGATACTAAACTTTGTAAAGTAGTTAATACAGATGAGGACAGGGCACAGCTACAGGAGGATTTGGATAAATTGGGGAGTTGGGCTAAAAAATGGCAAATGGGGTTCAATGCCAATAAATGTAAGGTCATGCACATGGGAAAGAAAAACAGCAGTCACCCATACATATTAAATGGGAAACCGTTGGGGATATCTGACATGGAGAAGGACCTGGGCGTCTTGGTTAATAGCAAATTAAATTGGAGTGCCCAGTGTCAGGCAGCAGCTGCGAAGGCAAATAGAGTCATGGCATGCATCAGAAGAGGAATAGGGGCATATGATGAGAACATTGTTCTTCCTCTGTATAAAGCGCTGGTAAGGCCGCACTTAGAATATTGTGCACAGTTCTGGGCTCCGGTGCTCAGGAAAGACATATTGGAGCTAGAGAGGGTACAAAGGAGGGCGACTAAGGTAATAAAGGGAATGGAGGGACTAGAATACCCAGAGAGGTTGTCAAAATTAGGCCTATTTACATTGGAAAAGAGAAGGCTTAGGGGAGACCTCATAAACATGTATAAATACATCAGGGGGCAGTACAGAGATCTCTCCCATGACCTGTTTATACGAAGGATGGTGACAAAGACGAGGGGGCACACTATGCGTCTGGAGGAAAGGAGGTTCCTGCACCAGCATAGAAGGGGATTCTTTACGGTCAGAGCCGTGAGACTCTGGAACTCTCTGGGAGAGGAAGTGGTGATGTCCAACTCACTTAAAGAGTTCAAGAGAGGCCTGGACACCTTTCTTGAGAACAATAAAATTACATCTTATGCTTAGTTAATTAATCCAGGGATTTAATCTGACTGCCAGATTGGAGTCGGGAAGTGAATTTTTCCTCAATGATGTAAATTGGCCTATACCGCATGGTTTTTTGTTGCCTTCCCCTGGATCAACGCTGCGGAATAGCTGCAGTGCACAAGAAATAGGCTGAACTGGATGGACGCTTGTCTTTTTTCAGCCTTATAAACTATGTAACTATGTAACTATGTAACTATGCTTATAATTTAGGAAATCTCATATTAATTTAATATTCACCTAATGTACTCCTCGAGATTTTGAACTGTTTTGTAATATGGGTATATGTTAAACCTACAGTATAATTTGTTCAAATTTTTTCAATACTGGCCACAAAGCAGGGAATATGTCAAACTCACAAATAGGTAGAATTTACCTAAAATTTCCGTCCGCTAGCAGATTGTTGATAAAATGGTCCCGCTGGTCTTTGAAAACTGTTTTGCATGACTTTTGAGCTGACAATACACAGGTTACAGCTACGGCCAATCCCTGGCTTCACCAGTGATGATACTATGCTGCATGAATGCATTGGCCATTGACAAGTCATATCTGTCCCGATGGTACTGTTGGGGTCTAATTGCCGCAGTTTACTCTAACAAGGACCAGCAGGACAAATGGGCACGCGGCACTGGAAATGACGTGAAGATTTACAAGGCAAGTAATAATTTTGAGTATTCCCTCCTCTGTGTCCATTTCTTAAAAATCCTATACAACTTAAAATGTACTTATAATTCATGCACAGAACATCATCTCTGCAGACCACTTAACAAAGGCTGATGGCATTAACGGAGTGGCGGGATTAGAAGCATGGATTATTTATAAGATAAGTAATAATTTTTGGTTCTTCAATACTATTTGAACATTCATTTTTTACAAGTCCTGGAAAACAACTTAAAAAATGGACCTATAACTTATGTACAGAAAAATGGTCAGGCATATCTCATTCAATAACACAATACCAATGTATGAGTAAAAAATATGGTAACAAATCAGCTTTAGATATACATGATTAGAGCATATTACAGACCCATAACAGATTTAGAGGATTAAAAATGGGTTACTTATTCTACCTTGAGAAATAATCTTTAAAACTCTATTAATTTACCTTATCAAAAATGACAATGTCACTTTTTTTGATAATTCGGTCTTAAAACTTAAAAAATTAAAATTCTAAATCTTTATTTTCAATCATTACTCTGCTTTATAAAAAAGACATGATTTACATTTAATTCTCTGCTACTTTTCCTAAATTATGAGCAAATAGATCGGCCACACTCAGCAAAAACATCTAAAAAACATCAGCCTCCTCCATAACCCCTCTAGCTGTCCTTTCCATCACCAAGAGTAGTGTGTTTTCTGCCACCTTAGGCAAAATAAAAAGGTTAATCCATTTGCTTTTAATTCAGGAAATCTCATATTAATTTAATATTCACCTTATGTACTCCTCGAGCTTTTGAACTGTTTTGTAATATGGGTATATGTTAAACCTACAGTATAATTTGTTGAAAATTTTTCAATACTGGCCACAAAGCAGGGAATGTGTCAAACTCACAAATAGGTAGAATTTACCTAAAATTTCCGTCCGCTAGCAGATTGTTGATATAATGGTCCCGCTGGTCTTTGAAAACTGTTTTGCATGACTTTTGAGCTGACCATACACAGGTTACAGCTATGGCCAATCCCTGGCTTCACCAGTGATGATACTATGCTGCATAAATGCATTGGCCATTGACAAGTCATATGTGTCCCGATGGTACTGTTGGGATCTAATTGCAGCAGTTTACTCTAACAAGGACCAGCAGGACAAATGGGCACGCGGCACTGGAAATTACGTGAAGATTTACAAGGCAAGTAATAATTTTGAGTATTCCCTCCTCTGTGTCCATTTCTTAAAAATCCTATACAACTTAAAATGTACTTATAATTCATGCACAGAACATCATCTCTGCAGACCACTTAACAAAGGCTGATGGCATTACCGGAGTGGCGGGATTAGAAGCATAGATGATTTATAAGATAAGTAATAATTTTTGGTTCTTCAATACTCTTTGAACATTCATTTTTTACAAGTCCGGGAAAACTACTTAAAAAATGGACCTATAACTTATGTACAGAAAAATGGTCAGGCATATCTCATTCAATAACACAATACCAATGTATGAGTAAAAAATATGGTAACAAATCAGCTTTAGATATACATGATTAGAACATATTATAGACCTATAACAGATTTAGAGGCTTTAAAAAGGGTTACTTATAATACCTTGAGGAATAATCTTTAAAACTCTATTAATTTACCTCATCAAAAATGACAATGTCAATTTTTTTGATAATTCGGTCTTAAAACTTAAAAAATTAAAATTTGAAATCTTTATTTTCAATCATTACTCTGCTTTATAAAAAAGACATGATTTACATTTAATTCTCAGCTACTTTTCCTAAATTATGAGCAAATAGATCGGCCACACTCATCAAAAACATCTAAAAAACATCAGCCTCCTCCATATCCCCTCTAGCTGTCCTTTCCATCGCCAAGAGTAGTGTGTTTTCTGCCACCTTAGGCAAAACAAAAAGGTTAATCCATTTGCTTATAATTTAGGAAATCTCATATTAATTTAATATTCACCTAATGTACTCCTCGAGATTTTGAACTGTTTGTAATATGGGTATATGTTAAACCTACAGTATAATTTGTTGAAAATTTTTCAATACTGGCCACAAAGCAGGGAATGTGTCAAACTCACAAATAGGTAGAATTTACCTAAAATTTCCGTCCGCTAGCAGATTGTTGATATAATGGTCCCGCTGGTCTTTGAAAACTGTTTTGCATGACTTTTGAGCTGACCATACACAGGTTACAGCTATGGCCAATCCCTGGCTTCACCAGTGATGATACTATGCTGCATAAATGCATTGGCCATTGACAAGTCATATGTGTCCCGATGGTACTGTTGGGATCTAATTGCCGCAGTTTACTCTAACAAGGACCGGCAGGACAAATGGGCACGCGGCACTGGAAATTACGTGAAGATTTACAAGGCAAGTAATAATTTTGAGTATTCCCTCCTCTGTGTCCATTTCTTAAAAATCCTATACAACTTAAAATGTACTTATAATTCATGCACAGAACATCATCTCTGCAGACCACTTAACAAAGGCTGATGGCATTACCGGAGTGGCAGGATTAGAAGCATAGATGATTTATAAGATAAGTAATAATTTTTGGTTCTTCAATACTCTTTGAACATTCATTTTTTACAAGTCCGGGAAAACTACTTAAAAAATGGACCTATAACTTATGTACAGAAAAATGGTCAGGCATATCTCATTCAATAACACAATACCAATGTATGAGTAAAAAATATGGTAACAAATCAGCTTTAGATATACATGATTAGAACATATTATAGACCTATAACAGATTTAGAGGCTTTAAAAAGGGTTACTTATAATACCTTGAGGAATAATCTTTAAAACTCTATTAATTTACCTCATCAAAAATGACAATGTCAATTTTTTTGATAATTCGGTCTTAAAACTTAAAAAATTAAAATTTGAAATCTTTATTTTCAATCATTACTCTGCTTTATAAAAAAGACATGATTTACATTTAATTCTCAGCTACTTTTCCTAAATTATGAGCAAATAGATCGGCCACACTCATCAAAAACATCTAAAAAACATCAGCCTCCTCCATATCCCCTCTAGCTGTCCTTTCCATCGCCAAGAGTAGTGTGTTTTCTGCCACCTTAGGAAAAACAAAAAGGTTAATCCATTTGCTTATAATTTAGGAAATCTCATATTAATTTAATATTCACCTAATGTACTCCTCGAGATTTTGAACTGTTTGTAATATGGGTATATGTTAAACCTACAGTATAATTTGTTCAAAATTTTTCAATACTGGCCACAAAGCAGGGAATGTGTCAAACTCACAAATAGGTAGAATTTACTTAAAATTTCCGTCCGCTAGCAGATTGTTGATATAATGGTCCCGCTGGTCTTTGAAAACTGTTTTGCATGACTTTTGAGCTGACAATACACAGGTTACAGCTACGGCCAATCCCTAGCTTCACCAGTGATGATACTATGCTGCATAAATGCATTGGCCATTGACAAGTCATATCTGTCCCGATGGTACTGTTGGGATCTAATTGCCGCAGTTTACTCTAACAAGGACCAGCAGGACAAATGGGCACGCGGCACTGGAAATTATGTGAAGATTTACAAGGCAAGTAATAATTTTGAGTATTCCCTCCTCTGTGTCCATTTCTTAAAAATCCTATACAACTTAAAATGTACTTATAATTCATGCACAGAACATCATCTCTGCAGACCACTGAACAAAGGCTGATGGCATTACCGGAGTGGCGGGATTAGAAGCATAGATGATTTATAAGATAAGTAATAATTTTTGGTTCTTCAATACTCTTTGAACATTCATTTTTTACAAGTCCGGGAAAACTACTTAAAAAATGGACCTATAACTTATGTACAGAAAAATGGTCAGGCATATCTCATTCAATAACACAATACCAATGTATGAGTAAAAAATATGGTAACAAATCAGCTTTAGATATACATGATTAGAACATATTATAGACCTATAACAGATTTAGAGGCTTTAAAAAGGGTTACTTATACTACCTTGAGGAATAATCTTTAAAACTCTATTAATTTACCTCATCAAAAATGACAATGTCAATTTTTTTGATAATTCGGTCTTAAAACTTAAAAAATTAAAATTCGAAATCTTTATTTTCAATCATTACTCTGCTTTATAAAAAAGACATGATTTACATTTAATTCTCAGCTACTTTTCCTAAATTATGAGCAAATAGATCGGCCACACTCATCAAAAACATCTAAAAAACATCAGCCTCCTCCATATCCCCTCTAGCTGCCCTTTCCATCGCCAAGAGTAGTGTGTTTTCTGCCACCTTAGGCAAAACAAAAAGGTTAATCCATTTGCTTATAATTCAGGAAATCTCATATTAATTTAATATTCACCTAATGTACTCCTCGAGGTTTTGAACTGTTTTGTAATATGGGTATATGTTAAACCTACAGTATAATTTGTTGAAAATTTTTCAATACTGGCCACAAAGCAGGGAATGTGTCAAACTCACAAATAGGTAGAATTTACCTAAAATTTCCGTCCGCTAGCAGATTGTTGATATAATGGTCCCGCTGGTCTTTGAAAACTGTTTTGCATGACTTTTGAGCTGACCATACACACGTTACAGCTATGGCCAATCCGTGGCTACACCAGTGATGATACTATGCTGCATAAATGCATTGGCCATTGACAAGTCATATCTGTCCCGATGGTACTGTTGGGATCTAATTGCCGCAGTTTACTCTAACAAGGACCAGCAGGACAAATGGGCACGCGGCACTGGAAATTAGGTGAAGATTTACAAGGCAAGTAATAATTTTGAGTATTCCCTCCTCTGTGTCCATTTCTTAAAAATCCTATACAACTTAAAATGTACTTATAATTCATGCACAGAACATCATCTCTGCAGACCACTTAACAAAGGCTGATGGCATTACCGGAGTGGTGGGATTAGAAGCATGGATGATTTATAAGATAAGTAATAATTTTTGGGTCTTCAATACTCTTTGAACATTCATTTTTTTAGAAGTCCTGGAAAACTACTTAAAAAATGGACCTATAACTTATGTACAGAAAAATGGTCAGGCATATCTCATTCAATAACACAATACCAATGTATGAGTAAAAAATATGGTAACAAATCAGCTTTAGATATACATGATTAGAACATATTATAGACCTATAAAAGATTTAGAGGCTTTAAAAAGGGTTACGTATACTACCTTGAGGAATAATCTTTAAAACTCTATTAATTTACCTCATCAAAAATGACAATGTCAATTTTTTTGATAATTCGGTCATAAAACTTAAAAAATTAAAATTCTAAATCTTTATTTTCAATCATTACTCTGCTTTATAAAAAAGACATGATTTACATTTAATTCTCAGCTGCTTTTCCTAAATTATGAGCAAATAGAACGGCCACACTCATCAAAAACATCTAAAAAACATCAGCCTCCTCCATATCCCCTCTAGTTGTCCTTTCCATCGCCAAGAGTAGTGTGTTTTCTGCCACCTTAGGCAAAACAAAAAGGTTAATCCATTTGCTTATAATTTAGGAAATCTCATATTAATTTAATATTCACCTAATGTACTCCTCGAGATTTTGAACTGTTTTGTAATATGGGTATATGTTAAACCTACAGTATAATTTGTTCAAAATTTTTCAATACTGGCCACAAAGCAGGGAATGTGTCAAACTCACAAATAGGTAGAATTGACCTAAAATTTCCGTCCGCTAGCAGATTGTTGATATAATGGTCCCGCTGGTCTTTGAAAACTGTTTTGCATGACTTTTGAGCTGACAATACACAGGTTACAGCTACGGCCAATCCCTGGCTTCACCAGTGATGATCCTATGCTGCATGAATGCATTGGCCATTGACAAGTCATATCTGTCCCGATGGTACTGTTGGGATCTAATTGCCGCAGTTTACTCTAACAAGAACCAGCAGGACAAATGGGCACGCGGCACTGGAAATGACGTGAAGATTTACAAGGCAAGTAATAATTTTGAGTATTCCCTCCTCTGTGTCCATTTCTTAAAAATCCTATACAACTTAAAATGTACTTATAATTCATGCACAGAACATCATCTCTGCAGACCACTGAACAAAGGCTGATGGCATTACCGGAGTGGCGGGATTAGAAGCATGGATGATTTATAAGATAAGTAATAATTTTTTGTTCTTCAATACTCTTTGAACATTCATTTTTTACAAGTCCTGGAAAACTACTTAAAAAATGGACCTATAATTTATGTACAGAAAAATGGTCAGGTATATCTCATTCAATAACACAATACCAATGTATGAGTAAAAAATATGGTAACAAATCAGCTTTAGATATACATGATTAGAACATATTATAGACCTATAACAGATTTAGAGGCTTAAAAAAGGGTTACTTATACTACCTTGAGGAATAATCTTTAAAACTCTATTAATTTACCTCATCAAAAATGACAATGTCACTTTTTTTGATAATTTGGTCTTAAAACTTAAAAAATTAAAATTCTAAATCTTTATTTTCAATCATTACTCTGCTTTATAAAAAAGACATGATTTACATTTAATTCTCAGCTACTTTTCCTAAATTATGAGCAAATAGATCGGCCACACTCAGCAAAAACATCTAAAAAACATCAGACTCCTCCATAACCCCTCTAGCTGTCCTTTCCATCACCAAGAGTAGTGTGTTTTCTGCCACCTTAGGCAAAACAAAAAGGTTAATCCATTTGCTTATAATTTAGGAAATCTCATATTAATTTAATATTCACCTAATGTACTCCTCGAGATTTTGAACTGTTTGTAATATGGGTATATGTTAAACCTACAGTATAATTTGTTCAAAATTTTTCAATACTGGCCACAAAGCAGGGAATGTGTCAAACTCACAAATAGGTAGAATTTACTTAAAATTTCCGTCCGCTAGCAGATTGTTGATATAATGGTCCCGCTGGTCTTTGAAAACTGTTTTGCATGACTTTTGAGCTGACAATACACAGGTTACAGCTACGGCCAATCCCTAGCTTCACCAGTGATGATACTATGCTGCATAAATGCATTGGCCATTGACAAGTCATATCTGTCCCGATGGTACTGTTGGGATCTAATTGCCGCAGTTTACTCTAACAAGGACCAGCAGGACAAATGGGCACGCGGCACTGGAAATTATGTGAAGATTTACAAGGCAAGTAATAATTTTGAGTATTCCCTCCTCTGTGTCCATTTCTTAAAAATCCTATACAACTTAAAATGTACTTATAATTCATGCACAGAACATCATCTCTGCAGACCACTTAACAAATGCTGATGGCATTACCGGAGTGGCGGGATTAGAAGCATAGATGATTTATAAGATAAGTAATAATTTTTGGTTCTTCAATACTCTTTGAACATTCATTTTTTACAAGTCCGGGAAAACTACTTAAAAAATGGACCTATAACTTATGTACAGAAAAATGGTCAGGCATATCTCATTCAATAACACAATACCAATGTATGAGTAAAAAATATGGTAACAAATCAGCTTTAGATATACATGATTAGAACATATTATAGACCTATAAAAGATTTAGAGGCTTTAAAAAGGGTTACGTATACTACCTTGAGAAATAATTTTTAAAACTCTATTAATTTACCTCATCAAAAATGACAATGTCAATTTTTTTGATAATTCGGTCATAAAACTTAAAAAATTAAAATTCTAAATCTTTATTTTCAATCATTACTCTGCTTTATAAAAAAGACATGATTTACATTTAATTCTCAGCTACTTTTCCTAAATTATGAGCAAATAGATCGGCCACACTCAGCAAAAACATCTAAAAAACATCAGCCTCCTCCATAACCCCTCTAGCTGTCCTTTCCAACACCAAGAGTAGTGTGTTTTCTGCCACCTTAGGCAAAACAAAAAGGTTAATCCATTTGCTTATAATTTAGGAAATCTCATATTAATTTAATATTCACCTAATGTACTCCTCGAGATTTTGAACTGTTTTGTAATATGGGTATATGTTAAACCTACAGTATAATTTGTTCAAAATTTTTCAATACTGGCCACAAAGCAGGGAATGTGTCAAACTCACAAATAGGTAGAATTTACCTAAAATTTCCATCCGCTAGCAGATTGTTGATATAATGGTCCCGCTGGTCTTTGAAAACTGTTTTGCATGACTTTTGAGCTGACAATACACAGGTTACAGCTACGGCCAATCCCTGGCTTCACCAGTGATGATCCTATGCTGCATGAATGCATTGGCCATTGACAAGTCATATCTGTCCCGATGGTACTGTTGGGATCTAATTGCCGCAGTTTACTCTAACAAGAACCAGCAGGACAAATGGGCACGCGGCACTGGAAATGACGAGAAGATTTACAAGGCAAGTAATAATTTTGAGTATTCCCTCCTCTGTGTCCATTTCTTAAAAATCCTATACAACTTAAAATGTACTTATAATTCATGCACAGAACATCATCTCTGCAGACCACTTAACAAAGGCTGATGGCATTACCGGAGTGGCGGGATTAGAAGCATGGATGATTTATAAGATAAGTAATAATTTTTTGTTCTTCAATACTCTTTGAACATTCATTTTTTACAAGTCCTGGAAAACTACTTAAAAAATGGACCTATAATTTATGTACAGAAAAATGGTCAGGTATATCTCATTCAATAACACAATACCAATGTATGAGTAAAAAATATGGTAACAAATCAGCTTTAGATATACATGATTAGAACATATTATAGACCTATAACAGATTTAGAGGCTTAAAAAAGGGTTACTTATACTACCTTGAGGAATAATCTTTAAAACTCTATTAATTTACCTCATCAAAAATGACAATGTCACTTTTTTTGATAATTTGGTCTTAAAACTTAAAAAATTAAAATTCTAAATCTTTATTTTCAATCATTACTCTGCTTTATAAAAAAGACATGATTTACATTTAATTCTCAGCTACTTTTCCTAAATTATGAGCAAATAGATCGGCCACACTCAGCAAAAACATCTAAAAAACATCAGCCTCCTCCATAACCCCTCTAGCTGTCCTTTCCAACACCAAGAGTAGTGTGTTTTCTGCCACCTTAGGCAAAACAAAAAGGTTAATCCATTTGCTTATAATTCAGGAAATCTCATATTAATTTAATATTCACCTTATGTACTCCTCGAGCTTTTGAACTGTTTTGTAATATGGGTATATGTTAAACCTACAGTATAATTTGTTGAAAATTTTTAAATACTGGCCACAAAGCAGGGAATGTGTCAAACTCACAAATAGGTAGAATTTACCTAAAATTTCCGTCCACTAGCAGATTGTTGATATAATGGTCCCGCTGGTCTTTGAAAACTGTTTTGCATGACTTTTGAGCTGACCATACAAAGGTTACAGCTATGGCCAATCCCTGGCTTCACCAGTGATGATACTATGCTGCATGAATGCATTGGCCATTGACAAGTCATATCTGTCCCGATGGTACTGTTGGGATCTAATTGCCGCAGTTTACTCTAACAAGAACCAGCTAGACAAATGGGCACGCGGCACTGGAAATGACGTGAAGATTTACAAGGCAAGTAAGAAATTTGAGTATTCCCTCCTCTGTGTCCATTTCTTAAAAATCCTATACAACTTAAAATGTACTTATAATTCATGCACAGAACATTATCTCTGCAGACCACTTAACAAAGGTTGATGGCATTACCGGAGTGGCGGGATTAGAAGCATGGATGATTTATAAGATAAGTAATAATTTTTTGTTCTTCAATACTCTTTGAACATTCATTTTTTAAAAGTCCTGGAAAACTACTTAAAAAATGGACCTATAATTTATATACAGAAAAATGGTCAGGCATATCTCATTCAATAACACAATACCAATGTATGAGTAAAAAATATGGTAACAAATCAGCTTTAGATATACATGATTAGAACATATTATAGACCTATAACAGATTTAGAGGCTTAAAAAAGGGTTACTTATACTACCTTGAGGAATAATCTTTAAAACTCTATTAATTTACCTCATCAAAAATGACAATGTCACTTTTTTTGATAATTCGGTCTTAAAACTTAAAAAATTAAAATTCGAAATCTTTATTTTCAATCATTACTCTGCTTTATAAAAAAGACATGATTTACATTTAATTCTCAGCTACTTTTCCTAAATTATGAGCAAATAGATCGGCCACACTCAGCAAAAACATCTAAAAAACATCAGCCTCCTTCATAACCCCTCTAGCTGTCCTTTCCATCACCAAGAGTAGTGTGTTTTCTGCCACCTTAGGCAAAACAAAAAGGTTAATCCATTTGCTTATAATTTAGGAAATCTCATATTAATTTAATATTCACCTAATGTACTCCTCGAGATTTTGAACTGTTTGTAATATGGGTATATGTTAAACCTACAGTATAATTTGTTCAAAATTTTTCAATACTGGCCACAAAGCAGGGAATGTGTCAAACTCACAAATAGGTAGAATTTACTTAAAATTTCCGTCCGCTAGCAGATTGTTGATATAATGGTCCCGCTGGTCTTTGAAAACTGTTTTGCATGACTTTTGAGCTGACAATACACAGGTTACAGCTACGGCCAATCCCTAGCTTCACCAGTGATGATACTATGCTGCATAAATGCATTGGCCATTGACAAGTCATATCTGTCCCGATGGTACTGTTGGGATCTAATTGCCGCAGTTTACTCTAACAAGGACCAGCAGGACAAATGGGCACGCGGCACTGGAAATTATGTGAAGATTTACAAGGCAAGTAATAATTTTGAGTATTCCCTCCTCTGTGTCCATTTCTTAAAAATCCTATACAACTTAAAATGTACTTATAATTCATGCACAGAACATCATCTCTGCAGACCACTTAACAAAGGCTGATGGCATTACCGGAGTGGCGGGATTAGAAGCATAGATGATTTATAAGATAAGTAATAATTTTTGGTTCTTCAATACTCTTTGAACATTCATTTTTTACAAGTCCGGGAAAACTACTTAAAAAATGGACCTATAACTTATGTACAGAAAAATGGTCAGGCATATCTCATTCAATAACACAATACCAATGTATGAGTAAAAAATATGGTAACAAATCAGCTTTAGATATACATGATTAGAACATATTATAGACCTATAACAGATTTAGAGGCTTTAAAAAGGGTTACTTATACTACCTTGAGGAATAATCTTTAAAACTCTATTAATTTACCTCATCAAAAATGACAATGTCAATTTTTTTGATAATTCGGTCTTAAAACTTAAAAAATTAAAATTCGAAATCTTTATTTTCAATCATTACTCTGCTTTATAAAAAAGACATGATTTACATTTAATTCTCAGCTACTTTTCCTAAATTATGAGCAAATAGATCGGCCACACTCATCAAAAACATCTAAAAAACATCAGCCTCCTCCATATCCCCTCTAGCTGCCCTTTCCATCGCCAAGAGTAGTGTGTTTTCTGCCACCTTAGGCAAAACAAAAAGGTTAATCCATTTGCTTATAATTCAGGAAATCTCATATTAATTTAATATTCACCTAATGTACTCCTCGAGGTTTTGAACTGTTTTGTAATATGGGTATATGTTAAACCTACAGTATAATTTGTTGAAAATTTTTCAATACTGGCCACAAAGCAGGGAATGTGTCAAACTCACAAGTAGGTAGAATTTACCTAAAATTTCCGTCTACTAGCAGATTGTTGATATAATGGTCCCGCTGGTCTTTGAAAACTGTTTTGCATGACTTTTGAGCTGACCATACACACGTTACAGCTATGGCCAATCCCTGGCTACACCAGTGATGATACTATGCTGCATAAATGCATTGGCCATTGACAAGTCATATCTGTCCCGATGGTACTGTTGGGATCTAATTGCCGCAGTTTACTCTAACAAGGACCAGCAGGACAAATGGGCACGCGGCACTGGAAATTAGGTGTAGATTTACAAGGCAAGTAATAATTTTGAGTATTCCCTCCTCTGTGTCCATTTCTTAAAAATCCTATACAACTTAAAATGTACTTATAATTCATGCACAGAACATCATCTCTGCAGACCACTTAACAAAGGCTGATGGCATTACCGGAGTGGTGGGATTAGAAGCATGGATGATTTATAAGATAAGTAATAATTTTTGGTTCTTCAATACTCTTTGAACATTCATTTTTTACAAGTCCTGGAAAACTACTTAAAAAATGGACCTATAACTTATGTACAGAAAAATGGTCAGGCATATCTCATTCAATAACACAATACCAATGTATGAGTAAAAAATATGGTAACAAATCAGCTTTAGATATACATGATTAGAACATATTATAGACCTATAAAAGATTTAGAGGCTTTAAAAAGGGTTACGTATACTACCTTGAGGAATAATCTTTAAAACTCTATTAATTTACCTCATCAAAAATGACAATGTCAATTTTTTTGATAATTCGGTCATAAAACTTAAAAAATTAAAATTCTAAATCTTTATTTTCAATCAATACTCTGCTTTATAAAAAAGACATGATTTACATTTAATTCTCAGCTGCTTTTCCTAAATTATGAGCAAATAGAACGGCCACACTCATCAAAAACATCTAAAAAACATCAGCCTCCTCCATATCCCCTCTAGTTGTCCTTTCCATCGCCAAGAGTAGTGTGTTTTCTGCCACCTTAGGCAAAACAAAAAGGTTAATCCATTTGCTTATAATTTAGGAAATCTCATATTAATTTAATATTCGCCTAATGTACTCCTCGAGATTTTGAACTGTTTTGTAAAATGGGTATATGTTAAACCTACAGTATAATTTGTTCAAAATTTTTCAATACTGGCCACAAAGCAGGGAATGTGTCAAACTCACAAATAGGTAGAATTTACCTAAAATTTCCGTCCGCTAGCAGATTGTTGATATAATGGTCCCGCTGGTCTTTGAAAACTGTTTTGCATGACTTTTGAGCTGACAATACACAGGTTACAGCTACGGCCAATCCCTGGCTTCACCAGTGATGATCCTATGCTGCATGAATGCATTGGCCATTGACAAGTCATATCTGTCCCGATGGTACTGTTGGGATCTAATTGCCGCAGTTTACTCTAACAAGAACCAGCAGGACAAATGGGCACGCGGCACTGGAAATGACGTGAAGATTTACAAGGCAAGTAATAATTTTGAGTATTCCCTCCTCTGTGTCCATTTCTTAAAAATCCTATACAACTTAAAATGTACTTATAATTCATGCACAGAACATCATCTCTGCAGACCACTTAACAAAGGCTGATGGCATTACCGGAGTGGCGGGATTAGAAGCATGGATGATTTATAAGATAAGTAATAATTTTTTGTTCTTCAATACTCTTTGAACATTCATTTTTTACAAGTCCTGGAAAACTACTTAAAAAATGGACCTATAATTTATGTACAGAAAAATGGTCAGGTATATCTCATTCAATAACACAATACCAATGTATGAGTAAAAAATATGGTAACAAATCAGCTTTAGATATACATGATTAGAACATATTATAGACCTATAACAGATTTAGAGGCTTAAAAAAGGGTTACTTATACTACCTTGAGGAATAATCTTTAAAACTCTATTAATTTACCTCATCAAAAATGACAATGTCACTTTTTTTGATAATTTGGTCTTAAAACTTAAAAAATTAAAATTCTAAATCTTTATTTTCAATCATTACTCTGCTTTATAAAAAGGACATGATTTACATTTAATTCTCAGCTACTTTTCCTAAATTATGAGCAAATAGATCGGCCACACTCAGCAAAAACATCTAAAAAACATCAGCCTCCTCCATAACCCCTCTAGCTGTCCTTTCCATCACCAAGAGTAGTGTGTTTTCTGCCACCTTAGGCAAAACAAAAAGGTTAATCCATTTGCTTATAATTCAGGAAATCTCATATTAATTTAATATTCACCTTATGTACTCCTCGAGCTTTTGAACTGTTTTGTAATATGGGTATATGTTAAACCTACAGTATAATTTGTTGAAAATTTTTAAATACTGGCCACAAAGCAGGGAATGTGTCAAACTCACAAATAGGTAGAATTTACCTAAAATTTCCGTCCACTAGCAGATTGTTGATATAATGGTCCCGCTGGTCTTTGAAAACTGTTTTGCATGACTTTTGAGCTGACCATACAAAGGTTACAGCTATGGCCAATCCCTGGCTTCACCAGTGATGATACTATGCTGCATGAATGCATTGGCCATTGACAAGTCATATCTGTCCCGATGGTACTGTTGGGATCTAATTGCCGCAGTTTACTCTAACAAGAACCAGCTAGACAAATGGGCACGCGGCACTGGAAATGACGTGAAGATTTACAAGGCAAGTAAGAAATTTGAGTATTCCCTCCTCTGTGTCCATTTCTTAAAAATCCTATACAACTTAAAATGTACTTATAATTCATGCACAGAACATTATCTCTGCAGACCACTTAACAAAGGTTGATGGCATTACCGGAGTGTCGGGATTAGAAGCATGGATGATTTATAAGATAAGTAATAATTTTTTGTTCTTCAATACTCTTTGAACATTCATTTTTTAAAAGTCCTGGAAAACTACTTAAAAAATGGACCTATAATTTATGTACAGAAAAATGGTCAGGCATATCTCATTCAATAACACAATACCAATGTATGAGTAAAAAATATGGTAACAAATCAGCTTTAGATATACATGATTAGAACATATTATAGACCTATAACAGATTTAGAGGCTTAAAAAAGGGTTACTTATACTACCTTGAGGAATAATCTTTAAAACTCTATTAATTTACCTCATCAAAAATGACAATGTCACTTTTTTTGATAATTCGGTCTTAAAACTTAAAAAATTAAAATTCGAAATCTTTATTTTCAATCATTACTCTGCTTTATAAAAAAGACATAATTTACATTTAATTCTCAGCTACTTTTCCTAAATTATGAGCAAATAGATCGGCCACACTCAGCAAAAACATCTAAAAAACATCAGCCTCCTTCATAACCCCTCTAGCTGTCCTTTCCATCACCAAGAGTAGTGTGTTTTCTGCCACCTTAGGCAAAACAAAAAGGTTAATCCATTTGCTTATAATTCAGGAAATCTCATATTAATTTAATATTCACCTAATGTACTCCTCGAGATTTTGAACTGTTTTGTAATATGGGTATATGCTAAACCTACAATATAATTTGTTCAACATTTTTCAATACTGGCCACAAAGCAGGGAATGTGTCAAACTCACAAATAGGTAGAATTTACCTAAAATTTCCGTCCGCTAGCAGATTGTTGATATAATGGTCCCGCCGGTCTTTGAAAACTGTTTTGCATGACTTTTGAGCTGACCATACACAGGTTACAGCTACGGCCAATCCCTGGCTTCACCAGTGATGATACTATGCTGCATGAATGCATTGGCCATTGACAAGTCATATCTGTCCCGATGGTACTGTTGGGATATAATTGTCACAGGCTACTCTAACAAGGACCAGCAGGACAAATGGGCACGCGGCACTGGAAATTACGTGAAGATTTACAAGGTAAGCAATAATTTTGAGTATTCCCTCATCTGTGTCCATTTCTTAAAAATCCTATACAACTTAAAATGTACCTATAATTCATGCACAGAACAACATCACTGCAGACCACTTAACAAAGGCTGATGGCATTACCGGAGTGGCGAGATTAGAAGCATGGATGATTTATAAGATAAGTAATAATTTTTGGTTCTTCAATACTCTTTGAACATTAATTAATTACAAGTCCTGGAAAACTACTTAAAAAATGGACCTATTACTTATGTACAGAAAAATGGTCAGGCATATCTCATTCAATAACACAATACCAATGTATGAGTAAAAAATATGGTAACAAATCAGCTTTAGATATACATGATTAGAACATATTATAGATCTATAACAGATTTAGAGGCTTAAAAAAGGGTTACTTATACTACCTTGAGGAACAATCATTAAAACTCTATTAATTTGCCTCATCAAAAATGACAATGTCACTTTTTATGATTATTTTGGTCTTAAAACTTAAAAAAATAAAATTCTAAATCTTTATTTTCAATCATTACTCTGCTTTATAAAAAAGACATGATTTACATTTAATTCTCAGCTACTTTTCCTAAATTATGAGCAAATAGATCAGACACACTCAGCAAAAACATCTAAAAAATATCAGCCTCCTCCATAACCCCTCTAGCTGTCCTTTCCATCACCAAGAGAGAGTTGTGTGCTTTCTGCCACCTTAGGCAAAACAAAAAGGTTAATCCATTTGCTTATAATTTAGGAAAACTCATATTAATTTAATATTCACCTAATGTACTCCTCGAGGTTTTGAACTGTTTTGTAATATGGGTATATGTTAAATCTATAATTTGTTCAAAATTTTTCAATACTGGCCACAAAGCAGGGAATGTGTCAAACTCACAAATAGGTAGAATTTACCTAAAATTTCCGTCCGCTAGCAGATTGTTTATATAATGGTCCCGCTGGTCTTTGAAAACTGTTTTGCATGACTTTTGAGCTGACCATACACAGGTTACAGCTACGGCCAATCCCTGGCTTCGCCAGTGATGATACTATGCTGCATAAATGCATTGGCCATTGACAAGTCATATCTGTCCCGATGGTACTGTTGGGATCTAATTGCCACAGGCTTTTCTAACAAGGACCAGCAGGACAAATGGGCACGCGGCACTGGAAATTACGTGAAGGTTTACAAGTCAAGCAATAATTTTGAGTATTCCCTCCTCTGTGTCCATTTCTTAAAAATCCTATACAACTTAAAATGTACCTATAATTCATGCACAGAAGAAGATCACTGCAGAACACTTAACAAAGGCTGATGGCATTACCGGAGTGGCGGGATTAGAAGCATGGATGATTTATAAGATAAGTAATAATTTCTGGTTCTTCAATACTCTTTGAACTTTCATTTTTTACAAGTCCTGGAAAACTACTTAAAAAATGGACCTATAACTTATGTACAGAAAAATGGTCAGGCATATCTCATTCAATAACACAATACCAATGTATGAGTAAAAAATATGGTAACAAATCAGCTTTAGAAATACATGATTAGAACATATTATAAACCTATAACAGATTTAGAGGCTTAAAAAAGGGTTACTTATACTACCTTGAGGAATAATCTTTAAAACTCGATTAATTTACCTCATCAAAAATGACAATGTCACTTTTTTTGATAATTTGGTCTTAAAACTTAAAAAATTAAAATTCTAAATCTTTATTTTCAATCATTACTCTGCTTTATAAAAAAGACATGATTTACATTTAATTCTCAGCTACTTTTCCTAAATTATGAGCAAATAGATCGGCCACACTCAGCAAAAACATCTAAAAAACATCAGCCTCCTCCATAACCCCTCTAGCTGTCCTTTCCATCACCAAGAGTAGTGTGTTTTCTGCCACCTTAGGCAAAACAAAAAGGTTAATCCATTTGCTTATAATTCAGGAAATCTCATATTAATTTAATATTCACCTTATGTACTCCTCGAGCTTTTGAACTGTTTTGTAATATGGGTATATGTTAAACCTACAGTATAATTTGTTGAAAATTTTTAAATACTGGCCACAAAGCAGGGAATGTGTCAAACTCACAAATAGGTAGAATTTACCTAAAATTTCCGTCCACTAGCAGATTGTTGATATAATGGTCCTGCTGGTCTTTGAAAACTGTTTTGCATGACTTTTGAGCTGACCATACAAAGGTTACAGCTATGGCCAATCCCTGGCTTCACCAGTGATGATACTATGCTGCATGAATGCATTGGCTATTGACAAGTCATATCTGTCCCGATGGTACTGTTGGGATCTAATTGCCGCAGTTTACTCTAACAAGAACCAGCTGGACAAATGGGCACGCGGCACTGGAAATGACGTGAAGATTTACAAGGCAAGTAAGAAATTTGAGTATTCCCTCCTCTGTGTCCATTTCTTAAAAATCCTATACAACTTAAAATGTACTTATAATTCATGCACAGAACATTATCTCTGCAGACCACTTAACAAAGTTTGATGGCATTACCGGAGTGGCGGGATTAGAAGCATGGATGATTTATAAGATAAGTAATAATTTTTTGTTCTTCAATACTCTTTGAACATTCATTTTTTAAAAGTCCTGGAAAACTACTTAAAAAATGGACCTATAATTTATGTACAGAAAAATGGTCAGGCATATCTCATTCAATAACACAATACCAATGTATGAGTAAAAAATATGGTAACAAATCAGCTTTAGATATACATGATTAGAACATATTATAGACCGATAACAGATTTAGAGGCTTAAAAAAGGGTTACTTATACTACCTTGAGGAATAATCTTTAAAACTCTATTAATTTACCTCATCAAAAATGACAATGTCACTTTTTTTGATAATTCGGTCTTAAAACTTAAAAAATTAAAATTCGAAATCTTTATTTTCAATCATTACTCTGCTTTATAAAAAAGACATGATTTACATTTAATTCTCAGCTACTTTTCCTAAATTATGAGCAAATAGATCGGCCACACTCAGCAAAAACATCTAAAAAACATCAGCCTCCTTCATAACCCCTCTAGCTGTCCTTTCCATCACCAAGAGTAGTGTGTTTTCTGCCACCTTAGGCAAAACAAAAAGGTTAATCCATTTGCTTATAATTCAGGAAATCTCATATTAATTTAATATTCACCTAATGTACTCCTCGAGATTTTGAACTGTTTTGTAATATGGGTATATGCTAAACCTACAATATAATTTGTTCAACATTTTTCAATACTGGCCACAAAGCAGGGAATGTGTCAAACTCAAAAATAGGTAGAATTTACCTAAAATTTCCGTCCGCTAGCAGATTGTTGATATAATGGTCCCGCCGGTCTTTGAAAACTGTTTTGCATGACTTTTGAGCTGACCATACACAGGTTACAGCTACGGCCAATCCCTGGCTTCACCAGTGATGATACTATGCTGCATGAATGCATTGGCCATTGACAAGTCATATCTGTCCCGATGGTACTGTTGGGATATAATTGTCACAGGCTACTCTAACAAGGACCAGCAGGACAAATGGGCACGCGGCACTGGAAATTACGTGAAGATTTACAAGGTAAGCAATAATTTTGAGTATTCCCTCATCTGTGTCCATTTCTTAAAAATCCTATACAACTTAAAATGTACCTATAATTCATGCACAGAACAACATCACTGCAGACCACTTAACAAAGGCTGATGGCATTACCGGAGTGGCGAGATTAGAAGCATGGATGTATTATAAGATAAGTAATAATTTTTGGTTCTTCAATACTCTTTGAACATTAATTAATTACAAGTCCTGGAAAACTACTTAAAAAATGGACCTATTACTTATGTACAGAAAAATGGTCAGGCATATCTCATTCAATAACACAATACCAATGTATGAGTAAAAAATATGGTAACAAATCAGCTTTAGATATACATGATTAGAACATATTATAGATCTATAACAGATTTAGAGGCTTAAAAAAGGGTTACTTATACTACCTTGAGGAACAATCGTTAAAACTCTATTAATTTGCCTCATCAAAAATGACAATGTCACTTTTTATGATTATTTTGGTCTTAAAACTTAAAAAAATAAAATTCTAAATCTTTATTTTCAATCATTACTCTGCTTTATAAAAAAGACATGATTTACATTTAATTCTCAGCTACTTTTCCTAAATTATGAGCAAATAGAACAGACACACTCAGCAAAAACATCTAAAAAATATCAGCCTCCTCCATAACCCCTCTAGCTGTCCTTTCCATCACCAAGAGAGAGTTGTGTGCTTTCTGCCACCTTAGGCAAAACAAAAAGGTTAATCCATTTGCTTATAATTTAGGAAAACTCATATTAATTTAATATTCACCTAATGTACTCCTCGAGGTTTTGAACTGTTTTGTAATATGGGTATATGTTAAACCTATAATTTGTTCAAAATTTTTCAATACTGGCCACAAAGCAGGGAATGTGTCAAACTCACAAATAGGTAGAATTTACCTAAAATTTCCGTCCGCTAGCAGATTGTTTATATAATGGTCCCGCTGGTCTTTGAAAACTGTTTTGCATGACTTTTGAGCTGACCATACACAGGTTACAGCTACGGCCAATCCCTGGCTTCGCCAGTGATGATACTATGCTGCATAAATGCATTGGCCATTGACAAGTCATATCTGTCCCGATGGTACTGTTGGGATCTAATTGCCACAGGCTTTTCTAACAAGGACCAGCAGGACAAATGGGCACGCGGCACTGGAAATTACGTGAAGGTTTACAAGTCAAGCAATAATTTTGAGTATTCCCTCCACTGTGTCCATTTCTTAAAAATCCTATACAACTTAAAATGTACCTATAATTCATGCACAGAAGAAGATCACTGCAGAACACTTAACAAAGGCTGATGGCATTACCGGAGTGGCGGGATTAGAAGCATGGATGATTTATAAGATAAGTAATAATTTCTGGTTCTTCAATACTCTTTGAACTTTCATTTTTTACAAGTCCTGGAAAACTACTTAAAAAATGGACCTATAACTTATGTACAGAAAAATGGTCAGGCATATCTCATTCAATAACACAATACCAATGTATGAGTAAAAAATATGGTAACAAATCAGCTTTAGAAATACATGATTAGAACATATTATAAACCTATAACAGATTTAGAGGCTTAAAAAAGGGTTACTTATACTACCTTGAGGAATAATCTTTAAAACTCGATTAATTTACCTCATCAAAAATGACAATGTCACTTTTTTTGATAATTCGGTCTTAAAACTTAAATAATTAAAATTCTAAATCTTTATTTTCAATCATTACTCTGCTTTATAAAAAAGACATGATTTACATTTTATTCTCAGCTACTTTTCCTAAATTATGAGCAAATAGATCGGCCACACTCAGCAAAAACATCTAAAAAACATCAGCCTCCTCCATAACCCCTCTAGCTGTCCTTTCCATCACCAAGAGTAGTGTGTTTTCTGCCACCTTAGGCAAAACAAAAAGGTTAATCCATTTGCTTATAATTTAGGAAATCTCAAATTAATTTAATATTCACCTAATGTACTCCTCGAGGTTTTGAACTGTTTTGTAATATGGGTATATGTTAAACCTATAATTTGTTCAAAATTTTTCAACACTGGCCACAAAGCAGGGAATGTGTCAAACTCACAAATAGGTAGAATTTACCTAAAATTTCCGTCCACTAGCAGATAGTTGATATAATGGTCCCGCTGGTCTTTGAAAACTGTTTTTCATCACTTTTGAGCTGACCACACACAGGTTACAGCTACGGCCAATCCCTGGCTTCACCAGTGATGATACTATGCTGCATAAATGCATTTGCCACTGACAAGTCATATCTGTCCCGATGGTACTGTTGGGATATAATTGTCACAGGCTACTCTAACAAGGACCAGCAGGACAAATGGGCACGCGGCACTGGAAATTACGTGAAGATTTACAAGGTAAGCAATAATTTTGAGTATTCCCTCATCTGTGTCCATTTCTTAAAAATCCTATACAACTTAAAATGTACCTATAATTCATGCACAGAACAACATCACTGCAGACCACTTAACAAAGGCTGATGGCATTACCGGAGTGGCGAGATTAGAAGCATGGATGATTTATAAGATAAGTAATAATTTTTGGTTCTTCAATACTCTTTGAACATTAATTAATTACAAGTCCTGGAAAACTACTTAAAAAATGGACCTATTACTTATGTACAGAAAAATGGTCACGCATATCTCATTCAATAACACAATACCAATGTATGAGTAAAAAATATGGTACCAAATCAGCTTAAGATATACATGATTAGAACATATTATAGATCTATAACAGATTTAGAGGCTTAAAAAAGGGTTACTTATACTACCTTGAGGAACAATCGTTAAAACTCTATTAATTTGCCTCATCAAAATTGACAAAGTCACTTTTTATGATTATTTTGGTCCTAAAACTTAAAAAAATAAAATTCTAAATCTTTATTTTCAATCATTACTCTGCTTTATAAAAAAGACATGATTTACATTTAATTCTCAGCTACTTTTCCTAAATTATGAGCAAATAGATCAGACACACTCAGCAAAAACATCTACAAAACATCAGCCTCCTCCATAACCCCTCTAGCTGTCCTTTCCATCACCAAGAGAGAGTTGTGTGCTTTCTGCCACCTTAGGCAAAACAAAAAGGTTAATCCATTTGCTTATAATTTAGGAAAACTCATATTAATTTAATATTCACCTAATGTAGTCCTCGAGGTTTTGAACTGTTTTGTAATATGGGTATATGTTAAACCTATAATTTGTTCAAAATTTTTCAATACTGGCCACAAAGCAGGGAATGTGTCAAACTCACAAATAGGTAGAATTTACCTAAAATTTCCGTCCGCTAGCAGATTGTTTATATAATGGTCCCGCTGGTCTTTGAAAACTGTTTTGCATGACTTTTGAGCTGACCATACACAGGTTACAGCTACGGCCAATCCCTGGCTTCGCCAGTGATGATACTATGCTGCATAAATGCATTGGCCATTGACAAGTCATATCTGTCCCAATAGTACTGTTGGGATCTAATTGCCACAGGCTTTTCTAACAAGGACCAGCAGGACAAATGGGCACGCGGCACTGGAAATTACGTGAAGGTTTACAAGTCAAGCAATAATTTTGAGTATTCCCTCCTCTGTGTCCATTTCTTAAGAATCCTATACAACTTAAAATGTACCTATAATTCATGCACAGAAGAAGATCACTGCAGAACACTTAACAAAGGCTGATGGCATTACCGGAGTGGCGGGATTAGAAGCATGGATGATTTATAAGATAAGTAATAATTTCTGGTTCTTCAATACTCTTTGAACTTTCATTTTTTACAAGTTCTGGAAAACTACTTAAAAAATGGACCTATAACTTATGTACAGAAAAATGGTCAGGCATATCTCATTCAATAACACAATACCAATGTATGAGTAAAAAATATGGTAACAAATCAGCTTTAGAAATACATGATTAGAACATATTATAAACCTATAACAGATTTAGAGGCTTAAAAAAGGGTTATTATACTACCTTGAGGAATAATCTTTAAAACTCGATTAACTTACCTCATCAAAAATGAAAATGTCACTTTTTTTGATAATTCGGTCTTAAAACTTAAATAATTAAAATTCTAAATCTTTATTTTCAATCATTACTCTGCTTTATAAAAAAGACATGATTTACATTTAATTGTCATCTACATTTCCTAAATTATGAGCAAATAGATCGGCCACACTCAACAAAAACATCTAAAAAACATCAGCCTCCTCCATAACCCCTCTAGCTGTCCTTTCCATCACCAAGAGTAGTGTGTTTTCTGCCACCTTAGGCAAAAGAAAAAGGTTAATCCATTTGCTCGAGGAAATCTCATATTAATTTAATATTCACCTAATGTACTCCTCGAGGTTTTGAACTGTTTTGTAATATGGGTATATGTTAAACCTACAGTATAATTTGTTGAAAATTTTTCAATACTGGCCACAAAGCAGGGAATGTGTCAAACTCACAAATAGGTAGAATTTACCTAAAATTTCCCTCCGCTAGCAGATTGTTGATATAATGGTCCCGCTGGTCTTTGAAAACTGTTTTTCATCACTTTTGAGCTGACCATACACAGGCTACAGCTACGGCCAATCCCTGGCTTCGCCAGTGATGATACTATGCTGCATAAATGCATTTGCCACTGACAAGTCATATCTGTCCCGATGGTACTGTTGGGATATAATTGTCACAGGCTTTTCTAACAAGGACCAGCAGGACAAATGGGCACGCGGCACTGGAAATTACGTGAAGGTTTACAAGTCAAGCAATACTTTTGAGTATTCCCTCCTCTGTGTCCATTTCTTAAAAATCCTATACAACTTAAAATGTACCTATAATTCATGCACAGAAGAAGATCACTGCAGAACACTTAACAAAGGCTGATGGCATTACCGGAGTGGCGGGATTAGAAGCATGGATGATTTATAAGATAAGTAATAATTTCTGGTTCTTCAATACTCTTTGAACTTTCATTTTTTACAAGTCCTGGAAAACTACTTAAAAAATGGACCTATAACTTATGTACAGAAAAATGGTCAGGCATATCTCATTCAATTACACAATACCAATGTATGAGTAAAAAATATGGTAACAAATCAGCTTTAGAAATACATGATTAGAACATATTATAAACCTATAACAGATTTAGAGGCTTTAAAAAGGGTTACTTATACTACCTTGAGGAATAATCTTTAAAACTCGAATAATTTACCTCATCAAAAATGACAATGTCACTTTTTTTGATAATTCGGTCTTAAAACTTAAATAATTAAAATTCTAAATCTTTATTTTCAATCATTACTCTGCTTTATAAAAAAGACATGATTTACATTTTATTCTCAGCTACTTTTCCTAAATTATGAGCAAATAGATCGGCCACACTCAGCAAAAACATCTAAAAAACATCAGCCTCCTCCATAACCCCTCTAGCTGTCCTTTCCATCACCAAGAGTAGTGTGTTTTCTGCCACCTTAGGCAAAACAAAAAGGTTAATCCATTTGCTTATAATTTAGGAAATCTCAAATTAATTTAATATTCACCTAATGTACTCCTCGAGGTTTTGAACTGTTTTGTAATATGGGTATATGTTAAACCTATAATTTGTTCAAAATTTTTCAACACTGGCCACAAAGCAGGGAATGTGTCAAACTCACAAATAGGTAGAATTTACCTAAAATTTCCGTCCGCTAGCAGATAGTTGATATAATGGTCCCGCTGGTCTTTGAAAACTGTTTTTCATCACTTTTGAGCTGACCACACACAGGTTACAGCTACGGCCAATCCCTGGCTTCACCAGTGATGATACTTTGCTGCATAAATGCATTTGCCACTGACAAGTCATATCTGTCCCGATGGTACTGTTGGGATATAATTGTCACAGGCTACTCTAACAAGGACCAGCAGGACAAATGGGCACGCGGCACTGGAAATTACGTGAAGATTTACAAGGTAAGCAATAATTTTGAGTATTCCCTCATCTGTGTCCATTTCTTAAAAATCCTATACAACTTAAAATGTACCTATAATTCATGCACAGAACAACATCACTGCAGACCACTTAACAAAGGCTGATGGCATTACCGGAGTGGCGAGATTAGAAGCATGGATGATTTATAAGATAAGTAATAATTTTTGGTTCTTCAATACTCTTTGAACATTAATTAATTACAAGTCCTGGAAAACTACTTAAAAAATGGACCTATTACTTATGTACAGAAAAATGGTCAGGCATATCTCATTCAATAACACAATACCAATGTATGAGTAAAAGATATGGTAACAAATCAGCTTTAGATATACATGATTAGAACATATTATAGACCTATAACAGATTTAGAGGCTTAAAAAAGGGTTACTTATACTACCTTGAGGAACAATCGTTAAAACTCTATTAATTTGCCTCATCAAAAATGACAATGTCCCTTTTTTTGATTATTTTCGTCTTAAAACTTAAAAAAATAAAATTCTAAATCTTTATTTTCAATCATTACTCTGTTTTATAAAAAAGACATGATTTACATTTAATTCTCAGCTACTTTTCCTAAATTATGAGCAAATAGATCGGCCACACTCAGCAAAAACATCTAAAAAACATCAGACTTCTCCATAACCCCTCTAGCTGTCCTTTCCATCACCAAGAGTAGTGTGTTTTCTGCCACCTTAGGCAAAAGAAAAAGGTTAATCCATTTGCTTATAATTTAGGAAATCTCAAATTAATTTAATATTCACCTAATGTACTCCTCGAGGTTTTGAACTGTTTTGTAATATGGGTATATGTTAAACCTATAATTTGTTCAAAAATTTTTCAACACTGGCCACAAAGCAGGGAATGTGTCAAACTCACAAATAGGTAGAATTTACCTAAAATTTCCGTCCGCTAGCAGATTGTTGATATAATGGTCCCGCTGGTCTTTGAAAACTGTTTTGCATGACTTTTGAGCTGACCATACACAGGTTACAGCTACGGCCAATCCCTGGCTTCGCCAGTGATGATACTATGCTGCATAAATGAATTGGCCATTGAGAAGTCATATCTGTCCCGATGGTACTGTTGGGATCTAATTGCCACAGGCTTTTCTAACAAGGACCAGCAGGACAAATGGGCACGCGGCACTGGAAATTACGTGAAGGTTTACAAGTCAAGCAATAATTTTGAGTATTCCCTCCTCTGTGTCCATTTCTTAAAAATCCTATACAACTTAAAATGTACCTATAATTCATGCACAGAAGAAGATCACTGCAGAACACTTAACAAAGGCTGATGGCATTACCGGAGTGGCGGGATTAGAAGCATGGATGATTTATAAGATAAGTAATAATTTCTGGTTCTTCAATACTCTTTGAACTTTCATTTTTTACAAGTCCTGGAAAACTACTTAAAAAATGGACCTATAACTTATGTACAGAAAAATGGTCAGGCATATCTCATTCAATAACACAATACCAATGTATGAGTAAAAAATATGGTAACAAATCAGCTTTAGAAATACATGATTAGAACATATTATAAACCTATAACAGATTTAGAGGCTTTAAGAAGGGTTACTTATACTACCTTGAGGAATAATCTTTAAAACTCGAATAATTTACCTCATCAAAAATGACAATGTCACTTTTTTTGATAATTCGGTCTTAAAACTTAAATAATTAAAATTCTAAATCTTTATTTTCAATCATTACTCTGCTTTATAAAAAAGACATGATTTACATTTTATTCTCAGCTACTTTTCCTAAATTATGAGCATATAGATCGGCTACACTCAGCAAAAACATCTAAAAAACATCAGCCTCCTCCATAACCCCTCTAGCTGTCCTTTCCATCACCAAGAGTAGTGTGTTTTCTGCCACCTTAGGGAAAACAAAAAGGTTAATCCATTTGCTTATAATTTAGGAAATCTCAAATTAATTTAATATTCACCTAATGTACTCCTCGAGGTTTTGAACTGTTTTGTAATATGGGTATATGTTAAACCTATAATTTGTTCAAAATTTTTCAACACTGGCCACAAAGCAGGGAATGTGTCAAACTCACAAATAGGTAGAATTTACCTAAAATTTCCGTCCGCTAGCAGATAGTTGATATAATGGTCCCGCTGGTCTTTGAAAACTGTTTTTCATCACTTTTGAGCTGACCACACACAGGTTACAGCTACGGCCAATCCCTGGCTTCACCAGTGATGATACTTTGCTGCATAAATGCATTTGCCACTGACAAGTCATATCTGTCCCGATGGTACTGTTGGGATATAATTGTCACAGGCTACTCTAACAAGGACCAGCAGGACAAATGGGCACGCGGCACTGGAAATTACGTGAAGATTTACAAGGTAAGCAATAATTTTGAGTATTCCCTCATCTGTGTCCATTTCTTAAAAATCCTATACAACTTAAAATGTACCTATAATTCATGCACAGAACAACATCACTGCAGACCACTTAACAAAGGCTGATGGCATTACCGGAGTGGCGAGATTAGAAGCATGGATGATTTATAAGATAAGTAATAATTTTTGGTTCTTCAATACTCTTTGAACATTAATTAATTACAAGTCCTGGAAAACTACTTAAAAAATGAACCTATTACTTATGTACAGAAAAATGGTCAGGCATATCTCATTCAATAACACAATACCAATGTATGAGTAAAAGATATGGTAACAAATCAGCTTTAGATATACATGATTAGAACATATTATAGACCTATAACAGATTTAGAGGCTTAAAAAAGGGTTACTTATACTACCTTGAGGAACAATCGTTAAAACTCTATTAATTTGCCTCATCAAAAATGACAATGTCCCTTTTTTTGATTATTTTCGTCTTAAAACTTAAAAAAATAAAATTCTAAATCTTTATTTTCAATCATTACTCTGTTTTATAAAAAAGACATGATTTACATTTAATTCTCAGCTACTTTTCCTAAATTATGAGCAAATAGATCGGCCACACTCAGCAAAAACATCTAAAAAACATCAGACTTCTCCATAACCCCTCTAGCTGTCCTTTCCATCACCAAGAGTAGTGTGTTTTCTGCCACCTTAGGCAAAACAAAAAGGTTAATCCATTTGCTTATAATTTAGGAAATCTCAAATTAATTTAATAATCACCTAATGTACTCCTCGAGGTTTTGAACTGTTTTGTAATATGGGTATATGTTAAACCTATAATTTGTTCAAAAATTTTTCAATACTGGCCACAAAGCAGGGAATGTGTCAAACTCACAAATAGGTAGAATTTACCTAAAATTTCCGTCCGCTAGCAGATTGTTGATATAATGGTCCCGCTGGTCTTTGAAAACTGTTTTTCATCACTTTTGAGCTGACCATACACAGGTTACAGCTACGGCCAATCCCTGGCTTCGCCAGTGATGATACTATGCTGCATAAATGCATTTGCCACTGACAAGTCATATCTGTCCCGATGGTACTGTTGGGATATAATTGTCACAGGCTTTTCTAACAAGGACCAGCAGGACAAATGGGCACGCGGCACTGGAAATTACGTGAAGGTTTACAAGTCAAGCAATACTTTTGAGTATTCCCTCCTCTGTGTCCATTTCTTAAAAATCCTATACAACTTAAAATGTACCTATAATTCATGCACAGAAGAAGATCACTGCAGAACACTTAACAAAGGCTGATGGCATTACCGGAGTGGCGGGATTAGAAGCATGGATGATTTATAAGATAAGTAATAATTTCTGGTTCTTCAATACTCTTTGAACTTTCATTTTTTACAAGTCCTGGAAAACTACTTAAAAAATGGACCTATAACTTATGTACAGAAAAATGGTCAGGCATATCTCATTCAATAACACAATACCAATGTATGAGTAAAAAATATGGTAACAAATCAGCTTTAGATATACATGATTAGAACATATTATGAACCTATAACAGATTTAGAGGCTTAAAAAAGGGTTACTTATACTACCTTGAGGAATAATCGTTAAAACTCTATTAATTTACCTCATCAAAAATGACAATGTCAATTTTTTTGATAATTCGGTCTTAAAACTTAAAAAATTCAAATTCTAAATCTTTATTTTCAATCATTACTCTGCTTTATTAAAAAAGACATGATTTACATTTAATTCTCAGCTACTTTTCCTAAATTATGAGCAAATAGATCGGCCACACTCAGCAAAAACATCTAAAAAACATCAGTCTCCTCCATAACCCCTCTAGCTGTCCTTTCCATCACCAAGAGTAGTGTGTTTTCTGCCACCTTAGGCAAAACAAAAAGGATAATCCATTTCCTTATAATTTAGGAAATCTCATATTAATTTAATATTCACCTAATGTACTCCTCGAGGTTTTGAACTGTTTTGTAATATGGGTATATGTTAAACCTAGAATTTGTTCAAAATTTTTCAATACTGGCCACAAAGCAGGGAATGTGTCAAACTCACAAATAGGTAGAATTTACCTAAAATTTCCGTCCGCCAACAGATTGTTGATATAATGGTCCCGCTGGTCTTTGAAAACTGTTTTGCATGAGTTTTGAGCTGACCATACACAGGTTACAGCTACGGCCAATCCCTGGCTTCACCAGTTATGATACTATGCTGCATAAATGCATTGGCTATTGACAAGTCATATCTGACCCGATGGTACTGTTGGGATCTAATTGCCACAGGCTACTCTAACAAGGACCAGCAGGACAAATGGGCACGTGGCACTGGAAATTACGTGAAGATTTACAAGGCAAGTAATAATTTTGAGTATTCCCTCCTCTGTGTCCATTTCTTAAAAATCCTATACAATTTAAAATGTACCTATAATTCATGCACAGAACAACATCACTGCAGACCACTTAACAAAGCCTGATGGCATTACCGGAGTGGCGGGATTAGAAGCATGGATGATTTATAAGATAAGTAATAATTTTTGGTTCTTCAATAATCTTTGAACATTAATTTTTTACAAGTCCTGGAAAACTACTTAAAAAATGGTCCTATTACTTATGTACAGAAAAATGGTCAGGCATATCTTATTCAATAACACAATACCAATGTATGAGTAAAAAATATGGTAACAAATCAGCTTTAGATATACATGATTAGAACATATTATAGACCTATAACAGATTTGGAGGCTTAAAAAAGGATTACGTATACTACCTTGAGGAATAATCATTAAAACTCTATTAATTTACCTCATCAAAAATGACAATGTCACTTTTTTTGATAATTCGGTCTTAAAACTTAAAAAATTCAAATTCTAAATCTTTATTTTCAATCATTACTCTGCTTTATTAAAAAAGACATGATTTACATTTAATTCTCAGCTACTTTTCCTAAATTATGAGCAAATAGATCGGCCACACTCAGCAAAAACATCTAAAAAACATCAGCCTCCTCCATAACCCCTCTAGCTGTCCTTTCCATCACCAAGAGTAGTGTGTTTTCTGCCACCTTAGGCAAAACAAAAAGGTTAATCCATTTGCTTATAATTTAGGAAATCTCATATTAATTTAATATTCTCCTAATGTACTCCTCGAGGTTTTGAACTGTTTTGTAATATGGGTATATGTTAAACCAATAATTTGTTCAAAATTTTTCAATACTGGCCACAAAGCAGGGAATGTGTCAAACTCACAAATAGGTAGAATTTACCTAAAATTTCTGTCCGCTAGCAGATTGTTCATATAATGGTTCCGCTGGTTTTTTCAACCTGTTTTGCATGACTTTTGAGCTGACCATACACAGGTTACAGCTACGGCCAATCCCTGGCTTCACCAGTTATGATACTATGCTGCATAAATGCATTGGCTATTGACAAGTCATATCTGACCCGATGGTACTGTTGGGATCTAATTGCCACAGGCTACTCTAACAAGGACCAGCAGGACAAATGGGCACGTGGCACTGGAAATTACGTGAAGATTTACAAGGCAAGTAATAATTTTGAGTATTCCCTCCTCTGTGTCCATTTCTTAAAAATCCTATACAACTTAAAATGTACCTATAATTCATGCACAGAACATCATCACTGCAGACCACTTAACAAAGGCTGATGGCATTACCGAAGTGGCGGGATTAGATGTATGGATGATTTATAAGATAAGTAATAATTTTTGGTTCTTCAATACACTTTGAACATTAATTTTTTACAAGTCCTGGAAAACTACTTAAAAAATGGACCTATAACTTATGTACAGAAAAATGGTCAGGCATATCTCATTCAATAACACAATACCAATGTATGAGTAAAAAATATGGTAACACATCAGCTTTAGAAATACATGATTAGAACATATTATAGACCTATAACAGATTTAGAGGCTTAAAAAAGGGTTACTTATACTACCTTGAGGAATAATTTTTAAAACTCTATTAATTTACCTTATCAAAAATGACAGTCACTTTTTTTGATAATTCGGTCTTAAAACTTAAAAAATTAAAATTCTAAATCTTTATTTTCAATGATTACTCTGCTTTATAAAAAAGACATGATTTACATTTAATTCTCAGCTACTTTTCCTAAATTATGAGCAAATAGATCGGCCACACTCAGCAAAAACATCTAAAAAACATCAGCCTCCTCCATAACCCCTCTAGCTGTCCTTTCCATCACCAAGAGTAGTGTGTTTTCTGCCACCTTAGGCAAAACAAAAAGGATAA
The DNA here is from genome assembly GCF_046119375.1 of Phyllobates terribilis. Taxonomy (NCBI): domain Eukaryota; kingdom Metazoa; phylum Chordata; class Amphibia; order Anura; family Dendrobatidae; genus Phyllobates; species Phyllobates terribilis. Next base: position 209,589,289 of record NW_027362761.1, on the reverse strand, counting down.
TCCATTTGCTTATAATTTAGGAAATCTCATATTAATTTAATATTCACCTAATGTACTCCTCGAGGTTTTGAACTGTTTTGTAATATGGGTATATGTTAAACCTAGAATTTGTTCAAAATTTTTCAGTACTGGCCACAAAGCAGGGAATGTGTCAAACTCACAAATAGGTAGAATTTACCTAAAATTTCCGTCCGCCAACAGATTGTTGATATAATGGTCCCGCTGGTCTTTGAAAACTGTTTTGCATGAGTTTTGAGCTGACCATACACAGGTTACAGCTACGGCCAATCCCTGGCTTCACCAGTGATTATACTATGCTGCATAAATGCATTGGCCATTGACATGTCATATCTGTCCCGATGGTACTGTTGGGATCTAATTGTCGCAGGCTACTCTAACAAGGACCAGAAGGACAAATGGGCACGCGGCACTGGAAATTATGTGAAGATTTACAAGGCAAGTAATAATTTTGAGTATTCCCTCCTCTGTGTCCATTTCTTAAAAATCCTATACAATTTAAAATGTACCTATAATTCATGCACAGAACAACATCACTGCAGACCACTTAACAAAGCCTGATGGCATTACCGGAATGGCGGGATTAGAAGCATGGATGATTTATAAGATAAGTAATAATTTTTGGATCTTCAATAATCTTTGAACATTAAATTTTTACAAGTCCTGGAAAACTACTTAAAAAATGGTCCTATTACTTATGTACAGAAAAATGGTCAGGCATATCTTATTCAATAACACAATACCAATGTATGAGTAAAAAATATGGTAACAAATCAGCTTTAGATATACATGATTAGAACATATTATAGACCTATAACAGATTTAGAGGCTTAAAAAAGGATTACGTATACTACCTTGAGGAATAATCGTTAAAATTCTATTAATTTACCTCATCAAAAATGACAATGTCAATTTTTTTGATAATTCGGTCTTAAAACTTAAAAAATTCAAATTCTAAATCTTTATTTTCAATCATTACTCTGCTTTATTAAAAAAGACATGATTTACATTTAATTCTCAGCTACTTTTCCTAAATTATGAGCAAATAGATCGGCCACACTCAGCAAAAACATCTAAAAAACATCAGTCTCCTCCATAACCCCTCTAGCTGTCCTTTCCATCACCAAGAGTAGTGTGTTTTCTGCCACCTTAGGCAAAACAAAAAGGATAATCCATTTCCTTATAATTTAGGAAATCTCATATTAATTTAATATTCACCTAATGTACTCCTCGAGGTTTTGAACTGTTTTGTAATATGGGTATATGTTAAACCTAGAATTTGTTCAAAATTTTTCAATACTGGCCACAAAGCAGGGAATGTGTCAAACTCACAAATAGGTAGAATTTACCTAAAATTTCCGTCCGCCAACAGATTGTTGGTATAATGGTCCCGCTGGTCTTTGAAAACTGTTTTGCATGAGTATTGAGCTGACCATACACAGGTTACAGCTACGGCCAATCCCTGGCTTCACCAGTGATTATACTATGCTGCATAAATACATTGGCCATTGACATGTCATATCTGTCCCGATGGTACTGTTGGGATCTAATTGTCGCAGGCTACTCTAACAAGGACCAGAAGGACAAATGGGCACGCGGCACTGGAAATTATGTGAAGATTTACAAGGCAAGTAATAATTTTGAGTATTCCCTCCTCTGTGTCCATTTCTTAAAAATCCTATACAATTTAAAATGTACCTATATTTCATGCACAGAACAACATCACTGCAGACCACTTAACAAAGCCTGATGGCATTACCGGAGTGGCGGGATTAGAAGCATGGATGATTTATAAGATAAGTAATAATTTTTAGTTCTTCAATAATCTTTGAACATTAATTTTTTACAAGTCCTGGAAAACTACTTAAAAAATGGTCCTATTACTTATGTACAGAAAAATGGTCAGGCATATCTTATTCAATAACACAATACCAATGTATGAGTAAAAAATATGGTAACAAATCAGCTTTAGATATACATGATTAGAACATATTATAGACCTATAACAGATTTAGAGGCTTAAAAAAGGATTACGTATACTACCTTGAGGAATAATCGTTAAAACTCTATTAATTTACCTCATCAAAAATGACAATGTCAATTTTTTTGATAATTCGGTCTTAAAACTTAAAAAATTCAAATTCTAAATCTTTATTTTCAATCATTACTCTGCTTTATTAAAAAAGACATGATTTACATTTAATTCTCAGCTACTTTTCCTAAATTATGAGCAAATAGATAGGCCACACTCAGCAAAAACATCTAAAAAAACATCAGCTTCCTCCATAACCCCTCTAGCTGTCCTTTCCATCACCAAGAGTAGTGTGTTTTCTGCCACCTTAGGCAAAACAAAAAGGTTAATCCATTTGCTTATAATTTAGGAAATCTCATATTAATTTAATATTCTCCTAATGTACTCCTCGAGGTTTTGAACTGTTTTGTAATATGGGTATATGTTAAACCTATAATTTGTTCAAAATTTTTCAATACTGGCCACAAAGCAGGGAATGTGTCAAACTCACAAATAGGTAGAATTTACCTAAAATTTCCGGCCGCTAGCAGATTGTTCATATAATGGTTCCGCTGGTTTTTTCAACCTGTTTTGCATGACTTTTGAGCTGACCATACACAGGTTACAGCTACGGCCAATCCCTGGCTTCACCAGTTATGATACTATGCTGCATAAATGCATTGGCTATTGACAAGTCATATCTGTCCCGATGGTACTGTTGGGATCTAATTGCCACAGGCTACTCTAACAAGGACCAGCAGGACAAATGGGCACGTGGCCCTGGAAATTACGTGAAGATTTACAAGGCAAGTAATAATTTTGAGTATTCCCTCCTCTGTGTCCATTTCTTAAAAATCCTATACAACTTAAAATGTACCTATAATTCATGCACAGAACATCATCACTGCAGACCACTTAACAAAGGCTGATGGCATTACCGAAGTGGCGGGATTAGATGTATGGATGATTTATAAGATAAGTAATAATTTTTGGTTCTTCAATACACTTTGAACATTAATTTTTTACAAGTCCTGGAAAACTACTTAAAAAATGGACCAATAACTTATGTACAGAAAAATGGTCAGGCATATCTCATTCAATAACACAATACCAATGTATGAGTAAAAAATATGGTAACACATCAGCTTTAGAAATACATGATTAGAACATATTATAGACCTATAACAGATTTAGAGGCTTAAAAAAGGGTTACTTATACTACCTTGAGGAATAATTTTTAAAACTCTATTAATTTACCTTATCAAAAATGACAATGTCACTTTTTTTGATAATTCGGTCTTAAAACTTAAAAAATTAAAATTCTAAATCTTTATTTTCAATCATTACTCTGCTTTATAAAAAAGACATGATTTACATTTAATTCTCAGCTACTTTTCCTAAATTATGAGCAAATAGATCGGCCACACTCAGCAAAAACATCTAAAAAACATCAGCCTCCTCCATAACCCCTCTAGCTGTCCTTTCCATCACCAAGAGTAGTGTGTTTTCTGCCACCTTAGGCAAAACAAAAAGGATAATCCATTTCCTTATAATTTAGGAAATCTCATATTAATTTAATATTCACCTAATGTACTCCTCGAGGTTTTGAACTGTTTTGTAATATGGGTATATGTTAAACCTAGAATTTGTTCAAAATTTTTCAATACTGGCCACAAAGCAGGGAATGTGTCAAACTCACAAATAGGTAGAATTTACCTAAAATTTCCGTCCGCCAACAGATTGTTGATATAATGGTCCCGCTGGTCTTTGAAAACTGTTTTGCATGAGTTTTGAGCTGACCATACACAGGTTACAGCTACGGCCAATCCCTGGCTTCACCAGTGATTATACTATGCTGCATAAATGCATTGGCCATTGACATGTCATATCTGTCCCGATGGTACTGTTGGGATCTAATTGTCGCAGGCTACTCTAACAAGGACCAGAAGGACAAATGGGCATGCGGCACTGGAAATTATGTGAAGATTTACAAGGCTAGTAATAATTTTGAGTATTCCCTCCTCTGTGTCTATTTTTTAAAAATCCTATACAACTTAAAATGTACCTATAATTCATGCACAGAACATCATCTCTGCAGACCTCTTAACAAAGGCTGATGGCATTACCGAAGTGGCGGGATTAGAAGCATGGATGATTTATAAGATAAGTAATAATTTTTGGTTCTTCAATACTCTTTGAACATTAATTTTTTACAAGTCCTGGAAAACTACTTAAAAAATGGACCTATAACTTATGTACAGAAAAATGGTCAGGCATATCTCATTCAATAACACAATACCAATGTATGAGTAAAAAATATGGTAACAAATCAGCTTTAGATATACATGATTAGAACATATTATAGACCTATTACAGATTTAGAGGCTTAAAAAAGGGTTACTTATACTACTTTGAGGAATAATCTTTAAAACTCTGTTAATTTACCTCATCAAAAATGACAATGTCACTTTTTTTGATAATTCGGTCTTAAAACTTAAAAAATTAAAATTCTAAATCTTTATTTTCAATCATTACTCTGCTTTATTAAAAAAGACATGATTTACATTTAATTCTCAGCTACTTTTCCTAAATTATGAGCAAACAGATTGGCCACACTCAGCAAAAACATCTAAAAAACATCAGCCTCCTCCAGAACCCCTCTAACTGTCCTTTCCATCACCAAGAGTAATGTGTTTTCTGCCACCTTAGGCAAAACAAAAAGGTTAATCCATTTGCTTATAATTTAGGAAATCTCATATTAATTTATTATTCACATAATGTACTCCTTGAGGTTTTGAACTGTTTTGTAATATGGGTATACAGTGCCTACAAGTAGTATTCAACCCCCTGCAGATTTAGCTGGTTTGATAAGATGCAAATAAGTTAGAGCCTTCAAACTGCAAACGAGAGTAGGTTTTATGAACAGAAGCATAAATCTTACAAACCAAAAAGTTATGTTGCTCAGTTGAATTTTTTAAATTTTAAACATAAAAGTGTGGGTCAATTATTATACAACCCCTATGTTTAATATTTTGTGGAATAACCCTTGTTTGCAATTACAGCTAATAATCGTCTTTTATAAGACCTGATCAGGCCGGCACAGGTCTGTGGAGTTATCTTGGCCCACTCCTCCATGCAGATCTTCTCCAAGTTATCTAGGTTCTTTGGGTGTCTCATGTGGACTTTATTCTTGAGCTCCTTCCACAAGTTTTCAATTGGGTTAAGGTCAGGAGACTGACTAGGCCACTCCAACACCTTGACTTTTTCCCTCTTGAACCAGGCCTTGGTTTTCTTGGCTGTGTGCTTTGGGTCGTTGTCTTGTTGGAAGATGAAATTACGACCCATCTTAAGATCCTTGATGGAGGAGCGGAGGTTCTTGGCCAAAATCTCCAGGTAGGCCGTGCTATCCATCTTCCCATGGATGCGGACCAGATGGCCAGGCCCCTTGGCAGAGAAACAGCCCCACAGCATGATGCTGCCACCACCATGCCTGACTGTAGGGATGGTATTTTTGGGGTCGTATGCAGTGCCATCCAGTCTCCAAACGTCACGTGTGTGGTTGGCACCAAAGATCTCGATCTTGGTCTCATCAGACCATAGAACCTTGAACCAGTCTGTCTCAGAGTCCTCCAAGTGATCATGAGCAAACCGTAGACGAGCCTTGACATGACGCTTTGAAAGTAAAGGTACCTTACGGGCTCGTCTGGAACGGAGACCATTGCGGTGGAGTACGTTACTTATGGTATTGACTGAAACCAATGTCCCCACTGCCATGAGATCTTCCCGGAGCTCCTTCCTTGTTGTCCTTGGGTTAGCCTTGACTCTTCGGACAAGCCTGGCCTCGGCACGGGAGGACACTTTCAAAGGCTGTCCTGGCTGTGGAAGGCTAACAGTAGTTCCATAAGCCTTCCACTTACGGATGATGCTCCCAACAGTGGAGACAGGTAGGCCCAACTCCTTGGAAAGGGTTTTGTACCCCTTGCCAGCCTTGCGACCCTCCACGATCTTGTCTCTGATGGCCTTGGAATGCTCCCTTGTCTTTCCCATGTTGACCATGTCTGAGTGCTGTTCACAAGTTTGGGGAGGGTCTTAAATAGTCAGAAAAGGCTGGCAAAAGAGATCTTTAATCCACACATGTGAAGCTCATTATTCTTGGTGCCTGAACTACTTCTTAATACTTTTGGGGGACCAAACAGAATTCTTGTGGTTTGAGGGGTTGAATAATAAATGACACTCTGAATTAACTTTTAACGTTTTTAAAAAAAAATAAAAATAAAAAAAAAAAAATTTGCTGCAGTGCATTTCCCACTTCCAGGCTGATCTACAGTACAAATGTTACAATGCCAAGTTAATTCCGCATGTGTCAACCAGCTAAATCTGCAGGGGGTTGAATACTACTTGTTGGCACTGTATGTTAAACCTATAATTTGCTGAAAATTTTTCAATACTGGCCACAAAGCAGGGAATGTGTCAAACTCACAAATAGGTAGAATTTACCTAAAATTTCCGTCTGCTAGCAGATTGTGGATTTAATGGTCCCGCTGGTCTTTCAAAACTGTTTTGCATGACTTTTGAGCTGACCATACACAGGTTACAGCTACGGCCAATCCCTGGCTTCACCAGTCATGATACTATGCTGCATAAATGCATTGGCCATTGACAAGTTATATCTGTCCCGATGGTACTGTTGGGATCTAATTGCCGCAGGCTACTCTAACAAGGACCAGCAGGACAAATGGGCACGCGGCACTGGAAATTACGTGAAGATTTACAAGGCAAGTAATAATTTTGAGTATTCACTCCTCTGTGTCCATTTCTTAAAAATCCTATACAACTTAAAATGTACCTATAATTCATGCACAAAACATCATCACTGCAGACCACGTAACAAAGACTGATGGCATTACTGGAGTGGCGGGATTAGAAGTATGGATGATTTATAAGATAAGTAATAATTTTTGGTTCTTCAATAATCTTTGAACATTCATTTTTTACAAGTCCTGGAAAACTACTTAAAAAATGGTCCTATTACTTATGTACAGAAAAATGTTCAGGCATATCTCATTCAATAACACAATACCAATGTATGAGTAAAAAATATGGTAACAAATCAGCTTTGAATATACATGATTAGAACATATTATAGACCTACAACAGATTTAGAGGCTTAAAAAAGGGTTACTTATACTACCTTGAGGAATAATCGTTAAAACTCTATTAATTTACCTCATCAAAAATGACAATGTCACTTTTTTTGATAATTCGGTCTTAAAACGTAAAAAATTAAAATTCTAAATCTTTATTTTCAATCATTACTCTGCTTTATTAAAAAAGACATGATTTACATTTAATTCTCAACTACTTTTCCTAAATTATGAGCAAATAGATTGGCCACACTCAGCAAAAACATCTAAAAAATATCAGCCTCCTCCATAACCCCTCTAGCTGTCCTTTCCATCACCAAGAGTAGTGTGTTTTCTGCCACCTTAGGCAAAACAAAGAGGTTAATCCATTTGCTTATAATTTAGGAAATCTCATATTAATTTAATATTCACCTAATGTACTCCTCGAGGTTTTGAACTGTTTTGTAATATGGGTATATGTTAAACCTACAGTATCATTTGTTGAAAATTTTTCAATACTGGCCACAAAGCTGGGAATGTGTCAAACTCACAAATAGGTAGAATTTACCTAAAATTTCCGTCCGCTAGCAGATTGTTGATATAATGGTCCCGCTGGTCTTTGAAAACTGTTTTGCATGACTTTTTAGCTGACCATACACAGGTTACAGCTATGGCCAATCCCTGGCTTCACCAGTGATGAAACTATGCTGCATAAATGCATTGGCCATTGACAAGTCATATCTGTCCCGATGGTACTGTTGGGATCTAATTGCCGCAGGCTACTCTAACAAGGACCAGCAGGACAAATGGGCACGCGGCACTGGAAATTACGTGAAGATTTACAAGGCAAGTAATAATTTTGAGTATTCCCTCCTCTGTGTCCATTTCTTAAAAATCCTATACAACTTAAAATGTACCTAAAATTCATGCACAGAACATCATCTCTGCAGACTATTAACAAAGGCTGATGGCATTACCTGAGTGGCGGGATTAGAAGCATGGATGACTTATAAGATAAGTAATAATTTTTGGTTCTTCAATACTCTTTGAACATTCATTTTTTTCAAGTCCTGTAAAACTACTTAAAAAATGGACCTATAACTTATGTACAGAAAAATGGTCAGGCATATCTCATTCAATAACACAATACCAATGTATGAGTAAAAAATATGGTAACAAATCAGCTTTAGATATACATGATTAGAACATATTATAGACCTATAACAGATTTAGAGGCTTTAAAAATGGTTACTTATACTACCTTGAGGAATAATCTTCAAAACTCTATTAATTTACCTCATCAAAAATGACAATGTCACTTTTTTGGATAATTCGGTCTTAAAATTTAAAAAATTAAAATTCTAAATTATTATTTTCAATTATTACCCTACTTTATTAAAAAAGACATGATTTACATTTAATTCTCAGCTACTTTTCCTAAATTATGAGCAAATAGATCGGCCACACTCAGCAAAAACATCTAAAAAACATCAGCCTCCTCCAGAACCCCTCTAGCTGTCCTTTCCATCACCAAGAGTAGTGTGTTTTCTGCCACCTTAGGCAAAACAAAAAGGTTAATCCATTTGCTTATAATTTAGGAAATCTCATATTAATTTAATATTCACCTAATGTACTCCTCGAGGTTTTGAACTGTTTTGTAATATGGGTATATGTTAAACCTACAGTATAATTTGTTGAAAATTTTTCAATACTGGCCACAAAGCAGGGAATGTATCAAACTCACAAATAGGTAGAATTTACCTAAAATTTCCGTCCGCTAGCAGATTGTTGATATAATGGTCCCGCTGGTCTTTGAAAACTGTTTTGCATGACTTTTGAGCTGACCATACACAGGTTACAGCTATGGCCAATCCCTGGCTTCACCAGTGATGATACTATGCTGCATAAATGCATTGGCCATTGACAAGTCATATCTGTCCCGATGGTACTGTTGCGATCTAATTGCCGCAGGCTACTCTAACAAGGACCAGCAAGACAAATGGGCACGCGGCACTGGAAATTAAGTGAAAATTTACAAGGCAAGTAATAATTTTGAGTATTCCCTCCTCTGTGTCCATTTCTTAAAAATCCTATACAACTTAAAATGTACCTATAATTCATGCACAGAACATCATCACTGCAGACTACTTAACAAAGGCTGATGGCATTAACGGAGTGGCGGGATTAGAAGCATGGATGATTTATAAGATAAGTAATAATTTTTGGTTCTTCAATACTCTTTGAACATTAATTTTTTACAAGTCCTGGAAAACTACTTAGAAAATGGACCTATAACTTATGTACAGAAAAATGGTCAGGCATATCTCATTCAATAACACAATATCAATGTATGAGTAAAAAATATGGTAACAAATCAGCTTTAGATATACATGATTAGAACATATTATAGACCTATAACAGATTTAGAGGCTTAAAATAGGGTTACTTATAATACCTTGAGGAATAATCTTTAAAACTCTATTAATTTACCTCATCAAAAATGACAATGTCAATTTTTTTGATAATTCGGTCTTAAAACTTAAAAAATTAAAATTTGAAATCTTTATTTTCAATCATTACTCTGCTTTATAAAAAAGACATGATTTACATTTAATTCTCAGCTACTCTTCCTAAATTATGAGCAAATAGATCGGCCACACTCAGCAAAAACATCTAAAAAACATCAGCCTCCTCCATATCCCCTCTAGCTGTCCTTTCCATCGCCAAGAGTAGTGTGTTTTCTGCCACCATAGGCAAAACAAAAAGGTTAATCCATTTGCTTATAATTTAGGAAATCTCATATTAATTTAAAATTCACCAAATGTACTCCTCGCGGTTTTGAACTGTTTTGTAATATGGGTATATGTTAAACCTACAGTATAATTTGTTGAAAATTTTTCAATACTGGCCACAAAGCAGGGAATGTGTCAAACTCACAAATAGGTAGAATTTACCTAAAATTTCCATCCGCTAGCAGATTGTTGATATAATGGTCCCGCTGGTCTTTGAAAACTGTTTTGCATGACTTTTGAGCTGACCATACACAGGTTACAGCTATGGCCAATCCCTGGCTTTACCAGTGATGATACTATGCTGCATAAATGCATTGGCCATTGACAAGTCATATCTGTCCCGATGGTACTGTTGGGATCTAATTGCCACAGGCTTTTCTAACAAGGACCAACAGGACAAATGGGCACGCGGCACTGGAAATTACGTGAAGGTTTACAAGTCAAGCAATAATTTTGAGTATTCCCTCCTCTGTGTCCATTTCTTAAAAATCCTATACAACTTAAAATGTACCTATAATTCATGCACAGAAGAAGATCACTGCAGAACACTTAACAAAGGCTGATGGCATTACCGGAGTGGCGGGATTAGAAGCATGGATGATTTATAAGATAAGTAATAATTTTTGGTTCTTCAATACTCTTTGAACTTTCATTTTTTACAAGTCCTGGAAAACTACTTAAAAAATGGACCTATAACTTATGTACAGAAAAATGGTCAGGCATATCTCATTCAATAACACAATACCAATGTATGAGTAAAAAATATGGTAACAAATCAGCTTTAGATATACATGATTAGAACATATTATGAACCTATAACAGATTTAGAGGCTTAAAAAAGGGTTACTTATACTACCTTGAGGAATAATCTTTAAAACTCTATTAATTTACCTCATCAAAAATGACAATGTCACTTTTTTTGATAATTTGGTCTTAAAACTTAAATAATTAAAATTCTAAATCTTTATTTTCAATCATTACTCTGCTTTATAAAAAAGACATGATTTACATTTAATTGTCATCTACATTTCCTAAATTATGAGCAAATAGATCGGCCACACTCAACAAACACATCTAAAAAATATCAGCCTCCTCCATAACCCTTCTAGCTGTCCTTTCCATCACCAAGAGTAGTGTGTTTTCTGCCACCTTAGGCAAAAGAAAAAGGTTAATCCATTTGCGTATAATCGAGGAAATCTCATATTAATTTAATATTCACCTAATGTACTCCTCGAGGTTTTGAACTGTTTTGTAATATGGGTATATGTTAAACCTATAATTTGTTCAAAATTTTTCAACACTGGCCACAAAGCAGGGAATGTGTCAAACTCACAAATAGGTAGAATTTACCTAAAATTTCCGTCCGCTAGCAGATTGTGGATTTAATGGTCCCGCTGATCTTTGAAAACTGTTTTGCATGACTTTTGAGCTGACCATACACAGGTTACAGCTACTGCCAATCCCAGGCTTCACCAGTCATGATACTATGCTGCATAAATGCATTGGCCATTGACAAGTCATATCTGTCCCGATGGTACTGTTGGGATATAATTGTCACAGGCTACTCTAACAAGGACCAGCAGGACAAATGGTCACGCGGGACTGGAAATTACATGAATATTTACAAGGTAAGCAGTAATTTTGAGCATTCCCTCCTCTGTGTCCATTTCTTAAAAATCCTTTACAACTTAAAATGTACCTATAATTCATGCACAGAAGAACATCTCTGCAGACCACTTAACAAAGGCTGATGGCATTACCGGAGTGGCGGGATTAGAAGCATGGACGATTTATCAGATAAGTAATAATTTTTGGTTCTTAAATACTCTTTGAACATTAATTAATTACAAGTCCTGGAAAACTACTTAAAAAATGGACCTATTACTTATGTACAGAGAAATGGTCAGGCATATCTCATTCAATAACACAATATCAATGTATGAGTAAAAAATATGGTAACAAATCAGCTTTAGATATACATGATTAGAGCATACTATAGATCTATAACACATTTAGAGGCTTAAAAATGGGTTACTTATACTACCTTGAGGAACAATCGTTAAAACTCTATTAATTTGCCTCATCAAAAATGACAATGTCACTTTTTTTGATTATTTTGGTATTAAAACTAAAAAAAAATAAAATTCTAAATCTTTATTTTCAATCATTACACTGCTTTATAAAAAAATAAATGATTTACATTCAATTCTCAGCTACTTTTCCTAAATTATGAGCAAATAGATCAGCCACACTCAGCAAAAACATCTAAAAAACATCAGCCTCCTCCATAACCCCTCTAGCTGTCCTTTCCATCACCAAGAGTAGTGTGTTTTCTGCCACCTTAGGCAAAACAAAAAGGTTAATCCATTTGCTTATAATTTAGGAAATCTCAAATTAATTTAATATTCACCTAATGTACTCCTCGAGGTTTTGAACTGTTTTGTAATATGGGTATATGTTAAACTTATAATTTGTTCAAAATTTTTCAATACTGGCCACAAAGCAGGGAATGTGTCAAACTCACAAATAGGTAGAATTTACCTAAAATTTCCGTCCGCTAGCAGATTGTTGATATAATGGTCCCGCTGGTCTTTGAAAACTGTTTTGCATGACTTTTGAGCTGACCATACACAGGTTACAGCTACGGCCAATCCCTGGCTTCGCCAGTGATGATACTATGCTGCATAAATGCATTGGCCATTGACAAGTCATATCTGTCCCGATGGTACTGTTGGGATCTAATTGCCACAGGCTTTTCTAACAAGGACCAACAGGACAAATGGGCAGGCGGCACTGGAAATTACGTGAAGGTTTACAAGTCAAGCAATAATTTTGAGTATTCCCTCCTCTGTGTCCATTTCTTAAAAATCCTATACAACTTAAAATGTACCTATAATTCATGCACAGAAGAACATCACTGCAGAACACTTAACAAAGGCTGATGGCATTACCGGAGTGGCGGGATTAGAAGCATGGATGATTTATAAGATAAGTAATAATTTTTGGTTCTTCAATACTCTTTGAACTTTCATTTTTTACAAGTCCTGGAAAACTACTTAAAAAATGGACCTATAACTTATGTACAGAAAAATGGTCAGGCATATCTCATTCAATAACACAATACCAATGTATGAGTAAAAAATATGGTAACAAATCAGCTTTAGATATACATGATTAGAACATATTATCAACCTAGAACAGATTTAGAGGCTTAAAAAAGGGTTACTTATACTATCTTGAGGAATAATTGTTAAAACTCTATTAATTTGCCTCATCAAAAATGACAATGTCACTTTTTTTGATTATTTTGGTCTTAAAACTTAAAAAAATAAAATTCTAAATCTTTATTTTCAATCATTACTCTGCTTTATAAAAAAGACATGATTTACATTTAATTCTCAGCTACTTTTCCTAAATTATGAGCAAATAGATCGGCCATACTCAGCAAAAACATCTAAAAAACATCAGCCTCCTCCATAACCCCTCTAGCTGTCCTTTCCATCACCAAGAGTAGTGTGTTTTCTGCCACCTTAGGCAAAACAAAAAGGTTAATCCATTTGCTTATAATTTAGGAAATCTCATATTAATTTAATATTCACCTAATGTACTCCTCGAGATTTTAAATTGTTTTGTAATATGGGTATTTGTTAAACCTATAATTTGTTCAAAATTTTTCAATACTGGCCACAAAGCAGGGAATGTGTCAAACTCACAAATAGGTAGAATTTACCTAAAATTTCCGTCCGCTAGCAGATTGTTGATATAATGGTCCCGCTGGTCTTTGAAAACTGTTTTGCATGACTTTTGAGCTGACCATACACAGGTTACAGCTACGGCCAATCCCTGGCTTCACCAGTGATGATACTATGCTGCATAAATGCATTGGCCATTGACAAGTCATATCTGTCCCGATGGTACTGTTGGGATCTAATTGCCACAGGCTTTTCTAACAAGGACTAGCAGGACAAATGGGCATGCGGCACTGGAAATGACATGAAGGTTTACAAGTCAAGCAATAATTTTGAGTATTCCCTCCTCTGTGTCCAATTCTTAAAAATCCTATACAAATTAAAATGTACCTATAATTCATGCACAGAAGAATATCACTGCAGAACACTTAACAAAGGCTGATGGCATTACCGGAGTGGCGGGATTAGAAGCATGGATGATTTATATGATAAGTAATAATTTTTGGTTCTTCAATATTCTTTGAACTTTCATTTTTTAAAAGTCCTGGAAAACTACTTAAAAAATGGACCTATAACTTATGTACAGAAAAATGGTCAGGCATATCTCAATCCAATAACACAATACCAATGTATGAGTAAAAGATATGGTAACAAATCAGCTTTAGATATACATGATTAGAACATATTATAGACCTATAACAGATTTAGAGGCTTAAAAAAGGGTTACTTATACTACCTTGAGGAACAATCGTTAAAACTCTAGTAATTTGCCTCATTAAAAATGACAGTCACTTTTTTTGATTATTTTGGTCTTAAAACTTAAAAAAATAAAATTCTAAATCTTTATTTTCAATCATTACTCTGCTTTATAAAAAAGACATGATTTACATTTAATTCTCAGCTACTTTTCCTAAATTATGAGCAAATAGATCGGCCACACTCATCAAAAACATCTAAAAAACATCAGCCTCCTCCATAACCCCTCTAGCTGTCCTTTCCATCACCAAGAGTAGTGTGTTTTCTGCCACCTTAGGCAAAACAAAAAAGTTAATCCATTAGCTTATAATTTAGGAAATCTCATATTAATTTAATATTCACCTAATGTACTCCTCGAGGTTTTGAACTGTTTTGTAATATGGGTATATGTTAAACCTATGATTTGTTCCAAATTTTTCAATACTGGCCACAAAGCAGGGAATGTGTCAAACTCACAAATAGGTAGAATTTACCTAAAATTTCCGTCCGCTAGCAGATTGTTGATATAATGGTCCCGCTGGTCTTTGAAAACTGTTTTTCATCACTTTTGAGCTGACCATACACAGGTTACAGCTACGGCCAATCCCTGGCTTCACCAGTGATGATACTATGCTGCATAAATGCATTGGCAATTGACAAGTCATATCTGTCCCGATGGTACTGTTGGGATCTAATTGTCACAGGCTACTCTAACAAGGAAAGCAGGACAAATGGGCACGTGGCACTGGAAATTACATGAAGATTTACAAGGCAAGTAATAATTTTGAGTATTCCCTCCTCTGTGTCCATTTCTTAGAAATCCTATACAACTTAAAATGTACCTATAATTCATGCACAGAACATCATCACTGCAGACCACTTAACAAAGGCTGATGGCATTACCGGAGTGGTGGGATTAGAAGCATGGATGATTTATAAGATAAGTAATAATTTTTGGTTCTTCAATACTCTTTGAACATTAATTTTTTACAAGTCCTGGAAAACTACTTAAAAAATGGACCTATTACTTATGTACAGAAAAATGGTCAGGCATATCTCATTCAATAACACAAAACCAATGTATGAGTAAAAAATATGGTAACACATCAGCTTTAGATATACATGATTAGAACATAATATAGACCTATAACAGATTTAGAGGCTTAAAAAAAGGTTACTTATGCTACCTTGAGGAATAATCATTAAAACTCTATTAATTTACCTCATCAAAAATGACAGACACTTTTTTTGATTATTTCGGTCTTAAAACTTAAAAAATTAAAATTCTAAATCTTTATTTTCAATCATTACTCTGCTTTTTAAAAAAGACATGATTTACATTTAATTCTCAGCTACTTTTCCTAAATTATGAGCAAATAAATTGGCCACACTCAGCAAAAACATCTAAAAAACATCAGCCTCCTCCATAACCCCTCTAGCTGTCCTTTCCATCACCAAGAGTAGTGTGTTTTCTGCCACCTTAGGCAAAACAAAAAGGTTAATCCATTTGCTTATAATTTAGGAAATCTCATATTAATTTAATATTCACCTAATGTACTCCTCGAGGTTTTGAACTGCTTTGTAATATGGGTATATGTTAAACCTATAGTTTGTTCAAAATTTTTCAATACTGGCCACAAAGCAGGGAATGTGTCAAACTCACAAATAGGTAGAATTTACCTAAAATTTCCGTGCGCTAGCAGATTGTTCATATAATGGTCCCGCTGGTCTTTTCAAACTGTTTTGCATGACTTTTGAGCTGACCATACACAGGTTACAGCTACGGCCAATCCCTGGCTTCACCAGTTATGATACTATGCTGCATAAATGCATTGGCTATTGACAAGTCATATCTGTCCCGATGGTACTGTTGGGATCAAATTGCCACAGGCTACTCTAACAAGGACCAGCAGGACAAATGGGCACGCGGCACTGGAAATTACGTGAAGATTTACAAGGCAAGTAATAATTTTGAGTATTCCCTCCTCTGTCTCCATTTCTTAAAAATCCTATACAACTTAAAATGTAGCTATATTTCATTCACAGAACATCATCACTGCAGACCACTTAACAAAGGCTGATGGCATTACCGGAGTGGCGGGATTAGAAGCATGGATGATTTATAAGATAAGTAATAATTTTTGGTTCTTCAATACTCTTTGAACATTAATTTTTTACAAGTCCTGGAAAACTACTTAAAAAATGGACCTATTACTTATGTACAGAAAAATGGTCAGGCATATCTCATTCAATAACACAATACCAATGTATGAGTAAAAAATATGGTAACAAATCAGCTTTAGATATACATGATTAGAACATATTATAGACCTATAACAGATTTAAAGGCTTAAAAAAGGGTTACTTATACTACCTTGAGGAATAATCATTAAATCTCTATTAATTTACCTCATCAAAAATGACAATGTCACTTTTTTTGATTATTTCGGTCTTAAAACTTAAAAAATTAAAATTCTAAATCTTTATTTTCAATCAATACTCTGCTTTTTAAAAAAGACATGATTTACATTTAATTCTCAGCTACTTTTCCTAAATTATGAGCAAATAGATCGGCCACACTCAGCAAAAACATCTAGAAAATATCAGCCTCCTCCATAACCCCTCTAGCTGTCCTTTCCATAACCAAGAGTAGTGTGTTTTCTGCCATCTTAGGCAAAACAAAAAGGATAATCCATTGGCTTATAATTTAGGAAATCTCATATTAATTTAATATTCACCTAATGTACTCCTCGAGGTTTTGAACTGTTTTGTAATATGGGTATATGTTAAACCTATAATTTGTTCAAAATTTTTCAATACTGGCCACAAAGCAGGGAATGTGTCAAACTCACAAATAGGTAGAATTTACCTAAAATTTCCGTCCGCTAGCAGATTGTTGATATAATGGTCCAACTGGTCTCTGAAAACTGTTTTGCATGACTTTTGAGCTGAACTTACACAGGTTACAGCTACGGCCAATCCCTGGCTTCACCAATGATGATACTATGCTGCATAAATGCATTGGCCATTGACAAGTCATATCTGTCCCGATGATACTGTTGGGATCTAATTTCCGCAGGATACTCTAACAAGGACCAGCAGGACAAATGGGCACGCGGCACTGGAAATTCTGTGAAGATTTACAAGGCAAGTAATAATTTTGAGTATTCCCTCCTCTGTGTCCATTTCTTAAAAATACTATACAACTTAAAATGTACCTATAATTCATGCACAGAACATCATCAGTGAGACCACTTAACAAAGGCTGATGGCATTACCGGAGTGGCAGGATTAGAAGCATGGATGATTTATAAGATAAGTAATTTTTGGTTCTTCAATACTCTTTGAACATTAATTTTATACAAGTCCTGGAAAACTACTTAAAAAATGGACCTATTACTTATGTACAGAAAAATGGTCAGGCATATCTCATTCAATAACACAATACCAATATATGAGTAAAAAATATGGTAACAAATCAGCTTTAGATAAACATGATTAGAACATATTATAGACCTATAACAGATTTAGAGGCTTAAAAAAGGGTTACTTATACTACCTTGAGGAATAATCACTAAAACTCTATTAATTTACCTCATCAAAAATGACAATGTCATTTTTTTTGATTATTACGGTCTTAAAACTTAAAAAATTAACATTCTATATCCTTATTTTCAATCTTTACTCTGCTTTATAAAAAAGACATGATTTACATTTAATTCTCAGCTACTTTTCCTAAATTATGAGCAAATAGATCGGCCACACTCAGCAAAAACATCTAAAAAACATCAGCCTCCTCCATAACCCCTCTAGCTGTCCTTTCCATCACCAAGAGTAGTGTGTTTTCTGCCACCTTAGGCAAAACAAAAAGGTTAATCCATTTGCTTATAATTTAGGAAATCTCATATTAATTTAATATTCACCTAATGTACTCCTCGAGCTTTTGAACTGGTTTGTAATATGGGTATATGTTAAAGCTATAATTTGTTCAAAATTTTTCAATACTGGCCACAAAGCAGGAAATGTGTCAAACTCACAAATAGGTAGAATTTACCTAAAATTTCCGTCCGCTAGCAGATTGTTGATATAATGGTCTCACTGGTCTCTGAAAACTGTTTTGCATGACTTTTGAGCTGACCATACACAGGTTACAGCTACGGCCAATCGCTGGCTTCACCAGTGATGATACTATGCTGCATAAATGCATTGGCCATTGACAAGTCATATCTGTCCCGATGATACTGTTGGGATCTAATTGCCGCAGGCTACTCTAACAAGGACCAGCAGGACAAATGGGCACGCAGCAGTGGAAATTCTGTGAAGATTTACAAGGCAAGTAATAATTTTGAGTATTCCCTCCTCTGTGTCCATTTCTTAAAAATCCTATACAACTTAAAATGTACCTATAATTCATGCACAGAACATCATCTCTGCAGAACACTTAACAAAGGCTGATGGCATTACCGGAGTGGCGGGATGAGAAGCATGGATGATTTATAAGATAAGTAATAATTTTTGGTTCTTCAATACTCTTTAAACATTAATTTTTTACAAGTCCTGGAAAACTACTTAAAAAATGGACCTACAACTCATGTACAGAAAAATGGTCAGGCATATCTCATTCAATAACACAATACCAATGTATGAGTAAAAAATATGGTAACAAATCAGCTTTAGATATACATGATTAGAACATATTATAGACCTATAACAGATTTAGAGGCTTAAAAAAGGGTTACTTATACTACCTTGAGGAATAATTTTTAAAACTCTAATTTACCTTACTAAAAATGACAATGTCACTTTTTTTGATAATTCGGTCTTAAAACTTAAAAAATTAAAATTCCAAATCTTTATTTTCAATCACTACTTTGATTTATAAAAAAGACACGATTTAAATTTAATTCTCAGCTACTTTTCCTAAATTATGAGCAAATAGATCAGCCACACTCAGCAAAAACATCTAAAAAACATCAGCTTCCTCCATAACCCCTCTAGCTGTCCTTTCCATCACCAAGAGTAGTGTGTTTTCTGCCACCTTAGGCAAAACAAAAAGGTTAATCCATTTGCTTATAATTTAGGAAATCTCATATTAATTTAATATTCACCTAATGTACTCCTCGAGGTTTTGAACTGTTATGTAATATGGGTATATGTTAAACCTATAATTTGTTCAAAAATTTTCAATACTGGCCACAAAGCAGGGAATGTGTCAGACTCACAAATAGGTAGAATTTACCTAAAATCTCCATCCGCTAGCATATTGTTGATATAATGGTCCCGCTGGTCTTTGAAAACTGTTTTGCATGACTTTTGAGCTGACCATACACAGGTTACAGCTACGGCCAATCCCTGGCTTCACCAGTGATGATACTATGCTGCATAAATGCATTGGTCATTGACAAGTCATATCTGTCCCAATGGTACTGCTGGGATCTAATTGCCGCAGGCTACTCTAACAAGGACCAGCAGGACAAATGGGCACGCGGCACTGGAAATTACATGAAGATTTACAAGGCAAGTAATAATTTTGAGTTTTCCCTCCTCTGTGTCCATTTCTTAAAAATCCTATACAACTTAAAATGTACCTATAATTCATGCACAGAACATCATCTCTGCAGACCACTTAACAAAGGCTGATGGCATTACCGGAGTGGCGGGAATAGAAGTATGGATGATTTATGAGATAAGTAATAATTTTTGGTTCTTCAATACTATTTGAATATTAATTTTTTACAAGTCCTGGAAAACTACCTAAAAAATGGACCTATAACTTATGTACAGAAAAATGGTCAGGCATATCTCATTCAATAACACAATACCAATGTATGAGTAAAAAATATGGTAACAAATCAGCTTTATATATACATGATTAGAACATATTATAGACCTATAACAGATTTAAAGGCTTAAAAAAGGGTTACTTATACTACCTTGAGGAATAATCATTAAAACTCTATTAATTTACCTCATCAAAAATGACAATGTCACTTTTTTGATAATTCGGTCTTAAAACTTAAAAAATTAAAATTCTAAATCTTTATTTTCAATCATTACTCTGCTTTATAAAAAAGACATCATTTACATTTAATTCTCAGCTACTTTTCCTAAATTATGAGCAAATAGATCGGCCACACTCAGGCAAAACATCTAAAAAACATCAGCCTCCTCCATAACCCCTCTAGCTGTCCTTTCCATCACCAAGAGTAGTGTGTTTTCTGCCACCTTAGGCAAAACAAAAAGGTTAATCCATTTGCTTATAATTTAGGAAATCTCATATTAATTTAATATTCACCTAATGTACTCCTCGAGGTTTTGAACTGTTTTGTAATATGAGCATATTTTAAACTTATAATTTGTTCAAAATTTTTCAATACTGGCCACAAAGCAGGGAATGTGTCAAACTCACAAATAGATAGAATTTACCTAAAATTTCCGTCCGCTAGCAGATTGTTGATATAATGGTCCCGCTGGTCTTTTCAAACTGTTGTGCATGACTTTTGAGCTGACCATACACAGGTTACAGCTATGGCCAATCCCTGGCTTCACCAGTGATGATACTATGCTTCATAAATGCATTGGCAATTGACAAGTCATATCTGTCCCAATGGTACTGTTGGGATCTACTTGTCACAGGCTACTCTAACAAGGACCATCAGGACAAATGGGCACGTGGCACTGGAAATTAAGTGAAGATTTACAAGGCAAGCAAGAATTTTGAGTATTCCCTCCTCTGTGTCCATTTCTTAAAAATCCTATACAACTTAAAATGTACCTATAATTCATGCACAGAACAACATCACTGCAGACCACTTAACAAAGGCTGATGGCATTACCGGAGTGGCGGGATTAGAAGCATGGTTGATTTATAAGATAAATAATAATTTTTGGTTCTTCAATACTCTTTGAACATAAATTTTTTACAAGTCCTGGAAAACTACTTAAAAAATGGAACTATAACTTATGTAAAGAAAAATGGTCAGGCATATCTCATTCAATAACACAATACCAATGTATGAGTAAAAAATATGGTAACAAATCAGCTTTAGATATACATGATTAGAACATATTATAGACCTATAACAGATTTAAAAGCTTAAAAAAGGGTTACTTATACTACCTTGAGGAATAATCATTAAATCTCTATTAATTTACCTCATCAAAAATGACAATGTCACTTTTTTTGATTATTTCGGTCTTAAAACTTAAAAAATTAAAATTCTAAATCTTTATTTTCAATCAATACTCTGCTTTTTAAAAAAGACATGATTTACATTTAATTCTCAGCTACTTTTCCTAAATTATGAGCAAATAGATCGGCCACACTCAGCAAAAACATCTAAAAAATATCAGCCTCCTCCATAACCCCTCTAGCTGTCCTTTCCATAACCAAGAGTAGTGTGTTTTCTGCCATCTTAGGCAAAACAAAAAGGATAATCCATTTGCTTATAATTTAGGAAATCTCATATTAATTTAATATTCACCTAATGTACTCCTCGAGGTTTTGAACTGTTTTGTAATATGGGTATATGTTAAACCTATAATTTGTTCAAAATTTTTCAATACTGGCCACAAAGCAGGGAATGTGTCAAACTCACAAATAGGTAGAATTTACCTAAAATTTCCGTCCGCTAGCAGATTGTTGATATAATGGTCCAACTGGTCTCTGAAAACTGTTTTGCATGACTTTTGAGCTGAACATACACAGGTTACAGCTACGGCCAATCCCTGGCTTCACCAATGATGATACTATGCTGCATAAATGCATTGGCCATTGACAAGTCATATCTGTCCCGATGATACTGTTGGGATCTAATTTCCGCAGGATACTCTAACAAGGACCAGCAGGACAAATGGGCACGCGGCAGTGGAAATTCTGTGAAGATTTACAAGGCAAGTAATAATTTTGAGTATTCCCTCCTCTGTGTCCATTTCTTAAAAATACTATACAACTTAAAATGTACCTATAATTCATGCACAGAACATCATCACTGAGACCACTTAACAAAGGCTGATGGCATTACCGGAGTGGCAGGATTAGAAGCATGGATGATTTATAAGATAAGTAATAATTATTGGTTCTTCAATACTCTTTGAACATTAATTTTATACAAGTCCTGGAAAACTACTTAAAAAATGGACCTATTACTTATGTACAGAAAAATGGTCAGGCATATCTCATTCAATAACACAATACCAATATATGAGTAAAAAATATGGTAACAAATCAGCTTTAGATATACATGATTAGAACATATTATAGACCTATAACAGATTTAGAGGCTTAAAAAAGGGTTACTTATACTACCTTGAGGAATAATTTTTAAAACTCTATTAATTTACCTTACTAAAAATGACAATGTCACTTTTTTTGATAATTCGGTCTTAAAACTTAAAAAATTAAAATTCCAAATCTTTATTTTCAATCATTACTTTGATTTATAAAAAAGACACGATTTACATTTAATTCTCAGCTACTTTTCCTAAATTATGAGCAAATAGATCAGCCACACTCAGCAAAAACATCTAAAAAACATCAGCTTCCTCCATAACCCCTCTAGCTGTCCTTTCCATCACCAAGAGTAGTGTGTTTTCTGCCACCTTAGGCAAAACAAAAAGGTTAATCCATTTGCTTATAATTTAGGAAATCTCATATTAATTTAATATTCACCTAATGTACTCCTCGAGGTTTTGAACTGTTATGTAATATGGGTATATGTTAAACCTATAATTTGTTCAAAAATTTTCAATACTGGCCACAAAGCAGGGAATGTGTCAGACTCACAAATAGGTAGAATTTACCTAAAATTTCCATCCACTAGCATATTGTTAATATAATGGTCCCGCTGGTCTTTGAAAACTGTTTTGCATGACTTTTGAGCTGACCATACACAGGTTACAGCTACGGCCAATCCCTGGCTTCACCAGTGATGATACTATGCTGCATAAATGCATTGGTCATTGACAAGTCATATCTGTCCCGATGGTACTGCTGGGATCTAATTGCCGCAGGCTACTCTAACAAGGACCAGCAGGACAAATGGGCACGCGGCACTGGAAATTACATGAAGATTTACAAGGCAAGTAATAATTTTGAGTATTCCCTCCTCTGTGTCCATTTCTTAAAAATCCTATACAACTTAAAATGTACCTATAATTCATGCACAGAACATCATCTCTGCAGACCACTTAACAAAGGCTGATGGCATTACCGGAGTGGCGGGAATAGAAGTATGGATGATTTATGAGATAAGTAATAATTTTTGGTTCTTCAATACTCTTTGAATATTAATTTTTTACAAGTCCTGGAAAACTACCTAAAAAATGGACCTATAACTTATGTACAGAAAAATGGTCAGGCATATCTCATTCAATAACACAATACCAATGTATGAGTAAAAAATATGGTAACAAATCAGCTTTATATATACATGATTAGAACATATTATAGACCTATAACAGACTTAGAGGCTTAAAAAAGGGTTACTTATACTACCTTGAGGAATAATCATTAAAACTCTATTAATTTACCTCATCAAAAATGACAATGTCACTTTTTTGATAATTCGGTCTTAAAACTTAAAAAATTAAAATTCCAAATCTTTATTTTCAATCATTACTCTGATTTATAAAAAAGACATGATTTACAATTAATTCTCAGCTACTTTTCCTAAATTATGAGCAAATAGATCGGCCACACTCAGCAAAAACATCTAAAAAACATCAGCTTCCTCCATAACCCCTCTAGCTGTCCTTTCCATCGCCAAGAGTAGTGTGTTTTCTGCCACCTTAGGCAAAACAAAAAGGTTAATCCATTTGCTTATAATTTAGGAAATCTCATATTAATTTAATATTCACCTAATGTACTCCTCGAGGTTTTGAACTGTTATGTAATATGGGTATATGTTAAACCTATAATTTGTTCAAAAATTTTCAATACTGGCCACAAAGCAAGGAATGTGTCAAACTCACAAATAGGTAGAATTTACCTAAAATTTCCATCCGCTAGCATATTGTTGATATAATGGTCCCGCTGGTCTTTGAAAACTGTTTTGCATGACTTTTGAGCTGACCATACACAGGTTACAGCTACGGCCAATCCCTGGCTTCACCAGTGATGATACTATGCTGCATAAATGCATTGGCCATTGACAAGTTATATCTGTCCTGATGGTACTGTTGGGATCTAAATGCCGCAGGCTACTCTAACAAGGACCAGCAGGAAAAATGGGCACGCGGCACTGGAAATTACATGAACATTTACAATGCAAGTAATAATTTTGAGTATTCCTTCCTCTGTGTCCATTTCTTAAAAATCCTATACAACTTAAAATGTACCTATAATTCATGCACAGAACATCATCTCTGCAGACCACTTAACAAAGGCTGATGGCATTACCGGAGTGGCGGGATGAGAAGCATGGATGATTTTTAAGATAAGTAATAATTTTTGGTTCTTCAATACTCTTTGAACATTAATTTTTTACAAGTCCTGGAAAACTACTTAAAAAATGGACCTATAACTCATGTACAGAAAAATGGTCAGGCATATCTCATTCAATAACACAATACCAATGTATGAGTAAAAAATATGGTAACAAATTAGCTTTAGATATACATGATTAGAACATATTATAGACCTATAACAGATTTAGAGGCTTAAAAAAGGGTTACTTATACTACCTTGAGGAATAATCTTTAAAACTCTATTAATTTACCTTACTAAAAATGACAATGTCACTTTTTTTGATAATTCGGTCTTAAAACTTAAAAAATTAAAATTCCAAATCTTTATTTTCAATCATTACTCTGATTTATAAAAAAGACACGATTTACAATTAATTCTCAGCTACTTTTCCTAAATTATGAGCAAATAGATCGGCCACACTCAGCAAAAACATCTAAAAAACATCAGCTTCCTCCATAACCCCTCTAGCTGTCCTTTCCATCACCAAGAGTAGTGTGTTTTCTGCCACCTTAGGCAAAACAAAAAGGTTAATCCATTTGCTTATAATTTAGGAAATCTCATATTAATTTAATATTGACCTAATGTACTCCTCGAGGTTTTGAACTGTTATGTAACATGGGTATACGCTAAACCTATAATTTGTTCAAAAATTTTCAATACTCGCCACAAAGCAAGGAATGTGTCAAACTCACAAATAGGTAGAATTTACCTAAAATTTCCATCCGCTAGCATATTGTTGATATAATGGTCCCGCTGGTCTTTGAAAACTGTTTTGCATGACTTTTGAGCTGACCATACACAGGTTACAGCTACGGCCAATCCCTGGCTTCACCAGTGATGATACTATGCTGCATAAATGCATTGGCCATTGACAAGTCATATCTGTCCTGATGGTATTGTTGGGATCTAAATGCCGCAGGCTACTCTAACAAGGACCAGCAGGACAAATGGGCACGCGGCACTGGAAATTACATGAACATTTACAAGGCAAGTAATAATTTTGAGTATTCCTTCCTCTGTGTCCATTTCTTAAAAATCCTATACAACTTAAAATGTACCTATAATTCATGCACAGAACATCATCTCTGCAGACCACTTAACAAAGGCTGATGGCATTACCGGAGTGGCGGGATGAGAAGCATGGTTGATTTTTAAGATAAGTAATAATTTTTGGTTCTTCAATACTCTTTGAACATTAATTTTTTACAAGTCCTGGAAAACTACTTAAAAAATGGACCTATAACTCATGTACAGAAAAATGGTCAGGCATATCTCATTCAATAACACAATACCAATGTATGAGTAAAAAATATGGTAACAAATTAGCTTTAGATATACATGATTAGAACATATTATAGATCTATAACAGATTTAGAGGCTTAAAAAAGGGTTACTTATACTACCTTGAGGAATAATCTTTAAAACTCTATTAATTTACCTTACTAAAAATGTCAATGTCACTTTTTTTGATAATTCGGTCTTAAAACTTAAAAAAATTAAAATTCTAAATCTTTGTTTTCAATCATTACACTGCTTTATTAAAAAAGACATGATTTACATTTAATTCTCAGCTACTTTTCCTAAATTATGAGCAAATAGATCCGCCATACTCAGCAAAATCATCTAAAAAACATCAGCCTACTCCATAACCCCTCTAGCTGTCCTTTCCATCACCAAGAGTAGTGTGTTTTCTGCCACCTTAGGCAAAACAAAAAGGTTAATCCATTGGCTTATAATTTAGGAAATCTCATATTAATTTCATATTCACCTAATGTACTCCTCGAGGTTTTGAACTGTTATGTAATATGGGTATATGTTAAACCTATAATTTGTTCAAAACTTTTCAATACTGGCCACAAAGCAGGGAATGTGTCAAACTCACAAATAGGTAGAATTTACCTAAAATATCCGTCCGCTAGCAGATTGTTGATATAATGGTCCCGCTGGTCTTTGAAAACTGTTTTTCATCACTTTTGAGCTGACCATACACAGGTTACAGCCAAGGCCAATCCCTGGCTTCACCAGTGATGATACTATGCTGCATAAATGCATTTGCCACTGACAAGTCATATCTGTCCTGATGGTACTGTTGGGATCTAATTGCCGCAGGCTACTCTAACAAGGACCAGCAGGACAAATGGGCATGCCGCACTGGAAATTACGTGAAGATTTACAAGGCAAGTAATAATTTTGAGTATTCCCTCCTCTGTGTCCATTTCTTAAAAATCCTATACAACTTAAAATGTACCTATAATTCATGCACAGAACATCATCTCTGCAGACCACATAACAAAGGCTGATGGCATTACCGGAGTGGCGGGAATAGAAGCATGGATGATTTATGAGATAAGTAATAATTTTTGGTTCTTCAAAACTCTTTGAATTTAAATTTTTTACAAGTCCTGGAAAACTACCTAAAAAATGGACCTATAACTTATATACAGAAAAATGGTCAGGCATATCTCATTCAATAACACAATACCAATGCATGAGTAAAAATATGGTAACAAATCAGCTTTAGATATACATGATTAGAACATATTATAGACCTATAACCGATTTAGAGGCTTAAAAAAGGGTTACTTATACTACCTTGAGGAATAATTTTTAAAACTCTATTAATTTACCTTACTAAAAATGACAATGTCACTTTTTTTGATTATTTTGGTCTTAAAACTTAAAAAATTAAAATTCCAAATCTTTGTTTTCAATCATTACTCTGATTTATAAAAAAGACACGATTTACATTTAATTCACAGCTACTTTTCCTAAATTATGAGCAAATAGATCGGCCACACTCAGCAAAAACATCTAAAAAACATCAGTCTCCTCCATAACCCCTCTAGCTGTCCTTTCCATCACCAAGAATAGTGTGTTTTCTGCCACATTAGGCAAAACAAAAAGGTTAATCCATTTGCTTATAATTTAGGAAATCTCATATTAATTTAATATTCACCTAATGTACTCCTCGAGGTTTTGAACTGTTTTGTAATATGGGTATATGTTAAACCTATAATTTGTTCAAAATTTTTCAATACTGGCCACAAAGCAGGGAATGTGTCAAACTCACAAATAGATAGAATTTACCTAAAATTTCCGTCCGCTAGCAGATTGTTGATATAATGGTCCCGGTGGTCTTTGAAAACTGTTTTTCATCACTTTTGAGCTGACCACACACAGGTTACAGCTACGGCCAATCCCTGGCTTCACCAGTGATGATACTATGCTGCATAAATGCATTGGCCATTGACAAGTCATATCTGTCCCGATGGTACTGTTGGGATCTAATTGCCGCTGGCTACTCTAACAAGGACCAGCAGGACAAATGGGCATGTGGCACTGGAAATTACGTGAAGATTTACAAGGCAAGTAATAATTTTGAGTATTCCCTCCTCTGTGTCCATTTCTTAAAAATCCTATACAACTTAAAATGTACCTATAATTCATGCACAGAAAATCATCACTGCAGACCACTTAACAAAGGCTGATGGCATTACAGGAGTGGCGGGATTAGAAGCATGAATAATTTATAAGATAAGTAATACTTTTTGGTTCTTCAATACTCTTTGAACATTCATTTTTTACAAGTCCTGGAAAACTACTTAGAAAATGGACCTATAACTTATGTACAGAAAAATGGTCAGGCATATCTCATTCAATAACACAATACCAATGTATGAGTAAAAAATATGGTAACAAATCAGCTTTAGATATACATGATTAGAACATATTATAGACCTATAGCAGATTTAGAGGCTTAAAACAGGGTTACTTATACTACCTTGAGGAATAATCTTTAAAACTCTATTAATTTACCTCTTCAAAAATGACAATGTCACTTTTTTTGATAATTCGGTCTTAAAACTTAAAAAATTTAAATTCTAAATCTTTATTTTCAATCATTACTCTGCTTTATAAAAAAGACATGATTTACATTTAATTCTCAGCTACTTTTCCTAAATTATGAACAAATAGATTGGCCAGACTCAGTAAAAACATCTAAAAAACATCAGCCTCCTCCATAACCCCTCTAGCTGTCCTTTCCATCACCAAGAGTAGTGTGTTTTCTGCCACCTTAGGCAAAACAAAAAGGTTAATCCATTTGCTTATAATTTAGGAAATCTCATATTAATTTAATATTCACCTAATGTACTCCTCCAGGTTTTGAACTGTTTTGTAATATGGGTATATGTTAAACCTACAGTATAATTTGTTGAAAATTTTTCAATACTGGCCACAAAGCAGGTAATGTGTCAAACTCACAAATAGGTAGAATTTACCTAAAATTTCCGTCCGCTAGCAGATTGTTGATATAATGGTCCTGCTGGTCTTTGAAAACTGTTTTGCATTACTTTTGAGCTGACCATACACAGGTTACAGCTACGGCCAATCCCTGGCTTCACGAGTGATGATACTATGCTGCATAAATGCATTGGCCATTGACAAGTCATATCTGTCCCGATGGTACTGTTGGGATCTAATTGCCGCAGGCTACTCTAACAAGGACCAGCAGGACAAATGGGCACGCGGCACTGGAAATTACGTGAAGATTTACAAGGCAAGTAATAATTTTGAGTATTCCCTCCTCTGTGTCCATTTCTTAAAAATCCTATACAACTTAAAATGTACCTATAATTCATGCACAGAACATCATCTCTGCAGAACACTTAACAAAGGCTGATGGCATTACCGGAGTGGCGGGATTAGAAGCATGGATGATTTATAAGATAAGTAATAATTTTTGGTTCTTCAATACTCTTTGAACATTCATTTTTTACAAGTCCTGGAAAACTACTTAAAAAATGGACCTATAACTTATGTACAGAAAAATGGTCAGGCATATCTCATTCAATAACACAATACCAATGTATGAGTAAAAAATATGGTAACAAATCAGCTTTAGATATACATGATTAGAACATATTATAGACCTATAACAGATTTAGAGGCTTAAAAAAGGGTTACTTATACTACCTTGCGGAATAATCTTTAAAACTCTATTAATTTACCTCATCAAAAATGACAATGTCACTTTTTTTGATAATTTGGTCTTAAAACTTAAAAAATTAAAATTCTAAATCTTTATTTTCAATCATTACTCTGCTTTATAAAAAAGACATGATTTACATTTAATTCTCAGCTACTTTTCCTAAATTATGAGCAAATAGATCGGCCACACTCAGCAAAAACATCTAAAAAACATCAGCCTCCTCCATAACCCCTCTAGCTGTCCTTTCCATCACCAAGAGTAGTGTCTTCTGCCATCTTAGGCAAAACAAAAAGGTTAATCCATTTGCTTATAATTTAGGAAATCTCATATTAATTTAATATTCACCTAATGTACTCCTCCAGGTTTTGAACTGTTTTGTAATATGGGTATATGTTAAACCTACAGTATAATTTGTTGAAAATTTTTCAATACTGGCCACAAAGCAGGGAATGTGTCAAACTCACAAATAGGTAGAATTTACCTAAAATTTCCGTCCGCTAGCAGATTGATGATATAATGGTCCCGCTGGTCTTTGAAAACTGTTTTGCATGACTTTTGAGCTGACCATACACAGGTTACAGCTACGGCCAATCCCTGGCTTCACCAGTGATGATACTATGCTGCATAAATGCATTGGCCATTGACAAGTCATATATGTCCCGATGGTACCGTTGGGATCTAATTGCCGCAGGCTACTCTAACAAGGACCAGCAGAACAAATGGGCACGCAGCACTGGAAATTACGTGAAGATTTACAAGGCAAGGAATAATTTTGAGTATTCCCTCCTCTGTGTCCATTTCTTAAAAATCCTATACAACTTAAAATGTACCTATAATTTATGCACAGAACATCATCACTGCAGACCACTTAACAAAGGCTGATGGCATTAACCTAGTGGCGGGATTAGAAGCATGGATGATTTATAAGATAAGTAATAATTTTTGGTTCTTCAATACTCTTTGAACATTCATTTTTTACCAATCCTGGAAAACTACTTAAAAAATGGACCTATAACTTATGTACAGAAAAATGGTCAGGCATATCTCATTCAATAACACAATACCAATGTATGAGTAAAAAATATGGTAACAAATCAGCTTTAGATATACATGATTAGAACATATTATAGACCTATAACAAATTTAGAGGCTTAAAAAAGGGTTACTTATACTACCTTGAGGAATAATCTTTAAAACTCTAATAATTAACCTCATCAAAAATGACAATGTCACTTTCTTTGATAATTTGGTCTTAAAACTTAAAATATTAAAATTCTAAATCTTTATTTTGAATCATTACTCTGCTTTATAAAAAAGACATGATTTACATTTAATTCTCAGCTACTTTTCCTAAATTATGAGCAAATAGATCAGCCACACTCAGCAAAAACATCTAGAAAACATCAGCCTCCTCCATAACCCCTCTAGCTGTCCTTTTCATCACCAAGAGTAGTGTGTTTTCTGCCACCTTAGGCAAAACAAAAAGGTTAATCCATTTGCTTATAATTTAGGAAATCTCATATTAATTTAATATTCACATAATGTACTCCTCAAGGTTTTGAACTGTTTTGTAATATGGGTATATGTTAAACCTACAGTATAATTTGTTGAAAATGTTTCAATACTGGCCACAAAGCAGGGAATGTGTCAAACTCACAAATAGGTAGAATTTAACTAAAATTTCAGTCCGCTAGCAGATTGTTGATATAATGGTCCCGCTGGTCTTTGAAAACTGTTTTGCATGACTTTTGAGCTGACCATACACAGGTTACAGCTATGGCCAATCCCAGGCTTCACCAGTGATGATACTATGCTGCATAAATGCACTGGCCATTGACAAATCATATCTGTCCCAATGGTACTCTTGGGATTTAATTGACGCAGGCTACTCTAACAAGGACCAGCAGGACAAATGGGCACGCGGCACTGGAAATTACGTGAAGATTTACAAGGCAAGTAATAATTTTGAGTATTCCCTCCTCTATGTCCATTTCTTAAAAATCCTATACAACTTAAAATGTACCTATAATTCATGCACAGAACATCATCATTGCAGACCACTTAACAAAGGCTGATGGCATTAACCTAGTGGCGGGATTAGAAGCATGGATGATTTATAAGATAAGTAATAATTTTTGGCTCTTCAATACTCTTTGAACATTCATTTTTTACAAGTCCTGGAAAACTACTTAAAAAATGGACCTATAACTTATGTGCAGAAAAATAGTCAGGCATATCTCATTCAATAACACAATACCAATGTATGAGTAAAAAATATGGTAACAAATCAGCTTTAGATATACATGATTAGAACATATTATAGACCTATAACAGATTTAGAGGCTTAAAACAGGGTTACTTATACTACCTTGAGGAATAATCTTTAAAACTCTATTAATTTACTTTATCAAAAATGACAATGTCACTTTTTTTGATAATTCGGTCTTAAAACTTAAAAAATTAAAATTCTAAATCTTTATTTTCAATCATTACTCTGCTTTATAAAAAAGACATGATTTTCATTTAATTCTCAGCTACTTTTCACATATTATAGACCTATAACAGATTTAGAGGCTTAAAAAAGGGTTACTTATACTACCTTGAGGAATAATCTTTAAAACTCTATTAATTTACTTTATCAAAAATGACAATGTCACTTTTTTTGATAATTCGGTCTTAAAACTTAAAAAATTAAAATTCTAAATCTTTATTTTCAATCATTACTCTGCTTTATAAAAAAGACATGATTTTCATTTAATTCTCAGCTACTTTTCCTAAATTATGAGCAAATAGATCGGCCACACTCAGCAAAAACATCTAAAAAACATCAGCCTCCTCCATAACCCCTCTAGCTGTCCTTTCCATCACCAAGAGTAGTGTGTTTTCTGCCACCTTAGGCAAAACAAAAAGGTACATCAATTTGCTTATAATTTAGGAAATCTGATATTAATTTCATATTCACCTAATGTACTCCTCGAGGTTTTGAACTGTTTTGTAATATGGGTATATGTTAAACCTATAATTTGTTCAAAATTTTTCAATACTGGCCACAAAGCAGGGAATGTGTCAAACTCACAAATAGGTAGAATTTACCTAAAATTTCCGTCCGCTAGCAGATTGATGATATCATGGTCCCGCTGGTCCTTGAAAACTGTTTTGCATGACTTTTGAGCTGACCATACACAGGTTACAGCTACAGCCAATCCCTGGCTTCACCAGTGATGATACTATGCTGCATAAATGCATTGGCCATTGACAAGTCATATCTGTCCCGATGGTACTGTTGGGATCTAATTGCCGCAGGCTACTCTAACAAGGACCAGCAGAACAAATGGGCACGCGGCACTGGAAATTACGTGAAGATTTACAAGGCAATTAATAATTTTGAGTATTCCCTCCTCTGTGTCCATTTCTTAAAAATCCTATACAAATTAAAATGTACCTATAATTCATGCACAGAAAATCATCACTGCAGACCACTTAACAAAGGCTGATGGCATTACCGGAGTGGCGGGATTAGAAGCATGAATAATTTATAAGATAAGTAATACTTTTTGGTTCTTCAATACTCTTTGAACATTCATTTTTTACAAGTCCTGGAAAACTACTTAGAAAATGGACCTATAACTTATGTACAGAAAAATGGTCAGGCATATCTCATTCAATAACACAATACCAATGTATGAGTAAAAAATATGGTAACAAATCAGCTTTAGATATACATGATTAGAACATATTATAGACCTATAGCAGATTTAGAGGCTTAAAACAGGGTTACTTATACTACCTTGAGGAATAATCTTTAAAACTCTATTAATTTACCTCTTCAAAAATGACAATGTCACTTTTTTTGATAATTCGGTCTTAAAACTTAAAAAATTTAAATTCTAAATCTTTATTTTCAATCATTACTCTGCTTTATAAAAAAGACATGATTTACATTTAATTCTCAGCTACTTTTCCTAAATTATGAACAAATAGATTGGCCAGACTCAGCAAAAACATCTAAAAAACATCAGCCTCCTCCATAACCCCTCTAGCTGTCCTTTCCATCACCAAGAGTAGTGTGTTTTCTGCCACCTTAGGCAAAACAAAAAGGTTAATCCATTTGCTTATAATTTAGGAAATCTCATATTAATTTAATATTCACCTAATGTACTCCTCCAGGTTTTGAACTGTTTTGTAATATGGGTATATGTTAAACCTACAGTATAATTTGTTGAAAATTTTTCAATACTGGCCACAAAGCAGGTAATGTGTCAAACTCACAAATAGGTAGAATTTACCTAAAATTTCCGTCCGCTAGCAGATTGTTGATATAATGGTCCTGCTGGTCTTTGAAAACTGTTTTGCATTACTTTTGAGCTGACCATACACAGGTTACAGCTACGGCCAATCCCTGGCTTCACGAGTGATGATACTATGCTGCATAAATGCATTGGCCATTGACAAGTCATATCTGTCCCGATGGTACTGTTGGGATCTAATTGCCGCAGGCTACTCTAACAAGGACCAGCAGGACAAATGGGCACGCGGCACTGGAAATTACGTGAAGATTTACAAGGCAAGTAATAATTTTGAGTATTCCCTCCTCTGTGTCCATTTCTTAAAAATCCTATACAACTTAAAATTTACCTATAATTCATGCACAGAACATCATCTCTGCAGAACACTTAACAAAGGCTGATGGCATTACCGGAGTGGCGGGATTAGAAGCATGGATGATTTATAAGATAAGTAATAATTTTTGGTTCTTCAATACTCTTTGAACATTCATTTTTTACAAGTCCTGGAAAACTACTTAAAAAATGGACCTATAACTTATGTACAGAAAAATGGTCAGGCATATCTCATTCAATAACACAATACCAATGTATGAGTAAAAAATATGGTAACAAATCAGCTTTAGATATACATGATTAGAACATATTATAGACCTATAACAGATTTAGAGGCTTAAAAAAGGGTTACTTATACTACCTTGCGGAATAATCTTTAAAACTCTATTAATTTACCTCATCAAAAATGACAATGTCACTTTTTTTGATAATTTGGTCTTAAAACTTAAAAAATTAAAATTCTAAATCTTTATTTTCAATCATTACTCTGCTTTATAAAAAAGACATGATTTACATTTAATTCTCAGCTACTTTTCCTAAATTATGAGCAAATAGATCGGCCACACTCAGCAAAAACATCTAAAAAACATCAGCCTCCTCCATAACCCCTCTAGCTGTCCTTTCCATCACCAAGAGTAGTGTCTTCTGCCATCTTAGGCAAAACAAAAAGGTTAATCCATTTGCTTATAATTTAGGAAATCTCATATTAATTTAATATTCACCTAATGTACTCCTCCAGGTTTTGAACTGTTTTGTAATATGGGTATATGTTAAACCTACAGTATAATTTGTTGAAAATTTTTCAATACTGGCCACAAAGCAGGGAATGTGTCAAACTCACAAATAGGTAGAATTTACCTAAAATTTCCGTCCGCTAGCAGATTGATGATATAATGGTCCCGCTGGTCTTTGAAAACTGTTTTGCATGACTTTTGAGCTGACCATACACAGGTTACAGCTACGGCCAATCCCTGGCTTCACCAGTGATGATACTATGCTGCATAAATGCATTGGCCATTGACAAGTCATATATGTCCCGATGGTACCGTTGGGATCTAATTGCCGCAGGCTACTCTAACAAGGACCAGCAGAACAAATGGGCACGCAGCACTGGAAATTACGTGAAGATTTACAAGGCAAGTAATAATTTTGAGTATTCCCTCCTCTGTGTCCATTTCTTAAAAATCCTATACAACTTAAAATGTACCTATAATTTATGCACAGAACATCATCACTGCAGACCACTTAACAAAGGCTGATGGCATTAACCTGGTGGCGGGATTAGAAGCATGGATGATTTATAAGATAAGTAATAATTTTTGGTTCTTCAATACTCTTTGAACATTCATTTTTTACAAGTCCTGGAAAACTACTTAAAAAATGTACCTATAACTTATATACAGAAAAATGGTCAGGCATATCTCATTCAATAACACAATACCAATGTATGAGTAAAAAATATGGTAACAAATCAGCTTTAGATATACATGATTAGAACATATTATAGACCTATAACAGATTTAGAGGTTTAAAAAAGGGTTACTTATACTACCTTGAGGAATAATCTTTAAAACTCTATTAATTTACCTCATCAAAAATGACAATGTTACTTTTTTTGATAATTCGGTCTTAAAACTTAAAAACTTAAAATTCTAAATCTTTATTTTCAATCATTACTCTGCTTTATAAAAAAGACATGATTTTCATTTAATTCTCAGCTACTTTTCCTAAATTATGAGCAAATAGATCGGCCACACTCAGCAAAAACATCTAAAAAACATCATTCTCCTCCATAACCCCTCTAGCTGTCCTTTCCATCACCAAGAATAGTGTGTTTTCTGCCACATTAGGCAAAACAAAAAGGTTAATCCATTTGCTTATAATTTAGGAAATCTCATATTAATTTAATATTCACCTAATGTACTCCTCGAGGTTTTGAACTGTTTTCTAATATGGGTATATGTTAAACCTATAATTTGTTCAAAATTTTTCAATACTGGCCACAAAGCAGGGAATGTGTCAAACTCTCAAATAGATAGAATTTACCTAAAATTTCCGTTCGCTAGCAGATTGTTGATATAATGGTCCCGCTGGTCTTTGAAAACTGTTTTGCATGACTTTTGAGCTGACCATACACAGGTTACAGCTACGGCCAATCCCTGGCTTCAACAGTGATGATACTATGCTGCATAAATGCATTGGCCATTGACAAGTCATATCTGTCCCGATGGTACTGTTGGGATCTAATTGCCGCAGGCTACTCTAACAAGGACCAGCAGGACAAATGGGCACGCGGCACTGGAAATTACGTGAAGATTTACAAGGCAAGTAATAATTTTAAGTATTCCCTCCTCTGTGTCCATTTCTTAAAAATCCTATACAACTTAAAATGTACCTATAATTCATGCACAGAACATCATCTCTGCAGACCACTTAACAAAGCCTGAAGGCATTACCGGAGTGGCGGGATTAGAAGCATGGATGATTTATAAGATAAGTAATAATTTTTGGTTCTTCAATACTCTTTGAACATTCATTTTTTACAAGTCCTGGAAAACTACTTAAAAAATGGACCTATAACTTATGTACAGAAAAATGGTCAGGCATATCTCATTCAATAACACAATACCAATGTATGAGTAAAAAATATGGTAACAAATCAGCTTTAGATATACATGATTAGAACATATTATAGACCTATAACAAATTTAGAGGCTTAAAAAAGGGTTACTTATACTACCTTGAGGAATAATCTTTAAAACTCTAATAATTTACATCATCAAAAATGACAATGTCACTTTTTTTGATAATTTGGTCTTAAAACTTAAAATATTAAAATTCTAAATCTTTATTTTGAATCATTACTCTGCTTTATAAAAAAGACATGATTTACATTTAATTCTCAGCTACTTTTCCTAAATTATGAGCAAATAGATCAGCCACACTCAGCAAAAACATCTAGAAAACATCAGCCTCCTCCATAACCCCTCTAGCTGTCCTTTTCATCACCAAGAGTAGTGTGTTTTCTGCCACCTTAGGCAAAACAAAAAGGTTAATCCATTTGCTTATAATTTAGGAAATCTCATATTAATTTAATATTCACCTAATGTACTCCTCAAGGTTTTGAACTGTTTTGTAATATGGGTATATGTTAAACCTACAGTATAATTTGTTGAAAATGTTTCAATACTGGCCACAAAGCAGGGAATGTGTCAAACTCACAAATAGGTAGAATTTACCTAAAATTTCAGTCCGCTAGCAGATTGTTGATATAATGGTCCCGCTGGTCTTTGAAAACTGTTTTGCATGACTTTTGAGCTGACCATACACAGGTTACAGCTATGGCCAATCCCAGGCTTCACCAGTGATGATACTATGCTGCATAAATGCACTGGCCATTGACAAATCATATCTGTCCCGATGGTACTCTTGGGATTTAATTGACGCAGGCTACTCTAACAAGGACCAGGAGGACAAATGGGCACGCGGCACTGGAAATTACGTGAAGATTTACAAGGCAAGTAATAATTTTGAGTATTCCCTCCTCTGTCTCCATTTCTTAAAAATCCTATACAACTTAAAATGTACCTATAATTCATGCACAGAACATCATCATTGCAGACCACTTAACAAAGGCTGATGGCATTAACCTAGTGGCGGGATTAGAAGCATGGATGATTTATAAGATAAGTAATAATTTTTGGCTCTTCAATACTCTTTGAACATTCATTTTTTACAAGTCCTGGAAAACTACTTAAAAAATGGACCTATAACTTATGTGCAGAAAAATAGTCAGGCATATCTCATTCAATAACACAATACCAATGTATGAGTAAAAAATATGGTAACAAATCAGCTTTAGATATACATGATTAGAACATATTATAGACCTATAACAGATTTAGAGGCTTAAAAAAGGGTTACTTATACTACCTTGAGGAATAATCTTTAAAACTCTATTAATTTACTTTATCAAAAATGACAATGTCACTTTTTTTGATAATTCGGTCTTAAAACTTAAAAAATTAAAATTCTAAATCTTTATTTTCAATCATTACTCTGCTTTATAAAAAAGACATGATTTTCATTTAATTCTCAGCTACTTTTCACATATTATAGACCTATAACAGATTTAGAGGTTTAAAAAAGGGTTACTTATACTACCTTGAGGAATAATCTTTAAAACTCTATTAATTTACCTCATCAAAAATGACAATGTCACTTTTTTTGATAATTCGGTCTTAAAACTTAAAAACTTAAAATTCTAAATCTTTATTTTCAATCATTACTCTGCTTTATAAAAAAGAAATGATTTTCATTTAATTCTCAGCTACTTTTCCTAAATTATGAGCAAATAGATCGGCCACACTCAGCAAAAACATCTAAAAAACATCAGCCTCCTCCATAACCCCTCTAGCTGTCCTTTCCATCACCAAGAGTAGTGTGTTTTCTGCCACCTTAGGCAAAACAAAAAGGTTAATCCATTTGCTTATAATTTAGGAAATCTCATATTAATTTAATATTCACCTAATGTACTCCTCGAGGTTTTGAACTGTTTTGTAATATGGGTATATGTTAAACCTATAGTTTGTTCAAAATTTTTCAATACTGGCCACAAAGCAGGGAATGTGTCAAACTCACAAATAGGTAGAATTTACCTAAAATTTCCGTCCGCTAGCAGATTGATGATATAATGGTCCCGCTGGTCTTTGAAAACTGTTTTGCATGACTTTTGAGCTGACCATACACAGGTTACAGCTACGGCCAATCCCTGGCTTCACCAGTGATGATACTATGCTGCATAAATGCATTGGCCATTGACAAGTCATATATGTCCCGATGGTACCGTTGGGATCTAATTGCCGCAGGCTACTCTAACAAGGACCAGCAGAACAAATGGGCACGCAGCACTGGAAATTACGTGAAGATTTACAAGGCAAGTAATAATTTTGAGTATTCCCTCCTCTGTGTCCATTTCTTAAAAATCCTATACAACTTAAAATGTACCTATAATTTATGCACAGAACATCATCACTGCAGACCACTTAACAAAGGCTGATGGCATTACCGGAGTGGCGGGATTAGAAGCATGGATGATTTATAAGATAAGTAATAATTTTTGGTTCTTCAATACTCTTTGAACATTCATTTTTTACAAGTCCTGGAAAACTACTTAGAAAATGGACCTATAACTTATGTACAGAAAAATGGTCAGGCATATCTCATTCAATAACACAATACCAATGTATGAGTAAAAAATATGGTAACAAATCAGCTTTAGATATACATGATTAGAACATATTATAGACCTATAAGAGATTTAGAGGCTTAAAACAGGGTTACTTATACTACCTTGAGGAATAATCTTTAAAACTCTATTAATTTACCTCATCAAAAATGACAATGTCACTTTTTTTGATAATTCGGTCTTAAAACTTAAAAAATTTAAATTCTAAATCTTTATTTTCAATCATTACTCTGCTTTATAAAAAAGACATGATTTACATTTAATTCTCAGCTACTTTTCCTAAATTATGAGCAAATAGATCGGCCAGACTCAGCAAAAACATCTAACAAACATCAGCCTCCTCCATAACCCCTCTAGCTGTCCTTTCCATCACCAAGAGTAGTGTGTTTTCTGCCACCTTAGGCAAAACAAAAAGGTTAATCCATTTGCTTATAATTTAGGAAATCTCATATTAATTTAATATTCACCTAATGTACTCCTCCAGGTTTTGAACTGTTTTGTAATATGGGTATATGTTAAACCTACAGTATAATTTGTTGAAAATTTTTCAATACTGGCCACAAAGCAGGTAATGTGTCAAACTCACAAATAGGTAGAATTTACCTAAAATTTCCGTCCGCTAGCAGATTGTTGATATAATGGTCCCGCTGGTCTTTGAAAACTGTTTTGCATTACCTTTGAGCTGACCATACACAGGTTACAGCTACAGCCAATCCCTGGCTTCACCAGTGATGATACTATGCTGCATAAATGCATTGGCCATTGACAAGTCATATCTGTCCCGATGGTACTGTTGGGATCTAATTGCCGCAGGCTACTCTAACAAGGACCAGCAGAACAAATGGGCACGCGGCACTGGAAATTACGTGAAGATTTACAAGGCAAGTAATAATTTTGAGTATTCCCTCCTCTGTGTCCATTTCTTAAAAATCCTATACAACTTAAAATGTACCTATAATTCATGCACAGAACATCATCTCTGCAGAACACTTAACAAAGGCTGATGGCATTACCGGAGTGGCGGGATTAGAAGCATGGATGATTTATAAGATAAGTAATAATTTTTGGTTCTTCAATACTCTTTGAACATTCATTTTTACAAGTCCTGGAAAACTACTTAAAAAATGGACCTATAACTTATGTACAGAAAAATGGTCAGGCATATCTCATTCAATAACACAATACCAATGTATGAGTAAAAAATATGGTAACAAATCAGCTTTAGATATACATGATTAGAACATATTATAGACCTATAACAGATTTAGAGGCTTAAAAAAGGGTTACTTATACCACCTTGAGGAATAATCTTTAAAACTCTATTAATTTACCTCATCAAAAATGACAATGTCACTTTTTTTGATAATTTGGTCTTAAAACTTAAAAAATTAAAATTCTAAATCTTTATTTTCAATCATTACTCTGCTTTATAAAAAAGACATGATTTACATTTAATTCTCAGCTACTTTTCCTAAATTATGAGCAAATAGATCGGCCACACTCAGCAAAAACATCTAAAAAACATCAGCCTCCTCCATAACCCCTCTAGCTGTCCTTTCCATCACCAAGAGTAGTGTGTTTTCTGCCACCTTAGGCAAAACAAAAAGGTTAATCCATTTGCTTATAATTTAGGAAATCTCATATTAATTTAATATTCACCTAATGTACTCCTCCAGGTTTTGAACTGTTTTATAATATGTGTTTATGTTAAACCTACAGTATAATTTGTTGAAAATTTTTCAATACTGGCCACAAAGCAGGGAATGTGTCAAACTCACAAATAGGTAGAATTTACCTAAAATTTCCGTCGGCTAGCAGATTGTTGATATAATGGTCCCACTGGTCTTTGAAAACTGTTTTGCATGACTTTTGAGCTGACCATACACAGGTTACAGCTACGGCCAATCCCTGGCTTCACCAGTGATGATACTATGCTGCATAAATGCATTGGCCATTGACAAGTCATATCTGTCCCGATGGTACTGTTGGG